>NW_026126410.1:23110000-24310000 GCF_943737965.1 Phodopus roborovskii | reverse complement strand
GTACGGAGGTGGCTCCAGCCCAAGCCTGAATTAAGAGGCAGTCCTCTCTTTCTTTCTCTCCCCCCCACCCCTCTCCTGATGATGAATACACTATGACCAGCTGCCTGGAGCTCCAACTACCATGACCTTCCCACCATGATGGACTGTGTACTCTCAAACTGTAAGCCTTTGCTCCCTAAAGTTGCTTTTGCCAGGTATTTTGTCAAAGCAATGAGAACAGTAACTCTTTCAAGCAATACCACATACAGCAAAAGAAACACATGGCCAACACATAAATTGTGGGGCAATGATGCATGCCTGTTGCTTTGAGACAGTAGAGTTGTAAGGACTTTTATATAGCAGCACAGAGTTGGAATACTAATGAAAATGCATGTGACTCTGTTACAGACTAAACCGTATTCCCTCCAAATTCATTTGTAGCAGCCCTAAACTCCAATTTTGCTGTATCCAGGGACGAAGGTTCCAGGAAAGGTAGTGTTAGAGGAATTGTCAGGTTGGAACCTTTATGTGATAGGATTGATGCCCTTTTAAGAACAGAGACACTAACAGTCTGTCTGTCAGTGTCTGTTCTTCTGTGCATACACACATGTAAAAGAAGCATGGGGACACAATGAAAAAGAAAGCCACTTACAAATAAGGAAGAGTCCTTGACCAACCCCAACTGAACTTTAATTTTGGACGTCTCCATATCAGAACTTTGACAGAATATGTTCTTGTTGTTTCAGATACTCAGCCTATGGGGACATTTTAAGGTGGCATTCCAAACAAGGCAACATGCTATTTCAGGACGACTATCAAACAGGGCCAGTATGTTAAGTATGGACAGTGAAATATAGGAAGATTGGACTAAATAAGCAGCTATTGGCAAGCAGAATTCCAAGAAAATTAAGCATTCCAGGACCTACTGGACTAGAAATTTAAACTCTTTTAAATTTCCAGTCTTTCAAACTGGCAAAAGATTCTCAGAATAAAGATAAATGGCCTTAACATAAGATGAAAATGAAGTGTGACCCCTTTGGAAGCCCTGAGGACCCTTATAGAGCTGTATGAAAGTGCTTGTAAGAACCTTAACAGCATGGTACCATCACTTTTCACATGCCTCAAAGAAGCAAGAGACTTTGGGAGGTGGAGAGGATGTGGCTGGGCATGGTGACACACACTTGCAATCTAAGCACTCAGGAGACTGAGGCAAGGGGATTAAATGTGGGAGGTCAAGCAGAGGTAGGTTAGTGGCTCACATCTGTGTTCCCAGCATAAGAGCTCAGCAGGTATGTGGCCAGTCTGTGCTACAGTATGGGACTGTATCTCAATAAAAATAGAAAACGAGTTGGAAACCAGCCTGGGCTCTATAGGCTGCTACTGAGAAAATTAATGTTCTATTTAGGGTAAGAGGAAACCTCATTCATAGTCATAGGGTGTTAATAAGACTTTTAATATTTGCTTGGTTGGGTTAGGTTGGGTTGGGTTGGGTTGGGTTGGGCTGGGTTGGGTTGGGTTTGTTCTTAAAGGTACTGCCACATTGGATAAAACAGGACAGATGTGGTTTGAAAAGACAGAGAGGTCCCTGGAGTCCTACCTCCCTATAGGTAGAGAACACACAGGCTGAGAAGGCTGTTCACCCAGAAAAACAGGCTACTTCTTATACTTTAAAAATGTATTAGAGGGTGTAGGGAGGTTTCAGAAAATGGATCCATGTCCAGTGAGATGGAAACCACTTTGGGAGCTCAGACACTGGTCCAAGTCAAGGTGATCACTGATCTACTTGTAACATGTGCATGGGTAGATTCCCAACCTGCTCTTTCTTTTTAAATCTAAGTTTGTATTATGTTGTCCTGCTACTACTCATAGTACACTGAGAACTTGGAGGATAGGTAACTTGTCTCTGATTACAATTACTATGAGCAAAGGAAGCCAGAACAGAGGCAGTGCATCTAACAAGTTCTATCCACATTTGGACCAGCTCAATAGATGCTGGACCTTGATTCTACAACCACACTTGGATAACAGTTTTGAGACTTGGGTGTGTTTTGTAAGTTATAGGGAACTGGAATTACTCTCATTCTTGACACCAACTACACATTGAAAGCCTTCTTAGATTTGATAATTCACTGGAAGAGCTTTATGAACTCACTAAAGTGGATATGCTTATGTTTTTAGCAGACATTTTTCAATGTATTTATTTGCTTATGATGTGTGTGCCTGCAGGAGTTTATATATACCACATGCATTCGGTTACCTATGGGGGAGAATAGAGAGCCTTGGATACTCTGGAAACTGGAGTCCTACATAATAGGAAGCCATCCAGTGTGAGTGCTGGAAACCAAACATGGGTCCTCTGAAAAAGTACTAAGTGCTCTTAAACACTGATCATCCCTCCAGCCAACTCATGTTTTTAAAGAGAGCAGTTCATGGTTGTTCACCATCTTGGGATTTGTTGCTATGTTCCATCTCTGCTCAGAAGGCTGTGCTGTGGTATTTGTCAACCCTGTGGCAACCTGATACAAAGATAGATAACAGAGGACACTGAATAGCCAGGAAACCAGAAATAGGGTTAGAATCATTTGAGGATATAACTATAGAATTCTCTTGTCAGGAATGATGGGACCTAACTGTTGTTCAGAAGACCCTCTACAGGGTCCAGAAATGGCATCATTCTAATGTTCTCAGCATTCACATTCTCAACACCCACTACAGATTGGTCCCAATACATGACCAACCTCAAGTTGGCCTTTAAGTTGGAACATGGATGTAGGCCATGGAGCATAGAAGAAGACTCAGTCCAGTAGCTTACAGATGTTTATAAAATGAGGATCCTGTTTGTGACCTGCCAGGAAATTCAGAAGAGACATTAGTGGCAAGTGGAGTTCACCAATAGCAATGCATCCAATAAAGAAATGGTTGGAGCAGAGTTAATGTTTCCACAGAAAATTCACCAAACATCACAGGACACCAGGAACAAGACAGTTTTTAAAAGGAAAGAATCAGATGAACATGAGATAACAGAATAGGGCACAGTCAAAGAACTTAGAAATTCAGGCAGTATTGGTTACTTTTCTTATCCTGTGACCAGTTGCATCATAAGAAACCACTTCAAGGATGGTTGAAACATCTATAACAAAAACAAATTTTATTTTGATTCGTGGTTTGAAACCACAGCCCATCATGTTGAAGAAGGTATGGCAGCAGAAATATCTCAACCTATGTTCATGTAAGTAACATCTTACCCATATTCTTATAAATGATCCCAAGAAGCTACTGGTTTACTAAGCTAGATTTGGTGAGGTTCTTTCTTTTGTCTGTTATCAAGGTCCTCTGGGGGTGGGGAGAGCAGACATTTGTTCACATCTTCCTAACACTTTTCCATCTCTCCCTCTTCCCATCCTCAAAGGCTTTGGTAGCTATCATTCCATTCTCTACTTAGAGATCAATGTTTTAGCTTCTACGCCTATAGTACATATCTTTCTGTACCTGACTCACCTTACTTAACATAATTCCTTGTTCAATTCCACCCCTGTTGCTACAAATTTCAATATATTTTTATGCCTTGCCTCCTGCCTCCTCCCACCAAACCATGTTCATTACTGAATAAGGCCCCATGAATGCAGGGCAAGTGATACATAGCTAAAATCTCAGTCCTTATGGCTTTAAAACTCTCTCTCTCTCTCTCTCTCTCTCTCTCTCTCTCTCTCTCTGTGTGTGTGTGTGTGTGTGTGTGTTTATTACGTGTGTAGGGCAGTGGCTCCGTGTCCTTGCCAGAGTACACATGGAGGTTGAAAAACAACCTTCAGCAGTCATTTCTCTTGTTCTACCATGGAATCTAGGATTGAACTCGGGTTGTTAGTCTTGTACAAGTGGTTTTATTCACCGAACCATCTCTGCAGTCCCATTTTGTTGTCTGAGTACTGTTAGATTTCCATTTCACCTTTCCTGTAGTTGTTTTCCTCTGTGTTGTACTGTTCTTACTGATTGCTCTAGGGTTTATAGTATTCAGTCTTGCCTACCTTCAAAGAAGACTTCTGCCTAAAATGTAATTATCCTTTAATTTCCTCCCTTTTGTTCTTTATGGTACTGTGTCAAAGTTCCACTCTTACCTACATTAGAAATTCTGATATGTTATTACTTTTTACTTTACATAATCAAATATTCTCTAAATAAAATTAAAAACAAAAGGAAAAAATCTTTTATATTTGCATACTTGAAAAAACATTACTCCTGTTCATTTCTTTGTGTAATCACAGGTTAACCCCTATTATCAATCTGGACTTTTTGTTATTGTCCTTAATTTAATTTTTTAATAGTAAATTTTGTTCTTTCATACTTCCATACATTTGCACTATGCATTTTTGTTCCTCTCCCACTCCACTCCCTCTCCCATTTCCCTCTTGCCTCTACCAGACTCCCACCCCCAACATGAGTCTCTTTCCTCTTTTTATTTCTTTTGGTTTTGTGTGGTACACTGTGGCATTTGGACAGGGCTGTTTGTGTGATCCTGGGTTTGGAACTAACATTCAGAGCCTGGTGAACTTCCTAGTGTGTACACACTGAGTACCATGCCTTCCATCTCCCAGAACCTGTTGGTTGACAACAGTATGTGATAGGGACCCCAGGGCTGCTTTCTCTATAGCTGTTAGGAAGGCCCAACTTCTGTGGACCTGGGGCCAGTATGCGTAGCTCTTATGAGTTCGTGGTTCTAATGTCTGTCCTGCTTAGAAGCGTGTGTTCCTGGAATCTAATTCATGTATTTTAAAAATGGACTCTTTATTATAAAGGATGCCCAAAAATCAATTAGCAGCAGCTACTTACCCACATAACGGTCAGGACATTGTTATACCAACAGGCACATCTTGCCTGGCAGGTTAGTATTACAGTTCGTAGAGTTTATAACTGGGTAAAATTGTTGAAACCTGTACAACACCACGTGGCACTGGAGAGTCAGCCAGCCAGGAGGAATCTTCCAGGGAAGTTCCAGATTAATTTATCTACATCTTACATCCAAGGAGTATGGTGTCTGCAGCAGTGAGTTCTTTTTGCTCAGTAGTTCTAACTGAGTAACAAAGAAAAATGGCAAAATACGATATTGTTTTTTTTGGGGGGGTTGTGGCTCTTTAAACCAACAGTTCCTACAGAGGTATCCTGCATTTGTCACTGGAGTCTGTGTTTGCTTCTAGGAGCTGCACTGTCTAATTTTGCAGTGTACAGTACCATATGGGTTAAAGAGGGTGGGGAAAGGGCATATGGGGGTAGGGATGTCCAAATGCCAATCATCTCCTTGTTTATTTTTGTTTATCTTGAGGTATTTCTGCAGTGATAGTTTAAAAATGTAATCCAAATGACTTTATGACTGTATGATAGGAAAAAAGGCCAGCCCTTCATCTGGCTCTTAGATTCTTTCTGCCCCTTCTTTTCATAGCACCCGAGCCTTAGAGGGTGTGGCATTGGAGTCTAGTGGGAAGAGAACCTTATGTCTTTATTTATCTGTCTGTTTTCAGAGTGTAGCTAGTGGCAAGGTTTGGTGGGGTTTTCCCCTATAAAACCCAGCTGAGGAAAAGGCCAAAAATGAGAAACAAACATTACCAAATGAAGAACGACGGCAGTGACAGCTGATGGTCATAAATACAAGTGTTGGGAGCACCTTTATCCAGGACATCATACTTAGCAGCGGTTGTCTTTCCCTGGCCCCTAGGACCTCCCTGACCACTGGATTTTCTAACTTCTCAGTACCAGGTGTGAGTTTCCCTATGTGGATTGGACCTCAAGTCCAATCAGAAACTTGGCTGTAACCATAACCACTTTTGCCATTTTTGTACCATCTGACCCATCATACCTGGTACTTCTATGATGAAGAATGAGGAATCCACAGTTGAGTAGGATGCCGGACCATAATTCTCCCCAGAAACCTAATAGTCTTTCCAGCATTATAGGAGCTTGCTGACAGGGAAGCGACATGTCTAGCTCAATCCTACTCTTATCTGTCTAAGTTCTGTAATCAAAACATGTGACAGCTTGGGCAGTACCATCCAATTCTGAAATGTAACCAACATAAATGGTAATAACCTTTATTGTTTTAGGGGCCTCTAGGGACTCATGGCCAACATCCCCTCCGGAGGTCATCCAGCCCCAGTTGATGCATTTTTATACAACTTTATGGCTTGGGGGGAGCTCTGCTTTTACTCTCACTGGACATCTTGTTTACTGTTTGTGAACTGCTTTTCCATCTGTATTCCTTTATGTACACCCACATATCTCTCAAATGGATCCGTAAATCTGTAAACACTGAAGGATTAGCAGTATGTTATCTGTATGTAACAAAATCATTTTACAGAGGATGGGCAGTTTACCAACTTAAAGTCCCTGAGCCACCACCCCATAGTAAGTAGTGGAGTTACAGAGATAACCTTTGCAAAGGACTCTGGAGGTCTGTTGTCTTCCATTCTGAGCCAGTGTCTGGTGATCACAGAAGCTCATAGCTGAGAAGATATGAGAAGATACTGAAGTAAACCATTAGCAAGCTTTAGTATGGTATGAAATGACTTGTGCATTGTATCAGTTAGCTGGCTATCTCATTCTGGCAGACCTTTTTTTTTTTTTTTTACATACCAAGCCCAGTTCCCCCTCCCTTCCCTTTTCCTGCCTGCTTCCACCCTCCACTCTTCAGTGTGTAAGGCCTTCCTTGGAGAGTCAACAAAGTCTGGCACATCAAATTGAGACAAGACCAAGCCCCTCCCCCTGTATCAAGGCTGATCAAAGTATCTCACCATAGGGAATGGGCTGGTTCATGCACCTGGAAAGGTCCTTCTCCCCACAAGATCAAGCCACATAACTGTCATCCACATTCAGAGGGCCTAGTTTGGTCTAATTCAGTTCCCCAGCTGTCAGTCCATAGTCCATGAGTTACCACTAGCTTGGGTCAGCTGCCTCTGTGGTTTTCCCAATCATGCTCTTCACCCTCTTTTCTTAAGATTCCTCCTCCCTCTCTTCATCTGATCTCCAGGAGCTCAGCCCAGTGCTTGGTTGTGGGTCACTGCATCTGCTTCCATCAGTTACTACTGGATGTAGGTTCTAGGATACCAATTAGAGTTGTCACTAATCTGATTATAAGGGAGGCTCATTCAGGCATTCTCTCCACTATTGCTTGGAGTCTTATCTGGGATCATCCTTGTGGAATCCTGGAAATTTCTCTAGCACCTGGTTTGTCCCTAACCTCATAATGACTCCCTCTATCAAAATTTCTCTTCTATCGCTTTCCCTCTTTGCCCCTTTCCCAACTCAGCCTTTGTGGTCCCTCATGTTCCCATCCCCCATCTCCTTTCTTCTCCCCCCTTCCCAGTTTATACAGGAGATCTTAACTATTTTCCCTTTCTGGGGCCCTTAATATGTATCCATCTTAGAGTCCCCTCTTTTTACATAGTTTCTCTGGAGTTGTGGATTGCAGCTTGATTATCCATTGCTTTATGTCTAATATCCTCTATACCGTGTTTGTCTTTCTGGGTCTGGATTACCTCACTCAGGATGTTTTTTTCTAATTCCTTCCACTTATCTGCAGATTTAAAGATGTCATTTTTTCCCCAACTAGTTAGTACTCCATTATATAAATGAACACCATTTCTTTATCTATTGTTGGGCTGAGGGGCATCTAGGTTGTTTCTAGGTCCTGCTCATTATAAATAATGCTGCTATGAACATAGTTGAACAGATGTCCTTGTGGTATGATGGAGCATTTTCTTGAATATATGCCCAAGAGTGGTAATGCTGGGTCTTGAGGTAGATTGATTCCCAATTTTCTGAGAAACCACCATACTGATTTCCAAAGTGGCTGTACATGTTTGCATTCCCACCAGCAATGGAGGAGCGGTCCCCTTTCCCCACATCCTCTCCAGCGTAAGCTGTCATTGATGTTTTTGATCTTAGCCATTCTGATGGGTATAAGAGGGTATCCCAGAGTTGTTTTGAATTGAATTTCCCAGATGGCTAAGGATGTTAAGCAGTTCCTTAAATGTCTTTTGGCCATTTTAGTTTCTTCTGTTGGGAATTCTCTGTTTAGATCTATACCCCATTTTTTAGTCAGATTATTTGGTCTAGTTTCTTGAATTCTTTACATATCTTGGAGATCAGCCCTCTGTCAGACATGGGGTTGGTGAAGACTTTTTCCCATTCTGTAGGCTGCCGTTTTGTTTTATTGACCGTATCCTTTACCTTATAGAAGCTTCTCGGTTGTTATTCTCTAATTGTTGCTCTTAGTGTCTGTGTTCCAAATTTGATCTTTTGTCAGTTTTTCCTCTAGGGACCCTGGCTTGAAGCAAATTTACCCCTTTTTGCCTCTGAGTCATGTGGAGACGTCCCTTTGTTCAGCTTTCTCTCTTTTTATTTGTTTTCTACTGTTTCAGCACTGTGTGGACCCAGTTTGTGTTCTTGTCTAAGCCAGTGATGCCCTCCAATATCTTTCTTACTTCACCAAGACCATGTCCTACCTTGGGACTCACCAGAGTCACTAAAGACCCACCCCAGTCCTGGGGCTGATGATACATTGACCTTTCTCTTAACTCTTGAATGGCAAAGCCTTATCTATTGCACTGAAGAGCAAACATCACTTTTTAAAATATTTAGTTCACTTAGTATTCTTTTACCTAATTTTTCTCTTTTTCACTATCCTCCTCTTTCCATGAGTTCCAAGTTTTTGGATCTCAGGAGAGGTTCCTTAGCACAGACTTAACGTGTGCTCTTTTTTTCCTTGTATCTTCTTAGTTAGGGTTTCTACTGCTGTGAAGAGACACCATAACCATGGCAACTCTTATGAAGTTAATTGCAGATGGCTTACAGCTCAGAGCTTTAGTCCATTATTGTCGTGGTGGGAAGCATGGTGGCATACAGGCAGCCATTGTGCTAGAGAGGTAACTGAGAGTTCTACATCTGGATCAATAGGTAGCAGAAATAGAGTGACACTGGGCCTGGCTTGAGCATCTGAAACCTCAAAGCCTACTCCCAGTGACACAATTCCTCCAACAAGGCCGTGCCTCCTAGCAGTGCCACACCCTATGAGCCTGTGGGAGCTGTTTTCATTCAAACCACCACATTTGCTAACTGTAAGAAACAGCATAACAGCGCCTCTACCTCGTGCTCTCTCACACAAGCAAGTTCCCACAGAGTAGCTACCTCAGCCTTGGACACATTTTAATTATACATAGCTGGGGCTACACAACCTCAATGACACCTGTTGACACTTCTGTCCCTTACATGTTCCTCTTATGGACTACAAATTTTGTTCTAAAATTTAGCATAAATGTTTTAAGGGCATTTTTATAATTATTGACTGGATGCAACTCATCAAGTAGCCATGACACACATCCCAGAGACAGACTCCCTTACCCAGACTTTTCTTCTAGATAGAGGCCTCAGCTTTGGTTGCATGTCTCAGCACTCATTATGGGGGGGGGTCATGTGACCACTGACATACAAGAAGACCCACAATCCTATACCACACAAGAAAATATAGCCAATCAGAGATACCCAGGAGGATGTTCTACCCATAGGCTATTCAGCCTTAGTTGCATGATTTACCACCAGGACCTTGCATAGCCAGGGCTATGCAATTATTCCTCCCAAAAGACACCTTTGAAAGCTGAGTGGTGGTGGCACATAACTTTAATTCCAGCTCTCGGGAAGCAGAGGCAGGCAGATCTCTATGAGTTCAAGACCAGCCCTTAGAGAGTGAGTTCTAGGACAGGTTCCAAAGCTACAGAGAAACCCTGTCCTGGAAAAACAACAAAACAAACAAACAGAAAACAACTCACCTTTGGTTCTGTCTTTTGGCTCAGGGACCAATTATAATATGTGATACTATTCATGGAGAGCTATGAACAAATGTCTACTCATCCCAGGTAGAGGACAACTGACAGACAAAGATACTTGATACTACCAAAGTCCAACTTGATGAACCCATGAGTTTTATTGGTGTTGCTACACAGGAATATGAATAAGGTGTTACTTACAGGAGCAGAAATGACCCAAAAACAGATGCATTGTCAAAAACTCACAATATCATGGGTGAAAGCTCACAAGAGCTGAAAATTGGAGTTCCCTACTCCATCTGCAAGCAGCTCAGGCAGGACACTGTCCTGTCCTGGGTATCTGTTGACCTGAGCATCTTCTAGGTCCATTGGCTGGTCTCTGTCTCTTTTGAATAGCTTGGCTGACCTGAGAGTATCTCTCAGCCATCCTTGCTGCTCATGTATGCTTAGAGAGGGAGGGTCCTAGAGTATTTGGTCCTGTCCAGGGACTTTATAGAGCCATTGACTTAATTACTTCCAGAGTTGAGAAGGTTTCCCTGCAATATTAAATGTCTTTCCCATCCCCATCTTAGTCACCTGTCATGGTGGCAACTGCCTTTAATCCCACTACTCAAGAGACAGAGGTAGGTAGATCTGTGAGTTCCAGGACAGCCAAGACTACACAGAGAAACCCTGTCTCGAAGAAAAAGAAGAGGAGGAGGAAGAAGAAGAAGAATGATTTAACAAGCATCCCTCCAAGATGGCATCTGTCTCAAAGGAAATTTCTGCACAGCATGGCTCAGGGGCTAAGGGTTTGTTTTTCTCTTGCAGAGGACCAGAGTTCAATTCCTAGCACCAATGTCAGGCATAAGTAAAGCTGGACTGGGTTAGTGAGCATGTTACTTGGTGAGGTCTTACATTGCAGTATTTTCTATTTGGAGGGTTTTAATTTAGCCGCTATCTGGTTAATTCTCATTTTATATTAGTTTGTAGAGACAAGGTTTTGCTATGTAGCTGTAGCTGGGTTGGCAGTAGCTGTACAGCCCAGACTAAACCCAAGTTCTCTGTGCTTGCCTCACCTCAGCCTCAGTGAGTCCAGAAACTCTAGACATGTGCTCCTGGACCACTGCCCGCTCTCACCATGACCACCGCCATTCTTTTCCCAATCATTTTCTCCTTCTTCTTCTTCCTGCTTCACAAGCCTGAAGCCTTTGAAAAGAAGCATATTAGCCCTGGTCCCAGCAGGGAGCTGACTTCAACTCATCCCAAAGAAGGGACCTTAGTGAAATAACTCTTTCAGAGGCATGGATAGGAACAAAGGGCAGTGAGAATACTAACGCTAGCAACTGAGGACAGCCATTACCATATCAAGTGCAAAAGGGACAAAGGATGAAATAGAATACTGAGCCCAATGAAACCTGAAAATGTGGAGAAGGGCAGGCAGCAGTCAGTGGTTGTAGACAGTGGTTGTAGACAGAAGGGGTGTGGGGGTGCAGCTCAGCTGCTATCAGAGGCTTAACACCTCTGTTAAGGGGGGAAGGAAGGGGAAAGAACCCAATTTCAATGGCTCCTTGCTCACCCATCCCCTGCCATAGCTCCACAAGGACTGCTGCAAGCCAGTTGTCACAGATAACTTGGGGCATCCAGTCATCATGGTCCCTCTTGGTCAACCCCGATAGAGCTGAAAAGGAGAGCAATAAATACAAAATGAGTGTAGAAAGCTTTGTTGTACTACTTAGGGGAAAGCAAGATGTGTGAAAATCTGCATGTACTCAATTACACAGTGACTGAAACAGAAAGCCAAAACCACTCTGTGGGAAAAAAAAAAAAAAAAAAAACCCAAACATTTCTTTACTTCTGATGCCTGTCATGTGTAGAAATAGATAAGGAGAGAACAGCAAGCATTTCCAGTTATAAATAAGATTGTTTCACATTTCATGTTTCATGCTTTGAAGTTATTCCCGGTTTATTGACACTCTGATGAGACCGATGGCCTCTTGAGGGAGAGAATACCAACCCTGAGCAAAACAGTCAGGTCTGAAACTGACCAGGCTGAGGAAGTTTCAAGAGACATCTCAGTCCTGTCACAGATGTCTGCAGGGATTTGCTTAAAAATTCAAATGCCACAGATTTATTTCATGTATGCTAAAGAAGTCCATGGTGTCTTCAGTCATAAGTTCTACTGTCACTGAAGATGACCCTGGAAGTACAGTTTGTTCCTAGATTTTACTCCTTTGCTGATAGAGAAGCCTTAGCACAGTGTTCTACCCAGAGCATTGGTCCCACCCACCAAGCTATGACAGCTGTCTTCCCCAGCATCATACTACAAAGTACTGTGTCTTATTTCCAGCTGTGGCTTCTTTTGCCAGTATTCATTTTGTACAGTCCAGAGGACTGTGAAACTCCTAATATTGTGAGATGCTGTCCTTGAATGCATTTGGCTGGGAGGACCTACTATCCCCATAAATAGTAAGATCTCTGCCTTCCTTTGACCTCCATTATTAATCACCACTGTCTAATCTTTACCCCTAGATGACCTTTTTACCTTCTAGTTCATCGTTCTTGATGAATTATGTATCACAGAAAAATCTCAAGGGAGTACAGATAAGCAGCTATTTTAATGTTGGGGACTATGTCTAAATATCAATAAATACAATGAATATAAATAAATGTTTTGGAAGGAAAACAGGTGAAGGATGACAGAAATAGTAGTTTCTTTGTTGTCACAACATAAAATGGGGGGGGGCTAGGAGATAGCACAGTCAGTCAAGCACTTTTTGATCAAGCATAAGGACCTGGGTTCAATCCCCAGCACCTACATAAGAAGCCAGGCATGATGGCTGTGCTGGTTAGCATTAATTGTGAAATGGATGCTATCTAGACTGGGAATAGAGTCTTAGCAAAGGATTGTCTAGATCAGGTTGGCCTGTAGGCATGTCTGTGGGGGACTATCTTGATGGGGTATGCCCTTCTGTATGTGTTTCTCTTGTTGATGAATAAAACAATGTTTGGCCAATGGAGGCAGAAAGAAAGGTGGGACTAGGAGATGAGGAGAACTCTGCGGAAGGTAAGCAGAGAGGCACTAGAAGAGACCGGGAGGATAGAACACGCCATATGTTCTCTGGTAAGATAAGGCCATGTAGAAATACATAGATTAGTAGTTATGGGTTAATAAGACAGAGAGCCAATAAGAGGCCCTAGCCAACAGTTTATAATTAATAAAGTGTCTCTTTGTGTCTATTTGGGGCTGAAGGGCAGCGGGACCTGGTGGGACAACAGAACAAAACTATCTTGACTATGTTAGCTAAAGTAGGAATTGGGTGGGTACCCAACGGGGGTGGCACCATTCCCCGGGCAGGGGATTCTGGATTGTATGGGAGTGGGGGGGGCAGCTAAGTACTAGCATGCATGCATGCATTGCTCTGTGTAATGTGGTTTAAGTTGGTGGCGTGTCGACTTACTTGCAATGATGGACAGTAACCTGGAATTGGGAGTCGAATAAGCCCACCTCCTTTAGATTCTTTTCTGGGGTATTTTATCACAGTAGCAGGAAACAAAATGAAGACAAAGGTGCACACTTGTAAGCCCAGCTCTGGTACCAGATCTCTAGAGTTAGCTGGCCAGACAGCTTCGACTAATCAGTGATCTCCAGGGCCTAGTGAGAGACTGTGTCTCAAAAATAAGGTAGACAGCTACTGAGGAACAACACATAGGCTTGCCCTTTGACTTATACACACACACACATCTATGAACCTGTATCACACAAAAATGTACACATAACTTTATGTATACATATGACCCCATCCACAAACACACAAAAAAACCCATAATGAAATGCATAACAAAAATACTTTCCTGATAATCTTAATGAGTGGCTTTATGATGTTTCAGATAAGAGTTTGGGGCATAAAAAAGTTTTTTTTTTCTTTTTTAATGTCACACTATTTTTCCCAGAATATAATGCCATGCCCCTTAACGTTATTAGTCTCATGATCTGAAGGTGATCATTCTTTCAACAAGACTTTCTTCACATTTTTCCAGGGTTTCTACATGGTGGTAGAACCATAATCTCTTCCCAGCCAACTTGATTATAGCCAATACTGATAAAATATGTCATATTCCATCCAAGAAATGGTCTACATGTATACCAATAATTGCTTTGTAATAAGGCAAAGTTTTATATAGATGGGGGTAAGAAAAAGGTCCCAAACGCAAATGCCTGTTGGGGGCCAGGGCTCATAGAAGGCAGGGAAGTGATATCAAATAAAGGAAGTTTCTCTGTGTCTGAAGGGGGCAGCCTTTCCTCAACTCCACTTTTTGGATTAAAAAAGAAAGAAAGAAAAAAAAAAAAAAAAGAATCACAATTTGTAAAAGTTGGCAACTAATTAAAAACATTTTAAGACAGTATGTGGGATGAACATATGTTTTGAGGGTGTATTTGGCCCGAGGGCTGTTGGTTTGGGTCTCTCTGTAAAGGAGTTGTTCCCAAGCCCGGCTGCAGAACACAATCATCTGTGGAGCTGAATAACACAGATGCCCAGTCCCCTCCAGACGTGCTGAGTGGAGTCTCCTAGCGGATGCACACACAGCCAGCCAGGCTGCAGACTCAGGAGAGCAAAGACTGACTGATGATCAGCAAGAACCATTCGGTAACTTTGAAGCTCAGCCAGCAGGGCACAGTATGTCAAAGGAGAATGAACACCTTCCCGACTACTGGGAATGCCTTCAACCAACACGCCCCCCCCCCCGTAATTGTTTTGTCTGTTGGTTTTACTTTTTGAGTTAAAGGCTCACTATCTATCCCAGTCTTACCTTGAACTCCTCCTGCCTCCACCTTCCAAGTACACACATCACCATTTCTGAATTTCCTCCCATTCTGTGCTTTCCAGTATGGTGACTATTAGCCACATAGGGATACTTAAATTTAGATAAAGGCCTGATGACATGCCTCTGTGCTGCAGGACTTACCAAGTATGTATGAAGTCCTGGTTTTAATTCCTAGCATTAATGAACAGTTTCTTAGCTGCAGTAGTCATATTTCAAGGGATAATCACCGAGTGTGACTAGAAGCTACTGATATATCACTTTATATGTACTTTATATCCACAGCATAGATATAAAGCTTTCAACATGAACTTACTGGACATCCCAGGTATAGAGAGTATGCATGAAGGTCAAGAGCACTTTGAAGACCTTTTAAGCCATTCATGTGGGACTCTGTTATTTACAGGGAATAGTAATAATTAATACAGGAGATAACATTTCAAAATTGGCCTCATGGGCTTATGCCCACTAAGAGAGATGCTTGCTTGAATGCAAATTAATTAGTAGGTAGAATGATTTTTTTTTTTAAGTGAAAAGGTATTTGTGCAGTCATTGTACCAATGTTGATCTAGTACTTTCTAAATGCCAAGCACTTACTCTTTGGGTTTTAAATTATTCAAGTGAGGTAAAAAATCAACTTGGTCAGCTTCCAAGGGTTATCTTCCCAGGTTGCTGAAATGTTTTAGTTTCCAAGTCTACATATCTCTTCTAATTATATGGAACTTAACTACAATAGCCGTCACCAGGTTATGGCATGTTATTAATGTCTACAATGTAGCTCAATCATTAAAACAGAAGGAAAGAGCTGCCACAGTAGTTAATAACAGAGTTTTATCTCTTCCCAAAGTGTAGCTTATCTGGTGAGTCTTGCCACAACCATGTCCAGATGTGCAGCCCACTCTACCTAACAGAGACCGTATGACACCATCCAACCAGAGTGGCTTTCTATGTGGCATTCTGCCGCAGTTCACACATACTCTTGCCTGACTGCTTTCATTAGGTCAAAGGCTCCAGAAAGACAGACAGAATCCCAGCATCAAGGGCTGCGGGACTTGTGGCCAAGGGCAAAACTTTTTAAAGCATTAAATCTTGAATTAGTTTCCTTGGCTAGGTTTGTTCCAGCTGCCTCATCCTTCGGTATGTGGATGCTCTTTTCTCACATACACCTGCTTTATGGTTGTTGTTTTGTTCGTTCTGTTTTATCCTGTTTAAGTCAAAGCGTTGTGGGATATTTGCACACTGTATGAAGATGATGTATTGCTGTGATTTGTGAATAAAAAACTGAATGGACGATAGCTAGGCAGGAGGGAATAGTCAGTATTTCTGTGGGAGAGAGAGGAAAAAGAGAAGGGATGCAGGTGCACAGGCGATGCCAAGAAGACACTGGAGAGGCCGGACACAATACCAAGCAACGTGGCAAAATGTAGACTAAAAAAACATGAATTAATTAAGTCGTAAGAGCTAGTGAGACAAGCCTAAGCTAATGGCCAAGCTTTCATAATTAATAATCAGTGTCTGTGTCATTATTTGGGGGCTGGAGATCCAAAACATAGTCCAACAAGAAAGTTTGCTACATCAAGGCCTTATTATGTAGGCTAGACTGGCCAGGAACTCAGGATTCCAGGCTCGTTTTGAAATAATTTCCCCAATTCTTTTGAATTTCAATACTGAACAATTTAATACTAAAACCAATTCTATTTTTGATGATTCTGTGTGTCCTTGATAGTAAAACCAGTATTATATTTGTGTTTGTTCTCTGTGTGTGTGTGTCTTTATTATGTGTGGGTTTTTTTTTTTTCAGAGTTTTAAAAACTACAGCCAAGAAAGATGTCTCTCTTCTTTTTTTCTTTTAGATTCTTTTTTTTTTTTTTTAAGATGTCTCTCTTCTAATATCAACCCTGAATTCCCTTAGTCTCCCTTTAGGAGTTGGTTTTCCAGTAGTTGAATCTAAATAACTATACTGAAATAATCTGAAGCATCAGTTGACACATTCTCCTCCAGTGTCAAATACTTGGTGAAGACAAGCAGTACACCACAGAAGAATCAGAGTGTGTTCCTTTAGTTTCTGCACCCTAACTCAAGCATTTTCCAGGCAAAAAGCTTAAAAAGAAAAATATGACAAAATATGGGTTTTGACATTAGAAATGTAAAAATGCTGGCTTTTCTACCTTACAACCTTGGGCTCATAGTGTTTATTTATATACCCTGGAGCAAGTTCCTCAGCTTTTCTGAGCCTCAAGCATTGGTCTTCAAAATGGGAGCAATATCTAAGGGCTATAACTGCAGGCCTCTAGTTAATGTTTAGTAGAAAGTGGCAGGTTTTATTGAAAACTCATTCCTCCTCAGAACTGAAGCCAGCAAGAACAAGCAAGCGTCATCACATGGGTTGACAACTCTCTGTTTTTCTGCTTAAAAAGGAATTTTGTTAATTTTAAAATTTATTCTTTGAGAAACGCATAGGTATATCTAACACATTATGGGCAGAGCCACCCATTCCCTGACTCTAAGCCCTCTGGATCCCACCCAATGCATCTTTCTCCAAACTTCACTTCATGTTTATTTGGTATGCGTGTGGGTAGCAGGACTAGGGAGGATCCATGCCTATCTCCCACCCCTAAGTGAGAAGCTATTGGCCATTGGTGGTGGCTTGGGTGGGGGGAGGAGAGTCCTCTTTCTTTAGGATGGTGGTCACTGGTAAGATTACTCATTCTTCGTTGGATGGCCCTACATTTATATGCATGCAAGCAGCACTAATTAGATGCACTGGGATATTGGAAAAAAAAACCAAGGAGCAAAACTCAATCTGTATTTCTAAGTGATCCAAAGAGTTTGCCTCCCATGTCCCAAACAGCACAATGGAGTGCAGAAAGAATTATTTGGGCAAGCATGCAAAATGCTCACATAAGACCTTAGCCAGCTATCATTGGGTGCCTGAGTGCAGTACCCAGGCACAGGATTATTACACCAGGCTCCAACACAAGCATCTAAACTGTTTATTTTTATTCTTTGAGACTTTCACAATACATAAAATATATGTTGATAATACAGCCCCTCTAAGCCGGGCGTTGGTGGTGCACACCTTTAGTCCCAGCACTCGTGAGGCAGAGGTAGATAGATTTCTATGAGTTCCAGGCCAGCTTGGTTGTAGAGCTAGTTCCAGAACAGGCTCCAAAGCAATACAGAGAAACCCTGTCTTGAAAAAAAAAATACAGCCCCTCCTCCCTCCAACTTTTCCCAGACCCATACCCACCCTATGTTCCAACTTCACATTCTCTTTTGTTTTCCTTATTTGTAATCCATCATTCTCAATTAGACTTGCCCATGACACATAGGTGTAAAGCTATCCTCTGCAACATGGTCATCTACAAGAGGTCATGCCCCTGAAGAACCATAACTCTTTCCTCCCCAAGAAGACCCCATCTGCCAATCATTCTCAGCAGGATCCTCATGAAACTCTCCTCCATCCAGTCTGGACCGTTGCTCCTCTTGATCTTGTGTAGATGCCACAGCTATGTGTGCTCACAAGTGCAATGGCCCTGTCATTTACAGAAAACACTATTTTGTGACTGTCCTCCCCAACTTCTGACTCTTACAATCTTTCTGGTCCCTCTTTTGTGATGTTCCTCGCCTTGAGAGGAAAAGGATGATATAGAGTCCTACTTGGGGCTGAGCATCCCACAGTGTCTTATTTTCTGTACTTTGACTAGTGAGTCTCTGTATTAACTGCAGTTTTGTGATAGGAAGCTTCTGTCTGATGAGGGTAAGAACTGTTCTCATCCATGGATAGAAGGGTATTTAGAAGGCAGTCTGATGCTGTGTCAACTTAGCAAACTATCACTAGCATGCTCTCTTCTAGGACATGCGACCTCTTCAGCCATTTGGCTAGGTTCTTGATCATGTTTAAAGTGCCATGTATGAGTACCCTTCTGAAAAGCAGCCCTTCAACCAAATCAGAAGGTGGTTGGTTATCCCCATAGCATGCATGCTCCTGCTCTGCAAATGGACATATCTTGCAAAGCTGGTTGTTACTACAGTTTTCAGCATTCACAGCTGCATTAAGACTGTTAACGACTTTTCTCTCCCCACATTAACCTGCATAGCACCTTCTACTACTTTGAAAGCTAGCCAGTAGGGAGGAAGCTTCCAGATCAGTGTCATTTCCCTTGACCAACATGTGTGGTGTCTTCAACAACCAGGCCTCACCACTGAGTTCTAGTAGGTGACTAAGAACAAAGGCAGTGTCCAGTGCTGGGGAGACTGAGGTCTCCTTTGGGACTCCTTTTATTCCTGGTGCGGGTTTTCTGTTTGATAACCTAGGGAATCTGGTAGGAGCATCCTCTAGTCCCTCCCACACCCAATGTAAGGTAACTTCAATTAAACTCCTAAAAATATTTTTTAAAGCAATGTATAAAACAATAGGTTTTTATATGACTAACATCCTGGTGTTAGCTGTCCCCTCCTGGCCCTTCCTATGCCATATCACTTAAATGCCCTCTAGGTAACATGAAAATAACCCAGTAATTCAGGGGAAGATGTTGTTAGATGATGCTAAAAGATGGTTAGCATGAAGTAAGTTGGTGGTGTAGGCAGCTGTGGGGTGAGAAGTGGAGATGGAAAGGCAAAATGGGCGTGTCGGTACCTTCCTCTTCTCCTTAGTCATAAGACGTTAATAAGCTACTTGGGGACATGAGGACTAAATATGAAAAATGACATAACAAATTAACAGTTTCTCTTTGGTATATATCTACTTGGGTATTATGTAGTCTCAGTGTGGCTATGAAGATAGGAGAGGTGGAGGCTGCTTTGGGAACATAGGAAGATGTTCCCTGGCCTGGCCATGGTAAACAGTTACCTTTTTATTGGCGATATGAAAAACAGTGACACTGCAATTGCAAAATATTATTATAGGCAGGATAAATGAATCTGTAATTCTAATATTCTAATTCCTTATCTTGTATGCATCTGCTAGTATTAAGGAGTTCTACTTATGGACTTTCTTCCAGGAATTTTGCTGATAGTCTCCTTTTATTTTAGAAATCTTGGTTATGTTAGTCTTATCTCACAGTAGGAACTACCTCCTTTATCGAAATGTCAGTCAGGTCTGTGAACTCATCATTGATGAATGTCTTGCACAATAAAAGGGACTATAGTAAGTTATGAAAGAGGATGTCTCTCTTATGCATGCAGGCACATACACACATAACACACACACACACACAGAGAGAGAGAGAGAGAGAGAGAGAGAGAGAGAGAGAGAGAGAGAGAGAGACCTGTAATGACACACTGTGCTCCACAATGAAGCAAAACACCTACAAAATCCCAGGCTTGGGGCTGGTGAGATAGCTCAGTGCATCAAGCACCTAGTGCCCAGCCTGAAGATCAGAGTTCTATTCCCAGGTCTCATCCAGTGAATTCTCTGCAAATTCTCTGACCTCCACACCCATGCTGTAGAAAACACACACACACACACACACACACACACACACACACACCCCACACACCCCACACTCGCACACTCACTACACATACAGACAAATAAATAAATAAAATATTAAAAAATATGAATCCTGTTCTTGAGGAGATCATTTTTCTGAAGAAAAGTATAAGGGCATATAAAATGGAGGGAATAATGTGGACACAGGTTGAGAGCGTGGAAAGCTACTCCCCTTCCATAACAACAATGACAAAGAGCAACGAGAATCAAGAACACCCAGGAATGACACAATGGTGCTCGCCTATAACCCTGGCACTGCACAGGCAAAGGTAGAAAGATCAGCCTTAGAGAGTGTAAGGCCAGAGACCCTGTCTCAAGTCCAGGCAAAACAAAACAACAAACAACAAAACAAACAAACAAAAAAACACAGAGGCTTACACTTCCTCATCTTTGTTCATCATCAAAGGAAGTCAAGACAGGAATTCAAACAGGGTAGGATCCTGAAGTCAGGAGTTGATGCAGAGCTTACTGGTTTGCTTTCCATGGTTTGCTCAGCCTGCTTCATAGCATTATTTATGAGGGGTGGGCCTGGCCATGGGTAAACAGTTACCTTTTTGTTGGTGATATGAAAAACAGTGACACTGGAATTGTAAAATATTAGTATGGGCAGGATAAATCAATCTGTAATAGCTGCAAAACATCCTAAGCCCTCCCTCTGGCTGCTTTACTTATATGGAAAGCAAGAATGGAAACTACTTGTTTCTCAAGTGATCCAGACTGCACCCCAATTCTTTTTATCAAGTTGTCTAAGATAAGCGTTCTCACTCATTTCTAGATGGGTATGGTGGTACATACCTATCACAACACTCAGAGCTGAGGTGGAAGATTGAGGCCAACCTCAGCTATACAGCAAGATCAAGGCCAGCTTGAGCTGCATGGTGAGACCCTGTCTCACAAAACCAAGGGCTGGGGATGTTGCTCAATAGAACAGTGCTGACCTAGGATGCTCAAGACTCGGATTTGATTGCCCAATACCCACCCTCAGAAAGTTCTGAGTAAAACCTGTCCTTTGGGTGTTATACAAAGTCTTTCGTACCCTAAGCTGTTCAAGGCATGTAGATCTTTTATCTGCCTTATATTCTTTTATCTGCCTTGTATTCAACAAGTCCTGACCCATTTGGGCTGGGTAAATTCTGATTGACAGCTAGTACTACCTACACACTAAGTAGTGACTATTTTGAATGAACCCAGTTGTATTAAGAACAAGTATCCATACGTGGTGCAGACCAAATAAAGCCACCGATTCTAACACAGTCAAATTTGTGCTTTTAAGCCAACAAACTTTAAAATAGTTTTCTTGGCTCAGTCCTCATCAATACATTAAAAAAAAAAACTTGGGAGGTTTTTCTTTAGCTGTTTCTGGAAGAGATTCATTTGGATGTATAAGTTATGGCCTTATACGAAATTACTATTTATAATAAAAAGCAATGTGCAAGATCTTGGGTTATTAAACTCTGGAAAGATTTGTATTAGAAAATGCAACTACCTTTCTTCTGGAGCTGTGCCTACAACCCCAGAAATGAAAAAATAAATAAATAAAAATCTTATAAATTGTATTAGTTATTGAGGCACTACTATTTGTATATTAGTAATCGAGGCATTACTGCTTGTATCTTCAAACTGTAAAGAGTCTTAGCAATTACTAGTGGCTGGCAATCATATTGTGATACTATTAAGATGTATCTAAATATAAACACTAAATTATGACAAAATAAAACCCTGGAAGAGCTGAAAACATGTAATTTTCTATCTTGGTGCTTGGGTAGGCACATTAAGAGCTGATTAAAAAATGTAAGACGTACTCTCGCTTGCCCTGGGAGTTCAGCTGTCTTCTAGGTCAGGTGAACTGTAGCATAAGTGCATGCACTTGCCTTGAGTTCTGGGTTAGCCAGCTCAGATCCTGTTAATAGATGAGCAAGGAGAGATATTTAAAACTTTAGAAATGAGGCTCTCTAACCTGTCGCCCTTGATTGATATTTGTCTTCGTGGAAAATGCCCTATAAGATGCTTGTCCAGGGACCAGCCATGAATTAAATGAGAGGCTCTGTGCGAGGGATGAATTTAGATCTCTGTGAAGCAATAGTTGTATCACACTCACAGGTCTGCTTTCCAAACTCTATCACAGACACATCTTGGGATGTGTCCCAGGGTATCTCTGGCTTCTTTTTATAGATAGAGAGCCTACAGGCGGAGGTTTAGTGATTTTACTCTTCTTACATGCTCAGTGTGGAGCTGAGGACAGGCCTGTTTCCCTCAGCCCTCTACTTCAATCTTGTTTTACAATAGCAAAGGTTTCAAGAACAGAGAAGTCCAAACAGAGGACCATGCGTGGGTGGAGAAGGGTCCCACTTGTGCTCATGGGTACCTATTCTCACACAGTCAGGACTTAGGGTGTTCCCAAGTTTGTGGCATAGTGCCAAGCCCATGCCAAGAACCCTATAGATTTTTGAGCAGAGATACTGAAAGGTCTCGGGGTAAAAGAGGGGGGGGGGCTGGCCCAACAGCTGCTGACTTCCCATATTGCAGGCCTTAGCTGTTAACCCTCTATGAGAGACCTGCCTTTTTTCACCTCAAGAGGTCTCCCTGACTGGAGAGGGAAGGAGACTTATTTTTCTAATTAGCCAGATGAAAGTTATTTTGATTGGTCTGCTCACTAAGCTAGTACTGGTAGCCATGTGGGAAAGGAAGGCCAGCCACGGGGAGTTTTCATTCACTTGAATTTTGGCTTTATTTAGTCAGTCCCCAGGGCCCTACTGTGAAGTTGAGATGAGACAGCAAGGCCCTCCAGGAAGTTACTTGATTTACAGCAGACTGCCTCTGTGTTTAAGGTTAGGCCTGGGAGTCAGCCCCCACCAGCTGTCTTGGGGGAGAGCCCACCCTGGAGGTTTCCACACTGGGCTCCACAAATGCCACTCAGCAAGGGATGCTTGCCTTGTTCAAGGAAAGAGCTCCCAGTCTAGTGGAGAATTCTCAAGCACATTCCCTAAGCAGCAACTCTTTACCTTGCTACTCTACACTACTACCTACCTGCTGGGCTGCCATCCAATTATCTCAATCAAATATGGCTGCACCGTTCATCTAGCTCCATCCAGCCTTACCTTCCATATGTGGAAAATTATTCTGGAAGAAAAGATAACATCTGGATAATTCCCAAGATGCAGAAATGGCTTTGCCAGTCTTTACACTATTTTCAAGAAAGCATTTTCACACCGTTTTATGAAGCAATGAGGACTCTTTATAAATCATGTTAGTTATCGAGGCATTACAATTTGTGTCTTCAAACTGCAAAGATTCTCAGGGATTTCTAGTGCTGGCAAGGACTGATTCTCTATTCTAGCAGAAAATGTGCTTCTCTGCCCCAGCCCCTATTAGAATTACTCTGTGAATTCCATGGGCACGAAAAGCATCGTTGAGGAGTGCAGGAAAACAAATAGGTGAGGGCAAGGGAGGAATTGTGCTTTCTCCCCCTCCTCCCATTTCTCAGTGTAGTCATCTTAATTTCTAGGTCAGTAGATGTCCTTCAGGGAGCTTTTAGTTTTTAATTACCAGGAAGAGCGTAAGTAGGGCCAGGGAGGAAGTGCCATGTATGCCGTTCTTGTTGCCCAGGTATGAGGACATGAGTTCAGATCTCCAGCAGCTGTGTAAAAGTCTGAAGCAATGGCATGTGTCTGTAACCTCAGTGCTGGGGATAGGGGTGGGGGTTCAAGGCCATGGAAAGAAGTGGATCTTGGGGCTTACTGGCCAGCCAGCCTAGTCACTCTGTGGGCTCTCAGTTCAAAAAATAAGGTGGAGATCAATAGACGAATACACCTGAGTTTGACTTCTGGCATCCACAAGCATGTGCATACAAGTGTATACATACATACACACACACATACACACACACACACACACACACACACACACACACACACACACCCCACAAAGAAAGAATGAAAAAATACTGTCTTGACTGCTGCTCTTGGTGCATATAGAGGGTCCATTCTGAGAAGATTGTTGTGTAAACATTACCAGGCATCACAGAACTAGCAAGACCTAGTGCATTGTTAAAGTCAGCCTCCCTTCCTGTGGTGTGGCCAGAGAAGAATGAGTAACATGACTTGCTCTTGTTGTTTGTGTGTTTGTTTGTCTGTTTTTTATCCTGTATGGAGCTTACTCCTTAGTCTTGGCAGGAATTGTGAAGAAGACTCATGGCCATGTGACTGGCAAGAATCTGCACTTGCCCTTGTGACTCTCTCAGGAAGAATTCTCATTGGCTCATTACAGCGAGGACTATGAGCTATGCTTCCGCGTTGGGCAATGACAGCCAGAGTACCCGGGAAACTGACTGTAGCTCTGACACTCAGGTGCCATGGGAAGTTGGCACTGTGTCGTGTCTGCTTATAATAAGCATTTTTTTCTGAGTTGGGGAGGTCTTTGTTTTCAGGGTGCCTCCTAGGAGGTCATACCGGGCAGAATTCCTAAGAGAGGGAGGAAAAAAGATTTGGCACAAAGGTGGTGGCTTTGGTTTATTGAACCTGACCTGCCTGGAACTTTATCTCACTCCCACCATCTACCTCATCTCCCAAGGGCCATCCACCTTTCCCTGCCTCTTGACTCAGTGGCTGATCTTACTTCACCTTTTGGCTCAGTGGTTTTCCTGTCCTCCTCTCTGCCCAGTAGCTTGCTTACCTCATCACCACCGGGACTCAATGCTTGCCCTGTCAGCCCCTCCCCTATGCTCAATGGCTGCCCTGACTTCTACTGCACTGCCTCTCCAGGTGTCAGCAGTTCTTTTCTCGCCATACGCAGAAGGGCTTGCTGCACTGACACGACTCTGCTGCCAGGTGGATGGCAGAGCATCTTGACCAACACCACACAATGGGAGCTGCCATGGACTATGGTCGCAATATTTCGCTTGTACAAATAAAGCCTGTCTGAAGGTCAGAGAGTGGAGCTTGCCACTAGCTAACCACAGAGGCCTGCAGGTCTGTACAAACAGACAGGAAGTGAGCTAGCTGGGCAGAAACAGGATATAAGCAGGGAGAAACAGGAACTCGCTCTCTTGTCTGCAGAGTTGCTAAGGAGTCTAAGTATGGCAGTGGCTTGCTCCTTCTCTCAGATCTCTCAGCATTTTCCTCTATATCTGACTCTGGCTTTTTATTATCTAGACCAATTAAGAACTCCATTTACTTTGACTATAGCCCCCAAACACTGAAGTCAAGATGCTCCACCTTCTAGTAAGCCATGGAAGTGTATTACCCTTGCATAGTTCTTCCCAGCTCCTGCCAGGCCCTTTGAGATGTTGCTAGTGGAGGATGCTTTGATATGGTGACAATGACTGAACCAACCTTTCCTCCATTTGGTTGAATGAGGTGGCTGATCACACCTGGCCACAGAAGTAGCAAAATCCGGTGCATTGTAAAGGTTAGTCTCCCCGCCTGGTGGTGTGGCTAGACCAGACAGAAAGATGCAAGTACAGTGCTGGCCTTGGCTCAGGACTCCCACTGAACTTAAGTTCTGGGGCTCATACATATCTACCCTCCTACAAAGGATTTTCCTTGAGAGATCAAGAAAAGTGTGAGCAAGTGTGTGTGTGTGAGAGAGAGAGAGAGAGAGAGAGAGAGAGAGAGAGAGAGTAAGGGATAAAGTTTTCTCTCTCTCCCTCCCTCTCTCTCCCTCTCTCTCTTAGTCTTGGTAGGGAGTTGTGAGGAAGACTCACATGGGATATGGCATCATGTGTTCACAGGTGTAGGGCTGGAAAGGAAGTTGCACTTGGCCTCATGGCTCTCCCAGGAAGGATTCTCAGGGGACCATTCATTCCACGGAGAGAAGGAAATGTTTTCCTGGGAATTGCAGACCAAAATGATGAGGAATCCAGAGCCGGTGCACTGGGAAGTAAATCCAGAGGAGGAACACCAAGAGCGTCAAGACAGAGAGGGCCTTCTGCAAAAATAGAGAAGTAGGCTGTGTTGTGAAATGAGTCCCACAAGAAGCAGATTCTCACCAAATGTGGCAAATGCCTGCCATCCAAGCTCTCAAGAGGCTGAACCAGGAGGATTGCCACCAGTTTGAGGTCAGTACGGGCTACATATTGAGTACATCTCTGTCTAGGGTTACATAGCAAGAACTAATCTCAAGGGGGGATGAAGGGGAGGGGTGGGTAGGAAGAAGAGGAGGAGACTCTGATGTGAAGACCAGCATGCCCAGAGCTGCCCAGCAAATGCTGCCCAAATCAGTGCCTGTGGGACTACACAGAGGAAGCAGAACTGGGCAGAGGGAGGAACAGGTTCGTGATGTAGGTTCAACAGAGGCCTCAGCCAACCTGGGGAAGCTGGGTTAACTCCAGAGTTGCCCTGAATATGAGCAAGGGCTCTGGATCTTTATTCTGCTTCAAGAGTCAGGCGTGCCCTTGGGCTAGGTGGCTCTTCCTAGCTGAGACAGTTCCCAGAGTGCCAATAGCTGACTGATATCCTTGAACGAACATTTTAGCAAGCTGTGCAACCCAGTGTTCAGTGGACGAGAGAATGTGAGATATCACAGCCAGGACACTCAAATGAAGGCACGCTCCAGCACGGCTGGGAGGAATTAGAGGAGAGCTACAAGCACTGTTGGGACCAGGCCAGGAAAAGGCTTCTGTGTCCCAGCATAGCCTCTCTTTCCATTTGGTAATTGTGGCAGCAGTGATGTGGTTGACTGGAAAGGGATCCTCCCAGGACTTTAGCCTCCCTGGGATCAGCTTGTCTTACAACTTTCAGGGAAAAAAGGAGTGATTTTTTTCATAAAGACGTTTAGATTTTACAATAAGCTAATGATGAGGGGGCTACTCCCTACTGCCCAGCCTCCTGGTGTGAGCTTGGCCCCAAGATACCAGCTCTCAAACTATCTGTACCATGGCTTACTAGGAGACTACTGGCTGCTACCCAGCTATTTGAGGGTCATTTTGGGATAAAGATGAACCTGAATGAACCCTGTGTAACCCAGATTTCCTGTGCCTGCCTTTGAGCGTAGGGAAAATAGCCATGCTCTGTTCTGTTTCCCTTTCCCTTGAAAGGTGTGCCAGGGCTAGACTGATAACTTATCTTAATGCATTTTAACCATCAAATCGTTGATATATTCTGTCTGTCTAGTTTTTTATTGTTGTTTTTCTTTATTTTGTCAACGCAAACTAGTGTTATCTGAGAAGAGTGAACCATAACTGAGAAAATGTCTCAATAAGTCTGGCCTGTGGAGTATTTTCTTACTTAGTAGTTGATGTTGGGGGGCCCAGTCCACTGTAGATGGTGCCAGCCCTAGGCAGGTAGTCCTGGGATGTAAAATAAACTAGGCTGAGAAAGCCATGTATACTAAGCCAGTAAGCCCCACTTTTCTGTGGCCTCTGCATCAGTTTCTTGCCAATTTCCCAGACTATAAGCCATAAGGTGAAATAAACCCTGTCCTCCCCAACTTGCTTTTAGTTGTGGTGTTTCATAGACACTCAACTAAGACAGCACTAAGACTCAACAAAATTCCAGTTGACTGTGTGTGTGCACTAGCACATCATATTACTTTGTGAAGCAATGTTTGTTTCTAGATATAAGGGACCTATGTTCTTTCACCTCGTTCCTCTACATTTCTCCCATTGTCCTGCATTACCATCCTCCTAAGTGTAATGTCTTCTGTCTATATCATCTGCTGCTGACAGTTTAATGTAAGATGCTTCTTTCTAAGCCTGGCATTGTTGGTGCATGCCTTTAATGGCAGTGCTTAGGAGGCAGAGGCAGGTAGATCTCAGTAAGTTCAAGGCCAGCCTGGTCTAGAAAGTGAGTTCCAGGACAGCCAGGACTGTTACACAGAGAAACCCTGTCTCAAGGGGGTATGTGGGGAGGAAGAATGAAGCTTCTTTCTTAGCTAAGCATGGTGCCAAATGCATGTGATTCCATAACTTAAGATGTGGGAGGTGAAGGCAAGAGAATCAGAAGTAAAGGTCATCCTCATATGCACAGTGAGTTCAAGGCTAGCCTCCGGTATATTAGTCCTAGTTCCTCAAAACAAGAATAATAAGAAAAGAATAACAATAATAATAGCTCATGAATTCACAGTAGCCTTTGGTTGCCTGCACAAGATCTATACAAGATCAAGCCAATCAACATGGAAGGAGGAGAGGATATGAGCCCCCAAAACTAACTGACGAACTATGAACAGTTGATGGCTTCTTGGGGAGGGAGAGTTAGTTTTATTTAAGGGATGGTCCTAGTAGGTTGGCCACAGTCCAGTCGACAGCCCCACATGAGGAGTAAGAATTTTCTTCAATGGACTAGTTCAAGAAAGAGGAAAACACAAAGTTGGGGTAGGGTAGGGAAGTGGGGGTGGATGTGAGAGTAATAGGGATGAATAGGATCAAAATACATTGTATGGCACTCTCAAGAGTTTGTGTGTGTGTGTGTGTGTGTGTGTGTGTGTGTGTGTGTGTGTGTAATAGTATTGGCTATCATGGAACTTGCTCTATAGACCAGAGATCCACCTGCCTCTGCCACTACCACCTGGCAATAAAAATATGTTTAAAGCTAGTTCACACATAAGGAGGAGAAGCATTTTTCTGATGGACTTATGTGTCTGTTTCCTTTCCTTTCTCCAGTCTTCCTTGATGTTTTAAAGTGTTACAGGTCACTCACTTTCGCTGCAGAATGGCCACAATGGTGGGGGTCCTGCACACATACCCTGAAAATTGGGGGTTTTCAAGGCTTCCCTCACTACACAGTACAGCAGGGCCCAAGGCTGTGTGCTCTCCAATCCACATCATTTTCACTTTTGCCAGACTAACTGTATCTTCAAATTTCTCTGCAACTTTTGTGTAGGCAAGGCTTGACAATGAAGATGGCAGTGGGTTTTTCTGTGTTTGAGAGTATGATGGACTAATTTATAATTACCTGGAAAGAGAGTCTCAATGAAGGATTATCTAGATCAGATTGACCCTCTGGGCACATTTTGAGAGATTTCCTTGAGTGATTCAAGTGGGAACATCCACCCCGCATGTGGGCATGTGGGTGGCACCATTACATTGACTTGGCCTGAATGAAAAGGACAAAGCTGAGTACAGGTGTGCATACATTAGTTCATTGCTCTCTGCTCTTGACTATGGCTGTAATGATACTGGCTGCTTTGAATTCTTGTTGCATTTGCTTCCCTGAAATGATGGACTGAAACTTCAAGTTGTGAGCCAAATAAACTCATTTTTCCCTTAAATTAAAACAAAAATTGTCTGGGAAATTTTGTCATAGTAATTTTTCACATAGTAGTCACACCTGTGCAAAGAGCAATGCCATCTCCTATTTTGTGAGCACTGAGAAGCCACATTAAAGTCCCCTTGAAGCAGCAGATCAGCTGGGCCCATGAGTTAGCATTGCTGATAGTGGCACAGCTCCTCCAGCTAGCACCTGGTTGTTTGACCCTTGAGCACCATATACAACAAATAAGCCATTGAAAAACATACAGGAGGAAGAGAAGCAAATTTTGGCTGCTGTTGGACACTCATTGGGAGATGAGGCCATTTATAGTAGGTGAATTGGCTGATACCACAGCTGCCTGCACCTTATTGAAGCTCTATAAACAGATCTTAGAATCTTCGTCTTTGCTATGCCAGGCCTCCAACTGCTGTCCCTTGTCTTCATGGAAATGTCTTCAGGAAGGTGAAACTATGTGAGAAGATGGCCCAGTTTGAGGATAAGACTGCCATATTTGGGGGAGCACTTTGGCAAAGATGTTTGGCCCTTGTGGTGTGATGAGTACCACTTCTTGAAGAGTTCATCCAGATCCTCATGAGTTACAACCTCATCACTGGCATCTTCTAGAGATTAGACATTCTGATGAAGGACATCTTTGCCAGTGTCATCCTCTTTGGACCCAACAATGGTGGTGCCACTTCGGAAACTTGTATGTTCAGATGCCAGGGGTCCAGATTGGCAGAGAGACTATGAGTCACATATATAGAATAAGGCAGCAAGGAGACCCAGACCCTGGTTATAGAGTTCTTTTCCTGGGAGGGGGTCTTCAAGCACATAGCAAATCCTTCAATCAAAGCAAGATAGTCAAGTGACTATCTCTTGCTGTCCTCTAGCTGCCTGTACCCATCCTGTAGGAAGATGGGAGTCATAAAAGAAGCTGAATATTGAAAAGTCATCATAGGTCATCATTTGAACACATTGGATATTTTTTCATATTTCATTGGCTTTAGGTTTTGTTTCGGAGCTAGAATGCAATGGATTTATTTAAGAGTAAATGGCATCTGCAGTTTCAGTAAATCTTGGTGGGCCAGACTGTTGTGGTTCCTATGCACATTCATTTCCTTTTCCCTGTCTTCATTGCTTTACAGAGTTTCCCATCATCAGCAAAGTTTTGAGGCCCTGAGTTCAGAACCATAGAGTCCACACAAAAGCCCCAATGCTAAGGAAACAGGTAGACTCCTCAAGCTTAACAGCCAGGAAATCTAGTAAAATCAGTGAGCAACACATTCAGTGAGTGACCCTTTCTCAAAAAATAAGAGAAAGTGAGTAGAGAAAGACAGTTGACATCAACCTCTGGTCTCTACAAACAGACACATGTTCACACCTACCCATATGTACCAGTACGCAAACATATACAGGAACACAAACATTGCGCGCGCGCGCACACACATACACACACACACACACAATGCACACAATACATTCTTATTGTCATAAAGGGTATGAATTGTGTTTGGGATAATTGGAAGATTTTGATCAAGTAATGGAAACAAAGAAAGCCCCCATGTAGAGACACACAAGTCTGTGGTAAAAAGTCTGCCCTAGAGGGTCAGAGTCTTGGCTCTTCCTGCCATTGAGGAGGGAACAGATTAATTACAGTCAAGTCACTTAAGACACATTAACATTTCAGGAAAGGTTATATTTAATGAAAACTGGAACTATAAATTATGAAAATTTTTATTTCATCCAATAGAACATAGGTTATAATTCAAACTGCATGCTCATTCTTGGAATGAAAAAGAATAAATCTCATGGATTTTTCTGGCATAATCTTTAAACTAAAGTTCTATGACATTGCATGATACAGAAGTCTTCACTTTGTGTGTAGTTTTTGGCAAAAATATTAGAAAGTGTTATTTTCCCAGGGCTTTCTTATAATTCATTGGCATTAAGTCATCATTTTTGAAAGCCCCATATTCTTACCATCCTTTTAGTTGTCTTCTCCAAATGTTAACTGTTTTACTCAGTGAGGTGATTTAAAAAAAAAAAAAAAAAAGGTCCCCAAAGGGTGTAGCCCTATCAGGAGGTGTGGCTTTGTTGGAGGAAGTGTGTCATTGTGGAGGTGGGCTTTGAGGCCTTATTTATGCTCAAGACATGCCCTGTGAGACAGACCACTTCCCCTTGCCTGCAAGTCAGGATGAAGGACACTTGGCTAGTTCTCCAGCATCATGTCTGCCTGCACACCACCATGTTACATCATGATGGTAATGGACTAAACCTCTGCAAATGTAAGCCACCACCATAAAATTTTTTTTTTTCTTTTATAAGAGTTGCCTTGGTCATGGTATCTCTTCACAGCAGTAGAAACCTGAACTAAGAGACTCAGTTTGTAATGGTTGCTCATATGCATCGAGTGATATCTTATTATTTTCACCAGCTCTATTGACTCCTTCATCCTTTGAAATAATTTCAAAGGTACTTTGCAGTCAATTTGCTGTCTCTCTCTCTCATTATGAAACTTCAATAGCCAAGCCATTTCTCCAACCCTCATTTTTTCCTTATTTCATTCTTCCTTTCTTTAAAAAAAAATTATTTTGAAGTGTGTGTGTGTGTGTGTGTGTGTGTGTGTGTGTGTGTGTGTGTGTGTGTGTGTCCCCCCATCTGAATGTGGATGTGAGTACAGGTGTCTAAGAAGGCAGGAGATAGTGTTAGATTTCCTCAGCTGGAATTACTGGTAGTTATGAGCTGCCTGACATGGGTGCTGGGAATTGAACTCTGGTCCTTAATTGCACTCTAAATCAAGAGAACAATGGTTCAAAATGAGAAAATCAATACTGGAGCATAATTTTAAAATTAATTGATTGGTTAATTAATTAGTTTTGTGCTTCCAAGAACTAAAATCTCTGCAGTATCCTTTCCCTGATGATAGTGAAAGCATAAGCCACATTCCCTTAATCTAACAACTGGGTTAACAGGGTTTCTTAGGATCTGTTCTTTCATCTTAGTCATTATTTTAGCTATAGGAAAAAAATCAACAGTAATTGTCAACAAGCTGTTAATGATCAACATTCTAAATATGTCTATCTCTCTAAACATACACGATAATTATTGAAATGACCATTTTACTCAAATCTTTACCATATACTGTGTAGGCATTGTTCAAGGCAATTTCTTCCATATAACTCACAAAATCTCTATGTAAACCCTGTGAGGTAGCATCTTAAGGTTTCTAATGCCATGATGAAACACGGTGACCAAAGAACCTTGGGAAGGAAAGGGTTTATTTGGTTTACACTTCCATATCACTGTTCATCATTGAAAGAAATCAAGGCAGGAACTCAAACAGGGCAAGAACTTGGAGGCAGGAGCCAATGCAGAGGTCATGGTAGGGTACCACTTATTGGCTTGCTCCTCATGGCTTGCTCAGCCTGCTTTCTTAGAGGATCCTGGATCACCATCCCAGGGATGGAACCACCTACAATGAACTGGGCCCTCCCAATCACTAGTGCCCTGTAGACTTGCCTACAGCTTGATCTTATGGAGGTATCTCATTTGAGGTCCCTCTTCTCAGATGGCCACAATTTGTGTCAAGTTGATCTGAAGCTAGCGAGCACAGGTAGACTCTATCCTCATCCTATTTTACAGCTGAGGAAGGTACATATGCATTTAAGTTCATTTCCCAGGATGTGGCAGAGCTGGAATTCAGGCTGGGCAGTCTGACTGTCCTGTCCTGTCCCTCTTGGGGAGATGCTTCCTGCCCTAAGTCACCACTAGTTTTCCATTTGAGCTAAATAAAACTTACAAAGAGGTGGCTTGGTGTTTTGTTTTTTTGTTGTTGCTGCGTTTTGTTTTGCTTACCTTATTTTCTTTTTGTTGTAGTGTATGTGTGTATGACATGTGTACATGGGTGAGAGCACATCAGAGGATGGTCTCTTCTTTCATGAGGGCTCAGGAACCAAGCCCAGGTTCTCAGTATTACACAACAGGTGCTCTTATCCACTAACTAATCCTGTAGCACTTTTTTTTTTTTTTAACTCTAATGGGCGACTGCTTCTCTTTTTAACCAATAGGTAGAACTATATTTTTCAGAGGGAAAAGTTGGGACATAAAATGGAATGTTGGACCATCTGTAATTTGCTGGATCTCTTGAGGAGTCATTTTTAAGGGCAGTTGATTCATTAAGAGAATAGGACCTTGTATTCTGGCTGTAAAGAGGGAATTATTTCAGCTGGTCCTTTGGCCATGTGTGTTTTGCCTGTTGTCGTTTGCTAAAGATATGACAATGTGCTCTTTGCTTGGGTTTGCAGCTAGGAGACCTGTGTGTGTGTGTGTTCCCACCTACCTCAGGAATGCAGCCAGAAAAGGCAGTGGCATCCAGGAGCCATCTGGGAATGCTTCCTGAGCCTGCTCTAAATTGGGGCACAGAGCCAGCTGCATATATACGAGCTTCAGAGTTCACCTGGATTAGACTCACTGCAGAGGATTTATTGCCGTAAAAGATTTATCTGGGGTGCCAGCTGTCTGATGAGCTGTTTTCAGGAAGGGAAGCAGCCGAGAGGCAGCTATCAGTTTAGCAGGTGAGGCTTGGAGCTGAGGGGCTCCTTGACTCTGCCACTGCCAACCTCTAGGAATCTGGGTACATTCCTCACTTTGATTGCTTCCAGAGGTTGGTTGCCCACCTGAGAAATGGCTATAGTGGGCACATATACTCAGGAGATATCAACTCAACCTTCTGGCTTGTTTAGAGAAAGCATAGAGACATGTAAGAACCACTTCATGCTATTTATTTAGGCAATGGGGTTGGACCAGTCAAGGTCCTATCAGAGAGCAAAAATACAGTCAAGGGTGCATAGCTAAGGAGAGTGTAATAGACACAAAACTTAAGGGAAAACAAGAGGGACGAAGTATGCCAGAGGTAGCAAGTGCTGGGAGCTGTGGCTTACCCTAGGTCACAATAAGCAAGAGGAAAGAATACCTACAGAGACAGGGCCTGTGAGTAGCCAGGTAGGCCTGCAGTGCATCCCTGTGATTACATACTCCAGATAAGAGGATGGAAAGTTTGGATCCAGCTTAGGCTACACAGCCAGACCTTGTCTCCAAATATAAAAGAAAAGTAATAGGAGAGGGTGTGTGAAACGGCAGATTAGAAAGGTTCCTGATAGGAACTATGGCCTTAGGGAGGAAAGCGGTCACACTACCAACCTATAACCCAGAGGAGAAGCTGGGGTGGGGTGAGGCCTTCTCCTTGCTTTCCTGCCTCCAATCTTTGGCCAGTGGTGTCTACTGCTCAAACCCAGACAGAAAGCAGGAAGTGAAGGGACAGAACATGAGGCCCAGTGGTGCCTCCAGGGGCCTGGAGCTGGGGAGAGAATGGGGGTCAATGGAGGGCAAACAGGGATAGTCTAGCCCAGGAGCCACACATTTGTGTGATATTAGGCTTCTAGGCTTTTTAAAGGTTTCACCTTATGAACAACTAAATATGCTTCCTTCAGACTGCCAAGCAGAAGAAATCAACCAAAGAACAATTCATGCCACATAGACAAGGGCAAAAGTCTGCTGAGAGATGCCCTCTTCCCTAAAACCAAGGAGCCTAGAACTAATAAAAAAAAAAATCCACAATAATAATTCTTTAATGTTATCTAACTTTTACAAGTACCAGGCAATTAACTAAGTGGTATGTGTATTTTTCCTGTTATCTTAACTACAGCCCTATGAGATTGTTGTTAGTCACCAATTTCTTCAACAAATATTTCCTAAGTAGCCATCATGTGCCTGTCACCAGAAGTTACTTGTCTAAACCAGTTAAATACAGTATTTCCTATCATGAAGCTTGCTCTCTGCCTGAAAAAAAAAGGGAAATATTAAATAGATAATTTAACCAAGAACTAAGAGCAGTTCAGATGAGGGTCATGGGATAGGGGCTATACCCTAACCTGGGAAACACAGTTTTCCTGGAGGAAGTGAGAGTTAGAGTCCTGGAGGAGAAGGAAGTAGGGGAAGGGCAAGATGAGATAGGAAAACATCACTCCTGGCAAAGGGGACTAAAGCTCCCGAGTTCTGTGGAATAAAACAGCATGATGGTGCACCGGAAGGATGGAAAGGCAAAGAACACTTCTGAAATTGGGAAATTAGGACTAGCGTGTGCAAGATGCAATTGTTTGGCTGACAGTGGACCCCAGTAGACCCATGTGTTTGAATACTTAGTCCCCAGTCTGTGGAAATGTCTAAGAAGGATTAGGAGCTGTGGCCTTGTTGGAGATGTATCTCTGGGGGCCATCTTTGAGGTTTCAAAGGCCTTAATGCCATTTCCATTTCAATGCCTCCTGTTTGTGGTTCACGTTGTGAGTCCTCAGCTGTTTCTACCATCATGCCTTCAGCCTGCCACCGTGAACCCCAATCCTCCTGACCCATAAGCCCAGTTAAATACACACACACACACACACACACACACACACACACACCATAAACCCAGTTAAACACACACACACACACACACACACACACACACACGGTTTGTTTTCCGAGACAGGATTCCTTTGTGTAGCTTTGGAGCCTGACCTGTCCTGGAACTCACTTTATAGACAGGCTAGCCTGGAACTCACAGACATATGCCTGCCTCTGTGCCACCCCCACCCCCACCCCAAGCGCTAGGATTAAAGGCGTGTGCCACCACCATCTGGCTATACTTTCTTTTCTAATTTACCTTGGTCATGATGTTTTATCACAGCAATAGATAAATAACTAAGACATAACAAAGAGAGTGAGAGAGAACCAAACAGGTTTGGCTAGGGACACGTTTCCCACTTTCAGGGGTTCTAACCAGGCAGAGAAGCTTTTTAAAAAGATGGTCAGCTATACCATAGAGACTGGCTCTGGGAAGCTTTGATGCAGGACTTGCTGAGAAGATTCCTGAAATAGTAAGGACCCAGGGCTGAATGGACAAAGCTTTCTTGTCGAGGCCCAGATAGCAAATATTTTCAGCTTTAGGGTTCTGTCATGTCCAATAATCATGCTCAATTCTGCCATTGTAGTGCAAGCAGCCATAGCTGTGGTCTAGTACATTCTCTTTGCTAACTTGTAGTATTTTTAACAGAGTGGATAAGATTATAAGTACTTAAGGAAGAATTTGAGATTTGAGAGGCCAGGGGCTTTGAGAGATTTTGTTTCGATAGCAGGGATAGTTGTCTTCGATTTCCTGGGGTAGCCAATAATAGAGTGATTTTTCAGAGAAGAGATCATGCGTTCAGTTTGGAGTTAAGGAGCCAGAGGAACCTGAGGGGTTTGTAAGTAAAGAAGAGGAAGAGGAGGTAGGTCTGAGTCAGGGAAGTTCTATCAACCTGGAGAATTAAAAAGGAAGGTTGTTTTTAGGCAAGGCAAAGAAGTCAGGAATTTGATCTTGGTAGAGAAGAGAGTAAATAAATAGTACAGTGGATAGGCCATAGAAATAAATGTTGGACCATGTTACAAGCCAGTTAAGATGGGCAATTGGAAATTCACTGTCTAGCAAGCTTTCTATACTCTTCCCATGAGCATTCCAACAGACAGTAGAAACTGAGGGCAGGGTAGCTTTTGTGGCTGATTGGAATTTTCCTGGTAGTTGCCACCCAGGGACAAGAGTGTTTAGATAAGCAAGTGGTAGAAGTAGCAGGACATAAAGTTCCTCACACTGCTCCTGACAGTGAGCTATGAGGTTACACGTGTTGTGATCAAATAAACAGACTTCCACTAGAGACAGCTGCTGGGAGGCTGGGTTGTCAGTGGAAGTCTGGAGTGCAAAGGAATGTTAAGAAGAGTGGCTGAGGACACGGGGACACTTGTTGGCTGTGGGGGTAGGAGTGCTAGTCGCCATGGAGGTTTGGGAACACAGAAGAGGAAACCACAGCTGGGTCTAGCTAGACGGCATTTCAGCGGCAAATCCATGGTAAATGGGTTTGCATCAGGGGCAGGCCCATGGAAAAGTCAGGGTGTGAGCACTTGAATTCCCCATGCCCCCCCCCCAGAGGCTGCTGAACACTCAAGCAAGAGAGTTGAGTTGATGTGCAGAAATAGAAAGCATGGATATGACCGTGCCAGAGCAGCCTCTGGTGACTGTCTGCCAAGTGTTGACAATTGTGCTCTCAGAATGTGTGTGGTCAGTCAGCAGAGAATGGGGCAGGGTGTAGGCAAGAGCTGAAGTGTTGCATCTGGACCCAGCTTCCCCAAGGTCACTGCTCAGTCATTAACAAATCCAGTTTGGGCCATTAATTACTACCATTGAGCTTCTGGCTGTTTGGTGTCTAAGCCTCTCAGTCTTCTGCATTCAGGCTTCTGCATTCTATGTTCTGGAGAACTGGAGTTAAAACCAGGGTAAAGAAAAGGAGACATCTGGAACACTCTTAACATCCCACTGCCTGTTTTCAGGGCAGGGCCCCATCCGAACAGCTGCTGGCACTAGCACCCGATTGCTTCGCCCTAGTTCCCACCAAGTTAGGACACACTATAATTGGGACCATTTGCTCTGGATTTGAATAAAGACTTGCCATTGGCTGGGCAGTGGTGGCACATGCCTTTAATCCCAGCACTCTGGAGGCAGAGGCAGGTGGATCTCTGTGAGTTTGAGGTCAGCCTGGTCTACACAGAGCAAGTACCAGGACAGGCTCCAAAGCTACACAGAAACCCTGTCTCAAAACACAAAACAAAACAGACAAACAAATGAAAGAAACAGAAAAAAGATTTGCCAATTAACAGTTTCATTTAAAAAACAATAAGTCTGCTTTTGAAATAGATGGCTAGCCTTTGCTAAGAAAAAAAAAAAAACATTATACACACCTACAGCAAAGCAAGTTTGGGAGACTTTGCCCTGTGACTCAGGCAGTCACATTTCTTATACCGTTTGATCTTTAAAATCACTTTTTTTCATGCTTGAAATACAATATTGATAAATTGTGTGACATTCTGACAGCAGAGATTTCAAAAGACAGTAATAAGAAAAATAGTGTTCTTTGAGGAACATTTGGAATTTATCATAAGGAATTAATTTATAAGTGTGCTGCCCTCACTGGAGATTATTTCACCTCTTCTGGGCCGTGGGACAGTGGTGTGCATCTTCCCATCTGTGGGAGGCAGCATGAATGAATGACCTTAGTTCTTGATGCTGGTCCACAGTGTGGGACCCGGATGAAGTCCTGAGTGAATGTATGCTGTTGGCATGACCATGTCAATGCCTCACACCAATGGGAATGGCTATGCCTTCCACAAGTCAGGCTTAGGGAAAGAGCAAAGCCTATGTGTGGATGTTGACAGGGTATTCAGTAAGTGTGGACCGCCACTTCCTCCTCCAGGATGTTTACAGCCTGAGACTGCTCCCTTATAAAAGGTGGACAGTCTCTATCTCTTACTGAGATTAGCTAAACCAGCCTCCTTCTCCTCATTCAGCTGTACACAATAAATCCACCCCTTCCACCTGCATTGTGTATTAAGCCTGATATGTTTCCCAGCTGCTGCTCCATCTCAATAAGAGCACATGGCCCACGTGGTACAAGTTTTCTGTACTTACCTGTGTCTGTCCTTTCTTCATTGTCACAATCACACAGGTCACAACAACTTGATAGTGCTCTGCACTCCAGTGTCTGGAGGCTGAGGCAGAAACCTGAGAATTTGAGGTCAGTTAGGGTTATCTATCCATCCATCCATCCATCCATCCATCCATCCATCCATCCATCCATCTACCTACCTACCTATCTAGAGGGAGTGAGGGAGAGGGAAAAAGAGGGAGAGAGACAGAGAGCGAGAGAGCGAGTGAGAGCGAGCGAGAGAGAGAGAGAAAGAGAGAGAGAACTCTTCCTAGGTAATTAACAAAACATACTGAAGAGATATCCCTTTGGAAGGCTGGAGAGATGGCTCTGTGGTTTAAGAATTCTTACTGCCCTTCCTAGAGGACTCGGGTTTAGTTCCCAGCACCAACATTAGGTGGCTCACAACTGTCCATAATTCCAGTTCCAAGGGGTCCAATTCCCTTTTGTGGAGTTGATGAGCACCAGATACACTCATGGTACACGTACATATGTATAAGCATTCACATGCACATGTAAAAATAAAAATAAATCTTTAAAAATAAAAGAGGCCCCCTTTGAGCACTAGAATTTTGTGATACTTTTGCTTAATACCTGCTTGACTTACATGCTTTTTTTTTTTAAAGCTTGTTTATTACTTAATTTAAAGTTTGTTTATTAATTGAGAATTTTATATAATATATTTTTATCAGATGTATTCCCTCACTACTCTCTGTAACTCCTCTTAGCTGACCATATCCCTACCCCAACTTCATGTTCTCTCTCTCTCTCTCTCTCTCTCTCTCTCTCTCTCTCTCTCTCTCTCTCTTAATCAATCGATTTCTAGTTGAACTTCCCATAAACTCCTGTGTGTGGAACCACCAACAGGAATGTGTTCAATTTACTAGGAGTCATGCTCTTACAACTGATTTCCTTTCACCTCAAACCATCAACTGTCCATTGCTATTCAGTAGGTGTGGGGGCTCATGAACCTCTTCCTACTTCCTGCTAGAATGTTCACTGGGCTGATCCTGTACACTGCACATTCATGAATGAATTTGTTCTATCATACTCAGAGGACACTTTTTTAATCTTGTCATCCTCAACCCTGGCTCTTACAATCTTTTCATCCCCTTTTTTGAAATGGTCACTAAGCCTTAGGGGCGTGTGTGTGTGTGTGTGTGTGTGTGTGTGTGTGTGTGTGTGTGTGTGTGATATAGATGTCCCATTTGGGGTTGAGTACTATAGTGATACATTCTCTATACTTTTACCAGTTGTGAGTTTTCACATTAACTGCCATCCACTGCTAAAAGAAACTTCTCTGGTGATGGCTGTACTGATCCATATGGGTAGAGAGATAAGAATCATACTATATCCACTAAACAGTATAATAGGAATAGGTTCATCCCTGGATCCCAAGAGCTCCCCAGTCATGGGTTTTCCACCACATTTTTTTCAGTACCGTGCATTTGCTTCCTCCTTCTGGTGGGGCTGAAATCCAATCAGAAAGTGGTTACTTCCATAAAATCTGTGTCACTGTTGTGCCCATAAACCTTTCTTCCCATGCCTTTCATTATTGCACTGTACTTTGTTCACAGCTGAGTAAGATGTTGCTATGCCTTCTCCCCCAGCAATCTAAAGATCAACTTCTAGTGATATGAAAGCCGTTAGCATTCAGTCTTTGGCTTCTTCCCACTGTAATTCATGTGATCTAATCATTCATACCACATCAGCAAGCTGTTTAAAGATAGTCTGAACCTTACGTGCTGATGCACACTTGTAATCTCACCACTAGGGGGACAGAGGTGGACACATCATCACAAATTTGAGGTCTGTGAAGATTATCACTATCAGTTTGACAAGATTTAGAATCACCGTGGAAGCACACAACTGGGTCTGTCTATCAAAGTGTTTCTAGAAAGATTTTAGAAGGCAAGACCCTTCCTGGATGCATCTGACACCATTCCCTAGGCTGGGGTCCCAAACTGAACAGAAAGGAGAAAAGGAGCTGAGCACAAGTGCTCACCTGGATCTGTCTCCTACTTTTAATGTGCCACCCACCCCATGCTCTTGCTGCCATGCTTTGTGCCAAGATGAACTATACCCTCTACTTATAATCCAAAATAAACACTCTCTTCTTTAAGTCTCTTTGGTCAGATATTTTGTCACAGCAACAAAAAGTAACTAATACGAGGTGAAGGGGACTTCCAAACAATGGGGATTTCCTCCTGGACCAGCATTAGGCACAAACCACACCCAAACACCTGTTTCCATGCAGAGATTCTTTATTAAGCAGAGGAGAAGAGTTAAAGTGGCTGCTTTCTGACTGTCTGACTCAAGCAGAAGAACAGCGTCATGTGACCTTGTGGGTGTCATTGTTAAGAAGAGAAAAGGGGAGGTCTGTGTTAGAATGGGCTGGGGTGCAGTAGTAAAGGAGACAGAGGGTAAGGGAGAAGGGGAAGAGGACAAGGGAAAAGGTCAGGGATATTTGTGCCAGAGGGACAAAGGACTGCCTCTGGATAGAGAGGAGACAGACGTGGCACACAGGAAAATGATAGTTTATAAAGGGGGAGACCCTGTGTTAGGATGAGGTGTTCAATTTTAATTGGGCATGTTATTTAGGGGGCCTGTGATAGCTGGACTTTGGTGGTCAGCCTCAGGAGGAGGGAGTGGCCGAATAAGGGAATTGAATTTGGTGGCTACTTTAGGAAGGTAATCTAACAGTTTTTAGCAAGGCAGAGGGAATGGAGAGAAGGGTAAGGCCTGCCAGAGCCACATTCACGGGGGCTAGAGTCTTTCCACAAGGTGAGTCCAGTTTACACAGGCAGTCTTAGGACAGGTAGAGCTACCCAGTGAGACTTTTGTCTCAGAAGACCAAAACAATAAAAATCAAGGTAGTTTAAATTATTTGCTTTATTGACAAGCACATCATAATAAAGAGAAGGAAACGATAGTTCATTTTCCCTGGAGTCATGAGAATTTTAACATTAAAGAGTTTGTGTTTTATTGGCCACAATGAGATGAATGCCTTGAGTTATATAAAATCCAGCCAAGACCATTGTTACCTGTCGAAAAGCAGCTGAGAAGAAGATTGCTCTGATGGGCAGCTGGTCTTTGTTTTTTTACTACATGTAACCCTTTCAAGTCCACCTTAGCATTTCACCCCAGCTTCTAGTTTCCCTGGGTTTCATTGACTGATGATGCCCTTGCAAACAGCAAAGATGCAAAATGCATTTTTAATGTCCCACTAATTGATACACCATGTGGAGAGGTTGCAGATGATGACTTCACGTGTTCCTGGCGATGTCCTTCGATACTGAGGCAGAATGCAAGGCACGTTATCCATACTTACGCCATGACAAATTGAAACTGGCATTCTAGTGGCTGTTGTTCACACATGTTTCTCATTTGAACAGAAGTTTAATTTCTTTCAACATGCTACCGTATCTATGTTCTCTTTAGGGAACTCAGATCCTAATGAGACCTTTAGTGGCAAGTAACAGGATCATCATTTTAGAGAAACTCAACTCCAGGTTGTACACACCCTTCCTTGTGTTGTGACTGGTCTTCAGACACAGGGCTTGCTCTCTGTTGTTTTCCCAGACGAATTGTCATTTCTGTCTTTAACCGTTTCCAAGTACCAGTAAAGACAGATGCTAAGATTGGCAAAAGAGATAAGGAGTAAAGAAATATATTTAAAAGAAAGGGAACAGCATGCATGAGTGATATATTTCTTTCTATAATTGCCTTTTTTAGATGATTCAGTGAAGCTACTTAGGAGTAAAAATAGTGTGCGACTAACTTAAGAGTGATGCTTTTCCCCTAAACTGTGTAGAACAGAACAAGGATGAGCAGCAGGGGAGCCAGGGCAGATCGATGATGCACTATGCACAAAATCAAAGACATAGCAAGCAAGCGGCCTACCTAAGAAGTCACACATCTAGATACGCTGCGCAGTGGTTTGACTGAATTATCCCAAGTCTTGGAGACTACAGCTAGTGCAGTAGAAGCCTCAAGTCCAGAGAAGACTAGCTGGCTCCCAAGTCCCATCTCTGGTGTACAAAATGAAAACAAATTATAAGAAAACAAAACAACGCCCCCACCCATCATCTGACCCCCCCCAAAAAAAAACAAAAACAAAAAGAAACCTGTGTGACTACTATGGTCCCTTCTTTTTGAGATGCCGATTGCTAAGGACAGATTATGCTAGTCAAAACTGAACCTCCCCTCTCTCCTTCAGTTTTAGTAGACCAGTGCTGCTGGAGCCCTAATCCTGAGGATCAAGTAAACCCAGAAGCAAACCAGATGTTGTTGTCACCACAAGAACCTGCTGGACCCAGCTGGGGGAGTATCTCAAAGTGCTATTCTAGCATGAATGAGGCCTGGATTTGAACTCTAGACCTCCTAGGAACTGGTTGTGTGGTATATACCTGTAATCCCACTATTCAAGAGGTAGAGGCAGGAAGATGAGGAATTCAAGGTTAGACTCTGCTCTGTGAGATTTTTGTTTTGAAAAGCAAAACAGGATCTAGTGGACCCGCACTACATTCTGGAACCCTTTTACAAAAACAAAACGTAACAAATAAACAAAAACCAACATTGAGTCATTGCTATATATTGTGAATATAATAAATAATATGTGAACTGTACTTGCGTATAGAATTGATTTTTCCTGCTACAATGCACAAAAAAAAATTAGTGCAGTAATCAATGTTTTCTTATTACGAGTGGAGAGCTGAGAAAGTAATAAAACAAAAGATTGGCTTGGCTGTCTTAATAACTCAGAGTGTGTTTTGTTACAGGGAGCCCACCCAGGAGAAAGTCAAAACATCTGCATACGTGGAACTATTAGATGGTTCTGCAAAGACAAAGCACATCTGCCCAGGCTCATGCACCTCACAGAGCATCATTCTCATCACCAGTAAGAGAGAAAGCACCTAAATCTTTCCCTGAGCATCTCTTTTAAACAGCATTCATTAGCTGTAGGCCCACTTTCTACACTGGGCAATAAAAGATTCCGCCTGAGACCAATACATATAACAAAGTTTCCATCAAGGTTTAAACTAAAATCTATCACTGCTGGGATCATGTATTGGAGTGTGAGTCTTGTCTGGTAGCTACTCACTACAGAGTCTCTCAGCCTGTGCTTGTGGTTCACCTAATGGCAGCCATTGGGGCTTTGGGTTAAGAATGAAAGATATAAGCTTGCCCTACCCGAACACTGGCTTCCACATACCCAGAGCATGCTGAGCTCAGGGGGTGAGAAGCCCAAGGCAGACTTTTCCTCTGTTAGTAATCCTTAAACATTTTTGTTTTGGGAACCAGCAGTTAGTTTTCTAAGTCCTTCTTTGGCCAGGGAATGTCTCTATCCAGTTTGAAGTCATGAAATGGAGGTTTCAGGGGACAGGAATTTGCAGAAAAAAAAAAAAAAAAAAAAAAGAGGGGGGAGGCAATTAACTAAGTAAACAGGAAGCTAGAGTTGAGCTTGGGGATAAAATGAGCCCACAGAGTCAGAGAGCAGAAAGGGAACCCAGCTAGCAGATGACTAGGATTCTGTTTGTTCCCTGGAAATGAACTTGGAAGAGCAGTGGAGGAGGAGTGGCAGAAAGTACTGAAGCTTTCAATGTCTCTTGTAGAGATATATGAAGAAGTGATCTGATGGGTAGATTCTGCTTCATTAAAAAAAAAAAAAAAAAAAAAAAAAAACTCAATGGTGAACCACATATCAGGGTAGTGGGAGGATTGTATCTAAAGGACATGGCATTCTTTTGTCTCTCGCCAATAACTGAGATAATATATTTCTTCCTCTGTTCATCAATTTAACCTTCTGTCTTAGTTAAGGTTACCATTGCTGTGACAAAACACCATGACCAAAGCAACTTGGGGAAGACAGGGTTTATTTGACTTACACTTCCACATTGTAGTCCATCCATGAAGGAAGCCAGGACAGGAACTCAAAACAGGGCAGGAACCTAGAGGCAGACGCTAATGCAGAGACCACAGAGGAGTGGTGCTCACTGGCTTGCTTCCCATGACTTGCTCAGCTTGCTTTCTTACAGAACCCTGAACCACCAGTCCAGAGATGGAATCACTCACCCTGGGCTGGACCCTCCCAAATGAATCACTAATTAAGAACAGTCCTTCCAGCCTGATCTTATGGAGACAATTTATCAACTGAGGTTCCCTCCTTTCAGATGAATGTAGCTTGTTTCAAGTTGACATAAAACTAGCTGATATACCCTTCCTCCCTCTTAAGTCTCAGTTTTTCTACACCCTACTTCCTCCTTCACACTAAGCATGTTTTGAACAATAAACTAAAGTGGCAACTTGGATAGAGGTACTAATCTGTGACTAAATATTTGACGAGAGGGCAGAAAGGATTTACGTTTTGATCTTCAAACACTGGAAATTAAATGACTTCAGTTGCCAGCTTTCAAATCGACGAGACTCCAAGGGCAGAACAAAATTTCCACGCATTTGATTGACCTCTTGGGAGCTGAGCCATTATTGACGATTAAGAACTCATGAAAACATACGTGGAGAAACAAAACAAAACAAAACAAAAAAATAGCAGATGAAAACTGATTGTAACCAGAAACATTTTAAGCAGGTCAGCAGGACCATGTCTGAATTGAGCAGATAATAAAAGCATTCTGGTGGGGAATGGTATTGTAAAGTGTGTGACTTTGTTTATATTGAATTTGTTTAACTCTGTGAACCTGTGATTCTTTGCCTGTCTAAAACACCTGGTATTCCTCATAAAGAGCTGAATGGCTAATAGTGAGGCAGGAGCAAGGACAGGCGGGGCTGACAGTCAGAAAGGATAAATAGAAGGAGCAATGGGGGGTGGGGAGGAGCAACAACAGAACAAGGAGAGAAGGGTGTCAGCACCCGGCCACCCGGCCACCCGGCCACCCGGCGAGTAAGAAGGAAAGTAAGATATGCAGAAGTAAGAAAGAAAAGCCCAGAGGGAAAAGGTAGATGGGTTAATTTAAAACAAGAAAAGCTGGCTAGAAACAAGCCAAGCTAATATTGGGCATTCGTAACTAAGAATAAGCCTGCACATGTAGCTTATTTGGGAGCTGCAGTGGTGGGCCCCCCAAAAGCCAAAAGAGTAAAACATCACACAACAGCATTCAATTGCATATATTTATGTATAGTATGAGTCACACACAGCATACACATATGTTTAATAACTCAGTAATCTTTGCACATTTGTGTATGTGTGTATACGTGTCATTGCATGCGTATATAGTCCAGAAGACAAGCTAAGGTGTTAGTTTTCACCTTCTACCTTGTCTACAACCTCTCTTTGGTTATTTTTGCTGTTTACTGTTCTGTATGCCAAGATGCCCCCACCCCAGCCTCTTAGGACACTCCCCCCACCCCAATCTGCTTCTCATCTTCTTGAAGGAGCACTGGGGTTAATTATGCGCTATCATGCCTGGCTTTTCTACTTGGGTTGTGGAGATTCAAATTCAGATCCTCATGATAGCAGGGTAAGAAGCCCTTTACCTCCCCAGGACCCTAAGCACTTATTTTATTTTGGGAAATCTGGCTTGAGTGGCTGGCTATAGGGTTTCTAAAGTTTCATTGCACTCTGGGACACCATAAGCTCTGTTTTGTTTTTTTTTGTTTTCTAACTTCCAAGAGCTAGAAATCTGTGGGACAATATACTACCAGCACCACAATTTAGCACACCCAAGAAGGGCTCAATTCTCAGTATGAGCCAGGTGATACCCTTGCAGCAATTAATGAGGAAGAGGCCACCTGAAGCTGGTCCCGTTCGATGAGAAGCAATCTGGGAAGACATTCTGTTCAATTCCAGGATCTCAGCGGACCCTGGAGAGTGAGAATTGTGTTCTAACAAAAGAAACAGAATTTTCAGATTGAACATAGGGCTGGGCTGAAAGGACCGGAACCGGTTCGGTAAGAAAGAACAGTGAGAACATTTGGAACCATGGCCATTTGCAATTTCAGTTGAGTGCTGAGGGTAGCAGGGGGTGTGCCTGGTGTTGGGAACAGAGGCATGGAAGACACAGGTGGCCTCTTCATGACTCCTGAGATGGGAGTTGGGGGGTGGAGTGGCAGATGAGCCTAGGATCACTGAGCAAGCAGATAGCACTGCATAATTGTGGAAGGATTTTTAGTAGCATCCTAATGACACCTTTCTAAGCAACAGTGCCTGTTTCATTGAACACCTCCTAAGTGCTACACAGAACTACTTACTGCTGTTCCTTACTCCATTCTGCATGGTGTTTTCTCTATTTATAGACAGAAAAAGACGATCCAGGTGACAAAGACTGTGCAGTTTGTAATACATGGGACATGTATTTGTATAGGCATTGACCTCTGCAGCTTGAGAATTATAAAAGCAGAGGAAGAGCTGAATGCAAGAACGTCTTCACCTCAACCCCTGCTGAAAACATTAACTAGAAATGCCTTGGGACTCCTCTGGTCTCTGATGCTCTGTGGAGTCTGCCGGTGATATATGTGTATCTGTTCTTCCTAGAGACCAGAGCTTATTGCCTTGTTGGGCATTTCTAGAGCCCAGGCATGCTCCGCCCTAACCCCATCTCCCCCAAAGCAAAGATTTCCAATTACTGCTCTGCAGAAAAATGTCAAAGGCATTATTCAACAACTCATGATCCCGAGGTTTGTAATTTTTCGTATGTTTTTACCCTTATCTGCCAGCACTTGAAAAAGACCAGCTTTTTCCTCTCAAGAGAGCTTAATTTGCAGAGCTGTGCAGTCTCCCTATTATGCGCTTATCGTCCTCTCCCTGTGGTAGGCAGAATGACAAGGATGACAAAAAAAGAAAACCAAAAATATTTGAAGGCTTCCTGAAAATCTATGGGATGAAGCATCCTAAAAGCCGGAGGCTCCCCTTCCCCCAGTGACCTGGAATAAGGCGAGGAGCGTTGGCCCTAACTCTTGAGGTCCACTCAGCAGGAGACCCTGGCTTGCAGTCTCAAGGTCCAAACCCTTCATCCTGGGGCCCATGGAATTTCCTCTAGCGGCTTAATTGAAGGATTAACAGCTCTGAGGTTCTTAAAGCGCAAAGAGGCTCACTCTCCGGAGGAATGTTCATACCAATGATATATTAAGTTTTTGTATCCTAAGGACCAGAGGCCAGGGTAGCTAGCGATGGATGGTTGGTTCTTCTCCAGCCTGTCCTGGCCTCCCCACCCATTCTGATAAAGTAATTAGCATTTTCCTTGGCTCTATGTTAAGTACTATACAAAAGCAAGTTCAAGTCTCCTAGCTCTCATTCTTCCATCTAGATGGCGCCCCAAACCCTGCCTGCATGGCAATTCTGAGCCACAGTCTCCCTGGATCGGTTCCTCCCAGGATCCCCAGGAAGCTGGCACAGCAGTCCTGCTGGTTCCCTGGGAGAGCCGCCCTGCCCGCCCAGGGGCTTGCTCGGGGGAATCCCCGCCCACCTTGTCATTCCTTCAGGGGAATCCCCGCCCCCTGGGCCTGTCACTCCGGGAAGGTAGTTCCCGCCCCTCGACTCCAGCAAAGGGAAGGAATCCCCGCCCATTCTGGAGGCTCGGAGCATCCCCTGCGCTGCGCTGCGAGGAGCTCGCTCCCTGTGCCAGTGTGTGCTGGCGGCGGGACGCAGCGAGGAAGCTGCTGCAGGCGCCCTGTAAGCGCAGGACAGCTCGCAAGACGCTCGGGATCGCGCCTCCCGCCGCAAACGGCGAAACCCTGCGGCGTGGCAGCTCCCCGCGGGCGCAGCGGCGACACCGGTGTGGCAGGGGCGGCGGTAGCTACGCGGGCACCGCCGGGCGGCGCCTAGGTCTGGACGCGCCAGGAGCGGCTCGAGCCTCCACCGATCCACGAGCAGGTGAAGCAACCGGGCGCTGCAGCCGCGATGGGCGAGGGGGGCGGCGCGGGAGCTTGGGGTGGACACGCCGGGGAGCAGAGCTTGGTAACCCCAAGACTGCGTGCGCCAGAGAAAGTTCATTGACAATCAGGTGCAGGAATCCCAGTCCAAGCAAAGGGGTGAGTGAGGGCACCCAAGTGGGTCCCCACGTAAGGTGGCGCAAACTCTTCTTCCATCTGATGGGAGGTAAACCGCACAGTGGAGGAGAGGGTTGGGCCCAGAGGGACGGAGGCAGCGGGGATAACCGGAGGTGCACTGCTTGGGACGCCTAAAACCGGCCAAGAGCCCTTATCCCAGTGTGTTGCTAAAACCGGCCAAGAGCCCTTATCCCACTGGTCTCTCTAATCAGTTACTGTCTTCACGACCACCCTCCAGCGCTTCATCTTCTTGCTAACCCCCCCCCCCCCGGCCCACTAAGTGGAGAGAGAACGAGTAGGCATGAAGAGCAAAAGCATCTTTGGGGGTGATAATGGCATCTGCCAGTAGGGAAAGTATTTCCCCCTGACGCCTCCCTCCACCATGAAGCACCATGGTGTTGAGTGGTGGCAGGAAGGTAGGACCGGGGACAGAAGTTTGCCAGAAGCCTGCCCTCAGCAGCCCTGCCCTGTGCATACTTCTTGATAAGGAACACTGGAGTCACACCAGGTCTGGCATGTGCTGGTGGCAGGCACTTGAAAAACAGACCCAGACACCCACCGGGGCATCCCAGAGTTTGGGCATTGTCAGAGGCCTGAGCTGGGTCTTGCCTCTTCCCGTGTGTTTTGCTTGACAAGTCATGATGAAGCTCCGGAATAGGTCAGTGGTTGCTGACTGACCAAAGAACGTGAGCTCCTATTGCAGACACACCCCTGGATCTTCAGGGCAGCTTCTGGGGAGGGGGTGCCTTCCCACACTCATCTCTGCTCCTGGCTTGGCCTTTAGGTCCCCACTATTTCTACTGGGTCGGCCTTTTCTGGCCTGTGACTTCTGGGTGGGAGACAGGTAGGTACAGGCTGGCAGGTGCGGTGTGGGAGGGCCGCTTGTGAGGGTGGAATAAAATGTCTCAGAGCACACCCCTGGCTGTGGGTGGTTGTTCTGGCTGCATGAGTTTCTTCTTCCATTCGGATGGGCCAGGAACTGCTGCGTGTTACACCAGGGTAGGAGTATCGAGGTAGTAGGTGTTCGAAGAGGAATCAGAACATGTGAAGTGTATAAATGCATCTCCCTTGACATAGTTAATAAACACCTGGAAAAATATTGAGTCACGCTTTAAATCTATCATTGAAATTGATCTGGGATGCACTTATGGCAGTTTACTCCTTAAGGAGACATAAGGTAATTCATCTATTCATCTCTGTCATGTTGGAGCAACCATGGTTTGATGGGCCTAGAGCTTCCAGGGGATGTGTGTAGAGGAAAGAGGCTCTATCCCTTTGGGGTAGCAGGAGAGAAGTCTCTCCACAGTGATGGACAGTGATGATGCATGCTAGTGCCCTTCCGGCCTATATTGAGTCCCCTATGTTTAGTGGGTGAAGGGTTGAAGGGATAATTAAATGGATGATTCAAGTGTATCCCAAATGAAACATCTTAGGATTGTGTAGGAGAAAAAGGCCCCCTTCAACAGAGGGGATCTGAAGGCTTTGTAGAGGCCCACCTAGACGAGGAGGTGTGTGCCGAAAGGTTGATCCTGTCTCCAGCCTCTTCCATGGCACAAACAGCTGAGCTTCAATCTGCAGGCATCTTATTTTGCAGACAGTTGGGAAATGTTTGGGATTTTTGAGCAAGGGTCTATCGTGATCAGGTATGTGCTTTTGGGCAATCCCTTGCAGAAAGAACCGAGGTGGGGAGAGATGAGAGGAGGCGGTACAGCATGTCTGATGAAAGGATTCTTTTAGTGCGATGGGGGTGGGGAAGAAAGTGAGGTCCTGAGCTGGTGACAGAAGCTTATGAAGAAGAGTCACCAGCTGTGGGGTTGAAGTGTGGGCAGGGGTGGGATTAGCAAGCAGAAACAAAGGCCACCTGCAGGTTCTAAAACCAAGTAGGTAAGCTAGAATAGGGAGTTTGGGTTTTTAACCACTAGACAAGCCAGCAAGCTGCAGAAATACTTCCAGACTTGTGTGTGTGTGTGTGTGTGTGTGTGTGTGTAGGCATGAGTGGGTGAGTGTTCTTGAGTGTGTGACATTGCTCATGTGTGGAAGTAAGGATAATTTTGTGGAGACCATTCTCTCCTTTCACCTTGGGTTCCAGGGTATAAACTCAGGAAGACAGGCTTACATAGCAAGTAACTACCATCTGAACCACCCAGCCAGCCCTCAGCCTTCTTTCTCTCACTGTTTCTTGTAAAACTTGTCAAGGCTCTGGGGACCTATGGGATAAACAGTTCAAACCTAACTCTCTGCCTAGATTTCTCTCTTGCTACATTACTCCGGCACACACAGAGAGACACACACACAACAGACACTCAAGTATGAATCAAGAAACAGTCTTCCTTAATTGCTATTGTTTCTGCCTTACAAAGCTGTTTTCCCTGGGTGGTTGAATTCTGGATTATCCTTTGTTTAGTGGTCCTGACAAACCTCTTCTTCATCAAGATCCAGGTACCAGGCCTCCTCTGTGACTGACTCTCAATTCCTCCAGCAGACCTTGGTGATTTTCATTGTCCACTCTCTGCAGAGCCTGAGGACCTGCTCATGAGGCCTCCCCTTTCTCTAGGACAGTGGTTCTCAACCTGTGGTTGCAACCCCCACAGAGGTCAGATATCAGCTACTCTGCATATCAGATATTTGCATTACGATTCATAAGAGTAGCAAATGTATAGTTATAAAGAGCATCGAAATAATTTTATCAAAAATTAGAAAGGTTGAGAACCACTGCACTGGGACTTTATTATATACTTAGGCCCACAGGAGACTTGGCCCAGTGGCCTCAGGCTAGACAAAAATGAGCCAAGGGGAACTGGCCCAGGATAATTGCACTCTGGGGACCCTCAGTGGGTTGGCAAGGGAACAAGAGTTTAGATGTCCTTGACCTAGATCACAAGAGCCTATAAGTCTTGTCATCCTCCTCATTGGTGGAAGAAGCATCTTCATCTAATGGTAACCCAGGTCCTGGGTACATCAACCACAAGAGAAAAAAAAAAAAAAAAAAAAAAAAAAAAAAACAAAAAAACTATCCCAAAGAAGAGAAGCCCATCAAAGGTCACAGCCAAACCCAAGAGGAGGCAGAACCTCTGGGAGACTTCCTTCTGTCTTCAAGAATGTTCCCAGAGGGCCCAGTAGAAGGTTGTGCACAGCATGTGGTTGACATAGGAAGAGCTAGGTAGGTCCTAAGTGGGTGGGGTGGGGCAGGGAGGAGACAGGCATCAAGCTGATGCCCAGAGAAGATGAAAAGGAGAGGCCACTGGCAGACACTGAGAACAGTTTAAAGTAAATGCTCTCAACATGTAGGTCTCAACCCCTTTGGGGGGTCAAATGACCCTTTCACAGGGGTCTTCTAAAACCATTGGAAAACACAGGTATTTACATCACAATGCATAACAGTAAAAAATTATAATTATGAAATAACAATAGAAATAATCTTATGGTTGGGGGTCACCACAACATGAGAACTGTATTAAAAGGTCGCAGTGTTAGGAAGGTTGAGAACCACTGCCCTAAACCACTGAGCTAGCTTGCAAAAGAACATAGTTGGAAGAGAGTGAGGGCAGGCCCGCCAAGTGCCAGATGCACAATGGAGTGTTTGGAGAAGGTAGTGGTACTTGAAGGAACATGTTTTCAGGAGTGAGTCCCAGGTTCCCCTCCCCAGGCAAGCAACAGGAAAGTGGGAGAAAATGGAAAATCCAAAGAAGGGGCATTTGAGAGGGATGAGGTTGGAGACAATCAAGAACAGGTATGTATGTGTGGGGGGGGGGAGGGGAAGGCTGCCACCTACCTTCCTGTAAGAAGGAAGGTAGATGCTGGGAGAGCCCTGGAGAGAGGAGGCCACAGCTCCACAGCCAGGGGGATCGTGGACTCTTGTGGTCTTAGTAATCCAGAGGTCTGCAGAGAGCTGGTATGATACCTCCTTAGGCTGGGGACTCTGAAGGAAGGCACTGTGGTGTCACTGCTAGCCCTGGGAGGTGAACCTAGTTCTCTCTGAGATAGCTAAGGGGCAGAAGGAGGATTCCTGAATTGGAGGAGACTTGGCTGGAATTTAAGCAATGCAGAGAACTTCTTGCTGACCAGGTCTTTGGAATTTCAGAGTAGCTATTTCACAGCTGTTTTTAAGAGGTATACAAAGAGGTGCTGAGATATGCAAGTCCCCAAATGACCCCCTCTGGTGGGCAGTGGGCCCTTTGGAACAGCTTAGTGAGAAGGGAATAAACCTCTCACGGTACCATCCCCACTGAATGTAGTTAGGGGAACATCAGAGAAGGCCTGGCCAGGCAGGCTCTCCTACAGAGTTGGGGGAAGAGCTTTGGACTTCTCTACTCTACCTGCCATTACTGTTCTCACCTGCAGGCATCCTTTGGGTTTAATCTGTTGACTTATATCCGTGACTCCACCATCATCTGATGGCCCTCTTAAGCAAAGAGCCAGTTTTTGGGCTCATCGGATGATCTGCCCTGCCTCTGTGATCTGGAGAGGGACCATACATCACCCTTCCCAGTTCCTGTCTTTGAGAAAGCTGAGGCCCAGGAAAGAAAGAGTAGTGACCCCCTTTCCTAGTTGGAATAGGAATTGCACCAGTCCCTTGCTTTATCAGAAAACTCCCGTCAAGTTCAAAGCAATTGAGCCTGATGAAGTAGGTGAAGGAGTAAGTATCATACCCCCTTGGTTTTATTAATGAGCCTTTGATTGCATACACAAAGATGAAATAAATAGTTATTAGTGAAGAAGGGAAGAAATAGAGTGCTTCACCTTATTTACTAAACACTCAACAGATGTATGCTGACCTAAATTAACTTGGGGAGAAATGTGAAGAGGTCTTGTTAATAAAATAGAAGTTCAGAGTCTTTTTCTTTCATTCTTCATTTTCCAAGTGAATAATTCATGCCTGGATCACATTGTCCTTTGGGCTTATGCATTGCTTGCATGTGAAAAGATATCCTATGACACTTGAAATTCGAAAATCCTTCATATTGGCAAAATGGGGGTGTGGAGTGTTGTTCTGGGTAGAAGGGCATTTGAAGCCAGACAGGTCATGTGATTCAGTCTGACCATGAACTGAAGGGTTCTATATTCTGTTGACACCATGTGTTTGTAGCCTGATCCTACTCAGTAGTTGCAGAGGCACCTTGTGCTGTGACAAGGCCAAGGAACTAGCTTGTGAATGTGCAGGTATGTGGACAAGACATGTTTGTCTGCTCAGTCTCTGTCACTCTGGGAAGAGACCAACCTTGGGGACCAACTCTCTCTCAGATATCAGATGACAGACACCCTTTCCACCCAACTCAGTTGCTGTCACACCCCATCCTGGATGTTCCAGGCTTTTACTACCTACTTGAATACATTATGAATGAGTGACTGGCTAGAAACTCACAGACTAAAAATCTTAAGACTTTTAAATCTTGCTGAGCAGTGGTGGTGCACACTTTTAATCCCAGCACTCGGAAGGCAGAGGCAGGTAGATCACTATGAGTTTGAGGCCAGCCTGGTCTACTGAGCTAGTTCCAGGACAGGTAGGCTGTTACACAGAGAAACTCTGTCTTGAAAAACCAAAAACAAAAGATTCTTAACTTTTTCTAACACAGCCTAATGAAAGCAAATATCTGGCTCATGAAGTCTTCTTCGGGTTATTTGTTTTTAGGTGATTTTTTTTCTCTCTCTCTCTATGACTCTCTATGACTCTTAAAACAGGAGGTTTGGGGAAGCAGGAATTGGGGAGAACCACTGTGTACAATGTGGATTTATTTTGCACACAAGTTTATTTTAAGGTTTGGATGGAATTAATAAGAAAGTGGAAAGATTTGTCACCTGGAAATGACTAGGTCCCTCCAGGAGGATAAAAAGGAATCAGACTGCAAATCCCTGAACAGGATAATCTACTCCCTTGCCTTCAGGTTGAACTAAATTGAGGCCTTTCCCGATAGGATCTGTGCTGGTTTAACAGCTTTCTGGGTAGGGAGGCCACTGTGGCATGTTTGTCCTCTGCAGAATGATGCCCCAGACAGAGTCATCTGAGGTGTTTTGTGGGAGTGGAAATGGACTTGAGCAGATCCGTTCCTGGGCTCATTCGTATCGGCACTTAGACACCTCTAGCACTTGACTTTGTAGGCATTCCGTTTCACTCTGTAACCTCAACCGAACCATCCACACTAGCACATGCAACCCATTGTTCTGGCCTCAGAAGAGTGACCATCCTGCCTTGCTAAAAATAAAGATGGCATTCAGATCATGCTGAAGGGGATTTCTACTGTGAGCAGGGGCTTAGTCAGGGCTGTGTAAATCCAAAGTCAGTTCCTGGGCGGCATGTACCCACTAAGGCAGTGGGAGCTGAGCTAGGAGGAGAGCTGACAAGAGGGCCATTTTGGATGCTGGTGTTCTCAGTAGGGGAAGGAAGTCCGGGAACCCGGGCTTCTGTGCATGGGTGGTTTCTGGGCACCAGGAGGAAGCTGGTGGGAGGGAACAGGGAGCCTGGGAGCTTTGACTTCCTGGGGGGCCTGCCTGGCTACAGTTGCCCCAGGAGAATTAGGAATTCCTCAGCAGGGAGACAGAATAAACAGCAACTCTTGACTTCACCAAAGTTCAGGCAGGCTCATCCTGTTTAAATATGCTAGGTTATTATTGTGATTCTGATATTCTCTACCAGGCTCTTCCTGGAGAGAGTTACAAGTGTCTTTTAAATTAACTGTAATAACTTGGACTGACATATTCATGTTTGAACACCCAATAATGCTGTCTCCTTGGAAGAGTTCCAGTGATGTGGCCACCAGAAAAGTGTTCACAGCCTGACCCCTCTGTATAGTGATCAGTAGGTGGCTCATCCTGACTCAGGTTTACACGTGGGTGAACACAGGCAATCTCTCTTCCCGAGTGTTCCCAGTGTACCCAAGAAGATGAAAATGGAGCCAAGGTCAATGAAACAAGATGGCAATAAACTCTGTGTGTGTTGGCCAATAGACACTTATAAAATGTCTGAGTTTAGCTGTGTTGCAGTCCATTCCTGAAACCCTGGCCCCTGCCCCATTTGGCACAGTGTATTTTATAGAGATTTGGGTAAAACTAGATTGTGCTATATGAGTCCCCTGGTGAGGAAATTAACTTTCAAGGCTAAAGCAGCCATGCAGATATTATTACAAATCACTGAGCATACTAAATTGGCATGGCTCTCTCCCACAGTTTCCCCTACCCACTCGACACTCCTATGCTGCCCTGGTCATTGTTATTCCCAATATCATTAGGCTAAAAGAAGAGACAGCTGTGCCCAGAAAAATATGTTCCGAGTGTCTTCATCAGCATGGGCTCTCATGAGAGCAGGCAATGAGATGGCGTGAAGACAGGAATGTACCAGAAAGGATTGCATTCACCCTCTCTCTGGATCTAGTATTCATCTTGGAAACCCTAAGCAGATGTAAAGCTGATTGATTGCTTGATTGGTGACTGCTGGGGGACAGTTGGGCACCAGGGAGATAAACCTGAAATGCTCATCTACCATCTGGTCCCTCACATGCCCAGTTTCCTGAGAACTCTCTTACCTTAAGAATGAACATATCTTAAGAATATCGGTCATTTTCCATTGCTCTTCAGGAGCCAGCACAATGTCAAGTGCGTGGTAAAAACTTAGATGATTCACTATTTGTCAAGCACTGTTCTAGACACTTTATAGACTTCAACTCATTCAATTCATAATAATCCAGTGAGGTGTATTTCATTGCTTTTAAGAGTGCCAAAACAAATTAACACAAGTGTGGCAGCTTAAAACAACAGAGATGCATTCTGTCCTGGTTCTGGGAGTCAGAAGCCTGAGGTCACGCTCTTTGGCAGGGCTGTGTATCCTCCAATGGCTTGAGGTGGGGTGGGGGTCTCACTTCTTCCAGCTTCTGTAACTGTTGACATTCCTTAAGGCTGTGTCACTCCATTCTCTGCCACTGTCATCACTGTGTGTGTGTGTATGTGTGTGTGTGTGTGTGTGTGTGTGTGTCTGCATGTGTCTGTATGTGTCTGTCTCTCATGATTTCATGATTCCACTTTGTGTCTTTTCTAAGGATATTTGAGATTAAATTTGGTGACAACCAGATTGTCTTAGTTAGGATTCTTTAGAGGAATGGAACTGATGGAATTAAAATCTTTTAAAAGGATGTTTGTTAAACTGGCTTCTATAACACCACAGCCTAGTAGTCCAGCAATGACTTCCTCACATTGGAGAGGTTGAGAACTATTGAGGACCAGTGGCTACTCAGTCCCTAATATGCAGACAAAACATTCATATTCATGAAATAATAATTAAAAAGTCATGTCATTCCTAGCTTAAGAGTTGGGATTTACTCAATGTGATTTGAACAGGATATGTGTCCCTTGGGCAGACCCATATCTCTTGTGACTTTTACAACTCAATGTCCTCCCTCTGTGCCCGACACACTGTCCTTTCTGTTCTAGAACCAACCATGTCCCATCATGAATCAGGGCCCTTCCTATCATACACTGGGGCCCTTCCACTTTTCAAAGCCTTTCCCCTAGGATCATAAGTCTGTCATATAAAATGGAACTTCCTGGGGCTCCATAACATGATTCCTGTTTGAAATATAGCCTTGACTTATTTGCTTATTTTCTATGTCACCCCTTAGAATACAAACATTATTAAAACAACGACCTTGTTTTGCTTATGTGTCTTAAGTGTCCATAGCAGCCCTATGAGTAGCAGCCATAGAGTAGTTTATGCCAGTTGAAGCTCTTTCCACCTTTAGCACATTGTCAACTGTTGAACACATTGAACACTTACTTCACGGTTCTCAGGTATCCCTATTTCTCAGATCAGGGGACACCATCTCAGAATGGTTGAGTGACACGAGGTCATGCACATGCCATCTTCATTTGAATCTAGGTCTCTGTGTCTCCTAAGACAGAGCCCTTAGCCATATTCTACATGGAATCTCTAAGAAGCAGAAATGGCCCAGGATCCTGGCAGTCCTTACTGGGATTTCTGGGCTTTCTAAAAGTTCATTTTCTGCTCACAGATGGTTAATACATAGGAAAGAAATCTCAGGCTCAGACTTTAATTTCTCTGAAAAGTTGGCCTAGGACTTAAGCCTGAAAAGCCAAGAAGTTAATTTTGCTTTCTCTTCCCTCTGGGCTCAAGACTTTCTCTAATCCATCTTGAGATTTGATGGGGTAAACTGTCTTCCTTGAATCCTCACAGGAAGGTAGAGATGACTAGGTCAAATCCTTATAGCCAACAGTGGTGAACTTCAGTGTCTTGAGTTTATGAGTAGGAAAGGAACTAGAAATCTCAGTGTCTGAGGAGTGTTGGCATCTGGGCTATCCTGTTTCTCAGAGGCTCTGTGTAGAACATGGCTGAGAATTTGGGCTTAGAAGATGGAACTGATTTAGAAGAGGTCTTTGTTAGTCTGGCTTTCCTTACACATGAGCACTTTTCTGTGTTTTGTGGCCCCTGCATCTCTTCCCAAATGATGGAGCTCTTGGGTGACTACATAGACTTCGCCTGTAGGTTGGTAGACTGCTTACTCCATTGAGTCTTGCTAAAAGGCTAGTCTCTCTGTCGTCAGCTTTGGGCTATTCATGGGAGAAGCCAAGAACAAGTTCTTGCTGGGTAAAAAAGCAGCTACCTTCACCCCCTTTGTTGATTCAATCTTTGTTTATTTGATTTCTTTGTCCTTCCCTCCCTCCCTTTCTCCCCCTCCCCTCTTTCTTGGAGTCTTGCCATATTGGCCAAGCTGATCTTGAACTCTTAGGCTCATGTGATCATTGCCTCAGCCTTGTGAGTAGCTAGGATTACAGGCCTACCCACTGTGATCAGTGTAGCCATCCTTTAAAAAAAATAAGGCCAATCTTGAAGCCAGCAGGGGTGGCACACACATTGGGAGGCAGAGGCAGGTGGATCTCTGTGACTTCCAGGCCAGCCTGGTCTAGAAAGTTACACAGAGAAACCCTGTCTTAAAAAAAAAAAAAAAAAAAAAAAAAAGGCCAATCTTAAAAATTACATCAGCATGCCAGTAGGTAAATATCCAGATTTGGAGGGAAACCCCCATTCTTTCAGGCTAGTAGTAATGGTAATTACTCAAGTGTCTAAGACCCACAAGTGTTGGCTGGGCTTCCCTCATGGAGAGGGCTACAGTAGCTAATCAGTACTGCTGGTAGACATATCTGCCTTTCTGTGGGAAGGCAGAACCCTGGCTATTTGATACATTAAGCACTCCACCTCTGCTGTCGTAAATGGGGTTTGCTATGGTAACCAGAACTTGCCTGAGGGTTGTGCATGTAAAGTGCCACTCATTGGTAGTACCCTTTATTTTTAGCAGCTACCAAAGAGGAGCTGCTCATTGTTCCTGGTAACAGGCAGGTGGGTAGTCACAATGGAGCCAGGATGGATTTTATGTGCTGTTCTTGTGTGGAATGTTACCACCCACCACAGTTCTCACTTGCTGGATCATGGTGTGCTTCTGGAATTCCATTGGTTCAGATCCTTGCTGGAACCTGCACACTAAGATAGTTGGACTTACTATTTTTTTAATAATATGTTCTCAACTGCTGTTCCTGATCTCCATCTTGGCTCAGCATGCCAACTTCATAACAGTGGTGGTCCTGCAGCTAGGAGGTGGGTAACTGCCCATAAAAATCCCTGAAAGCTGAAAACACAGCAAACATTTGGAGGAGGTAGTATTTTTCCTCTCAACATGATGCTTAGTTTTCTCTTAGGGCTTACACTCTGTCCTTGATGCCCTCAAAAGTTTTCTCCTTTTTTCCCCCATTCAACTAATATTTATTTAATGCATGCCACATCAAGAAATGTTACATATGCCTCCCATTCTGTACATTGAGGCAAAATAAACAAAATTCTGATTTCTTTGAATTATAGATTTTTATCAAAGTGCTCAGCAATCTTGGAAGATTGACAGGAGAGGTAATGGTTGCCTGGCAGGCCCTTCCCTTTCAGCCTGTGCCCACTCCATGGACCATCACTTCATCTGATCTGTTACTAGAAACATCAGCTTGCTATGTCTTTTTCTGCCCTCATTCCCCAAACTTTCCATACCAAGTAAGTTCAGCCCCCTCTGTTTTTCTGCCCTTACATCCTGCCTGGTTTAGGGGGAGAATGAGAAAACATTACATCAAGAACATAGTTGGCCTACATATCTAAATTCCCAGCGCTTGAGAGGAGGAGGCTTGGAAAACAAGGGGTTCAAGGTTATCCTCAGCTACTAAGTTTGAGGCTGAGTTTTGTTGCATGAGACCCTGTTAAAAAAACAACAACAAAAAATCCAAAAGGCTATAGTGAGCCCCCAAGATCCCTTTTTCTGGGGACTTGAAGCTGGCAAGGATCCTTCTGACTAGGGATCATGAAGATGGCTCAGTGGGTAAATTGCTTGCTATGCAAACAGTTCGAACCCTTGGTGCCCACATAAAGGTCAAGTGTAACTGTGAGTGCCATAGCCCCAACACTTCGTGAGCAGAGACAGGAGGGTCCTTGGGGCTTATTGGTCATCCAGTTTAGTTAAATGATGGTTTCCAGGCTCAGTGAGAGACCCTCTCAAAAAATAAGGTTCACATTGATAAAGGATTTCCAGTGTCTGCCCACATCCCGTACACAGATCCTCTTTGGCATTCTGTGGTACATATCTAGAGCTCAGTGGGTCTACGTGAATAGACTGGGTTAAAAACTGTAGTCTAAAAAACAAAACCCAAAACTGTAGTCTAAAGTGGAGTCTGTCTTGGTGTCAGCATTGGTCAAAAGAGTAGAGTGGAAGGCTCACCCAAACATTGACTATAGGGCCAGTGAGATAGCTCAAGCAGAAAAACACTAGACCCACAGGATGAAAACAGAGAACTGACTCACAGACAAGCCTCTGGTTTCCACAGTTGTGTCATGACACACTGATGGCTGCACATTCACACACATGTGGTTGTATAATAAAGAAAAAAAAAACTAGACTTAGTTACATGGTGTTACTGAGACTAAAGCACTCATCAATACTGAGTTATAATACATTCTTCTTAAAGGAATGAAATTAGTGTTGGTTGTCATGTCTGGGATGGCAGAGAAGAAATAGGATAATGCTCACACCTGAGCCATGAGGATGCTATCTATAGTCGTCAGATATGCCAGTTCAGCTGATGAACCTTCTGATGAAAGTACTCAAAAGAGTTATACTGTCCCCAACAGTCATTTTCCAAGTGGGAAGAATCTCATTTTGCATGCCAACTCTTTTAGATGGTTTCCTGAAGGCTCTATGTGATGTAATATGTGCAAAGTTCTGCTTATTTAGTCAATAAAATATGTATTTGAGACCTACTATGTGTGAACCCCTTGGATTACAGTAAGACAAACATCTACAACCAGCTGATTATCATCTGCTCTTTTAATCTGCTCTTCTGAAGGTGATAATGATGCCACATTTGCTAACTCCAAAGATAACTTCTAACCCTCTGCTCTCCTTGAGGTACTCACTCCTTGGTTCTGAATGAAACACGCTGTAGGAATTCCTTTGTGCTATCCAGTCAACACCCTTTTTCATTTTCCAAGCTGCCTCCTCACTCCACCCCATCCCTCTAATAAAGGTTTTCTGTCTTTCTGTGATGCCTTTCCTTCCCGATGGCTCTAACCGCTATCCAGGAGTCAAGACTGCTTACCGTATCCATATGGTTTATCCTTTTCTCCCTCCTAGGCCTCCCCTTCTTTTCCCTCCTCTTCATTCCCCTTTACTTCCTCCCTCTCTCTCTTTCTGTCTTTCTCAAGGTGGTCTCATGTAACCTAGACTGGCCTGATTTTGAACTATTGATCCTCTTACCTCTAGCTCCCCAGGACTAGGATTACAGGTGTGTGCCACTATGTCTGTTGTATGTGGCACTAGGGATCAAACATGGAGCTTTGTGTATCCTAACAAGCACTCTAGCAACTGAGCTGTATTCCCAACTCTCTTTTCCTCTCCCTCCCTCCCCCTCCCTTTTCCTTCTCCTCCTCTTCCTCTTTGAATACATAGCCCAGGCTGATTTCATCTGTTAACTCTTCCTGCTGGCTCTAGCCACACTTGAAGGATTCTGCCTTGGGGCCATGATGCCATTTCCTCTAGAATGCTCTCCCATCATATAGCTGAGTTCTCCCTTACTTCCTTCAGGTCTTGACTTAAATGCCCTGAATGATGAAGTCTTTAAGCCACTCTATTCCATCCTGAGGTTTCCTGGTACCGACTTCTGAGCTTTGTTTTCTTTCATTTTATATGTGTGTGTATACATACATACATACATACATACATACATACATACAATACATACATACATACATTTATATGAATACAAATATACATACATGTATGTACATGAGCACACACACACACACACATGCTGATTTAATTTCCTTTTCTGCCTACTGATTTCAATGTTAAGACCGATGACGTTATGTTTTTGGAGCAGGGAGTTCTATTTGGCTCACTGCTATATCACCGCCCTTTAGAAAATAACACTTGGCTAGTAGCAGGCACTCAGGAAATATTAGTGGAGAGAATGAATTAGAATCAATGGTATTTTTAATTTAAATACTGGGGCCCCAGGGACTGGGATTTAATTGGCACAAGGTACAACTCAAGCGCTGATGTTTCTTGAAGGCTCCCCAGGTGACTATAATGTGGAGCTGGGGTTGCCAACCACTGCTTCGCGATATGAACTCTGTGTTATTTTTTGCTTTCTTAGAGCTTTACGTCTGTGGCATATGCTGTTAGATTCTTAGAAAACCCATTCATTTCAAAACATAAATTCAGTGAGTGGTTCTAATAAAACTGGTGCTGCACGGGGTAGCAAATGAGGGTTTTAATTGGAGCATCCTATTAGAGTGAGTGTTCTGGACATTCATCTCTGTAGAATCTTGGCTGAACTTGGGCTGGGAGGAACAGGTCCCATATTACAGTGTTCTCTGTGAACTTCACAGATTAACTTTAGATTTTTAAAAGAGAGAGGGGCTGAGGAAGCTGTACACGTTTTCAGCCCCTACCTCACGCCTGCCTGCTCACTGTCTAAATTCTGCCCATCTCTTGAGGTTCAGATCCTGACTCATCTTTCTTCTGTGCATGACAGCTCCTTCCAGGATGCTCGGCACAGTCACTTGGCATCCAGCCGGTGTGTTGAGCAGGTGAGCCTGCTGCCGGGGCATCTTATGTTTTGTTGTTCCTCTCCATTTTTCCTCTCAGACTAGAATAAACTTTCTCTAAGGACACCAGGGCCATGCTTTGGACGTCTTCGAGTCCCCAACAGTAGATGGTAAGAAGGTACTGATGGATGGCTTAAACTAGTCCTGTTTACGGTATGGACAGCATCATCTGAGAAAGTTTGCCTAGGTGAAAGGATGATGTATCCTTCATAATGAGGGATTATCTCTTTTATAAACACCCCAGCATTTTTCATTTTGGTTTATTGTTGATATGTATCATTCTCATTTTTTAATTTTTTTTTAAAAAAAGCAACTGAGTATATATCATATGAGATTTAAAACCCCAGGATTCCAGTAGTCTGTTTTAAAAAATGTGCTCAAGAAAGTCCAGATATTTGGCCTTATTTACAAAATCAGATACAAAGGGATAGAATTGTAATTGCATCGTAGGCCTACTAAGAGGACTTGGCCAAATGAGTCATTGAGGGGATTTTTAGGGTTTCCCTATCTATTCCAATGAGTTACTTTTCTCCTTTAAAAAATATATATATGTTTTGCTTTTTAAAGATTTATTTATTTAATGTATATAGGCATTTTGTCTGCATATATGTCTGCACACCAGAAGAAGGCATTGCATCTCATGTTACTATAGTTGTAGGGGGTTATGAGCCACCATGTGGGTGCTGGGAACTGAACCCAGGCCCTCTGAAAGAGCAGCCAGTGCTCTTAACCACAGAGCCGTCTCTCCAGCCTCCCGAGGTACTTTTCAAATAGAGCCACATTATCTCGGTGACATTCTTCGTTTCAATAGCCTTGGAGAGTGGGTAATGTGATATACTAGAGCCAGAGAAAGGCCTGAAACTAAGCACTTAACACCTTTATGTCCTTTTGAAGACCACTGCTTAAGGGAAAATGATATCATGGTGAGACGGGAAATGTTTCAAAGCTATAAAATGCCAGAACATGATCTTCATCTGGTTGGTGGTGAATAAGAAACCGCAAAGAAAAGTGTATTATTGTATTCTTACACTAAGGGGTAAGGTTATCAGAGCAGCTGTGGATTGAGATTTTTCAGCCGAGGGGGGATTGGATGGTTGAAACCTCTATCTTTTCATTGTTTTGTCTAAGACAGAGTCTTGCTGTATAACCTATATAAGTCTCAAACTTGCCATCCTCCTGCCTCTCCCAGTGGAATGCTTGGGTCAGAGGCACGTGTCACTTCACCCAGCCTTCACATGACCTGGCCAGCAGTGGTCACAGCTTCTCGGGAGATCTCTGGGTGACCAGCTCTGTACCCAAAGAGGTAGATAGATTGGCATCCCCTCACCCAGAGAGAGGGTTCCAGAGATTGAAAGTCAGGAGCAGCTCTGCCACTGGCATTACCCTGCTCCTATTCTAACATTTGTATCAACAACCTGAATAAAGGTGTGGGTGACATGCTTCTCCCATTTGCTATTGACCCAGATCTGGAAGCATAGTGACCTCATTTCACTCCAGGAACCAGAATGGAAATTGAGGCCAAGCCTCACAGAAGTCAGCCAAGGGCTCAACAGAAGATCCTGTACTCAGGTCTGGAAAAGCCAACTGTGTTTATTATGGGATGGCCAGGAGCCTGTCTCAACACCAGCCCTCATGGAAAGGATTTAGTGCGTCAGTGTGGTGTGCCTCTTAGTAAGGTCAGTCCCAGGTGTGTGTGGCTGGAAACACAGCACCGAGCCCCTGCCCTCACGCCCCACATCCAGCTTGCACTGCTTGGTGAAACCCGAGGTATAAGGCATCTTATCCAGAAGAAGGGCCCAAAGTAGTCAGTGGGAGAGAATTCCAGGAAAGGGACTTGCTGTCTTCCAGGCCCTTCCCCTTTCCAGCCTGTACTTCTTGGCCTCTGTCACAAGCTTCCTACCCCTTCTCAGGCCCACCAATGTTTCTCCACCAACTTCATCCACCTGCACTGTCTGCCCTTATGGTCTGACTGCTAAGCATTTCTATAGAAAAACAAACAAGCAAACACCTAGGCTGGGTGTTAGGGTGTATGCCCCCAAATTCTCGCACTTGGGAGGCAGAGGCAAGGGAATTCCAGCAGGTTCCAGACAGAAAAATCCAAGCTACAGCCAGATCCACCCAGGGGCTTGCAGTGATGTAACTGCTGTGGAGTAAATCTCTAAAGCCAGCAGATGTATAGGCTAATGCTGTAACTGGACAGTCTGGCCCTGGACCACACCAGTTACCATCCCAGCATCTGTCCTAACTCTTGCCATCCCCTTCAGCTCCTACCACTGCCTTCTCCTTCCCTCGTAGGAAAGAACCTTAGTTGGTGTTCAGAGAGAGAAGCCCTAGAAATTCCCCCACCAAGTTCCCTCTCATCACAGACTACCCATTTCCACACCCAGTCCCCATGCCTTCCTTCTCTCTCCTGTCACCAGATAGTTTATGGCCCTGGGGACTGTCTCCTCTGGCTTTACTCGGATCACATCTGACAGGAGGCTGCCTTTAGCCTTTCTGTGTCTATGGGAGTTTCCTCGCCACTCTTTAATTAAGACTGCTTTGCCCTTTAGCCATAATCACCAAGTCACTTGAAAAATTGGTCCCTCTTTGGCTGTTCCCACTTCCTGAATCTCTCATTAACTCCTCAGTATGCTATCAGGTCTGATTTCCAGTGTACACTCTAGTGAAATGCCCCTGCTGTGTGACTTGTGGGGACCAAACCTAATCCACTAGGGGCTTTCCCACACACCATGGGCTATGAGTCTCCGTTCTCCGGGACTCTGTGAAGCCACTTTCTTTGGGGCGCTCCTTCCACCTCCATCTTCTGCCAGAGCCCCTTTCTAAGGAGGCTTGCAGTGAACTTTTGCAACGACCTTTAGTGCCCCAGTGCATTTGTGGAGATAGGATCTCATTATGTAGTCCAAGCTAGTCTCACACTCCTGATCCTCCTGCCTCAACCTCCTGAGTTCTGAGATTGTAGGCATATGTCTCCTTTACTTGTTTTGATTGGGGTTTGTGCTTTGCTTTATAGAGTTTTTGTTTGTTTGTTTGTTTTGGTGCACACTCTGCCCTCCCCCTACAACCCCAGCAATCTGGGGCCTATCCTCAAACTTTATCTACTATCTGTGGACCAATTGATCACTCCTACATCTGTGCCATCTCTTGAGCTCTGACCTCCATGTTGTCTCCATCTGGGCAACCCTGGCTCCTCTAAAGCCACATGTCCCAAGCTACATTTATCACATTCCACCTACAAACCTGCTCTTCTTCCTCTGTCCCCTAAGTTGGCCAACACCCTGATCACATGGCACCCCTTAAATGAGGAATCTAGACTCCTCCCTCATCTCTGTATTAGTCTCTGTAGTGTGATGTGACTTGACTTGCTTGAAGCTATAATCCTTTGTATGACCAATTAAATAAAGTATTCCAGTTGGCTTTACTGTATAAGACTAACTTTTAGATTATTAGACGCAACAAGGGTCAAAGCTAGAGGAGCAGTTCAGTGCTGGGAATTTTCTTCTCCCTGTTCTGTCTTTTAAAAAGATATGGAGAGCTTGTCAGCCATCTTTTTCAGTAGGCATCAGCAGGGACTGGAGGACCAATGACCCAAGACTTTGTAGCATCTAATGGCTCTTCTAACTTGCAACTGACTCCAGCACTTAATGGGTCCCTCTATTTACTCTGTCTACACAACTTTACCCTAACAATTGCTAGACTCCTTGACAGCTAAGGAGTCACAGTCCCAGAGGCAAGTACTTTTCCTAAGGGGATTCAGCCAAATGGACAGGCTTCCATAGGAGACCTGCTATTCCCAAGGCCCACTTCTCTTAGGATGCCAGTGTCTTCCATTTGACATTAGAGATAAACTTCTGTTCAATTGGTTGTAACCAGTTGTGCTTCCTCATAACAGAAAGAAGCAATTCTGTGATTTGGAGCTTAAATTTGGAGTTCAGGTTCTCCACAAAGGGGTTCCTTGCTTACTGGATGCTACTCTTCTTCCATTTCTGCAACGCTCAGTCCACAACATCTATTTTTCAGAGGCACTGGAGAAACATGTGAGGAAGGGTTGGAAGGGTTTTAATTAAATGAAGGTCCTAGTGTCAGAGGATCCTAGCTGTGGCTAACATTTGTGGTGGTTTTGATGAGGCTCATCTTCAGTCATCCTTTTTAAGCTGGCAAGAAAAGAAAAAGACAGAGTATATAGGAAAGACTTCAAGCATAGAAAGGAGACTATATTATATAATATATATATAATACACATGTATATGCATATGTATATGCATGCAAATATTTATACCTCCTTTAATTTTTTGCCTTTAGACATTTATTGCCAGACACAGTACTGGTAGAACACAGAAGCCCAATTTAAACAGCATATAAGCAGCAACCTTGGAGACAGCATAGGATAGTAGCCAGGAGAAAGGACAAGGGGGGGGGGGGGACAGTTGAGTCTGGATCTGAAATGGAGGCTGCCAAGGCTGGACTCAGGGGTCAGCTATGAGCAGCTATTTTGATAGGACTCATTAGTGGCTGTTCTTAGCACTCAAGGAGGACTCATCCTTTTCCAGACTGAGTATGCAATTGCTTTCTTCTTTCCTCATCCCATCCTAACATCATTGCTGCCGTATACCGAGAGCTCGCTCTGCCCGTGGGCCTGAGGGACTGCCTTGGCCCAAGTAATTAAAGTTTGCAATAATTCCTTACCCTACAGATAGACAGAAATAACCAACTCCTCCAGCCTTCATTTTCTCAGAAGCCCAGGTAAAAAGTGTCAAGTGTAGGGGGGCGGTGGGCAGAGGGGGTTGGTAGAGGAATAGAATGGATACAGGGATAAAAACCTGGAGTGGATCAGCAAAAGCTCTATTCTCTCTCTATCTCTCTCCCTCTCTCTCCCTCTCTCTTCCTCTCTCCCTCTCTCTCCCCCTTTCACCCTCCCTCTCTCCCCTTTACCTTTCCGTCCCCCTCCCTCCCTTTCTCTCTCTCTCTCTCTCTCTCTCTCTCTCTCTCTCTCTCACTCTCTGAGTGAGGCCATACTTTCCTCACTCTCAGAGGGAAGTGATGATCGTTAGTAATTCCTGAAGACTCTTTTCTCACTTGGAAAAAAGTCAACAGCTGGGTGTGGTGGCACCCTTAGGAATGAGGAAAACCAGGAGTTCAGGGAATCTTTGGCTACAAAATGAGTTTGAGGCCAGCGAATTACATGAACACTTGTTGCAAAACTAAAGTGAGAAAAGAAAATGTATGTGCCAGGAATGGTATCATAACATGTACCTGTAATTCTAGCATGGTGAGAGTCTCAGGCAGGAGTTCAAGGCCTGGCTGGGCTACATAGTGAGACCCTGTGTCCAAACAGCAACAAAACCAAAATAAGCCAGTGTAATGGTCCATGCCTGTCACCTCAGCACTGGAGAGGTGGCAGAGGGATCAGACAATCAAGAGCTGCTTCAGTTATACAAGAAGTCGGGGTAAGTCTGGACCACCCTGTGTCAAACAACAACTAAAGAAAACATCCTAACACGGAGTTGTTTTTGCTTTTTTGTTTTGTTTCGCCATAATCATACCACTCACCTTAGTCCTTCTTGCTTCTCTGTAAAAAAAATACCATAACTGATGTGGCTTGGAAACAACACAAATACCTATTTCATGCTGTTCTAGTGCCTGAGACATTCATATCAAGTTGCCATGAGACAGGGATGGTCATGCTGGTTGGTGGATGGAGGTGTTCTTTTGTTTGTCCTCAGAAGCTACAAGGGATTCTCCTTGAGTCTTTCACAGCAGATCCGTGATTGTTGTGAATGTTCAGCTGTTAAACCCAGTCACCTCAGAAAAGGCCCACTCCTGTCAGTACCATGGGGCTAGGTTCCCCAGAAGAACTTAGGAGAGAACCACAAGCATTCAGACCTCAGCCATTGAGAATGTCCAGTCCTTTCCCGTCTCATGACTAAAGACCCAGTCACACGGGTAGTGGCTTGGATGTCACTGGTCCTGGATGAAAAAATTCTTCTCAACTTAGCTGCTCATGAAAATACCCCATTTGTGTTCAGGATAATTTCTATGGATAGTAAAAGATTTACAACATGAAAAAAAATATTCAGTTCCTTTCCACTAAAGCTCTCCTCCTCAGACCTTAGAGATCATCTCTTCTAATTTTACATTTTATAAGTGAACACATCCAGAAAGGCGAGGCAGCTGTCAAAGGGCCATACAGCAAAGATTCCTGCAAGATGTTTCCTCACTGCCCCAAATGGCAAGATACTTGGCACTTGGCGTCTAAAAAAAATTATAGTTTCATTTCCAAGAGGGCTATTTTTAGCCAAGAGATTCATTCACCTTGGAATTTTTTTAGGAGGGAAAAAAATAAACAAGTGCTCTAGATTTGTCCTTTTAAGCCAATTTAAAAAGTGTGCCTTCTCTGATGTTGAAACTGGCAGGCTGGCATCTTGCAGACAAACTGTTCTGGTCGGCTCGGTTAGTTGTTATCCCAAACGCCAATCTGACTCATGGGTGAGATCATGAGAAATCTGGACTATTTTTCTTGATGACTTTCTCTTTCCTACTCCAATTTTCTTTTTTGGTATTTGGCTGTGTAGGATATCCATGCTGGGCAGCAGGCAGTAGAACTTTGAAGAATGTTCTGAGGGTGGTCACTGCTGTCCTATGAACCATAAACGAGCCAGGGTAGGTGTGGCTGCCTTGACCCTATGTGGTTTTGGTGCAGGAACTTAAGGATGTGTGTGTGTGCATGTGGTGTTCCTGTGTGTGTGGTGATGAATTTCTGTGAACTCTTGTTTCCTGGGATTTGAGTCCTCCTAATAAAATGGACCGCTCTCATTTAACAAATGTGTATGGATGAGCTGGTGAGATATCTCTTTGTGGAAAGTGCAAGCATGAGGACCTGAATTGATGCCCCAGTACTATTAAAAACCTCATTGTAACAGTGCACATCTGTAATCCCAGTGCTGGAAGCAGAGGCAGGGGAATACCAACTGCCCACTGGCCGGGCAGCCTAGCTGAACCAGGTTCAGTGAGAGACCTTGTTTCACAAACTAAGGTGGAGAATGAGTGAGGAAAACACCCAGATGTCATCCTCTGGCTTCCACATGGCATGCAAACAAAAGTGTGAATACAGACATGTACATATATGCCTCCATCCCCAGTGTTTATTTAATGAATGCACTTCTCAGTGTTGAGACACCTTGGGAACGTCTATCAAAATAAATTAATAAACAGTATACCTACTCGGTTGTATTAGGAATGATGTTAGGTGTGGCAACCATTCGACCACCAAGTTTTAATGCCACTTATGTTAACATAACAAAATTTATTTCTCAGCTGGGCATTAGTGGCCCACAGGATAGTACTTGTGCTTATTGGACAGAAATAGTATGTGCCATAAACTTCAGCACTCAAGAGAAAGGCAAGAAAGTCTGGAGAGCATGAAGAAGAATGAGCCCTGAACCTTCCAGCCAGTGGGAGGGGCGCTCTGCAGCCCTCTGAGGTAGAGAAGGCAGGCTATTTGCATTTGTGAGCCCAGGCTTCTAGTCCTGTGTTTCATGAGTTGTTCAAGAAGGCTCACTTCTAGAGAGTAACTCTGGCGTTCTTGGCCTGCCACCTCCAAATCTTGAGAGAGACTTATTAATTTTGAATGCTCGGCCTTAGCTTAGGCTTGTTTCTAGCTGGCTTAATAAACTTAAGTCAACTCATTTCTATTAATTTATGTGCCTCCCTGAGGTTGGTTTAACTCCTCTATGAAGTGTCCACCCTGCATTCTTGCTTCCTCCATGTCTGGCTGACTGGGCCCTGGCTGCCCCCCCACCCCCATTCTCTCTGCACACCAACTCCATCTATCCCTCCTCTGCCTAGCTATTGGCCTTTCAGGTTTTTATTAAACCAATCAGGTGCCTTAGGCAGGTGAGGAGAACAAATGCAACACACCTTTACATAGTTAAACAATTATTCTATTCCACAACTAACTCAGGAGATTTTGTGCTGGTTAAGGAATGCAGTATTCCCATGGGGGGCAGAGGCACTGTTCTGCTACTGTCTGCTCACCCTAGTGGCCAGAAGGAGTTATTTACCCCGCCAGTCTCAGTCTGGCACTGAAGCTGAGGGGCAAAGTACGGAATCCTCTAGGGCTGAGGTGATCTTGGAATGTATCTTCATGTTCCCATGGTCCTTGATCTTTCAAAGGGACCTTACACAGGTTTTAATGTGGGATATAAAAAGTGAACCTGATTCTGCAGCTGAACTCATCTCCTTACTTAAAAACCATTTTCTTCTAGTTATTTTTAATGATCTCCAGGAAAAGAACTCTTTTGCATTTATGTTGACAAGTTCATACAAGCAAGTGCCTGCTGATCCTGCATTTACAAGGTGATGGCTGCTTTTACTGGCTAGGTTACCATTTGTGTTACCTAAAAATAGACCAGTGAACTGTGCTAAAACACTTGGCAGATTCCATTAGGAAGGGCACATGATAATGTCATTGGCTCTGCAGTCTGAAGGCTTGGCTCACTGAAGCCACTGTCTGGTTGTACCAGGAGAGATCAGTCTTCCTATGAGGACAAATGCAGATGTCACTGAGGGCAAAGTGTCAGAGCTATGAGGTAAAATTTTAAGGTTGGACATGTCAAGCCCTTCTTGATTAGCACTGTTTGTAAACCCTCAGTCTCTTGGCTACCCTAACAGTCCAGGCTGAGACTTTCTTCATGCACTAAATATTGACAGAGCTTCTACTCTGTGCCTGGGAGTCGGGCTGCAAGTTTCTGGGCCCTTGTGGAAATCAGGAAACCAGTAAAAGCATAGGCAGTGAAACAAGGGAGACTAAAGGCTTCTTTAAAAAAATAAATAAATAAAAATCAAAGCAGCTTAAAGACTGTGTAGCATGGTAGTGAACTGTGAGGGTTCACTACCGTGAGAACAGGTCACTGGCTCAGAGGCTAGGACAATGACGAGTAGTTAGACACTGATCACAGGAAAGGGAGAGCCGAAGAAAAAGGACAGAAGTTCAAGGACTAGGACTGGGGGGAAAGAGTACGCACTACAGTTGTCCTCCCCAGTCCTTCCACTCACAGCAGCAGACCTCTTCATCCCCATAGCATCCTCCTCATTGCCGTAGCAGACCTCCCCCAGACTCCATCGTTCTTCCTAGCTACTGCAGAAGTCTAAGCCACCATTATTACCTCACTCCGCCCCACTCCATCCCCACTCCCTGCCATTCCATCCATTTTCCTACTCACTTCATCAGTCCTCCATGGTCTTCCCACTTGCCACTTCAGTCCTCCCCGTCACTGCTGCAGCCCTCCTATCCCTATCACTCTGTTGGCCCTTCGCTGCCACTCTGCTCATTATCGAAGGGCCAATAGTGGCATCATTGGAAGGCACGAGCTGTGAGCTAATGGTATTTAGGTGGCACTGCCTTGGTTTGGAAGGTAAAAAGGATGTCTGTGTGATGAATCGCATTCTCCAGCAAATTAAGTTTCTCCTTGCTCTAACACATGCAGCTCTGGAGGGCTGCTGGTTGGTCTTTACAGGGGTTTGATTTTGATATAAAGGAGGCATTGATGAGCGCAACCAAACTTGAGCACCTGTTTACAGACAACTATTTGGAAGCTGGCAGAGCATCAGGCAGTCCTCTGTTCCTCCAAACCTCAGTGCTGCCCACTCCAGGCATGCTCTGGCCAGTGGGGGTGCTCTGGCTTTCATCAGATCACTGGGGGGCCCATGTCCCATTGTGCAGGAACCTTGACCATTGCCTGTCAGATCTCTCTAGTTAAGAGCAGCCCTGTTGTTAATAAATCTTTGAAGTCCTTTGCCTTTGCTGGGCTTTTTATGACGCATTAGCATGCCAGGATCATCAGGGTTGTGGAGTTTGGACCTCCTGCTGTTTCTGCTGTCATAAACAGACAGTGGTGACTGTGGTGAGGGCTATGTTCTGGGGTTGTGAGTAGAGGAGCTTTAAAAACAATTCTATTTGCAGGCAAATGTGGCTAATGATAGACTAGGGAAAACAAAATAACTCTAACTCTGCAACAAATGCTTGGTTGTTTCCTAAGGCCTGCACTTTAATGAAGTGTAGTAGGTAATGAAGGATGATCGAGAAAGGCAAGAGCTAGCTGAAGAAAAGGGTAGACGTGAGTAAGAGAATCTTAATATTCTTGTTGTTGTTAGCCTAATAAAAACAAAATCAGGCCAACCAAAGCAAAGCAGTACTGACTCCTCCCTGACATGAGCCTGGGGATGGCTCATGTGCCTGCACCTGTTGTTGGGCCTCCAAGGAATCAGTTCTTGACCACTGGGACTCTCCACTTGACTGGTTTCACCCCAGAAGACATTTGATGATGTCTGGAGACATCAATATTGGCTGTGCTGGGGTAACTATGAGTGGAGGCCCAATATGCTGCTGGCTGTGTGCCAATATAAAAGATGGCTCCCTTGAGCCCAAAACAACCCATGCTTTGTCAACACTGGAGAGGCTGAGAGCTGCCCATCATGGCCTGTTGCTCTGGCCTAACCTTCAGTGCAAACTGCTCTCCCTTCAAGTTGAGGATTTCGGCTTTAGTCAAAGTCTGGGAGGGCCCTAGAAACGGCCTGCTACCTAGGCTCATAGCTAGGCCTGCAGGTGGATAAAGTGACTTTCCTAAGTCCATATGGCTATTTAGTCACAGAGTAGGCTGAATGAACTGGAAAAGACACAGGTAAGCCTTTTACTGAAAGCCAGGATGGATCCAGGGAGCAGGCTTACTTGCCATAGTTGTTCTTTTGTTATAGTTATAGGAGAAAGCTGGAGGGGGGGGGTTCCCAAGTAAGTGGAGGTCCCAACGTAAGAGACCATGTGGGAGAGCATAGCAGGTTCCATAGTAGGTGAGGGTGCAGAGGAAATAACACGCCAGGCAGCAGAACTTATGTGAAGGTTATTTAGAAGGGGGAAAGAGGGGGAAGCTTAAGAGACATAGAGACACCAGAACAGAAGGGAAGAGAGAGAGAGAGAGAGAGAGAGAGAGAGAGAGAGAGAGAGAGAGAGGAGAGAGAGAGAAGGGGGTGGGGAGAAGAGCAAGAGCAAAAGAGAACTTAAGAGGCTGGGGTCTGTCTTTTAAAGGGATCCTTTACACCTGCCTGCAGACTAGTACTCATGGAACCCTGGGCTGACCAAGGTACTGCTTGAGTGCATTCTGCCAGGTGATGGGCAGGCCAGCATAATGCCTGAATCCTTACAATAGTGCTTGCAGCACAAGCATGAGAACCCAAGTTTAAACTCAGAACCTAAATAAAAACCTGTTTGTGGTGTGTGTTTGAGATCCCAGAGCCAAGGAGGTAGAGGTAGGAGTGTTCCTTCGGCTTGATGGTGAGCCAGCCTAGTTTACTAGATAAGCTCCAGGCCAATGAGAGACCTGCCTCAAAAAGCAAGGTGGACAGCTCTAAGAAACAGCATTCAAAGTTGATATCTGATGTTATTGGAGATTTCTTGTCCTGCCAGGTCCCACCACTGCTTCAGCCTCAAGTAAACACGCAGATGCCATATTAGTTATTAAACTGTTGGTCGATGGCTAGGACTTCTTATTGGCTAGCTCTGTCTTAACTACTAATTTATGTATTTCTACATGGCCTTATCTTACCAGAGAATGCCTGGCACATCCTATCCTCCCAGTCTCCAGGTTATATACTCACCAAGTCTGTCTTTAGGTTTCTATTGCTGTGAATAGATGCCATGACCATGGCAACTCTTATAAACATTTAACTGGAGCTGGCTTACAATTCAGAGATTTAGTCCATTATCATCATATAGGGGAACATGGAAGCACACAAGCAGACATGGTGGTGGAGAAGTAGCTAAGAGTTCTACATCTGAGACCTCAAAGCCTGCCCCCAGTGACACACTTCCTCCAACAGACCATGCCTCCTAACAGTGCCACTCCCTATGGACCTATGGGGGACAATTTCATTCAAACCATCACAGAATCTCACCCTCATTCCCTCATGAGTGTGCATTGCTTCTGGGGGGGGAGGGGATTCACTCCCTGGCACCTCCCAAGGCTGCAGCGTTCCCTGGAGAGATTGAAGAACCCCAGAGCAAATTTGGGAGCTGTGTTTTAGTGATCCCCAGAAGAGAGGCTAAGATCCATCATTTCTGCTACAGTCCTGGACTCAACGATTGTGTAGGCAGGAGGAACAAAGCTCACAGTCAGGGGGATGATAAGTACAAGTAATGCAGAAGGAAAGAAAAGATGATGGCTCAGGAAGAATTAAAGCAGGCCTTCCAGAGAAGGTGGCATTGAAGGAGCAAGAGATAGACACATCCCTGTCACCGGTATCTTCCCCGATCTCGTCTCTAGGATGGCGCATGTAATGCTATGGAGTGTTGTGTGAGTCCTTTCTTTCCTGTGGGTCATCATGCCCAGTTTCTCTTGTGGTCAGCATGAGGACCTGAAGACCAGCATGCTGTGCTCCTAGCAGTAGCACCCCTAATCCATTCATCTTAAACTTATGTAGCTAGGAGTCTTTTGCCAATTTCCGGGGCCTGCACATCTCCTGGAGCCTGCCCTTCTTCAGATGGCAGCCATTGCTGGTGAAACCTGGCCAACTTGGGCTTCCTGACAACCACCCATGGGCAGGTTCTCATGGTTTATACCAGTGCTTCTTACTGAGAAGTCTAGAAGCAAAAAGGCACAGAGCATTCTGGGGCTGCCGGGAAGACACCAGTCTTGCAGTTGAAGGTCATGTGCCTTCCTTTGGGGACTGCTGCTCTTCAGTCCCCACATGGAGCTCATTTTTCTCCTGGATTTGTTCTTTTACATCAGGATTTCCCATCCTGGACCCTGGTGATTTCTGGGGCACATAGTTTGCTCCCCTGGCACCCCTGGTTTTTTGAGACAGGATTAGACTTGGTTAGTTTTCTGTTATATTGGCAAGACACCATAACCAAGGCAGTTTATAAAAGCAAGTGTTTAATTTGGCTTTTGGCTTCTGAGGGTTAGAATCCATGACGGTGGGACAAAGGAACAGCTTGATCCACAACCCCTAGGCAGAGAGAAAGAAGAGAGGGAGGGAGGAGAGAGAAGGGGGAAGGGATAAGAAGTAATGCACTGGGAATCTTTTGAAACCTCAAAGCCACACGCCTCCCTCCAAAAAAAAAACCAAAAAACCAACAACCCCACACCTCCCGATCCTTCTCAAACACTTCCACCATCTTCAGACTAAGTATTCAAATATATGAGTATTATTCAAATGTATGAGCCTACGAGGGCCATTCTCATTCAGACCACCACAGTCTCCCTGCATTTCTCAGGCTGGCCTTGGCTTTGCAATCTTTCTGCTTCGACACCCTGAGTGCTGGCTGTATAAACATTAGCCAGTATACCTGGCCCCAGGTAGCTGCTCATTGCAGAATTGCCCGTGCCTTACCCTAAACTCTGCCCACCATGACTATGCTTCTCCAGGGACTCACAAAGTGTCTTCAGATAAAACCAGATACCCTGGAAGGCAAACAGATAAATAAATCACCCTAGGCTTTTACACAGCACTCAGCTGGGAGCCTTGCTTAAACACAGATTCAGTAGGCCCAGAGTCCATTGCTGTTGATCTCTAGGTAATGCTGGCATTGCAGTTGATTGGTTGGTTGGTTGGCTCATGCTCTGAGGAAGAGAGCCCCCCACTACTGAGTGGAAATCTTTGGCAGGACTCAAGGCTCAGAGGTGTCTGAGAGAAAGAACTGCTAACTTATTTAGTCTCCCTGGTTCCCTCCAGTTTCCCCAGATGGAGGACATCTGAGGCCCTTGCTGCCCATCCCCCGCTGACCCACCTCCTGCTGGATGTCTCTTGTCCTTTTTGTCTTGGGAAGGCTAAGCTTTTCTCCAGGGGTGACAATAAATCATTTTCCTTTGATGCCCATCAGGACCTCACTAGGATCTTCTCCAGAAAGCCCTGTTTGCTCTTTTGAGTCGTATTTTTTTTTTTGAAAGGGGGGAAATAGGAAGGAGCTTCCTTGTGGAAGACCAGAAAGCACAGGTGAACTCCTGGGAGGTCTAGAGCATCTCTGGGACAGAGGAGAACACTCGAAGATCCGGAAGAGCGGCCACAGCTATGCAATGGAATGGGGAAGGCTTGAAGCAGATGGGACTGGAGGGGAGGGCCCTTTTTACGTACCACTGAATCCCAGGAATTCTGCTAATGAAACTCTCTTCAGCCTTCTAGAAATGCTGTCACTTTGCCCATTGTTATTTTTAGCCATTGTCTGTTTCCTATTGTTAGGAGCAGTGAGAATTCTTCAGAGACTTTTTCTGTGTGCTTTAGCTAGAAGGTTGGAGGCACTGTGGGGAAAATAGAAGTGGCTAATGTCCTGAGAAACTCCCTCAAGAAATAACTCAGTGTTCAGAGCAAAGGGGACCTGGCTTCAAAGGTGAGTGGTGGAGTTCCTGATGGGGACTGTACGCTCACATGTGGTCACTGGCTCTGTGAGGCCTGTGCACTACACATCACTGTACGTGATGGCAGATTGTGGGAACTTCCTCCTTACTGTCCCTCTGGGACAATATATCCCAAATTCTAAAATGCAAACTGGTGTGTTGAGGAGTCCCATTGGCTGACTTGGGGTGCTATATCTTATGAGCCCCACATGCAACAAGAATGCAACCCCTTGAAGCCGGGCAGTGGTGATGCACACCTTTAGTCCCAGCACTTGGGAGGCATAGGCAGGCAGATCTCTGTGAGTTCGAGGCCAGCCTTGTCTACAGAATGAGTGCTAGGATAGGCTCCAAAGCTACACAGAAATCCTGTCTAGAAAAATAAAACCAAAACCAACCAAACAAACAAAAAACAATGCAACCCCTCTGTTTTCCATTAGGTATAGGTGCAGAAGGAGAGTTTAGACATGTTTGAGTGGGGTGGGCAGGAGGGAGAGTGGTCAGCGTTTCCCTGTTGAAATCCCAGGCCCCTCATGATGGCATGTAGAGATAAGATCTTTGGGAGGGGATTAGGACATGAGGGTGGAGCTCACACTAGTACATCATTGATCATATAAGGAAAGACATGAGGAAGTGGTCTCCTTTCCTCTCCCCTCTCCACCAGTAAGGGCACAGTGAGGAGGCAGGTTTTTACCAGGATCTGTGGGCCCTTTGATCTTGAACCTCCAGACTCCAGAAGTGTGGAGGAGCTGACTGTTGTCCTTGAGCCACGAAGTCTGTGGGACTGCTTTGTGATCACAGCTCCTGTGGATTAACACAGGCAGGAAGATGACAGGTCTCCAGGTCTCTAAATGCCATCTGTGCAAAGAAGGGTACTGGTCAGAGCTCTAGTGTTAGTCTGTTGAGAAACAAGGGGAATAAAATCGATATAGCAAAGTTTTTCCTAATGCCACATAGTTGTTTTATAGAGCAGCACTGTGAGCCTCATTGTGGTTTTCCTGCTTGGAGGAGATTAAACTATGAAAGAGTAGTGTTACTCAGTCGTATTTGTTTGGTATGTTTATTGCAAAAAAAAAAAAAAAAAAAAAAAAAAAAAAAAAAAAGAAAGAAAGAAAAGAAAAACAAATAATTTTGTTCCAACGATAATTTATAAAATTTATTTTATTGGCTTGCAAAATCCAGATGTGTAGAAATCATGCCATTGGGAAGTTGGAAAAATGGAAGGGAGACATGATGAGAACATGAACTTAGGTGTTATAGACTGGAAGGAACGGCCTGGTGGGGGTGGGGGTGGGGTGTGTTTGTGTGTGTGTGTGTGTGTGTGTGTATGCGTGTGTCAGGCTCTTTGTGGGTACCTCTGAATATGGGCAAAGCAGCAGTGACAGGAACTTTTAGAACATCTAGAAACTGTGGAAGGAATAGATCTGGCCACAGATGGAACATTTGGGAACCATAACCATAAAAGCATTAATGTCTGCTGTCTGAGGATCCGGTGCTATGAGCTCCAAGTCTAAGATTTTATTTAATCAGTATGACAGCCCTTTGAGGTTAGTGTTGTTGTTTTCTCTGGGTTACAATTGATGCCAGAAAGAAATAGGGTAACAACAGTGTCCTCTCACTGAGCTGGAGGGAGGGTTCAAATATGGGACTCTGGGAGCATAAAACTTGAGAGCACACTAGGTCATTCTGTTTTTGTATTATTTGTTTGTTTGTTTGTTTGTTTTGGTGTTTCAAGACAGGGTTTCTCTGTATTGCTTTGGAGCCTGTCCTGGGACTAGCTCTGTAGACCAGGCTGGCCTTGAACTCACAAAGATCTGCCTGCCTCTGCCTCGAGTGCTGGGACTAAACGCCCTGCTCTAGGTCATTCTGTTATGCCCCTATCTAATTTGATTCTGGGCATGGGTGAGATTTGTCTGATGAGAGAAATGGAAAGAGGGAGTAGGGCGGAGACTAAAACAATTTTTTAGAGCCTTCAGAACCTCCCCATATCCTGTTACTTACCAATCTTCGGAAAGGGAGAAACACTGTATATAGAGATCATTGACTGGTCAGGGAGCACTGTTTTGTGTAGGCTCCATTCCCATTGGACAGCCTAGGATCAGCATCAACACACACACACACACACACACACACACACACACACACACACACTGTGTAGGGGCAGTGCTCTGCTTGGGACAAATAATCAAAATGAAGTGATTTTGAGAATTGCGTAGATGGCTTGACTGATAAGAGCCAAAAGCTTAAAGTTTCCAATGCAATTAAGGGCCACATTACTGTCAAGCTCAGGGTTGCTTGGGTAAGTGGGAATGCCCTGCCTTCCCTGGTCTTGTGTTGGGCTTTGGAGAACTCCTGGGAGAAAATCAAGAGGAAACATGTCCATGTGGGGGAGTAGTACTCAACAATAAAAAGAAACAAGCTATGGATAGATGAAACAATATGGACCCATCTCAGAATGGTCATCCAAGTCAAAGAAGCCAAACAGAGCAGGTCCTTTCAGTATATACTCATTTGTATAAAGTTCTGAAAACTTTAGGCTAGGGCCTGCAAGATGGTGTGACAGGTAAAGACACTGCTGCCAAACCTGACAACCCAAGTTCAATCCCTAGAAACACTGAATTGACTCATTCAAGTTGTTCTCTGGCCTCCACAGGTGTAAACTTGGTACCCTCTCTACCAAATAAATGTTTAAAAATGAAAATTAATCTTTAGGAGCAGGGAGAAGGCAAGCATCTTCTGGGAGATGGGGTTGGGGAAATGGCACAGAAGGGGGTCAGAAAAGGAACATGGGGAACTTGCAAGGTATGGGTGGTTCATAAGTTTGTTCATTACCTTCATGATAGCTGCACTGATAAATACATATACTAAAAGCTAGAAGTTGGACCTTGGTGGTGGATACTGGTCTGTCATCCCAATTTGCCCCGGCCTGTAACAAGACAGAATTCTGATCAAGTCTCATTTATTGAATATTACCACAGGGTTTAAGTAGTGGAGAAATGAGGGAATGGGCCAAAGAGAGGATGTGAGGGAGACAGACTATCCTTCCAAGCAGAATGCAGGTGTTCTGCTATAAGACACATTGCTATACGATAAGCCTGCAGCTGGGACTCTTTCAGGGCCAGGCTGCATCATATGCTTAACAGGAAAACAGTCATAGGGAAATGGAAAATTACTAGTATGTTAGCATCTAAGGGAGTAGTAGGAAAGATGGCTGTTAAGATGCTAACTTTACTCTGGGGTTCCCCACACCAATTCTTTGGAAGTCTGAAAAAGGAGGCTTATAAGCTCAAGGCCAGTCAGGGCAACTTAATGAGAATCTGAAAGAAATAAGGAAAAACAGAAAGGAAGAAGCTGTCCAAGTTAGGGTGTGTAGTGTTGTGATAAAACTCCATGACCAAAAAGCAACCTGGAAGAGAAGGGTTTATTTTGCTTAAACTTCTGCATCACAGTTCATCACAGAAGGAAGTCAGAGCAAGAACTCAAGGCAGGAACCTGGAGGCAGGAACTAAAGCAGAGACCATGGAGGAGTGATCCTTATTGGCTTACTCCTCATGACTTATTCAGCCTGCTTTCTTATATCATCCAGGACTACCTGCCTAGGGGGTGGCACCACCCACGGTGGACTGGACCCTTCCATACCAATGAGTAATTTATAAAATGTACCAATGACTTGCCCACAGGTCAATCTGGTGGTGGTATTTTCTCAGTTGAGGTTCCCTCTTCTAAAATGATTCTTGCCTGTGTCAAGCTGACATAGAAACCAGCCAGCACAGAAACTGAGAGAAGAATTCAGTAATAGAATATTTGGCCTAGCATACACATGGCACCCTCACTTCAATCCCCATGAATGCAAAAAGGAAAGAAAAGAAGACACATCAAGTTGTGTGATTCAAGTTGGCTTTAATGCACAACAATGACACCTCAATAGAGTTCTTAATAAACCCCCAAACATGCTAGAAAGATGGCCAGCAGGCATCCCTTAGGACCTGGTGTGTGTTGATGGTTGGATTCCAGGGTGGAGAGTCTGGAAGGTAGGAGCAGAGGCTGGCAGAGGGACAGCACAGCACAAAACTGGGGTCTCTGGGCTAGGACAGCCCATAAGAACTGCCCTGCATTGTGCTCTGGGAGCCAGGATTTATATTCCCACATTGGAAGCAGCTACTGAAGGCTGTTCTCTGACAGACTGTGGCCCAGGGTTGTGAGTGGATGTGCTTCTGGGCATGGGTATCAGTTGGAACACAGTCTGAGTGGGTCTTCACCACCTCTCTGGAGTCCAAACATTGAGGTATTTATGTCTGTTTTTTGTTTTATCAGAGGGAGAATTAGATATGGTTCATTCCCACATGGTAGATATCACAACTCCCTTTAAGTCACTTGGTGATACCAAAAAATGTTGCCCTGCCAGGCTATCTGCAAAAGGTGGCATGGGAAAGGCAGCTATGTTGGCTTCTGAGCCAGCGTTTATTGAGCTAACCAAGGAGGACCCTCTTGTGTGTTTGGTGACAGGCAAGGGTAGTCATGGTACACCTTTATCAAGTTTCACCTTCTGTGATTTCAGTTACTCACATGTAACTTCTTGTTGAACATGTTAAAATTCATCTTTGGGGGTAGGATAGAAAAGAAGGGGGGGAGAGAGAGAGCACATCCATATAACTTTTAGTGTAGTTGTTATAATTGTTCTGTTATTAGTTACTACTGTGCCTGATACACACGACTCTTTACCAGAGGTATGCATGCATGTGTGCATGTATGTATGTGTAGAGAAGTGTATTTACTGGTACCACCTCCATGAAATGGTTGATTTGTAGATTCTTACTTCTTACCCTGCTGTTGAAATGGCAGGTACTTCTCCTTTTTCATAACTGAAAGTCCACGATGGCACAGATTGCAGATTGTCTGGGGGAAAGCACTCACAATATTTGTTTTTATTTCTGCAAAGCAGCTTATGCTTAAAAACATTTCCAGCATTGCGCGCCTTCAGAAGTTTGCCTCTTAGAAACAGGCTTTTAGAAAGTGGGCAGACAGGCTTGTCTTTCACCCATGAGATGTTGCCTCTAAGCCCCGCACCTGCACTGCTCTCCAGGTCCTTGTAGGGTGCTGTGACCACAAAGATGCTTGCCGCTGTACTCTCTTGCATGGCATCTAGTTGTATTCTTATGTTTCAAGCAGTTAAGTAGGGATTACCGTGTGCCAAGCACTGCCCTCTGTCTCAAACATATTAGCCCATTTAACTTACTCTTTCCAACAAGCTCGTGGAATACATACCTTTTAATAAATGAGCAAGAAAGACCTCTGACTTATGGACTTATGAACTATAAATTTGGAGAGTCACATACTTATACCCACTTAGCCATTTTTAATCTACCTTCAGGAACGAATATCAGGATTTTTGAAGGCTCTCTTATGATTGGGTTAGCTCCTATAATACCAAACCTGCATAAACTAAAGATCATTAAATTTACCTTCAAGGTGTCTGGGGAATACATAAACTTACATAAAATTTATCCATTTTTTTTTTGTCAAGTCGTTGAGTACCATGATTTCTCCAAATGTTCAGCTCCAGAAGGTTTAAGGACATTTTCTTTATCCCCCTGCTTGGGTACCAGGTCATTGTCTATGGTGTGCTTCATGTTATCAAATAATTTAGAAGGCTCAGGAAGTTTCCATTCTTCCACTCAGTCTTCCCTTTGCACAGAGTTAGAGTAGCGGTCCCTGAAAAGCCAAATGAAGGTGGCCTGGGAAGAGCAGGACCCCAAGATAGTTGTTCATGACCGTCTGTTTTCTGTCAATATGATGAAATACCTCAAGCTAGTATTTCTACAGAAGAGCTTTATTCAGCCCAAATTTTTGAAGATTCAAGGGTATGACATTGACACCGGCTCTGCTCTGGTGTGGGACTTATGGCATCACAATAGTGCTTCCAAGAGGGTGGTGAGAGAGGAAGCCAGGCATGACCTATCAGCCGGTTTTACTCCTTTATAACAACTTATGCTAAGAACTAACTCAGGGAACCACGAGCCTCTCTCTGAGCATTACCTTAATTCCATCGAATGAGTGTTCTCAATGCCCTGGGCACCTCCCAACAGTCTCTTCAAGTTTCCAACATGTAGATCTTGGAGGGACAAACCACATTTAAACCATAGCAGTGTCACCAGGATCCTAGGGACCAGTCTGATGGTGACAGTCACTTCCCTTTCCAGGAAAGGCTCTTGTAAGATGGGAAAATAGAGCAGGTGTGAGGGGAGATGGGAAACATTTGTTTTGTAGACATGGCAAGGGAAAGAGATCTAACCATCCTTCTGATCAGAGAAGAAATGGTTATGGGTCTAACTAAGAAGGTCCTAGGTCTTATAAATAAATCATTTTATCAACAGGAAGTGCATCATAGACATACAATGATCTGGTACCCAAGCAAGGTGGGAAAGAAAATGTCCTTAAAAACTTCTGGAGCTGAACATTTGGAGAAACCGTGATATAAAAACAAAAAAACAAAACAACAACAACAACAAAAAAAAAAAACTGGACAATTTCAATGATTTTATGTAAGTTTAGGTATTTAGGTCCAAATAACATCTCTGAGACACACTGCTTCTGGGAAGTAAGACCAAACTGGGTGTGGGACTCAGTCACCTGAGAGTTTGAGAAAAACTGCATTTGGAAGGTCTTTTTTTTTTTTTTTTTCCCACAGACAAACCAGCCTCCAGAAGCTAAGTGTCCCTATGCTTCTTAGAGAGGGGCTGGAACCAACCTGCATACGGCTCCCGAATGTGTGGCCAGGACCTGGTGTTGAACACATCAAGCCAGGAACAAATCTCTTCAGCCTTGCCTGCCAGCCTTCTGCCTAGACATGTGAGCTTAATTACTCTGTGGCTCTCTGGAAGCAATGCTGGCTTGACCTTGAAATCTCTGAGCAGGCGCCAGGCCCTGCTGGGTTTGTGAATGCCTCCTGTTGTGGGTACAGTGACCAATTGGGCAGCTTGTTTCTTGTAGTTCTACGAGATGCCCCATAGTGACAGGACATTTTGCTTGTGTCTCGTATACCAGCCTGGGCTTCTTCCTTAATGACTGATGGTGATACCCCTTTGGGGATTTGGCCAAATCTGACTTTCTTCCTCTGGCTCCCTGAGCCGCTTTTTCCTCAAGGTCATCACTTGTGAAATAATTACCACCATGTATGCAAATAGTCTGCTTTTTCCATGAATGGAGCTGCTACTTGGGTGGGAAATTGTTTCTTTTACCATGTGATAAACATTAAGGGCTTATGGATGTTCATTTACTGATGCTTCATGGCAGCTGTTTTAATTGTCATAATTTTTTATTCAAAAATTATTTTAGATGTACAGAACTCTCACCCAGATAGTAAGAGTTGGTCCTGGCCCCATTCTGTTTATTTATTTGCTCACCTTTGAGGTCCTGGGGACAAAACTCAGGGCTTTGTTGTGGTAGACTTAGTGCTGTGCCACTGAATGATACCTCTAGTGTGTTTCCACAGTGGTTAACACATTCGTTACACCCCATCTGTCAGAGCCGAAGACTGGTCTTGGTGCATTTTTCCAAACTAAATTCCATACATCATGCAGATTGCATGACTGTCCTTTATCTGTCCTAGAATCCAGTCCAGGATCCCACAGAGTTCTCTTCATGGTTTTATAGCTTAATTTCAGAGTATCTTACCTCAGAGCATTCAAAAGACAATAAAGATGGAGTAGGGGGATGGAAGCTTCTCTTGCAGAGAATACATCCTTAGAGTAACTATTAAACAACAATTAAATCTTGTCATAGAGTTTTTCATTGGGCTAATTGCTCAAGTTGGGTTTGATGCTATCACCTCTGTTTATTAATTTTATGCCCTCAAAAAAAAAAAATCTGAGTTTTGCTTCTCACTTCTCTCGTAGCATATTAGTGTCTATATTTCTCATATATGAACATTTCATGTTTGTGATATATATTCACACCTGTCAGTGTGCCTGAGTGCCCACACCTGTCCACACTAGCCTTCCCTTCCATTTTGAATCTTGAAATCCCATTTGGGTTTTCAGACATGTGGGGCTCTTCAAGAGTCAATCATTGTAATAAAAGGTTTACCTTTACAAAAAAGCTAGATTAGACATCATTTCTTATTTGCAACTGCTATTAGTACCTCTGTTGTTAGGTCTTACTTTTGAGGAATATAGAAATCTTTATGTGAAAACCTCAGCTTCCCCGAGCTAGTTTCTCCAAAAAAGCACATTTAAAAGAAAGTGCAGTAGAGAGGTGTTCACACCAACTAAATATATTGTAGTAACATAGTTTAGATTCCTTTTCCAGATGTTGAAAATGCTTAATATAGGACCAAAGGAAGGGTATAATTTTTTTCAAAACACCGTATTCTTTTTTTTCTCTCTAAGGCCCACAGAGATAATTATATGATTGGAAAATTATTCCCAGGAGGCAAGTTTAAAGGAACCAAGACCAGCTACACCAGAGGAGAGGAGAACAAGGGGTGGGTGAGATAATGGCCTACTCCTCCCTGGAGATCAGTGGTTCTCAACTTTCCTAAGGCTGTGACCCTTTTATACAGTTCTTTATGTTGTTGTGACTCCTCACCATAAAATTATTTCATTGCTACTTCATAACTGTAATTTTGCTACTGTTATGAATCATAACATAAATATCTGATATGCAGGATATCTAATATGTGATTCCCAAATATGTTGCAACCCACAGGTTGAGAATTACTGCTGTAGAGGAAGAGGCAGGGAGAGGTACATACATAATGTTTTGTCTTGGTCAGCCCTGGACATGACAAAGGCCAGCATTTGTTTGAAAAGCTTTCAGTTTTAAGGTTTAATATGCAAGGCCAATGCTAATAATTTGATTTTTTCCAAGATACTATGTCTGGAGTTAGGAGAAATGCACCCAGGGAAAATATCAACACCTCATGATAGCTTTGTGTTTCCAGAAGCCTGGCTTCCCATAAAGTCAGTTAATTAGGAGAAGTGGAATGATACACTCTTGCTTCCAATTAAAAGCAAGGCTTTATTACAGCAAATGACGTTAGCAATAACTGGTACTATTAACTTTGTATTTAAATAAGGCATAAACTTTTAAAGACTTTTTAAAAGTACAAATAAGGGCTAATTGGGTACCTCTCTTTCCCATTTACAGTTCTTGGCAACAATTTAATTGAGTTTTGTTTGTTTGTCTCCCAGGTTAAATAAAACTGACTCACTCTCAGTCTTCAGTCTATGTGTGTGCCTGTGTGTATGTGTGCCCGTGTGTATGTGTGCCCATGTGCATGTGCCTCTGTGTGTGTATGTGTGCCCGTGTGTATGTATGCCCATGTGTATGTGTGCCCGTGTGTATGTGCCTCTGTGTGTGTATGTGTGCCTGTGTGTGTATGTGTGCCTGTGTGTGTGTGCCTGTGTGTATGTGTGCCCATGTGTATGTGTGCCTGTGTGTATGTGTGCCTGTGTGTATGTGCCTCTGTGTGTGTATGTGTGCCCATGTGCATGTGCCTCTGTGTGTGTATGTATGCCCATGTGTATGTGTGCCCGTGTGTATGTATGCCCGTGTATATGTGTGCCCATGTGTATGTGCCTCTGTGTGCCTCTGTGTGCCTGTGTGTATGTGCCTCTCTGTGTGTGTGTGTGTGCCTGTGTGTATGTATGCCTATATTTATGTATGCCTGTGTACCGTATGTATGTGTGCCTGTATTTATATGTGCCTGTGTGTGTGCCTGTATTTATGTGTGCCAATGTGTTTGTGTTCCTGTGTGTATATATGTGTTCATGATTCACCCATTTTGAGATTTCAGGACAGCTAAACATTGAAAGCCTACAGGTGAATTTTCACATTGGGCCATACAATCCATTTCCACTACAAGCTGCCATATTCCTTTTCTGTCCTCAGGTCTTCTTCCCCTGGCCTTCTAGTCTTGGGTAGAGGTACAAAAACCTCTTTTCCCACTCCTTCAGTAGAGCATGGACCAGTTGTACGAGCCCCAAACATTCTCCCCATTCCCAATCAGTCATTTATCTTTCTACGGGTGGGTCCAAAGCTCTGACTTTATCTCTTCTAGGGGTCACCTACCTGACCCCTGCCATCTGGTGTTTACCAGTTATTTGCTTTCAGCCCTTAAGTTTTGCTCATTAAACACCCCAGTTGGCAGGCTTGTGGCTCCCCTGCAACTTTTACAGCTTGGCCTTGGGTACAGGCTGCTTCCAACAAAGCCTGAAGGTACAAAGTCTTGACATATTAAAAACAAACAAACAAAAAACAAAAGAAGGTCATACAATTTTCATTCAGGCTTAAAACAAGTTGTCCACAGTTCAGTGGGGGGTAGGACCATATTCGTTCTTTGACCTTTTTTCTTCCTCCCTGTCTTTTAATAGTACTTATGAGGATGCTTTTAAAAAATTACACAGGGCTAGTTAGAGTGATGACTTGGTGGTTAAGAGCTCTTAATGTGCAACCATGAGCGTGGGTTTGGATCCCAGCACCTATATAATAGATTCAGTGTGACCTTGCACACCTGTAAGCCCAGCACTATGGGAGATGGACTAGGGCTTCTGGGGGTCACAAAAGGGGGCCATCACATGTCTTCTATCACACTCAACTTTATTCCTTTGACACAGTCTCTCCCTGATCCTAGAGCTTGTGATTTTTTTGACAAGACTGGCAGTCAGCAAGCCCCTCTCAAGTATTTCGGTTGCAGTTATGAAAACACAAATAAAAACAGCAAGATTTTTTTGTCCATTCTGCTTGGTGTCCATTAATCAACATCTTGAATAGTGCCCGACAGCAGTAGGCACTTGAGCTAAGTTTTGGAAGTTTGCTTTGCATTGTGTCCTGTCTCTTTGCTTCCCACTGCCGAATTCCTTTTATTACTATAGTTTCACAACAAGCTTTATTTAATGGGCATAAGACCAGGCTTTCTCTTTCATACTTTTTTATGGTTATTACATTTTTCCTAGAGGATTTTTCTAAAAGCACTCCTTATTGGCATTTTAATTGGATTCAAACTGAATTTACAGAAGGGGAATTAGTTACCTTTAAATTTGTTTTATTTTGTTTTTTACTTTTTTTGAGACAGGGTCGCGCTATGTAACCCTTCTTGGCCTCAAACTCACTATCTAGACCAGATGGGCTCAGACTCACAGAGATCCATCTGCCTCAGTTCAGGTTGGCCTAGAACTTACTATGTAGCCCAGGTGGGCCTTGAATTTGTGGCAATCCTCCTGCCTTAGCTTCCTAAATACTGAGATTACAGGCATGAGCTACCTCACCTGATTTCAACCCTTTAACCTAAAAAGAAACCTAACTTAAAATTTTCATCCGGGGGCTGGAGAGATAGTAATCCTTTTGCCTTAGCCTCCTAAGTGCTGGGCTTAAAGACATAAACCTCCACTCCCAGAGCCACTGTAATTTTCATATCTATATCTATCTATATCTATATATAGATAGATATAGATATATATAATTAATAGTTTTTATATATTATCTAATCCGTGATTGTGTTAAAATTTCTATATATATATATATATATATATATAATACATACATACATACAGTATTTTATAATATATATTAGGCTGGCATACAGTACAGGCTGTGGTCTGGGTAGTCCGACAGTGGTTATCTCACAGTGGAAGGCCAAGAATCTGGTAGCTGTTCAGCACTTTCTGGTGCTGGAACATTAGAGAGTTCCTGGAGAGCTGCTGATCTTGGAATCCCTAAGAAGTAGTTCTAATGCAGGTGAAGGTACGCCCCAAGCAGCAGGGTAGATGAACTTGCACATAAGAGTGAGGGCAAACAGGTAAGAAGCAGAAGCTTCCTTCTTCCCAGTCCTTTTATGTGGGCTGCCACCAGAAGACGAGGCCCAGAGTTAGGTGGGCCTTTCTGCCTCTTATAATCCAAACAGGAAAATTCCTTACTGGCATGCATGGCAGCTTGGGTTTCAGTTGATTCTAGATACAGTCACATTGATGATCAAGATTAGCCACCACAAATAGTGATTGATGAGGAGTTGGATGTTCATAGCAAGGCCAGGTTGGTCCAAGAAGGCTATCTGGAGGTGATGCCCAAGTCAGGCAGAGAAGAACCAGAGCCTGAGCTCAGCCAGGTTCTTGGCTCCTCTCTGAAGATTGCCTTCCCTTTGTTTTCCAGGGATGTGTCCCTCTTTGTATCTGAGACTTGAACAGAATGATCTGTTTAGTGTCTGTAACTATTAGTTTTCTGTTGCTGTGGTAAAACACCATGACTAAGACCACTTACAAAGAAAATGTTTCATTGGGCTTATGGTTTCAGATAGTCACAGCCCACGATGGTGTGGTGGTAGGAACATCTGAGAGTCTGTGTCACACAAGCAGGAGGCAAGGAATGTACCTGCTAGGAAGTGAGTCCCTTGAAATGTCGAGTCTGCCCAGGATGGTGCACTGCCTCCCACAAGGCCACACCTCTTCATCCTTCCCAGACAATCCCACTGGCTGGGGGGCATGCTCAATCAATCCATGATCTCTCATCTGTGTGCGCACACCTGTGTGTGCACATGTGGAATTCAGTGTAAGAATCCTCTCTCACCAGTGGGATTCAATGTAAGGATCCTCTGACTATCTCTCTTCCTCTTAATTTTTGAGATGGGTTTCTCACTGAGCATGGAGCATGGAGCTTGCCATTTCATCAATGGACTCCAAGGATCTTCCTATGTTCTCCAGCACCACAGTTGCAGAGGTGGATGGCCAGGCATTTACATGGATGCTAGGGTTCCAAACTCAGGTTCTCAGGCTGTAGTCACATGGTAGTAATGGGAGTGGGCATTGGGATTTCAGCTTATGATCATGGGGATAGAAATGTTCAGTCATTTATTATTGGAATGACACATCCGAGTTTCTTTATTGGGAATCCCTGGGGCCAGATGTGGTTTAGAGCTCAGCCCTTGAGGGATCTTAGGAAGACCATGTGGCCGGATCATGTGCTTTTTTTCAAGTGAATTATGTTGCAGCAGTCCAATGTAAGATGACTATAAGGGCCAGGTAAATAGAGATTAAATGATCCAGCAGTTCAGATCAGATAGACCCAGCTTTGCTGCTAAGTGCCTTATGAAGCAAACAGGCCAAAGCTATTTGGACTGGGGAGTTGCAAACAGATGTGTGCACCTGCCTCAGTGAGGGCCTCAGTGATTCCAAGCAGATCTCCTAGAAGTGGGGGTGGGGGGGATCAAGCAGAACTGTGTGTGACTCCTTCTCTCCCCTGGAATTTGTTAACCCTTAAGATCCCAGGCCTTGAGGCTTTTCAGCTAGAGAATACCAGCACCTTGTACCAAACATCAATCCATGTTCCTAACACCCACCCCCCCATCCCCCACCCCCACAAGTCCTCTGCTAAACCTCTTTTCTGTTTGTCCTTCAGTGCTCCCAGGTGACCCAGGACAAAGGACTGGCTACACTTGAGACCACATAGGCTGAGAGCTCTTGGGGTGGGAGGCAGCTCTCAGCTTGCTATCTTCTCCAGAAAGCTGAAGAAAAGTACTTCAAAGGACTTCAAGGGACTTCCTAGGCCCAACTCTGTTTTCTCCTCTGTGGAGAGTGAATAAATGCTTGGACACGTTGATTGAATGTTTGCTCTACTTGAGAGAACTGGATTTCTTTAAGAAAAGGGTGGTTAGCCAGGTCACTATGGGGCAGAACTACCCTTTGTGAGCTTTGTGTTGAGTTTACAGACCTCCTGGAGGCAATTAGCATTTTCAGTTACCCAGCCCTGTCAAAGGCATCAGCTAATTGTTTCTTATGTGTAAGGACTGCTGGGACCTAGAACTCTCTGGGGTTTAGGATGCATTTGTCCCCTAATAAAGTTACACGTAGCCATGAGGTGTATCACTGTTCAAATGGGTCCAGGCTGTGTATAACTATACAGAGATATGTTAAAATTTTGGGGTTTAATTTAGTCCCTACATTTCTCCTCTCCTAGCAGATCCTGTAGAATGCTGTCGTCATGGTGGGTCTTATTTACAGATTTCTGGACACAGCCAGGTGACTTTACCCTGAAGAGGTTCCCAGAGAAACTTTAGGCATTTGTTTCTGGTGTAATGATCTCTGGGGCAGGCAGACTTCTGGGAAGTTATGTTTTCCTTGTGAGTCTAGTTTAGCATAGTCTCTGTTCAAAACTAAGGCAGGCTTGTGTTTTAATTAATTAATTGATAATTATTGAATTGCTCTGATAGTCAACACTGAGGCATCTCTGGGCAGTGACTTGGCTTCCATGGCTTTCCTTATGAAGGGGGACAAATGCCCCACAGGCCCATCAGAGCTATTTAGGTGATGGCAAATCTATCAGACACACCACTCAGGTCACTGGAGATCTTGTCTTCTTGTGCCCACAATTAGTCATGCCCTGACTTTTAGAAGGAGCCAAACCTCAGAGGTAAGTCTAGTAAAAATATCATTTGAGATCAAAAATAAGTTCCACTTGGATATGAACATTCCTGAGGTGGCTGCACAGAAGTAGGGCCCTTTCCAGGCACTTCTGGTCTTCCAGTTGGAGAGAACAGTCCATGTAGGGTTATGTTCCCTCCATCCCAACCCATTTTGGCCAGCTTTTCTCATTTAGTATCAGTTTACCCATCTGATAAATGGAAAAAGCACATGGGTTATTGGATAACCTTGTCCAATGCCTGATGCCTGGAATATACTAGATCTGTTCCAGAAATGCTTCCTGTCCTGCTGCTGTTCAGGATGGTCGGTGTTACCCTTCTAACAGATGACTGTTGGAATTAAACAATCAAGCATCTATTTTCTGCAGGCCTTAGAACCCAACACACACACACACACACACACACACACAAAAAAAAAAAAAAAAAAAAAAAAAAAAAAAAAAAAACAAAATAAACCAGCAGGGCTACAGTGCCGGCAATGACATCTCTCCCTCGCCCAGCTGCAAGGCCCATACAAGTTCTTAGCTGTGGCATCTCTAGGGCTGTCCTCTGGCTGCTGCCTCTGTCCTTGCTTCTGTGTCTGGTCTCTTTCAGCCTTTCTTGTCAGTGAATGTGGCATTGCATGACAGGAACACCTGGATGATACAAGCTAAGTGTCTTCTTCCTTGGTCCTTAACTTGAGGCCATCTACAAAGACACTTCTTTCAAATGATGGGACATTCACGGTTCTAGCAAGTAAGATGTGGGCACTGGAAGGGACCGCCATCCAGCCCTCTGAGTGCCAGTCCCTTTTGGAGGCCATTTTCTTTCAAACCACTACATTTAGCAACTAGAAACACCAAAATGCCACCTTCAGCCACAGCCTGTCAGGGCTTGTGTAAATTCCAAGGAGCCAGTAATCATTCCTTTTGTGTTATTCCAGGCTTCTAATCCTCTGATGGGAGAAAATGGCTCTTCTAGTCTCTTCCCAGACTGGGCTCTTGGCTTTTATTTATTTTTACTTCATATGTTGATTTCTGTTTATTCTCCAAAGTTCCCCCTCAGAGCTGCTGAGCCCTCAAGGAGCTCTTTCTGGCCTTATCTATAAAGTTTATCCTCTGTTCCAGGGTGTGTTCCTTCAGGGCCCACCTAGTCACAAGATTGAAGAGATGTCCAAAATCTCAGTTGTCAAGGTCAATGATATTTAAAAATGCCAGCATATTTTTTTTAATCAAAATAATGCAAATAGATTTCTGTTGAACTTCATGTGTATTTGAAACATGAGACCAAGGAGCTGGCAAGGCAGCTCTGTTGTAATTTAGAAAAGACATCGTGCAACAGAGCTTGTGTGTGGGGAGTGAATAGGAAAAGGGGGAGGGAAGAGGGGAGACTAGCCTCTGGGGACAAGAGCTACAGAAGAGTGGGAGAGAGGAAGAGGGAAAGAAAAAAAGAGAGGTGGGCAAGACCCTTTAAAGGGGAATGTAGTGAATGTGCACAGGTGGTGCTCTTAGTGCTGCAGCTGAGGGTGTATCCTGTCAGAACCCCAAGGACAGCACAATACAGGTGCCTAAATACTAACAGTCTCCGCTGGTAAAGCTGCTTCCTACTCAGCCTCACTCACTTATATGTTATCCCAGCTCTGCCCACAGCAAGTGAGCTGGGGAATGTAGCTTACTGGTAAAATACTTGCTTAGCATGCAAGATGCTCGGGGTTTGATCCCCAGTGCCATATAAAACTGGGTGTGTAATACTTGTCTATAACCCCAACACTTGGGAGGTTGAGGCTGGAGGATCAGAAGTTTGAGATTATCCTCAGTTATATGTTGAGTTTGAGTTCACCTTGTGCTAATTGGAGAGCCTGTCTCAAATAAAATGCAGAGCAAAAACATATAAACAAAACATTCATTTCTTTTTAAGACTTATTTATTTTTGTTTTATGTATTTGAATGCTTGCCCGAGTGTGTGTGTGTGTGTGTGTGTGTGTGTGTGTGTGCGTGTGTGTGTGTGTGTGTGTGTGTGTGTGTGTGTGTGCTGTGTGTGTAGAGGCTGGTGCCTAGGGAGGCCAGAAGAGGGTGTTGGATCCTTGAAACAGATGGTTGTGAGAGGCCATATGGATGCTAGGAACCGAACCCAGGTCCTCTGAAAGATCAGCAAGTGCTCTCTTAACCACCAAGCCATCTCTCCAGCCCCTTACTATTTAATTCTTTGTTTTCTTTCAACTTTTTGCTCAAGGTCCCTTTCAGTACTGGTCTTGACTCACACAACCATAGGTGTTTATTTATTTGCATGTTTTCCCTACCACTGCACCACAAACTATGCAGGCAGGGACAACCTCTTTTAATTTGTGTGGGGCCTCCATGCCCAGCTTTTGCTCCCTCCTCCTTGCTTGGAGAACAGAAATAGCGCTTCACTGGATTCAGCCCAGTCAGTCAGCAAAAGCATTTGCTGAAGGATGCGTATTTTACTGACGATTTCATGGGGGAAACGGGAGCACAGCATCTTTGGAATCCTCCCGGAGACGGTTTTTGATTCTCTTGCCCAGAGTTCTTCATTCCTGCCAGCTGCCTTATCTCCTCCTATCCTTCTTATTTCCACAGCCTCTTAAGATAGAAAAGGAGAGAGAGAAAAATCAGCATTCTAGGGCAGCGCTGGGTTTGTACAGCCTCTAAGCCAAGCAATTGTTCACCTACCCTTATTCCTCAAAATTCCTGAAAGGTGGCAGGTATGGCAGTGGTGGGGGGATGGGCTTAGTTAATTATACTGCCCCAATGGCTCAGTATTGCCCCCTAGACTGCCTTAGAGTATAAGTGGTGAATGAAAGCATGAAGGAAAGGATGAAGCCTGGGCAAACTGGATGGGATGGATGCCTGGGGGGAGGTATTTTTTTTTCACAACAGCTTTTGGTGTTTTTGTTGTTGTTGTTTCTTTTGTTTGTGTGTTTTATGTTTTCTGAGACAGGGTTTCTCTGTGTAGCCCTGGCTGTCCTGGAATTCACTTTGTAGATCAGGCTGGCCTTAAACTCACATAGATCCACTTGCCTCTGCCTCCCAAGTGCTGGGATTAAAGGGTGCACCACCTCGGCCTAGCTCACAACAGCTTTTGTTTGTCACTTTTCAGAAAGGGTCTTTTGATGTTACTCAGATTGGTCTCAAATCCACCATCCTCTTGCCTCTTCCTCCCAGGTTTTGGGACCACAGGGTATGTGCTGCTTCAGCCGGAACCCAGCTTCCTTCCCTGTGCTTCTTAATTGAACCCAAAGCATCTTCTGTCTCCCTACCCATAAATCCTGTGATCCATGAATACTGGCTAATAGAAAACCTAATGGTATCAGAGTAACCCCTACCTCCTATGCTGGGAGAGAAACTCCCAGCCCCACCTTCACAAACTCTCATGATACTCTCTGTGAGTCAATGGTTTCATTGTCATTGTAGCATCCCTGAACCCCAGGCCACAGAGATCTGACCTTCCTGTGTCAGTTTGTAGAACAGGGTTGAGGGTTACAACTTGATCACAATCACTGAGTGTCTTCGTTATGTTTCTACCACCATGGTAAAACACCTGACCAAGGCAACTTACAAAAGAAAGGGTTCAACATAGAGCTCATAGTTACAAAGGGTTAGAGTTGATGACTGTCATGGTGGGGAGTGTGCCAGCAGGCAGGCAGCTGTAGCTGAGATCTTACATCTGGTCCACAAGCATGGAGAGCTAACCGAGAAATCTCAAAGCCTACTCCCGATGATACACTTCCTCCAACAAAGCCACACCTCCAAGTCCCTTTCAAACAGTTCCAGCAACTGGGGATCAAGTATTCAAACATATGAACTTTCTCATTTAAACCATGACAATGAGCATAACTTACCTGAGGCCCTACCTTCTCCTGGCACGGAATTGGTCCTTTATTAAGAATGACATGACAATGACACCTCCCCAACCAATAAATAAATAAGTAAATAAATAAATCCTATCTCAAAGTATATTGTATGAAAATTTCAAAACATAACTTTTGAAAATTAAAAAAAAGAATGGCATGGACATTATTGTAGATGCTGTCAGACAAAGCTGAGAAAATAGGGCATGATGTAAGAAAGCTAAATAATCTGGAATCTTGCTCTCTGACAGCCTTTGCTAACACACGCATTCCACTAGTTACCAAAGGGTCAAACTTCTTTTAGCCCCAGTATTAAGGAGGCAGAGGCCAGCTTGGTCTATGTAGTGAGAACCTGGCTCAACAAAATTTCTTTACTGATGAGGGAGGGGGCTTATGAAATCTCACCCCTGTTTGAGGAATGATTGGCAGTTGCTGGTTTCTGGGCCAAGGAGAGTCAGTTTTCTTCAAGGATGCAGGGATACAGGCATCCTCTTCAACTTGTCAGACATTTTCATTTTCACATGTCTCTTTGCACATAAATAAATAAAGGGAGACAGAGAGAGAAAGAGAAAGAGAGAGAGAGAGAGAGAGAGAGAGAGTTCTTTTGAGTTGGGGAGTAAATTTCTGCCTATGCAACTGTCTAGGCTATTCTTTGGCCACTGAGCCAATGGGATTGTGTGAGGGGGTGCCAAAGGGCATGGGCACAAAGCCAATGAAGCTGCTTCTTGGGTACAGAGAGTCCCTCTGAGATACCTGTATTCTGTGTCAAGGAGCATGGTGACCTTGGGACCCAGTCAGGGTGCTTGAGACAGTGGTGTCATTCCAGGGTCACAGTCCAGAGCCAGTCCTTGTCTCCTTCCTCATTTCCTAAGTTGCAGGAGATGGGAGCTGCCAGTGAATGGTGGGGGATTTCCTTCTGTATATGTTTTTCTTATTGGTTGATGAATAAAACACTGTTCGGCCAATACAGGCAGGAAGATAGGTGGGACTAGAAGATGAGGAGAATTAGGCAGAGGGCATTCGGAGAGATGCCATGAAGCCAGAAAAGGAGTAATAGGTCTGAAATTCTCTGGTAAGCCAAGACCATGTGGAAATACATAGATTAATATAAATTGGTTAATAGTTAAGATAGACCCAATAAGAAGACCTAGCCATCAGCCAACAATTTATAAAAGAATATGTATCTCTGTGTGCTTATTTGGGGCTGAAGTGATGGCAGGACCAGGCTGGAAAGAAAACTTCAGCAATAAGTATATGGTTTGAATACATATTTTGTTAGGCTCTGACTCTATCTGGGTACCACAGGGAGAAAAGGGAGGAGAGCGGGACTAGGTGGAAACCAGTGCTAAGCACCAACTAAATGCTAACAGTTAACATAATAACTTCATTTACTCCTTGTGACATCAACGTGAGTCATTATTATCCCCTTATTATGATAGAAAGAACAGGGCCCAGGAGCTAGGGGCTTAGGGTGTCACCAAGGCTACCTGCAGCCCTGAGCCATCTGCCTCCAGAGCTCAGGCTTTGGTTTGTGGTGGGGCTAGAGAAGATGGTCTATCATTGACCTGCTTGGAGGCTTGGTGCTGTTTGGCATGTACGAGCCTGCAGGTTTCCATGTGTTCATCCCCTGCACATTGTAGTGTACTGCCCATGGGGACGGAAGTCGTGTTAGTGAGTTTCATTTCCTACTTGTATGATACAGTGCCCTGGCAAATGCAACTTATGGAAGGGTTTATTTGGCTCACAGTTCCAGTCCATCATGATTGGAGGCAGCTGGTCCCACTGCATCTGTAGTTGGGACGAAGAGGGGGAGATGAATTGGTGCCTAGCCCACTTCTATGCTGTCTGGGGCCACACAGCCCGTGGAGTGGTGCTGCCCACATTCAGGGTGGATCTTTCTACCTCCATTAACCTAATACAGATATTTTATCACAGGCGTGCCCTGAGGCATACCTTCTAGGTGATTCTAGATCCAGTCAGGTTGGCACCCAGTATTAATTAACTACTAGGGAGTATGAAGTCTGTGTGAAGGGGAGTTTTGGTGAAAGAGAAACACACATATATGAGCCATATTTTGTACCATGTTAAAGGTACAGGGGAAGGAAAACAGGGACTGAAATCAGAGCATTCTAAGGAAGGTGGGTAAGGAGTCAGTTCAGGAATGCTTTTCAGAGGAGGCTGTTTTCGAGCTGAAATTTGAAGGCAGAGAGGCGTGAAGCAGCTCGGAGTGTGCAAGGAATTCACTCGGTCCATGATAGCTGTAATGGAGGGGCAAAGGGCAGAGTAAAGAGCTCAGAAGTGTGCCCAGTTTGAATGAAGATGGGGCAACCCCTCCTCCGCTTTGCCAGACTTTGGTGTTGGGCAGTTTTAGTTCCCTCCAATCACATCTGTTCAGAAACGATTAAGTGGAAAATGTTGGGAAGGAATTTTTCTGCAGTCACAGCAGCTTACAGGATCCATGGTAGGATTCTGAGAATCAGCTGTGCAAGATAGAAAAAACATTTTTTTGGCTTCTGAGCCCGAGAACAGCCTGGGTGGGAAAAGAGGTTGCAGCCATGAGAAGCGATCCATGAAGTTGAATTTGCACAGCACTCTTAATATCGTGGTGAACCCTTGCACTGTCCCACCCTAAACCAAATCCTTCTTCATCCAGGGTACCCAGGCGCTACACACTGCCCATTACTTTCCTAATCTGTTTCATTTGACAGATGCACAGTATTGAGGTGCTTGTGGTAAGTCACTCTCACTACTTAATAATGAGTGGGGTAGGATAGCGCTTGCATTTAGTCCTCATATTCAGGATGCAGAGGCCAGCCTAGTTTGCGCAGTAGGTACTAGGCTGGCTGAGGCTACACAGTGAGACTCTTCTCAAAAAATAAGTAAAATAAAAATAAGTAAATAAAAATGGGGGGAGGGTTGGGGAGAGGGAGGAACTTATGAAGTCCCTCCTCGTCTGAGAGACTATAGGCAATTAATGGCTTCTGGCAGAGGGAAAATTGGTTTCTTCCAGGATGCAGGCACTATCCGTGTTCTGGTGGGTATTCCCGCACCCACACACATCCAGGCAGCACTAAGTAGAAACAGAAAGCACATGGAGTTGGGAGTTAGAGGTGGTGGCAGGAATGGGTGGGAATGGGTGGGAATGGAGCGGGACTTGATCAAAACACATTATATGCATGTGTGAATATTTGACAAAATATTTTTTAAAATAATAGGCCTGCGGCCTAACTGAACTTTTCCTGGGGGACACTACACACATGTCTGCTCCACCCTGGTGGGGAGCCCATGACGGACCAAAGTGCAGATACCAACAAAGTTCAGCTTGGTGAGCCATGAGTTTTACTGAGGTCACTTACAGGAGCAGGAATGACTTGAAGACCACTCCATCACCAAAACCCAACCCAGCATGGGTGACAGCTCACAGCCTGGAAAGCTGTTACACACTGCTCAAACTTTAGCGCCCCTTGCCAGGTTGAAGAGTGTCTGTTCTAAGTGACTCTTCAGTGGGTCTAATCCACTGGTTCTCAACTCACTGATGCTGTGACACCTCAGCAATCCCCCCTCCCCCACCATAAAATCATCTTCATTGCTACTTCATAACTGTAATTCTGCTACAGTTGTGAATCATAAGGTAAATATGTGATATTTACAACAGTCTTAGGCCAACCCCCGTGAAAAGGTCATTTGACCCCCAAGGGGCTCTCTACCCACAGGCTGAGAACCTGGTCTAAAGCTTTCCCAGGCAGGTTTCTGCTTCTTCTGGGCAGCTGGTCTAATCTCAGAGTCTTCTTTACAGCTTGTCTTAGGGTCTTTATAGCTTGGTTTGTCTGAGAGGGACGCTCAGCATTTATCATTTAATCTGGCCAGGAGGGGCCTAGTGAATCTGGCAAGTTTTCGGGACTTCCTGAAGCTATGTAGAGTTCTTTACCTTCCTATTAAAGGAGCTTCATGGATGGATGGAATATTTCAGTCATGGAGGAAAATGTTATGTAACACTCCACCTCTTCCTCTGGTTCCTAAGGTTCTATCTGGCCCCCTATTCTGCAGTGATCTCAGGGGGTGGGGGTGGAGGTGGGATAGGGATCCACCTGTGACTAAGAACTAGGCCACCATGCACAGTAATAGTCACTTCTCTGTAGCTGGAGTTTCTTTCCCATCTGGTCCTGCCACCACTTCAGTCCCAAATAAGCACACAAAAACTTATATTGATTATTACACTGTTGGCTAGGGCTTCTTACTGGCTAGCGTTGTCTTAATTATTCACCCATTTCTATTAATCTATGTATTTCCACATGATCTTGGCTTACTGGAGAATGCCCCGACCTGTTACTCCTTTGCTGGCTTCATGGCATCTCTTTGTAGCACCTCTCTGCCTACCTTTCCCAGAATTCACCTCGTCTCCTAGTCCTGCCTATCTTCCTGCCTCTATTGGCCAAACAGTGTTTTATTCATCAACCAATAAGAGAAACATATATACAGAAGGACGTTCCCCCATCACTTCTCAGAAGCTCCACTTGTGTTTGAGAATTAAGGCTGGTAACAGCGATCTATGGGTATGAACATACATGTGCAGAAGGCAGTTTGACAGGCATATCACTCCATTTAGAAAAAACCATAGAAGTTGCTTCCCTGTTTTGACTGCCCTATGACTTCCAAGCCATAGGGTTTTGTTCTGGATTACATACCAGGCTCCATCTCCCTCTGATGGAGCAGGCCTTAAATCAAATTGGAAGGTTGTTGGTGTTACCCAAGATAGGTGGGCCCCTGCTGCCCAGGCAGGCATATCCTTGCTTTGCATGTTGGTGTTTTAACAAGCAGGGGCCGTAGCCAAGCAGGAATGCTGATGACAGTTCTCTACCAGAAGCCTGGTGGCCTCTCCCTGCCAGAGTAAGCAATAGAAGTGGAGGGTCCCTCTCAGATTAGTGAAGTTCAGAGAAGTCTCTGAGCAGATGCCCGGAAGAAGCAGTACCAGCTGAGCTACCTGAAAGAGGCCTAGAGCAACTGGGGTGCGGGGAGAGGATGTTCCCCAGCCTGTTGAGCTCCTTCAGGCTGTGCAGTGCGACCCAGTTCCCAGCTTTGTGAAGTGTCACCCATGCTTGGTGGGCTTTTGGGTCATTTCTGCTCTGTAAGTACACCCTCACCCATAGTCCTATGAGTAACCCCACGGAATCCCAAGTTCTAAGCACAAAGGAGATTTATTTGCCCAAGAGGGACAGAGGGCAGAGAATAAGACACGCGGAGGAAGAGGGAGAAGGGAAGGGGACAAGAGAAAGAGAGCAGGGATGTTTGAACTGGGATGAGTGTGTGTGTGGTGGGGGGGGGGTGCAAAGGACTGACTCTGGATAGAGGAGACAGATGACAGATGTGGCCCATAGGAAAACGGCAGTTTATAAAGGTAAAATGGGAAACCCCATGTTAGGATCCAGTGTTTAATTTTAATTGGGCATTTTAAGGTGAGTCAAAGGGGGCTTTTGATTGTTGGACTTTAATCTTTGATAGCTGGACCTTGGTAGTTGGCCTCAGGAGGAGGGAGTGGCCAAATGGGGGAATAGACCTTGGTGGCTCCTTCTAGGAATGTAATCTCCCCCTCCCCCAGCAAGGCAGAGGAAATGGGGAGAAGGAAAAGGCCTATCAGGCATGTTTGCCATGCTTCCGCTAGTCAGAATCCCTTCAATCCATACTCAGGTCTGTTATGGGTTCCCTATCTGGAGTGAAGTGTGTGTGTGTGTGTGTGTGTGTGTGTGTTGTGTCTCCCCATACATTTTGTCAAACCCCCCCCCAAAAAAAAACAAGGCCCCAAACTTAAAAGTAGTGGGATTGGCAGTGCAAATGTGCCAGCAACATGAAAAGGTGGAGTGCAGTGCAACCATGGGAATGTAGCTATTAGGAAAAGCACAGTATACATAGGGCTCAGTACTCTTGCGTTGTTGACCATCCACTGGGAATATTGAAGGGAATTCTCTACGGGTGAGCAGATACTGGTGGAGCCCCAAGAGCTTAAAAGAGTACTGTAGAATTTTTAGGAGTTAGTTCCCTGCGATAGAATACCACTTCCTGACTTCCAGGGAGGTAGAGATAAGCCTATGGCATTGCAGAAGGTACCCATTCAAGCTGAAGGACAGCTGCATGGAGGCAGGAGGAATGGACTTGAGGGTGTGAGATGCCAGGCAGATGGGGAGGAGTGCTCCACACTGAGATGGGGGATGGGCCCAGAGGAAGTGAGAGCAAAGAAGATGCTGCCTGACTTCCGCCTGCAGAAGGGAACAGAGGAGGACTTGGAGGCCAAGGAAGGAGTTTGCAACCATGAGGGCCTCCTGACAGATGAGCAGGAGGGGCCCCTGGGTTAAATAGTTGGTTTCCTTTGGTTGTAGGTGTAGGATTTGAAGGCTCTGCCTAAGTCCCGCCCCCTTCCACTGGGCTCCTTGGGTCAGCACATGTCCACCTTGCCTTGCCCTGCAGCTCTCCCAGGGCCCATGGCAGGGACTGTTTGATATTCTTCCCATTTTATGAATGAGGATACTGAAACAAAACTGTTTAATAGTCATAGCAAGAGGTGGATGAAGACGGTTAGAGGAGGAAGGAAGCAAAGAGGGCACAGTCAGCTTATCCTAGTTTGCTGGTCTGGCAACGCCAGGGTGCCCTTTGGCCCTGGGGAAAGTACTGTTGATCTCCTAGACTGAGTAGGGAGAAGACACGGAACCACTGTGATGTGTTGGGAGTACTCTTGGCTTATGTCCCAGTCCCCCGGGGGCTGCTGTGTCATGGCTCCCAGCCCCTCTATCTCAGACAGTTATCAGGCTATACCTGGGTTTCCCTAGACTTTGCTTGAGAGTTGACAGGTGTTTGTCCTGGAATTCTCTGTCCTCTGTGCACAGACCCAGCACCGAGCACATAGTGGAACCCCCACCCCATAAATATCCAGTAGCCCTAACTTTTCTGTGGCCAAGTTGAAGCTTAGGTAGTTTACTTTCTCCTGATTTATTCAATAGCACACACACACACACACACACACACACACACACACACACACACACACACACACACACATCTGCTCGCACCCTTGCAGCTTCAATCAGTTTTATTTAGAAAATCCAGTAACTTTTCTAATCTTCCAAAGCCTATGCCCTCCAGGATAGGGGTGAGGAGGGGGTGTTCCAGTGCTCAAAGCAGCTTTGATGTCACACATTTGCATCTGGGAACGGAGCTCTGGTCCTCTCTCACTCTCTAAACCATTGGGGATGACAGGCAGATGTTTTTCTAATAATGAGAAGATGTGCAGGCGCCAACACACGAAAGTAGTTTCCAGTCCATAAGTTAATTAGCAAGCTGGGGAGCCCAGATAAATAAAGCTTTCTATTTCCCTTCCTGCAGCCTAAAATACCAGATCTGGAGGTTCCCTCCCTGTCTTCTCCTCTTCTCTGAGCATCAGGAATGAGGGGAAGCTTTTAAATACCTAGTAATTTGTGTGAGGGGGAACTGCTTCCCCCACAGCCTGTGTTCTGGATGACACATTGGCTCTTGGACGTCCATTCTTAGCAACTCACTGGCTGATTCTCCATACCCCCTTGCAGGATTTATTGAAGATTATAGGAGATAGGAGAGTACTACTAATAAAGGACTTAGTGGATAAAGATCCCCACCCCATTTCACCCCACCCCACCCTACCCCTGCACCCAGATATGATGCAGAAAAAGTAAATATTGAGAACAAATTAGTCAACAGTATTGTTTCTCTGTTGTACAGATGGGAAAATTAAGGCCTTGACAAATTAACTCCTATAGCTGTTATGTGAGGAAATGGGTTTAAAGCTGGGTTTGTCCAACAGCATGCTTCATATCTTTATTATTGAATGTATTTTACAGTTTAAGAAGAGGCATATCTTTGCTTGTGTTCACAGTGCTCAGGGTGGACTCTAGGACCCTGTGTATTCTAGGCAAGCACTCTACATGGAGTTACACCCTCACTCTACTTCTGCTATTCTAAAGGATCTAAGGATACTTCTCTAACAAAGGCAGCCCAGGAAGCCTCTCTCAGATGCTGACTTGAGATGGACTCAAGTTGGATGCTTAAGACAACTTTCTTGGTTTGTGTCATTCTTGCTATGATGAAACACCATGACCAAATGCTAGTTGAGGAAGAAAGGGTTTATTTGGCTTACACTTCCACATGGCAGCTCATCACTGAAGGAAGTCAGGACAGGAACTCAAACATGGTAGGGACCTGGAGACAGGAGCTGATGCAGAGGTCAAGGAGTGGTACTGCTTACTGGCTTGTTCCTCTTGGCTTGTTCAGGTTACTTTCTTATAGAACCCAGGACCACCAGCCCAAGGATGGCACCGCCCATAATAGGCAGGGCCCCCCTCCATCAATCACTAATTAAGAAAATGCCCTACATGCTTGCCGGATCTCATGGAAGCTCCCTCTTCTCTGAGGACTCTAATTTGTGTCCAGCTGACATACAACCAGTCTGTACAACAAAAACAAAAACCTTCCCACTCAGGGTCCCAGTTTGTCCTTTCTGGTTCATTAGCTGTCTCCTCCCTATACCTTTTAATGTTTCAAATTTTACCTCATTGATCTTTTGTTGTTGATGTTCTGAGAAATAACACAAATGGGCCCTGCTAGTAGTGTTTATCAGCAGGTAGCACATCCCCCCCCACCCCCAGATTTCAGAGAAAAAGAGTATAAGGAATTTTTCCAAATGTATTACCACAGAAAGAACTGTGTTTCTTCAGGAAAAGAAAGAAAGGAAAAAAAAAAGTCCCCAGAACTGCAGAATGGGAGACTTGGATTGAACTAGATTGTCCCCCTAGTTGATGGCGTGTTTACCAATCCTCAGTGTCTGTTGCTAACTGTGCTGTGAAACAAGAGACATGTGTTTTTAATAGAATTGCAAGTTTTATGCCTTGTTAAAAATACCCACATGGATGCTGGCTAGGACTCTGGCGGGATGCTGCGGAGGGGCTATGAATTCCATTCCCAGCCTGCTAGGACAGAGGAGAGGAAGTGGAAGGATGGCCTGTGCCCTTCCATTTGCTTGACTGTGTAGAGCCCTCCCTGTTCTCTTTGGAAATGACTACTGGCCTCCAGCCGAGCTCTGCAGCCCACCCCTATGTGGAACAGGATGACAGAATACTCATTTTTTCACTTCCAGACAAGCTTTTGCTGTAATTGGGAAGAGCATCCATTGGACTTTGTGGAAAGCTTAAATTACAGGGTTTATAAAGATGTGCAGCCATGTTATGACTTAACGGAATATTTTCTGAACACTAGGGATGAGGGAAAGGGCCAGAGCCCACAGTAATTGGTCATCCTCATATTTCCCAGTGTAGCACGTGTTACTAAAGTTCTTTGAAGGTGTTCCTTGACTTCAGTTGTTAATTCTCTCTCTCTCTCTCTCTCTCTCTCTCTCTCTCTCTCTCTGTGTGTGTGTGTGTGTGTGTGTGTCAACTGTAGAAAAAATATAAAAAATGAAGTAACTTTAATTTTACCACTTATAGATGCTGTTCACATGAAGTGATTTCTTTTCAATACTTGTCCTATGTGTCTCATATATGGATACATGACTAGAATGTTCCTAAAATTATGGTTCTATTCTATAATTTGTATACTGTTTTTCTCCAGTATAACAGTATATTGTGAACCTCTTCTCATGTCACTAAGGAATCTTTGAAGTATGTCTTTTAAAAATTAGTGAGGGCTGGAGTGCTTGCCTACCATGGCTGAGCCCCTGGGTTTGATCTCCAGCACCACATAAACTTGGTGTCCTGGCAGACATACCAGACAAATCAGAAGTTCAAGGTCATCCCTGCATTTGAAATCAGCTTGGGATACAGGAAAAATTTTCTCAAAAACAAATAGTGTGTATGCCCCTCAGTCCAGTGACTGTCTCACAGTGATTTAATGAGTATGCTTTTCCTCAAGTATTTTGTCGGCAAATTTTTACTCCTATAGAAAGTGTCTTAGTAGCCTTCTCCTTTGCTTCTAATAATGGGAAGTGTTTCTTTTGCTTGACTATCACTGCTGCCCCACATATTAAAATATAAACATGTTCTAGCAATGTAAGTCAGATTTCTTTTGGATGCAGAATTCCACATGTTAAGAGCCACATATTGTTTCATAAGCAGGACTGAATTTAAGAAATAATAGCAAGTAAAGATGGGAGAGAATGTTTGGGTAGTATATCACGTTGTGGGTAACACCTGGACTGTATCATGTGGGTGAAGAGTATAAGTCACATTCCTTCCAGAAGTTTACTATCTGTCCTGCAAGGAAGGATGAGAGCATAGCACATGGGAGAATAGTGATGAGTATGCACTAAGAGGAGACAGAAAAAAAAAAAAAAACAGCTGGCTTTAAATAATATCTGGAATTTAGGAAGATAGAAATCACCTTGTATTGAGTTCCAGCACATATCAATTAAAATTTCCTTACAGTAACTCTGCCTATGTTCCATTAATTGGGCTTTTCATATACACTATATCCACACACAATAAATAAATGTGAAATCAATTTTAAAAAGTGACCAGCTAGATGACTCATTGTCATTTACCTCCAATCTCGATGGCCTGAACTTGACCCTGGTATCCCATGGTGGAAGGAGAGAATAAACTCTTGAAGGTTGTCCTCCATAAGGTCTCTGTGACATGCATGCACACACTAAATCATAAAAAATTTTAAAATATTGCATTTGGTGTGTGTGTGTGTGTGTGTGTGTGTGTGACAGCACACACACATAGGTCAGAGGACAGTTGTGGGAGTGGTTCTCCATCCTACCATGTCAGTTGCAGTCACTGAGCTCAGTTCATCAGGTCTTGGCAGCAACCACCTTTACCAGCTAAACCATTTCATCGCCCCCCTAAAAATCTTAAATAGCAAATAGTTTAATAGGATTATAACATGTAATAAGACTGGAAAGCTGGGTATTGTGTCTTACATCTGTAATCCCAGCACGTGGGAGTCTGAAGCATGTAGATTGCTGTGAGTTTGAGATCAGCCTAGACTACATAGCCAGTTCCAGGCCAGCCTGGACTACAGTAAGACCCTGTCTCAAAGAAAGCAAGAAATACTGTGAGTTCAGTGTGTTTGCAATGGGAGAAAGACAGTATCTGTTGAAATAAATCAGTACAAAGGGAAAATATGGGCAGCCAGGAGAGATGGGAAGGGGTAAGTGTTATAAGAGAGGGACCTCTGGTGGGTTTGTTCACTGGCAGGTCCCATAGAGCTGGAGGGATGACTTCGTGTTCCATAAATATTTGCTGCATGAAGAATGAATGAATGAATGAATGAATGAATGAATGAATGAATGAATGGAGTGACAAGTGTATTTGCTGTATGCTCTAGAGTATTTGGGAATAGCTGATGCAGTTGTGACTCTCAGCTCTCTTGATGAGAAAGGACATAGTGTAACATATGAAGAAATAACCTCAATTAGGTGGAGTGTGTCAGTGCACGCCTTTAATCCTAGACCTAGGGAGGCAGAAGCAAGTGATTCTCTGTGAGTTCAAGGCCAGCCTCGTCTACTTAATGAACTACAAGCCACCCAGAGGATGGTGAAACTTTGTCTGAGAGGGAGAGAGAGAGAAAGAGGGAGAGGGGGTACTGACAAGACAGCTCATCATGGCATTCGTGTTTGCATTTATATAGTTACACACAAGTAAGTTAATACAGTGAGAAAGTTTTAAGGATAGAAGTAACCTCAGTCTATAAATAATGAATAAGGTTCATGGCAGCGGGAACAGAATCTGACCTGCTTGTGTATCTGTCCCAAGGGCTGGACCACTGTGGGTCCCACTGGAAGAGGTGGCACTGAGGAGAATCAGCCAGGTGGGCCATTTGGCAGGTGGGCATGTTGGGGGTCAGGAGCAACTTCCTGACTTGGGCAGAGTATATGGCAAGAACCTATGGAGAGGGTGTAGTGAGAAAGCTGACTTACTTAGAAGTAAAGCAACCTCCACACCCACTTCTCAGACCCGTGCTCCTTGCTAAGAACTGAGTTTGCCCTGCCACCTGTCAAGTTCAGGTGATAAAATGCTAATACCCAGGATGACTGAATTTGGAGGTCAGAAAGGTGGTGACTTGATCCAGCAGGACTAGGAACCTTGTAGCAGGAAAGGACACCAAGATACCCCTTTCTGCAGCATGCATGTACACACCAAGGAAAAGCATGGGACATTGATACTGAACTTCCAGCCTCAGAAACTGACTAAACGCACTAGTCTGTGGCAACTAACGTACACTCTGTAGGAGGACAGGAGGCAGACTCATTCCCACTGGGAGACTGCTGCCAGTGTCATATTTGGTCCCAGAAGCTTAAAGCATCACAGCGCTGATTATTATTATTATTATATATATATTTTTTGCAGATTTGAAACATGATTAGTCCCCTTTTGTGCTCCTACTTGGTGGCCCTATCTCACCTCTTCGTGGCAGTAACACCAGCTAAGATGCCCTCATTCTTAGATGGGTGTAACCCTGCCAGTATCGGGTGGCAGGAAAAGCCCTGCCCATATAGATTGTACTGATTGTGTTCAATCTCTTCAATTTTGGTCTGGCATTTTCTACCATATCTTTTGCAACTTTTTTATCTAAATCCCTGGCCCATCCCTGCCTGGCCCTGTTCCACTCTGATTTCAGATACTATTCACCCACAATTACAAATCAAAATTTCATATCATGGGAGTGGATAGTAGCGGGACAATCATGGTCACTGAATACCCTTTACTTTTGGCATCCCGTTCCAACCATAAATTCCCCTGGGCCTAGGGGAGGCCCACGTGGCAGGAACTAGGGCATTTGCTTCTCTTTGGCTGTCTTCTAGGCTTGAATTATGCTTATTTTTGCCCCTTAAGCTTCTAGAACCCTCAAAAGATATTTTAAAGGGAAAATTGATGCTTGGGTTTCAAGGCACAAGGAAGTACTGTCTCTCAACGTCATTTCTAAAGCCAGGCTGCCTTGTACAGTGTATGCAACCATCAGATTAGGGGAGTGAGGTTCCCTAAGTCTACTTCACAGACTGAGCTACTAGTGTGCAGTGCCGTGGCCCCAGTCTGGACTTGCAGCCTGCTATCAGGCCGACATCAGTTTGGAATCAATTATTTGTATGTTATTCCATTCATTCTCCCATTATTAACAAACAAAACAAAACAAAAACAGCAGTAGGGGAACCCCCAAGCTTTGGTGTTCTCCTTGGGTCTCCCTTCCTAAATGTCTCTGAGTCCCAGTTTCCTAAAGTATAAATACAAGAGCTCTGTGTGCCTCGCTTCATCACCACTGTGGTGGGGAAGTGGATGGCTTCTGTCGTAGTTAGGGTTTCTATTGCCGCGAGGAGACACCGTGACCACGGCAACTCTTATAAAGGAAAACGTTTAACTAGGGGCGGCTTCCAGGTTCAGAGGTTTAGTCCACTATAGCCATGGCAGGAAGCATGGTGGTGTGTAGGCAGGCATAGTGCTGTAGAAGTATCTGGTAGTTCTCCATCTGAATCTGCAGGCAACAAGAAGAAAATGAGATGCACTTCCTCCAACAAGGCCACGTCTACCCCAGCAAGGCCACAGTTCCTAATAGTGCCACTCCCTATGGGCCTTTGGGAGCCATTTTTATTCAAATACTGCAAATTGCTTGCAAAGTGGCCAGTATAGCATCTGGTATACAGGGACTTAGCATTTGTAATGAAAAGTATGAGTCACTAGCCATTTCCAGGGCTAGCCTGTGGGATTAACTATTGTCAGAGGAGCTGTTTTGATCCCCCCCTAGGTATTTAAGGGGAGGCCATAGCAGCTAAGGGTTTGTCCAGATGCTGGGGACCAGGCACACCATTCATCTGTGACAGACCTTGGCAGAAGGATCTGGACTGTTCTTTTTGCTAAAACAAACCCAGGAAGCCTCATGCCTTGTGGTTTTGCAACAGAACATTCTATCCAGCCTAATTAAAGGGCAGAAGGTACTCTGTCCTACTAAACCAGAAAATGTACAATTCCTGAGCTACTGTGTATGTGTATGTGAATGTTAAGGGTGGGAAGGTTTGAAATACTGGGGTGGGTCTTATGAGTTTTCTTAGGGTGAAATGTCATTGAGCTCTTGCATAAAAATCTGCATCACTTAGATTCATGTTACTATAATAAAATACCTGGGATGACTGAGTAAAGATAAACTGTTTATTTTTATTTATTTTTAAATATCCTGTGAATTACATTTAAATTTGTAGTGTGTGTGTGTGTGTGTGTGTGTGTGTGTGTGTGTGTGTGTGCGCGCGCGCGCGCGTGCATGCGCCTTCACCTTCATGTGAATATCAGAAGACAAATTGTGGAAGATTCTTTTTCCTGGTGAGCCCCACTGGCCCCAAAAATCATTTACTGCTCACAGTTTTGGAGGCTCAGGTCTGGAATGGAGCGGTCCCTATTGGTCTGGGCCTCTGGTGAGGGAAGCCACATACTATAAAGAGAGGCTTGAATGAAAAGGAGCCCCACAGTGGGCCTGGGGACTTCCCATTAGGCTCCATTTCTTCCAAGTTCACAACATCTTTCATACCACTTCCCAAGACCAGGACAGTCCCTGTGTTTAAATGGCTGTAAGACCCAGAAAAAAAGCAAGCCCATTGCTTGAATACATATGTGTCTAAACCCAAGGGGATCCTTAAGGACATGCACAACCAGTGCATGGCAGAGGATGCATTTTCCTGGTGTTGCAGCCTGCTTTCCCCGCCTTCACTGTCCATGCAGGGAGGGAGAAGCAGATCACTCCTAAACTGTGACTAAAGATGAGTAGCTACTGCTACTTGTCACTGTTTCCTTTGACCCTGAACTAGTCCTGTCTCATATATAAGTCTCAGTGTCTTCTAAAAAAACGCACCAGTTGGGCCCTTTAAGCTTTAGGACTGCACATGGTTTTAGCAGATCCATCAGGCATAGCTGTGGCCTGTGGTCACACTATGCCTGGAGCAGGAGAGGGCTATCTTATCTAAGGCAGCCTTGCAGCTTGACTCTCTGGGGTCTGAACCACTCCTCTCTAGTTCAGGCACTGGCTGCCACCCTCAGAATGAGGAGGTGTTTGCCCTTTGTAACCCTTAAAAATAGAACAATAAATAGACAACACTTAGAACCTTTGAGTCTTGAAGTCAGTAATTACCTTGTGTTCCTGAGGAATTGTACATGTCAGCCTAAGAGAGAGGTTGGCAGTGAGCAGAGGCCATGGCTGTGGGGGATCAGAACTGTAGTTTATCTTTCCAAATCCAGAGTCCAGTCCTGGCCTGGGTGTGGTAAGACTCCAGGGGACTTGCAGGGGAACCCATATCCCGGAGACATACTTTCATCTTCCTGTGATGTGGATGGTATCTGAGCACAGCTGATCCCAGGCAGCCCATCTCAAAAGTATGAGTTGCAAGAACCATTTTATATAAGCTCATGATTCCATGGCCCAGGAACTTGGTAGTTTGGCTAAGCAACTTTTTGCTAGTTGGGATTCAGCTTGTGACTGCAATGGTCCAGAGAGGAGGACTTGTTCTTATGTGATAGGTCCTGGTAGGGAGAAGTGGGCAGGCCCAGTTTAGCTGACTCTTCTGAGGTGGCTAAGCAGCTTTCTTCTTTCTCCCTGTGGTCACAAGGCTCCCTCCCCCCCTTGTATTTGCTTTCTTCATGCAGTCTCCTTAGCCAGGTCACCATAGCCTTCCAGGGCAGCTCAGCGCTTAATAGAAAGATGGGCTCACTTCTGCTCTGTTCCATTGATGCAGCTGTCACAGAGCAGCTCAGCCTCAAAGGGACAGAAAAGCCAGTTTTATATCTCTAGTGAGGAGTGATGTGTGTACACATAAGGGGAGGTACTGATGACTTCATCTTTGAGAATAAGGTACACTGGGCCATGAAAGATGGAAAAGTAGGAGCCAGTGGTCATATCATGGGTAATGAAGATGATGTTGCCCCAGTGCCTCTGAAGGACACATTTGATTTGAGGGTGATTTGAATGGCAATGGTCCCCATAGCTTCATATATTTGAATGCTTGGTCCCCAGTTGGTGGAACTGTTTGGGAAGGATTAGGAGGTGTGGCCTTGTTAGAAGAGGTGTGTCAATGGGGGGTGGGCTTTGAGGTTTTAAAAGCCAATTCCATTCTTAGTTAGCTGTCTGTCTGTCTGTCCGTCTGTCATTTGCTTGTAGATCAGATGTAAGATCTCAGCCACTGCTTCAGTATCTTGCCTGTCTGACGATTGCCATGCTCCCTGCCATGATGAGATATAGCTATATGAACTCCTTGATTCTTTTACCCAGGAAGTAATGTGGACACATCTAGCTCCAGAATTCTTCCCTTATCATAGGCTTACTTCATTCTCTCTCAGGGAAAGGAAGTTCAGGTGATTTTTCTCATGAGTGCTGATTGACTACTTGTGGCTACCAAGAGCATAGTGGCCAGAGAATCTCTGAGTCACAATTAAGACTCAGTGATCATCAGCACCACAATGTAAGACCCCTTGAGCATCAATCAGTGCCAAGATGTAAGATCCTGTGAGCATCAGTGGCATGATATAAGACCCCATGAGCTATGATGTAAGACCCCGTGAGCATCAGTGCTATGATGTAAGACTCCATGAGCATCCACACTATGATGTAAGACCCCATGAACATTGGTGCCATTATATATTGACCATGCCCCTCTTGGAAATGGGATTGTGATGTGCTATCACCTGTACTATTCAGATTTATTCTATACCTAAGTCTGACCAGGCTATTCTTGTCTCAGAAAGGAGGCAGGAATATTAATTGGTGCCTTAATATGCTACATGGTTTTTCATATTTACATTTCTTCTGTGTGTTTGCCTACAAACTGGTCTTCAAGGCCTGCCTCTTCCTTGGGCTTTGCTAGGCCCCTCCAGCTTCTAGATTACCACAACCTTAGGCTGTGTGGGGTTTTTGCCATTAGAGCCCACTATACATTAGTAATTATCTTTATGTCTTCATGATAATTATTAGTAATTATCCTTTTGTTTTGTTTGCTTGTTTTTTGTTGTTGTTTTTTGTTTTGTTTTGTTTTGGTTTGGTTTTTGTTTTTTGAGATAGGGCTTCTAGGTATTGTTTTGACTCTGGAACTAGCTATGTAGACCAGGCTGGCCTCAAACTCACAGAGATCCACCTGCCTCTGCCTCCTGAGTGCTGGGATTAAAGGCGTGTGACACCAACACTCAGCAGTAATTATCTTTTATCTGCATTATAATTATTCCCAGTTGGGCTGCTGGGCTATTAGGTTACTGAAGTCCAGGGTTGTAGTGAGATATTCACTTTGTCCCCATCTTTGGCACAGACCACATTCATTGCGGGGGGGGGCAGGGGGGGGATGTTACGTGGGGGAACTAAGTCTGAGGAAGAGGCACTGGGAGCTCTCTTGCTTGCAGCACAGGGACAAGAGACCATCCTGAGACATCCTTGGGACCAGGAACCTGCTGGTGTTCATCTGTCTATGTTGTAAGTTATTTCTCCCTGAATAAACATCTATTCGGTCTATTTGTTTCTCCTGATTCTTATTAAACTTCCATACAGGGTATTTCTTGGTATCCATTTTTCTTTCTTTCATTCTTTCTTTCTCTCTTTCTTCCTTCCTTTCTTTTTTTATGCCTATACAAGATATTTTTTTATTTAAATTTGAAACAAGCTTGTTTTACGTGTCAGCCCCAGTTCTTGCACCCTCTTATCCTCCCCGTTCCCCCCACCAACCCCCATTCCATCCCCTTTCTGCTCCACAGGGAGGGTGGGGCCTTCCATGGCGAGTCTTCAAAGTCTGTCATATCATTTGGAACAGGACCTAGGCCCTCCCCCATGTGTCTAGGCTGAGGGAGTATCCCTGTATGTGGGATGGGTTCCCAAAGTCCATTCCTGTACCAGGGATAAATACTTGCCCATTACCAGAAGTCCCATAGACTGTCTAGTACTCCTAACACCCACATTCAGGGTGTCTGGGTTGGTCCTATGCTGGTTTCAAACCTATCACATCAGGGTCCATGAGCTCCCCCTTGTTCAGATCAGCAGTTTCTGTGGGTTTCTCCAGCCTTTGCTCATCACTCCTCCCTCTCTGCAACTGGATTCCAGGAGTTCGGCTCAGTTCAGTATGTAGCTATGGGTGTCTGCTTCTGCTTCCATCAGCTACTGGATAAAGACTCTAGGATGGCATACAAAGTCATCAATCTCATTATCGGGGAAGAGATTTTAAGGTAGCCTGTCCACTATTGCTTAGATTTTAGTTGGGGTCATCCTTGTAGATCTCTGAACATTTCCCTGGTGCCAGATTTCTCTTAAAACCTATAATGGCTCCCTCTATTATGGTATCTCTTTTCTTGCTCTCCTTTGTTCTTTGCTTGACTCAGTCTTCCTGCTCTCTCATGCCCACCTGCCTTCCTCTTCCTCCTAATTCCCTCTCTCTTCCCCCATGCTCCCAATTTACTTGGAAGATCATGTCCCTTTCCCCTTCTCCAGGGGACCATGTATGTCTCTCTTAGGGTCCTCCTTGTTTCTTACCTTTTCTGGTGGTGTGGATTGTAGGCTGATAATCCTTTTCTCTATGTCTAAAAACTATATGTAACAGTATATACTGTGTTTGTCATTTTGTGACTGGCTTGCCTCACTCAGGATGGTTTCTTTTCTAGTTCCATTGTTTTGTTTTTGTTTTTTCTACTGAGTAGTATTCCATTGTGTAAATGTACCAAATTTTCTCCATCCATTCTTCAGTTGAGGAACATTTAGGTTGGCTTTCACTATTTGCAGATGATATGATAGTTTACTTAAGGGATCAAAAAAAAATGCTACCAGGGAACTCCTACAGCTGATAAACACCTTCAGCAAAGTAGCAGGATATAAAATTAACTAACAACAACAACAACAAAAAAAAAAAAAAATCAGTAGTCCTACTGTATACAGATGATAAAGAAGCTGAGAAAGAAATCAGAGAAACATCACCTTTTACAATAGCCACAGACAACATAAAATATCTTGGGGTAACGCTAACCAAACAAGTGAAAGACCTATATAATAAGAACTTTGAGTCTTTAAAGAAAGAAATTAAAGAAGATACCACAAAATGGAAAGATCTCCCATGCTCTTGGATAGGTAGGATCCACATAGTAAAAATGGCAATCTTGCCAAAAGCAACCTGTTGATTCAATGAAATCCCCATCAAAATCCCAGCACAATTCTTTATAGACCTTGAAAGAACATTCCTCAACTTTATATGGAAAAACAAAAGACCCAGGATAACCAAAACAACCTTGTACAATAAAGGAACTTCCAGAGGCATCACCATCCCTGACTTCAAGCTCTACTATAGAGCTATAGTCCTGAAAACAGCTTGATATTGGTGCAAAAATAGACAGGAAGACCAATGGAATCAAATTGAAAACCCTGATATTAACCCTCAGACCTATGAACACCTGATTTTTGACAAAGCAGCTAAAATTATACAATGGATAAAAGAAAGTATCCTCAACAAATGGTGCAGGCATAACTGGATGCTAACTTATAGAAGACTGCAGATAGATCCATATCTATCGCCATACACAAAACTTAAGTCCAAATGGATCAAAGACCTCAACAGAAATCCAGCCTCAATGAACTTCTTAGAAGAGAAAGTGGGAGGTACCCTTGAACAGATTGGTACAGGAGACTGCTTCCTGAACATAACACCAGTAGCACAGACACTGAGATCAACAATTGATAAATGGGACCTCCTCAAACTGAGAAGTTTCTGTAAGGCAAAGGACACGGTTGACAAGACCAAATGGCAGCTCACAGACTGGGAAAAGACATTCACCAACCCCACATCTGACAGAGTGCTAATTTCCAAAATATACAAAGAACTAAAGAAGCTAGTTACCAAAAGACCAAATAATCCAATTTAAATAAATGGGGTACAGAACAAAATAGAGAATTCTCAAATAGAGGAATCTAAAATGGCTGAAAGACACTTAAGAAAGTACTCCAACATCTTTAGCCGTCAGGGAAATGCAAATCAAAACAACTCTGTTTTACTGCCATCAGAATGGCTAAAATGAAAAACACTAAGGATAGTTTATGCTGGAGAGGATGTGGAGAAAGGGATACCCTCCTCCACTGTTGGTGGGAGTGAAAACTCGTACAGCCACTTTGGAAATCAGTATGGCTGTTCCTTAGGAAAATGGCAATTAGTCTACCCCAAGATCCAGCAATTCCACTCTTAAGCATATACCCAAAAGATGTGCATTCATACAATAAGGACATCTGTTCAACTATGTTCATAGCAGCATTATTTGTAAAGTCAGAACCTGGAAGCAACCTAACTGTCCCTCAACTGAAGAATGGATGGTATTCATTTTTCTGACCCAGTAAATTGTCTTATATCCTGATGCTAGTGACTTTAAACAAGCATTAGAAGATTTGTTTTTTTGAGGGAGGGTCTCATCTACCTGAGGCTGGCCTGAAACTCACCCTGAAGCCCTTGGGTTGGCCTCAAACTCATGGCAATCCTCCCAGATCAGCCCCTTAAGCACTGAGATTCTAGGCATTTGCCATTAACCAACCAAGAGAGGATGGAACTAAACATCTGGAATCTATTCTGCAAACAGGTGTTTATGGCAGAAACAGGTTTATACCCACAGGCTTGGCTCTGTGAATGCTGCCTGGAGTGTTTGTCTGGACTAGAAATAAGGGTCCCTGAGGTGGGCCAGTCCTTGGGTACTGGTTCTGGTTGAGGTTGTTTGGTGGCCACTGTGAATGATGTGTTTGTAATTTGTTGGTGGGTTTCATGTTGTCTAGGCTTCCATGGCCCTTGTTCATTCTTTGAATTACTGCTTTGAAATGCTTAACTCAGTGTTCTGGTATTAAATCAATACATGAAAGAAACTCCAGGCCGTCTGAGAAGGAAATAGTGTAATTGGGGTAGCAGGAGAAACTCAAAGGTTTCTGGTGTGAGAACTGATGATTAAGTGGCTGTATTTCCAACATCACATCTCTGAAGGAAAGACCTTGTTTCTTCTTGCCTCTGGAGCATGACTGCTTACTGAGTACCCACATTTTTGTATCTGGAACCCAGAACTGAGGAAGGAGATGTAGCAGTATTCTTTCAGGTCACGTGTTGCTATGTAAGGTTTCTCTCTTTGGGCATATAAAAACCTCAGAGAAGAGTGTAAACAAACAGACCCTACAGTTCATATTATTTATTCCTAATAAAGGAAACAAGTGATTCTGTGGAACCTGGGTAGCTCCAGGGACAGTGGGGCTAGGAGAGAAAGTCAGTTCAGGGCAAGGCTGTGGCCTGTAGGGAGCTGAGCACACACTCAGTTGGTGGTGTGCTTGCCTGGCATGAGCAAAGCTCAGGGTTCAATCTCCAGCATTGTGTGACAGGGTGTAGTGATATAAGCTCTTGGGGAGGAAGGAGGATGAGAAGTTCCTGGTCACCCTCTGCTAGTGTGAGGCCAGTCTGGAATATGGGAGACACTGTCTCAAAAACAAAACCAAATCAGATCTCTAGCAGAGGAGGACTTGATCATTTTAGTTTCAGATTTAACACTCACATGGCTGATACATTTGGGAAGGGTCATAGTTCGCTGGATGCTCCACAAACAAGTCATGCTTCATCCTGGTCCAGCACTGAGTGGGTCACTCCAAGTCTCTGCAGTGTCACCTTGTGTGCACCCAAGACCAAATTATAATCAGGATATACTTTATGATCATTAAGAATCATGGGCAATTAAGGTTATTCTTAACATGAGAAACTGCACAGAATCTTAAAAAATGCCATCATCGTCCAAGGAAGACGAACTTATATATAGCTCAGCCATAGTGTGGACTGAATTTCATTTTATTGAATCTCTGTAACTGGTCATCTCAAAGCTCTTGAAAAGCCACTTGGAGACTCTGCTTACCACTTGCCGAGAACAGCAACAACGCTGTTGAACACTGGTTTGTGAGAATCCACAGACACAGGGCAGCATGCTCTGTGCACATGGGATCTCATCTCGGCATCCTGGATTAATGGGAGCCTCTGATGTCATCATTAAGAAAACACATGAAAGGGGCATTTCCTTTGTCTCTTTGTTCTGTTGGTTTGATTGGATTTAATGAAGCCATTATTGAGAAGGAAGATATGACGTTTCACTTTGATGTAAAGAGTGTTGACTGGCTCATCTGGTTCTGTGTCCCTGGCCTGGGCAAACTCTGTGGGGCACAAGCTGAAGGAAGGATGTCCTTTGGAACATTGTTTATTCAACACTCTTGCCTCAAACACATGGCTGGGGACTGCCTGTTTGTGCTTGGCTCATCTTTTCCCCAAACTGGCTTCCCTTCATAGTTGTGTTTACTTTAAACACACACACACACCTACACACACACACACACACACACACTTACACACACACACACACAGAGAGAGAGAGAGAGAGAGAGAGAGAGAGAGAGAGACTATACACCTCCTTTCTTTTGAAGAAGATGCTTTTGGAAGGACTGACTAATTTACTGAATGCTTATGTACATTCAGTTGTCTGTTTTAAAATGCACCTGTGATTTGTTTTAATCAGATGTGGTAAGACCTGTAGATACAGAGCCGTCTGTCAAGAGCAAGTTTATATTCGGGCCCCTTGGAGGCACAGCATGCTTCTCAGAACTGTATGGGAGAAGTACCAGTTACTCAGAGAGCAGAAGGATGGAGAAGGGAATTATCTTTGTGGCAAGGTATGGCCAAGCAGCTGGCTCAGGAGAGTAAGGCTGTCCCTAGTACCTGGTCCTACAAGTGAGTAGAGCTGGAAGTAGCAAGTGAAAATTGAACAAAGGAGGGGTTATGGCCTCTTGACCAATCTCTTTAGATAAGAAAGAGACTGCTGTAGGCTAATGATTTAAGGTCTGTAAGGACTGAGGACAATGGCCTAGGGCTGAGACAACACAGCTGTCTCCTCACACCAAGGAGCCTTTGAGAAGTTTTCTCAGTCTTTCAGAGACCTTAACTCAGGCAAAACTGGATCCTTGGCTTCTATACAAAGAATCTTAAAGCAAGCCAATATGAAAATGAGTCTTGCTTTGTTTTAATTGCGCACGCACGCGCGCACACACACACACACACACACACACACACACACACACACACACGCGTGCACCATTAGAGGTGGCAGACAGTGGCAGATTCCTGGGAGCTGTAGTCACAGGCAGTTGTGAGCTGCCCAGCTTAGTGTTGGGAGCAGAGCTTGGGACCTCGGGAAGAGCAGCATAACCACTGAGCCATCTCCTCAGCCTTGAGTTGGCATTTATTTAAGGCATTTAAAAAAGACATTTTTAATATAGATTTTTTTTTTAAACACAAGGGTTAATAAACAGGCACTGGAAGAAATAAGACACACCTGAGACACGTGCTTGGGTTTTGAAGATTTATCATGAAAAGGCTGTTGGGGAGCCTAAGTGAGGTCACAGTGTGGCTCCTGACAGAATCACAGTTGGTGAGTCTAGCCCACAGAGATGCTGGAAGGCAGGAGATCTCTGTGTAAACAGCTAACTTTAACTTCTTTTTTGAGATTCCTAGAACACGCCTGGGAAAAGGAATGAGGGCCCTACTCAAGTCATACACTGGCTGGCCTTAAGCCTGGATATTGCTACAATAACGGAGTATCTATGTATGACAGGAATATTATCTTCATGCTAGTGACCTTCACTGCCAATGCTGTTAATGTTGAAATTCTCAGCCCGTGAGAGGCCTTGTTAATTCCAGGGTGAAGGGGCTCCTTTCTCTCCCATGTCCTCAGAATTTCCCCCATATTTCTGCTTACCTTAGAAGTGCCGCCAAGATGCCAGCCTTTAAGACAGTGGTTCTCACCCTGTGTGGGTCACGACCTCTTCAGGGTCAAATGACTTTCACAGGGATGCCTAAGACCATTGGAAATATCAGGTATTTACATTATCATTCATAACTAGCAAAATTAGTTTGAAGTAGCAAAGAAAACAACTTTATGGTTGGGGGTCACTACAACAAGAGGAACTGTGTTACAGGGTCGCTGTTATGATAAAGCGTGAGGAGCCTTGGCAGATTCCATGGCAGGGAGTGACCAAGGCCGGGGACAAACTTGCCAGGCAGACAGCGCTTAAGTGAGTTTTATCAGAAAAGGAAGGGGTGGGGGGTGGGGGAAGAATAGAGGTAAAGAGACACAGATACAGAGAGAGGACAGAAGAGAAGAGGGACAGGAAAAGGCCTGTCTATCCCAGGGGAACAGCAGGAAAGAGATCCTAAAGGAGAGGAGTGAGAAAGAGCCTAAGTCAGCAGAGGCCTTTCTTTTAAAGGGGTCCTTTGCTGATCAGCCTGAGTGCATTCTGGCAGGTGACTGGGCAGGCCAGCATGATGCCTGAATCCTTACAGTCGCAACATCAGGAAGGTCAGAAACCACTGCTGCATGCTAAGCAGCTGGCCTTTGCAGCTAGTCTAGTCACCAACCCTTCTAGGTCTCTGTGAATGTGTCATGCTGAGCCCAGACATGCACTCTCGGAACACCAGTGCTACCAACACAAGGGGAGTCCATCTAGGCTGGGAGAAATGTTTAAATGTATTATCACTTGACCGTTGCCATTGAACCCACAATCATCTCTAAACCTGTTTCTCATGAGGTCCCTGCTGAAGAGAATGGTTGTAGTCTCCCTGGCCACGGGATCCAGAGAGTTCCTCATTCCTTGCTACCACTGTATTAAATAATATTCTTTTAGGTGTCAGTAGAGAGAAGATGCCCTGAGACAGATTTCTGGTGAGTTTGCCTTTAGTTCCTCTCTCTGTGCAGAAACTGGGACTGGAGTTTACAAAGCAGATGAGCCAATCCTATTGTCCTCCCCACCCCTGGGGCTGCTGCGTGCTGAAAATTCTGGACTCTGATAGTTTGGGCCTGGGATCCTGGTGAAGCTACAGAGAGAGGGGCGTGGCTAATCACCTGTAGAATTTTTCCTAGATCCCTGAGCAATAGGTCCAGTCCTTTCCACCTACTACAGTCAAGGCAGTCTGTGTCCTGTTCCGTTCCTGTCCCGAACCCCACTTCTCTTCAGGAAAGCCATGGCCTCTTGGCTGCCCCAGGGTCTCTCCTGACAGGCCTGTCTTTTGTCCCTGTACCCAACAGAGCTCTGGGTGTTAATTTGGAGCAGCTGTACCCCAGCTACTGGTGGGCATCTGGGAGGGCAACAGTGTGGGAGGGATGCCTGACAGGAAAAGGCAGGAGCCCTCCAAGGGACTAAACCACCCAGAGAGCCCCTTTCAAAGGCTCTCTTTTGTCTAGAAACCACTGTCTCTGCAAGGCACCACAGCCAGCATGAGGCCTGAGACAACTCTGAGGTAGAAAGTGTCTCACTTTGGCTCCTCCCACCTCCTTGTGTCTTTTACTTTTAATATCCAATCAGGCCTTCTAAAGGCAGCTGGTGCCCACTGACTGAATGGCAGCCTGTCTATGTATGTATAACTTATCACATTAGTGGAATTCAAGGGTCACTGTTCCATATTGTATATAGGCCAGGAAAAAAGGCTAACAAGGAGGGCATAATGTGTGTACCCATGCCTCCCCTGAATTTGATCCTCCGTCTTTCCAGCCAGGGAGGGGGGGGCAAACTGAGGCAGGGGACTTGCTTAGGGAAGAAGGTCTGGTGTGGGAAGCTGTGGGTCAGGCTCTCAGGAGGCGAGGAGGCCTTGATGGATGTAGAATAAGCCACCTGTGTGGCTTGGCAGAAACTTTCTCTTCTCATAGTCCAGAGGTCAGACGCCTGAGATCAAGATACCCGAAGGTTTGGTTTCTTCTGAGCCCCCTTTCCTTGGCTTTAAATGGTCATCTTTTCCATGTGTCTTCTGTCACCTGTGTGAACGTCTGTGTCTCTTTCTGTGTCCACATTCCCTTCCTAAGGACACCAGTAGACTGGTACACTCTGTCAGGCTCTTACACTAAATTACCCTGAGAAGGCTCTGTCTCCCACATGAGTGGTACTATAGCCAGAGGTCCAGTATGATTTTGTTTGTTGGTTTGTTTGCTTTAGTGAGGGAGAGAGCACAAATTCAGCTAGAACAGGATAGTATGCTTGTATACACACACACACACAGACACACACACAGACACACACACGCACGCACGCACGCATGTACGTATGCACGTATGCACGCACACATGAGGGAGAGAGATAGAGACACAGAGAGAGACAGGCAGACAGACAGACACACAGAAGACAGACTAGAAGAGGAAGAGAACTCCACAGCAGGGAATAGTAAGGTAACGTTGGGGGGGCACGTGTGACTAAAGAACAGTGATGTTTGTGTGTGTACGTGTGTGTATGAAAATGTCATAAAACATTATTTTGTACACTCCCCCCAATTTCTTTTTCACTAAAAAAACGATGGCTCAGGTGGCCAAGAATGTGTGAGAGTGGCGTCTGTACAGCAATGTAGTCAATGGCCCCTTCTAGACAAACGAAGCAAATCTGCTGGAAGAGAACAGGAGGTTGCCTTGTCATCGGAAACTCCAGGGGCCAACAGCACAGGGAAGGAGGAGCTGGGGCGAAGCTGACCAGCCCAGCAGTGTGAGGTTTTCCTACTGCGTCTGCTTGCACAGTGTTCGCCCACACAGTTGCTTCTCGCTGCTCTTACTGGTAAATGGCTGGTGCCACTGTTGTTTGATTTTAAAAGCTTCTGGGTTGCAACTCGGAGCTGACAAAGTCCTTCTATTAAACACACTTCCCCATGTCTTTGAGGGAACTGTAGTACTCTGCCTTAGCCATGGCAACACCATAGTGTTCTAGGGAAATACAGTTTGAGAAGCACCATGCGATGCAATATCTCCAGGCTGACTCTCACTAACCAGAGACTTTGGGAAGAAGGGATGTTCTGATCACTGACAGAAAGAAGAAAAGAGAGGCCGGACATTTACAGTCTGGCTTCCCTGTTTTTCATTTATTTACTCATTATAATAGATTGTCTTCAAAAAATGCATAACCCTCCACCAGGCATAAGTGATGCTGGAAAGACTGGGCTTCTGTTCCTACTCAGGCTACTGAGTTGTTAGTTGAGAAATGTGGTTGAGGGGCTAGGAATGAGGCTTATACTAGAGTGCCCAAGGCCCTGAGTTTGACCCCCACTATATCAAGAAAGAGACTGGGGAAGAGAAGGAGGGGGAGAGAGAAAGGAAGTTACAAACCACAGAATATACTCTAGCTGTTCAAGCAGAGAGTCTCTAGCAGATGCAGAGGGGGAAAAAAAAAAAAAAGCAAAATGGCTGCTGTAGTTTGACTCTTGAATGTCCTTTAAAGGGCTCTGTGTTGACTGATGGCTTGGGCCTAGCCCATAATACTATTAGGAGGTGGTAGAACATTCGGAGGTGGACTGCAGTGAGAACACAGTGGTAAATGGGAAGATGCTCTTGAAGGGTGCGTGCGGTGGTTAGAATGAAAACTGGCCCCATAGTCTTGGGCATTTCAGCACTTGGTTTCCACTGGTGGCACTATTGGGGAAGTTTAGTGCTGTGGCCTTGCTGGTGGAAGTATGACCTGGAGGTGGGCTTTGAGGTGAAAATCCTTCCTCCGTTTCCAGTTTACTCTCCGCTGCTCCGTGCTTGGAGTTCAAGATGTGAGCCAAAATGGACTCTTTTTTCTACAAGTCTCTTTTGGTCATGGTACTTTATTAGAGCAAGAGAAAAATAACTAATGCAAAGGGGATATTGGGACTGCTACATTTCCTTTCTTTTTGGCTTCCCAGATGCCATGAGGTCAGCAGCGTTGCTCTACCATACACCACATTTCCCCATCATAATATGCTGCCTCACCCCAAGGCCAAAGCCTGTGAGCCAACTAAACATGAACTGAAACCTACAAAACAGTGAGTTGAAAAAAAAAAAAAATCTTTCCTCTTTTTAAGTTAATTTCCCGAGGCATTTTGTTACAGTGATGAAAAACAAAATTAATGTGATTGGCCCTACCTCGGATACCCTCATTTACCCCTACCCTCCACTCTGTTCCCATACGAACTAGTGCTGCATAAGACACTTCTATGATGGCTTGGTCTGTTTTCTGTTGCTGTGACGGACCACCTGAGGCTACGTAAGTGTGAAGGTTTGTTTAGGCTCATGCGTCTAGAAACCCCAGAGCATGGCTCCGGCATCTTACTGCTCTGATGATGTGTTCTTACTGTTTCTGCTGGTGGGTGAGCAGAAGGCCAGTGGACCAAGAGGTTGCAAGATGAGAGAAGAGATGAGAGAAAGCTAGCAACCCACCGCTCCCAGCCCAAACAACCCCATTATTGCTCGTTTCTAGGTCATTCCTCTCAGTGTGGCATAACAAAATTTTCAAATAGAAGTACCTTGCTTGCATAAAACTTCCCAATGCTGCTTTTCCATGCTGAGAGGAATTAGTGTTCCCTGTGTGACCTCATTGATCTGTTCCATAGAGCTCTGCTGGCCCATGACGGCAATGACATAGTGTCCCCCACTGCTCTGATTAAGTCTCAATAGGAGTTCATTGAAGACAAATGGTAGGAAAAGGTCTCAGCCACTGTTGTCTCAGAAGATTGTGGAGCGACCCATGCTGAAATGGCCTCCACAACAGACAACCATCTTCATACCTCTCACTTTTGATTGGCAGAGCCCAAGTCATATGACTGACTATAGTCAGGCAGTAAAGGAGGCTGGGAAAGCAAGTTTCTGGCTTCTACCAAAAGCTGTGTAGCTTCATGAGAAGGAGAACTTGCCATCACATTTAGGAGGAGTTGGGTCACCAAAGAGCATAGCAGGGACCCCACCAAAAGCACCCAGTCTGACTGAAAACCTAGTATGTGCAGAGCTCTGAGTTCGAGTCCCAGCACCCCATAAAACCAGTGTGGTGGCTTGTGGCTGTAGTCTCAGAACTCAGGATGTGTAGTCAGGAGATGTTCAAGGTCATCTTGGCCACTTAAGTTCAGGACAATCAAACAAACAAAGAAGATGGGTATGTTTGAAGGGAACAGAACAGACATTGCTGAGAGTTTGGGGTGACCAAAGAAAGGTTTCTGGAGGATTCTGATTGATGACTGAGCTCATCTTGATGGATGAAACTGTGTGTGTGTGTGTGTGTGTGTGTGTGTGTGTGTGTGTGTGTGTGTGTCTGTGTGTCTGTGTGTCTGTGTGTGTGCACGCGCCTGCGCACGTTGTATATTTGAAGGCCAGAGGCTGACATTAGGTATCTGAGCCATCTCCCTAGACACCCTCTATTTCATTTCTTCTAAAGAAATTTTATTATAAAAGTGTGACATTGAGGCTAGAAATCTCTCTACAATGAGTGTGTGCATATTTCTGTGCTGTCATTCAAAGGTGACCTCAAGTGTAGTCAGTCTGCCCAGTACTTTGCAAGCTTTTCCAATCTCCTTATCTGCAAATATTTAGAAAGTATTAATAGCAGTGTTTTGAAATAGTATTTGGTTAATAACTAGTTATTAATAGAATAATAATAGAATGAGAATATTTTTAAGACTGAGAAGTTGGAATCTGGGCCCTACCTCCATCCCTGTGGTAGTTTGAAAGAAAATGTCCCCCAAAGGAAGTGGCACTATCTGGAGGAAGTTTGTAACCATGGAGGCAGGTTTTGATGTCTTATATATGCTCAAGCACTCACTCAGTGTCACCCAGTCTACTTCCTGTTGCCTGCATATCAACATGTAGCAACTCCTTCTCCAGCACCATATCTGCTTGCATACTGCTATACTCTTCACCATAATGATAATGGACTAAGTCTCTGAAACAGTAAGCTACCACTTCAATTAAATGTTTTCCTTTATAAGTGTTACTGTAGTCATGGTGTCTGTTCACAGCAATATAAATCCTAACTAAGACAGTCCCTGTGTATGTTTCTTGGCAAGATTTCCCCATCTTAGTTCTGTCACTTAGGAATTTCTTCAGGTCAGAAAGCCATCCATCACTCTCATTCCCAACCTTACCCTACCAAGTGGCCATCAGTGAGTCCATGGGTCCTTCTTACACTTTCATCTCCAAGGTCCCCTGTCCAGGTCCACTTGTATTGCACCCCTGAGAGGTTCCCTTCCCACAGAGCCAAAATAATCCCCTTACTGCTCCAACCTAACATTCCACTCATGGTGACCAATGAGATTTCAAAGCAGTATCCTTATTGTATGAGACTTCCCAGTGTTTGTTTTCTGTTGCTGGCACACAAAGCTTAGCCTTGCTGAGGCAGCCTTGGCTACCTTGCACTGTGGACTCCTCCTTGTCACTGCTGGCTAGCCAAAAGCCACTATGACCTTCCAGTCATGCCTTGAGTATGGCTTTATGCACCTAAGCCTCAGGCCTGGGTAGAGAGCTTACCTTCACACTGCTGGTTTGTTCTTATCTGTTAGGCCTTAACTTAAATGTCACATCTTCTGAAAGACTCATCTTGTATCAGCCTGTACCCTACTTTCCTCAACCTGGAATTTCCTCTATGTAGTTTCTTGTTTATTTATCTTCTATCCTTATCACAATAATCTGTATGCTTTGGGTTCTGAGGAAGTTCACATCTTATCAGCCTTTTTGAATTTATACCTATCACATCTGGCCCAAAAGCATGTAATAATGCTTCCTGAAGGAGTGAGGCAATTTGGCCCCATGCCAGGACTCTGCTCTCCTTTGAGAAGCTCTTTCTCTGCCTAGAGAGGCTACCACTGACCTCAGACTTGGCCCAGGCTGTCCTATCCACAGTAGACTCTGAGGATCTATAGGCTATGAGTTGTGCTGGCCTACGCTCAGCATGGTGACCAATAAGGAATGACATCTTATGTGGGTAGGTGAAACCAGCCTGTGTCTACAGTTACCTCTTCCAGTGGTGAGGACCCCACTCTCTGCTGCATGGTGGGTAGGAAGTCAAACAGGCTTCCCCAGGTCTCTCCTGTAGATGTCTAATGGAACAGAAAAAGCATTGGCCTCCAAAGTAGGAGCATGGTGTTGGATCACTGCTTCCGCCCCTGCCTGTGTAACTTAGATCCTTCTTTTCCTTACCTGTAGAATGTGAGGGACAATCCCTGATCCATGTTCTCCAACAGGACTGTGGGAGTGAAATTTGTGCCTTCCCAGGGCCAACTATTAGTCCTGGGAGCGTACTCCCCTGCATGCCTTGTCTTCATTAAGAAAGATGGGACTGCCCTGGAGATGAGAGAGCCAGATCAATACAGTTGCCTAGACAAAGTTTCTGCATGACCCAGCAGATCAGAGTGTCCTGGAGCTGGACCTAGGGAACCATCTACTTGAGGATGTAGCTTGTATGCTCCCCTGTGGTCTAGAGCCTGGATTTGACCCTAAAAGAACCACCATTTAAATAATGGACAGAAGAAGAGCTAGCATTGCAAAGAGCAGGTGCTGACTCTGCCTGCTCACTCTGGAAGATGACTTCAGTGAGACAGCGGCTGCTGGGAAATTCTTTCCCCCAGTACCATGTATCGCCCTTTGCAAAAATGCCAGCCTGCTATTAAAGCTGGGCTCTTGTTTTAAGTGCAACTAGGACATAGTGGCTGGCTGGATAGGTCACAAAATCTAAAGGTTTTCTCTTTGTTTGTAAGGCAGAAATTTTAGAGCTCAAAACTAATGACATTTTGAGTAGGATTTTTTTGGGGGGTGGGGGAGGTCAGGAGGAAGAGAATTTGGTTTTGCCCCCTAAAGGAAGTTTAAGAGTACCTTCTAGTCTATACCCACAAGGTGCTAATAGTACAACTCCCGACTCTTTGTGATAACTGAATATATTCTCAGACAGTACCTCTGAGAACAATATCCCCTCCAGCCCAATATATACACTCATGGAGAAATGCTGCCCCAAGGGCAATGCTGTACAGGGTAGATGGAAAGAATTCAGAGGAGGAGGAAAGCAAGCAGGGTGCTGGGAGCTAAGTGCACAGAGAAGCACTTATGCAAGCCTCTGGGGCGCCTGGCTGCAGCGGAGCCTGTGCGTTTGCACAATGCTTGGGTGTGGAAAAGCTGATTGAGACCACACCTGATGTGATGCTTCTTCACTGACCTGGCCTGAGAAATTCTGAGGTCACTGTGCTCCTTGGCTGTGAAGATTAGTTTGTCTTAATAAAGGGGATGTCCATGAGCCCAGGATGGGTTTATAAAGTGAGTGGTGATAGGGGCCATCGGGAGGGCTAATACACATGCAGCATGCTCAGCCTCCAGTTCATAGCTCTCTAGGAATTATTCATTCATTTCCAAGTCATATGGTATTTATATTGTAGCTGTTATACAATGTGTCTCGTCATCTATGCTCAGTATATGGCTGTCGCTTTTGATGTTACAGATCTTACTTGATTTTTATATTTTAATTTATACTATTGCACCTTTATTTTTCTTTTGCGTGTGTGTGTGTGTGTGTGTGTGTGTGTGTGTGTGTGCGCGTGTGTATGTGTGTTGCAGTGGAAAGGTTTACAGGCACTTGTGTGCATGCATGTGGAGGTCAGAGAGCAACCTCAATTGTCCTCTGGAATGTTGTCCATCCCTCTCAGACAGAATCTTTCACTGGCTTGAAGCTCATGAAGTAGGCTAGACTGGCTGGCCAAGAGCGTGCCTGTCTCTGCCTCCTAGCATCGGGATTATAAATGCACACTGGCCAGGCAGTGTGGCAAACACCTTTAATCCCAGCACTCAGGAGGCAGAGATAAGCAGAGCTCTGTGAGTTCAAAGCTAGCCTGGTCTGCAGAGTGATTTATAGGACAGCCAGGGCCACACAGAGAATCCCTGTCTCACTGCACTGATCCCCCCCCCCAAACAGAAAACCATACATGATGTCAGGCTGGCATTGTCACATTGTCTGGAGATTAAACTTAAGTCCTTACAAGCTCTTTACTGACTGAGCTATCTCCCATCCATGTATATCTAAATATTAATTAACATATGGTTATATTTGTATGAAAAATTTGATGTTCACAAGCACTTATGAGACAGATGATATGATACCCATTTTACAGATGGGAAAAGTGTTATTTGGAAATATTTAGCGTCTTTCCTGGGTCACACAGCCTGTACAGGGATGGTGGTGGAACTCAGCTCATTAGACCTTCAGGACCATAAAGAGTGGTTAGAAAAAAGAGGTCTTTCTCAGAATTTTGCTTCCGTCGGCCAATTTAGCAACAATCTTTGCACCCAAGCATTGTTTTTATGGAATAGACACATCTGGTTTTTAATAGATCTGGTCTCACCCAGAGTCACTTAGACACAAGAGGACACAGTGTTTATCTTGCAACCCTTTGCACCTCAAGTGTGGTACAGAGAGCTGTGCTGGCTAACCACCTGCAGCTTGATTTTCTTTGTCGTCTCCTGCGTTCTTCTGGCAAGACTCAGAGTTTGAAGAGGAGGAGAACTCCTCATGCCTCTTAAGGAATGGAAACTCTATCTTACAGTTTAACTCTGTGGATGAATTATCTCTTGCCCTCTAATTTTAGACCCCAGGAGCAGCAGCTGGTGTGAGAAGGTGCCTGTGTCAGTACTGGCACTCAGTGTACACATCCCTCCTCTTTGTGCAGGGCCTAACTGGGTTAGTGTATGATTCTGATATGATGGGCAGCCCTCAAGCGCTGGGTCAATGCTCCATGCTGCTGTAAGCATGAAGCAGCTGACAAATACCTACTTCAGGAAACTGAGTGTGGTGTGTGTTTGTATGAGTATGTAGGGTGTGGGCACATGTGCTTGTGTGTGTGTGTGTGTGTGTGTGTGTATGAGAGTGTGGTATGTGTTTGTATGAGTATGTAGAGTATGGACACACATGTTAATAACATGTGAGTGTGTGTGTGTGTGTGTGTGTGTGTGTGTGTGTGTGATATGCTTGTAGGAGATCTCTGCCTGGTAAATGGGGGCTCTCACAATCAGCATCTTTAGAATTTGGAATGAGCCTCTGAGTGAGAAAGTCATTAGCTGTATCATAGATTGTATCTTGAAATTATTTATATTTGAAAATGTGCCATGTATTCTTACTCTAAAAGGGAATAGAGCTTTGAGGCAAAGAACAAAGGAGTGGATGTTTGGGTGATAGCCTGCCTTGCTGAGTCTGCTGAAATAGTTGATTAGGCAGCCTTCAAAGGCTGCTGTGTCTTCTCAAGGTTGTGTGTCTCATAATTGGTCGAAGGCAAATTCCTTTGCTTTATTTCCACTTGAAAGGAAAACGCATGCTCTCACCTGCTTGAGCTCCCAGGTTGTTTTCCAGCCTAAATTGCTTGGCCTTTTGGCTTTCAGACTGCTGCTGTGTCTCCATCACTGGTGCTGGTCTGTAGGTTTGTGCTCAGGGGCCCAAAAGCCTTCTCAGGGTGGCTTTTGCTACAGTTGCTGTTTTGTTTTACGTTTTTGAATTCAGAAAATGGCTGTGGTTTGGACATGCATGCCTGCTTAAGAGTCCCAGAATGATAGGGCTTCCTGGTTGCTGGGCAAATTGGGAGCCCATGACAGCATACAGCCTGCCAGCTCGGGATTGGCTTTATTTATGTTTTTCATTCTCATTGAGGGGAAATGAACCAATTTAAAGTATATACTCCAACAATGCTCAGCTCACTCATGGTGCTTTGTAACTGTCACCCCTGTCTGGTTCCAGGACATTGTCATGGTGCCCCAAGGGAGACTGTGTAAAGTAGTCACCTCCATTGGCTGCTTTGCATAGCCCAGGGTAGCTCTAATCTGCTCTGTCTTCATGAGATTCAAATAGTCTGGCTATCACGGAAGGGTACACTATATGACCTTTTGTGGCTGGCTTCCTTTATTTAGCATAGGGCTTTCATCTGTCATGCGGTGTCTGTTGGACCTTCTCTCCCCTTTTGGCCCAATTGTGCTCTGTTGTATGCATAGAGCCTATTTTGCCCATATATTCATTTGTTGCTTGGTGCTTTCATTGTTCCTACCTTTGGGCTGTAATAGACAGTGCTACTGTGAGCATCCCAACATGAACACGTGTTCTTTGGGTATACACTTAGGAGTGTATACCTGGTATATGCTCAGCCCCATGGTAGTTTTGTGCTTTAACTCTTTGGGGACTTGGAGCTGGTGTTCATGCTTTACACTTTGGTCTGCTGTCCAGGCTCTGTTGGAATCATGAATTCTAAATGTTGGAAAGAACCTTTTCACTCCTTTCCTATTGTAAGAGTCTGAAACATGTCTCTTAGAAGCCCCTCCATCCTCTCCACACAGTGCTAGCACAGAAGATGCCTGCCTCCCTTGGATGTCTGTTTCACCGATGGCCAGTCCTGTGATGGCTGACAGTAGCCCTGCCCCACTGAGGAGTTTCTATCTGTAATCTATAATAGACTTTGGGGATTTACTCACAGCTGTGTTTCAAGGTCAAGAAGGAGTGTGTAAGCTTCGTTGGCTCTTTAAAATTCTAGACTGACCCAATGTGGTGTCTTTGAGCATTTGGATGTTTGCTGGGATGTCATCACAGAGTGACTGTAGCCTTCTGCAAATTGTGGATACCCAGATACCAGGACAAGGAAAGGCCGTGTTTCCCTGTGTTCGCCTATGAGAGGACAGATTCGAGGCTGAAGTTATTTGGAAGAAGGTGGGAAGAAAGAAACATGCAGATCACTCCCACTGGCCCTACTTGTCCTTGGTCTTGGACATCTGTGGTTAACTGCAGATACCAGAAGAATTTGAGTGTTTGGTCTGGGGAGAAGGACACTTCTGAGGGAACTGAGAAAGCCCTTGATAGTTGCATAACTTATGGTGTTGATAGGGTTGGAAAAAATAAACCAGGAGCAGCTCTTTAAAAAAAAAAAAAAAAAAAAAAAAACATTTATGAAGTAACATAGAAATGTGCAAATCACAAACTTGTATCTACATATGAAATGTAAACTATAACAAGAGGAAGTAGGATATTGGTTACCTTTAGGTGGGTAGAGCCTGGAAGGAAGGCACAAGAGCTATCTATCCATGAGCTACTGCCATGCCCTGAAAAGCTCTTTGTAACGTAACTAAATCTGCAGCATTATTTAATATCTGTCCAGTCAAGGAGAGAGAAAACCTGAGGGCTGGAAGTGATGCAGTCAGCAAAGCACTGTGTTTGTAAATGGCTGTGGTGTGGGTCTCCTCAGCATCCTCTCCCTATTCTTTGAGAATTGAGATTGCCCTTGCTCACAGTCGGTCCATGTGCTGTGGGTGGTCTGTCTGGCATACTCTCTGGTGCCAGAAGCAGGCACAGAAGTCAGGGATAGCTAAGTAACCAGCATGTGATTCAACTCACACAAAAAGTCTGCCCTGAGATGTTTTCTAGAACCATTGGGAAAGAGATACCTGCTTTCGACACGTTTTACACACAGGGTTCAGCTGTCAGGGCTTCCTTTGACACCATGTGCAGAGTGCCGGCTGGGCTGGAAATGAAGCCAGTACTGAGACAGAAAGGTTAGGGTTAGGGTTAGAGTTAGTGTTAGGATCCCAGGTACAGGGTATCTAGATCCAGCTAGCCTGAGCATAAGCCAGAGTAATTGCTGTTTACTGGCTGCAGATGCAATATGAACTGCTGCTTGAAGCTCCTACCCTATAGCTTCTCCACCACAAAGAACTGTACCCTCAAAGTGTGAGCCCAAATAATCTGTCCCTTCCTTAGACTGTTTTTGTTAGTTTGCACATCGCTGGGAAGGAATACCTAACGCACCCTCACAGTCTTTCCATGTACATGGATGGGTGACACCCCTTCTCTGCTCTTGGGATGGGATTTCAAAGTCCTTGCCTTCAAGGGCTTTTGCTGGTTATAACAGGTTAGTTGCACAGGTTTTAGATACACTCAAAGGTAGCTTAGTTTCTTGGTGACTCCTGCTGGGTGGGCACGGTGACAGCTAAATGTAGGAAGCAGGTGGAAGGGAAGGGGAAGAAGGGGATTTTCAGAGTGACCACTGGCTCGTTGGAGAGGTGGTCTGAAGGGACCAGTCCTGCAAGTGTGCTGATGTGGCTCACACATCGGTTTAGCCTGCTGTGTTTATTCGCAATGATGGTGGGGGGGTGCTTGGGACTGTCACTGGGCCACTGTTCTCTTCCACTCTCCTGGCACACAGATCTTGATTCTTTTTAAATATTCAGTGTCTAGAACTTTCTGGGCGCTCACACAGCTGATGGTCATCAGGAAGCGCCTAGCAGTGGCTTTCCATGACCCACATCACGGGAACTCCGCATTTAAAAGTTCCCTGTAGTAAAGTGCACAAAGGTGTTCAGAGATGGTTGTTCAGAGAGGGACTGCTCTGATTGGCAGGGACCCTAAATCATGATCATGTAGATAGAGGTAGCGCTGACAGACGCATGTGTCTTGCTATATGGATTTTCAGCTATTTACGGGATGGGAAACAGTCTTCAGTAAAATATTTAGTGATTTATGAGCAGTTTGTAAGCCAACACGGAGGGTATCATCAGAATAATCAATATTCATCGTGTTTGGTGTATCCTGCTGTTACTGTATCCAGAGCTGCTGTATTGTGTGAGGACCTGTGCGAGCTCATGTTTGGCTGCCAGTAACCTGACCTAGTTCCAGGCAGAGTTTTTGTGCTGAATCTCACAAGTCTGCCAGCAGCTCTGTGACCTTGTTTCAACGTACTGTCCAGACTTCTTTGACTAGTGTGCTCACCCTGATGTCAACAGCTACAATATGACATAGAAGGAACTTCTACAAATCCACAGGGAGAAAAGAGATTTCAGATCTTGAAGTCACTTTGAGGCTAGGGTCATGTTATCTTGTGTGACTAGAAGGAACATGGAGATGAGCCTAACAATCACCTTATTTTATGCGGCATAGAAGTAACCTGCTTATACAGTGGTAAAAGGGGCCACACCCCAGGTCTAGGGTACTGTATAAGCAGAAGGTACACATAGCTACAGCCTGGCTTTGGGATGGTCTCAGCTGTTTCACTGAACTTCAGGGAAGATTTGGATCTGAGTAAGGTCCTTCTGGTAGCATGGATCTCTGAAAGATGCTAAGCAAAGACATTTAATAGTTTTACTTTTAGTTATGGTTTCAAATTCCTCCGCCCCATGTGGCTTATGGGAATGTAATACAGATGGGGCTTTTTAGGTTTTATCTCGTTCCTTACACATCCTCTGGCAGAGACTAGTAAGCAGTGAAATCTGAAAGAAAAGAGCGCCAATAATTTATAGCTGGATGTATCTTCTTTTGAACTATATCCCGACCAATAGAAATTAAAATCAGTACTTGCTTGAGGATCTATTTATATCAGGTACTTTATGTAGATGTTCTTATTAATTCTCACCACCAACCTGAGTGAGGCAGATATTGTGACGGGGCCAATGTTTCTAAAGAGGCAGCAGAGTGTATTATGTATTAGTTACTTGTCTCGTCGCTAGGACAAAATGCCTGATAAAAGCAACTTACAGGAGGAGAGGTTTGTCTTGCTTTACAATTGGGGCCACAGTCTATTGAGGTAAGGCCAGAACAAGAGGTAGCTGGTCACATCGTGTCCCTGAGAATGTCCCTCATAGGCACATGTACCTGAATGTTTGCTTCCCAGTTTGCTTCCCATCATGATGATCATGGATTAATCCTCTGAAACTGTAAGCAAGTATGTGTGTGTACATACATGTACACACAAATATATGGATATATGCACACACACATATATATGCATACATATGTATACACACATGTGTATATACACATATACACATACATATATATGTATATATATATATATATATACACACGTGTGTGTGTGTGTGTGTGTGTGTGTGTGTGTGTGTGTGTCATGGTGTTTGTGTGTGGAGGTCAGAGGACAGCTTTCCAAAGCCTATTCTTGACCCATCCACAGTGGAGGTTCTGGGGATTGACTTCACATTATGAGGCTTGGCAACAAGTACCTTACCTGGTAAGCCCTGTCTCCTCTTTATTCAGCCAAGGCCCCAAGCCCTAGAATGAAACTGCCCACATTTAGAGTGAAATCCTCCCACAATATTCAGTGATGTGTTTCCATAGTAATTCTAATTCCTGTCAAGTTGAGAATCAAGGTTAGCCATCACATTGAGTCAAGTAACTTGCTTACAGTAACCCAGGTCTACAAGGATGATTTCAGTTATCCTTAAGCGATAATAGTCCCAAAGAGCAGCAGTAGGGATGACATTCTTGGAGGTACAGAGGTGGAAATGACAAGGTATGACATCCACAATGAGTTTAGATCATGGGAATTTTTCCCGAATCATGTCATTCCAATGAGAAATGATAGTCCATGTGTACTAGTTACTTTTCTATTGCTCTGATAAAATACCATGACCTAAAGCAACTTATTTTGGCTTATGATTCCAGAGGGCTAAGCGACCATCATGCCGGGGTGTATGATAACAAGCTGTGGGCATGGTAGCAGAAGCAGGGAGCTGAAAGGCCACATCTTCGACAACAAACATAACATAGAGAGAGAGAGAGAGCCAGAAGTGGAGCAAGCTTATCAATTCTCAAAGCCCGTCCCCCAGTGACGTCCTTCCTCGAGCACAGTTCTACCACTTAAACGCTCTCGCCAGCCAATGACCCAGTATTATAATAACAGCCTATAGGGACAGTTGTCACTCACATCAGCACACCATCTCGCCCCAGAGGGTTAAGCTTTGAACTCTTTCTTCATGTCTGCAGGGTCTGAAAACAGAAGGAATTTACCTAAAGTGAGGAAAGATGTCACCGGGAGCGTTGTGTTCATGTTGGATTGTGCATTGTGTTGCTTGGGGCTGGGGGGGGGCGCACCTGTGTTGGATCTGTCCCTGTGAAGAACACAGGGAGGCTGGGCAGCTTCTGAAGGCAGCGGGCAGATTCCTGGGGAGAGGGTGACCCCATAGCTCCAGTTCACCTTACAAGCCTTGTTCTGCACTTTCTAAAAATACTCCTGACAAACAGCTAATGGGCGTTTTGGCTGAACAGCCCTAAACCGCCACTGCCATTTCGAATGGAATGCTTCTTCAGGCCTGCTCATTTCGATTTATATGATTAGGATGAACTCAGCCATTCCATAAAACTTCCCAGCAACCTAACTCACACGGGCCCTTCAAAACCAATAAAGCGCGTTTTTTGCATCTTTTAGCAAGTGCGCTTCGTTGCTTATCAAAAATGAAATGAACCAAAAGCTTCATCAGAAAACACACACCTGCAGTCACCATCTACCATGTGCAAGAGCAGGGACCCTACCCCTCTAAAGATCGGTTGGTTCTGGAATTGAAGAAGAAAGGATGAGTGATTTTTTGAAACTGTACAATTGCCACAGGATTTTATTTTGTTTTGTTTTGTTTTGTAAAGCACATTTACAATATATATGAAGAAACTCAAAGTGCATGCATTGTTACCCCCAATTCCATTTCTATAAATCCATCTTGAAGAACCAAGTGAAAATATAGTTTTATATTCATCAAAGCTTCATTTTATGGTATTACAAAATGGGCTATAACCTGAAATCCCAGAAATAGAATTAGCAAGATAAATAATTTGGTGGCTTGTTCACTGTAGTATTACCAAGTTACTAAGGTCTTTGAAAAATTATAGTACTATTAAAAAAATGTCTTCAGATAAAAGCAGTAAAAATACATCCTTAAAAATTACATTGATGGAAGTTGGGCGTTGGTGGTGCACACCTTTAATCCCAGCACTTGGGAGGCAGAGGCAGGCAGATCTCTGTGTGTTCAAGGCCAGCCTGGTCTACAGAGCAAGTTCCAGGACAGCTTCCAAAACAATAGGGAGATCTTGAAAAACCAAAAAATAAAAAAAAAAAAAAAATTAAAAAAAACTTACATTGATGGGGCTGGTGAGATGGTCCAGCAGTTAAGAGCACTGACTGTTCTTCCAGAGGACCTGGGTTCAGTTCCCAGCAACCATATGGCAAATCACCTGTCTGTAACTCCAGTTCCAGGTAATCTGACGTCTTCACACAGACACACATGTGGGCAAAACACTGATGTGCATAAAATAAATTAAAAATTCCAAAATCATGATTATCTCTTGGTTCATGAGATTAGGTTGTTTTATTTTGAATCTATCTTGTTTCTGTTCTTTCCTCTCTCCCTTCTTTTCTTCCTTTCCTCTATTCCTTTCTTCCCTCCCTTTCCTTCATTTAGCAATGAAAATTGACTTAGTTAAGAATATCTCTTTGTCTTCGATGAAAAACTACCCATCTCAGAATTTTCTTACTATCTTGTATATGGGCACCCGCAGCTGCATAGTGAATTCAAATCTGGCTCTTGCAGGGTCAGAAACAGCTGTGGGATGTAGCTTGTTGTAGCAGAGAAGGACCAGACCCTCATGCAGTAAAAGAGGCCTCAGAATAACAGACTTCTCAGGCAAACCTTTCTCCTTGATGGTAGAGCTGTGGGGAGCACACTAGCTGGCCCCAGTACCGCCATTTGTGGGGTCCCTTGGAAAAGCAGTGGGTCTGCCACTTTCTAGATCCTGGAAGATCTACAGAGCCCAACAAATGTGTCCCAACCAACTTCCCTTTCAATGTTTGCTGTTCCTTGCCACTCTCCCTCTGCCCTGGCATTCTCATGCTGTCTGTACTTCTTCCTTAAGGGAAACTTCAGGTTTATAAGGGACCTGGTTCATTCCCTCAAATACACAGTCATTAAATGAATGGTGTATTAACTAGTGAATACTGAACCTATAGCTCTACCCAGAGATTGCTACATTTTCAAAGGGAGGAGGAAATGACCTGTAGGTCAGAGGATGACCTCCCTCCTACAGCTACAGAGGTGGGGTTATGATTTTGTAGCAGTGAGACTCCAACGAGCCTAGTTTAGCTCCTGAGGACCAAGACCAAATCAGAGCACTCTTCTAAGTACAGGGACAAAGTCACTTACTTCCCCCTGAGCCTTCATGACTTGACTTGCTCATGCCCACACACATCCACCAGACACAATATAGTTTCTTTGGTGGACCACTGTGGAGGAAATGGTCCTTAGCAATGCATCAGGCAGAAGCTGCCCTTGAGAATCTGCGACTTGTGCTTGTTGTGGTGCTGTACAGAGTTTCCTTCCTTCCTTCTTTCCTTCCTTCCTTCCATTATTATTTCTCAAAATAAGACCTTTCTGTATTTGAGAATCAATTTCACATTTAAAAATGTGTGTGTGTGTATGCGCGTGCACGCGTGTGCACACACACACGCTCACATATATGTATACACTTACATGAGTATGCATATGTAGTGCCAGCTAGCCCCTGGAATCCTCCTGACTTTGTCTCCCTAGTCCTAGAATTATAGTCTCATGCCACTGCTCCTGGCTTTCCATGTGGGTTCTGGGGATTTAAACTCGGGTTCTCAGGTTTGAGCAGCATATACCTCCCCACTGAGCCATTTTTCTATCCCATAGTTTTTTTAAAAAGTATTTTCTTAATTTCCCTGGATCCTGGTATTCTGGCATAGCATCAGTTTGCCAAACCACAGTAGCAGCAGCTCACCCTCAAGGGAGCCCAGACCGGAGGACTCTGTGCTTCTGAACGGATTTCCATTCCAGGAAGTGGGAGGAAGCCTGGGTGTGACGTCAGAATTGCCTACCCTGAGTCCTTGCTCTGTCACTGGCAGGTTGTATGAGTTTGACAAATCCACTAAATTAGTGTTTATTCAGTTTTCCTTGTGATGATCACATACCTGAGAAGCAGCAGCTAGAGCAGTGGCTTTCAACCTCCCTGAGGCCACAACCCTTTAATACACTTCCTCATGCTGTGCTGACCCCAGCCATAAAAAATTGTTTCTGTTGCTGCTTCATAACTGTCATTTTGCTACTGTTATGTACTGTAATGTAAATATCTGTGTTTTCTGATGGTCTTAGGTGACCCCTCTTAAAGGGCTGTCAAATCCCCACAGGTTGAGAATTGCTAAACTTAAGGAAGGGAGGGTATTTTGTTTTTGTTTTTTTCTCATAGTATAAGGTGTAGTCTCACTGAGGGGAAGGCATGGCTGCAGGACTGGCTCATGCCTGTGGCTGCAGGTGTGTGAGGCTGCTTGTTCACATCTGGATGAATCATACCACAGAGACAGACAGGACAGGAAGCAGGGCTGGACTGTCATCCTCAGCCCAGCATCCTCTTTACCATCCACTTCACCCAGCTCTACCTCTTAAAGGTTCCTCAAGCACCTCAAGCAATGCCACCACCTACAGCACCAGTAAGCTGGTGAGGAGACAGCTTATGTACAAACCCTTAGAACTTGCAAATCTGTAGCCTACTGAGGCCTCTTTCTTCATCTGCACTATCTTCTCAGAGGACTTGGACAAGGACCAAAGTTGATGAGAACTGTGTAGTGTACTTAGGATAGAACTGGGGTGTTTGATCGGCATTTTATGCTGGTCTCTGAAGGCATTTGACTGTCTGGCTTCCAGCTGAAAGTTGTAAATCAAATGATGGCTATTCGTTCTGTTTACCTGTCTGACAGACATCCATCTGTGCATCCATTCATTTAGTAATTACTCTACATGCTATTTAGTAGTCCTGGGTTAAAAAGTGTGTGTGTGTGTGTGTGTGTGTGTGTGTGTGTGTGTGTGTGTAGACAAGGTCTCACTATGTAACTGTGGATGGCTTGGAACTCCCTATGTAGACCATGCTGACCTTGAACTCATGCAGATCCAATTACCTCTAAGAGCTAGGATTAAAGGTGTGTACCTTAATGAATCCAGAAATTCTTCCCAATATGCATTTATCTCTGTCCATCCATCCTTTCTTAGGAAGTAGTGAGTAGTTTTTCCCCTTGGTGAATTTCCACATATGTTCTTTGATCTAGACCTACTTGTTACCTTTAGCATTGACTCTATAATACATTTCCTGTTTGGTTACCTCCCACTGCCCCTTGTTGACTATCATCTTCTCAACTAGTGTGAGCATTGCTGTAGTTGTCTGATTTTAAATTCTGCATGATGCCTAGTGTATTGGAGATAATTGATGCTTTGCTCTTGGAATGAATAGCTAAAATTGTTTCTAGAAAAAGGTAACTCTTTAAAAAATGAGTGGGGATGCCAGCAAGTGGCATCGGAGTGCTTGTAGAGCAATTGTTGGCAAAAGGAGCATTTGCCTGCCCCTTCACCTAGGCATCTCTGTATTTTGAGAGGCTAGTAGGTAAGAAAATAAAACAAATGCTTCTAGGTCCTGCAAGAAGTAGGCTAGGCAACATTAAATGTGGAGGTTTAGGAGTGTGCGTGCATGTGTGCATGCTTGTGTGCATGCATTCTCTCTCTCTCTCTCTCTCTCTCTCTCTCTCTCTCTCTCTCTCGCTCGCTCGCTCGCTCGCTCGCTCCTAGACTTCTCATTTTCTTCTTTAAGTGTGTAGGGCTGGTCTCCACAGTCCCCAGGGTCTGGCTTGGCCTGGGGCTCTTTGGGATAGCTCTGTGCCCAGACTTCCAAGTGTTTTTTTCTCCTTGCCTGGGTTGAATTATGGTGTGTGGTCTCTTAGAGGCTAAGACTTTGTTATCACCTTAGGCAGTCCTAATCGTGTTCCTACTTTCCAGTCATTCCCATGCATTGACAATTTGATAAGGTCCCTGAGATTTGGTGGTTTGAGTTCTTTTAAAACTACCATCAGGGGAGATACTGTGTTCACGAAGGTGGTTTTCCCAGGCATGGCACATCTATAGCAGGCTGAACTTTGTGATGTCCCCAAATGTGGGGAACTTGGCTGCTTAGTTTGCATAGTGGGATACTTGGTTCCCTGTCTTGCCTAAAAAATTAAAGATTAACAAATAAAACTAGGCTACAACTTACCTCCTTCATGTTTACTGGCCAGTGACAGGAGAGTCATGAGGTGGTATCTCATGTTGTTAGGTGAACAATCACAGTGAAAATATCCTTCCTGGCCCAGCCAGTGCTCAAGGGAGAATGTTAATTCAGTTCCAAACAATAAGGAGAGAGAATAGCTTACCTAATGAGTATGTTTTGATATTGAACTCATTTGAATGAGTCATATAGTCTTTAGCTCTTGACATTTAATACCTCCTCCAATATTATCTTGATGTTAATTCCAAAAGAAAAAAAAAAGAAGGAAATATTCCACCCTCTGTAATTTGAATAGGAAAGGATCTTATTGTAAAGATACTGCATTCTCTCTTTTTTTTTTTTTTTTTCATTTTTCTATGTATCATTACTAAAGCTAAGAACACATTCAAATAATTTCAGAGGACTTTTTGCAAACTTATAGAAAAGATTAACAACGCTAAAAAAAATCTTAAGAAGTTTCTGGAGCTGGATATAAAGATACACTCCTCTAATCCAGCACTCAGGAGGCAGAATCAGGTGGATCAATGTGAGTTCAAGGCCAGTGTGGTCTACCTGTGAGTTCTGAGTTACTTTTTGGAAACCCTGTCTCAAAAAAAAAAAAAAAAAAAAAAAAAAAAGAGGAGAAGGAAGAGGAGAAGGAGGACAGAGGACTTCCTGGGCTGAAGCAGGTAACGGCACCTGCTTCATGAGCTGAGTTTGGTCCCTAGAGCTCACATGGTAGAAGTGCATAATGGCACATGCACTTACATACACAATAAATAAATACATGAAATGTAAACAGAGGAATTCTTAGTTTTTCTCTATTAAAGGAAGCAATAGATTATGAGTCATTTCTGTTTTTACCTTCCTTTCTACATAGTTGCTCCTGAGTCCACATGAGTCTACAGAGCCTCACAAGGTCTCTGTAGAGAGAGGAGTATGGCAGATGGCTAGGTTTCCCCTTTCCCAACTTCATATTCCATAGAAAATGTACTGAGGGTCCTGGACACTCCCATTGCTTTATATCATGTGTTGCTGTGACTTCGTTTTAATATTTATTTTTTGAAACAAAACTCTTTAACTTTTATTGTGTGTGGGGGGGACAGAAAGAGGCAGAGAGAGAGAGAGAGAGAGAGAGAGAGAGAGAGAGAGAGAGAGAGAGAACAATGTGTTCTAGTGTGTCTGTGTGAGAAAAGGCTAATTTTTGGAAGTCTGTTCTCCTGGTGTGGAGTAGGTTTCAGGAATTGAACAAGGGTCATCAGGGTTGCATAGCAAGTTCTGTTTTTATCTGCTGAGCTATCTTACTGCCCCTAACATTTTACTTTGATAAGTCATCTTTTTGATTAATAAAGAAATTCACACTGAGGGTGGTAGCCCATGCTTTTAATACTAGCACTCAGGAAGTAGAGGCATGTGGATCTCCATGAATTTGAGGCTAGCCTGGTCTACAAAGTGAGTTCTAGGACAGCCAGGGCAGTTATAGAGAAACCCTGTGGGGGGGGGGAGAAGGAAGGGAGGGAGGGAAGAAGGAAGGGAGGGAGGGAGGGAAGAAGGGAGAAAGGAAGGGAAAGAAAAGAAAGAGAAAAAGAAAAGAATTCACTTCGTTACAGAAAAATTAAAAATGTAATGAACTTCAAGGAGGGGGGTGATGATCAATAATCTCAGTGTCAAGATAAAAACGTAGTGAATACCGCCTTTACCTGTGTCTATATACAGAGGGAGGGAGAGAGAAGGAAGAATGTTTGAAAGCCATTTATTTTGCTCATTGTTTATTCTCCAGTTTCTAGAATGGCGCCTTATACACAACATGTGCTCAATAAAAGTTTGTTCAGAAAGTAGAAATGGATTCTCGAGGACACTGCAATGTCTCACAGATCCTTTCCCTGGGTCTGTCTCTTTATGCCTCTTGGCTTCCACACAACTTCTTAGTGTCTATTCAGTTTCTAGGAAGGCATGCAATTGACCTTTTAGTCTTCCTGTAACCGCACTCTCTCCTGTTGGGAGAGTGTTTTGTTTTTTAATAGAGAAAGGGTTGCTTTCTGTTTCATGTTATATACCATGTCACCGTGGTCTGATGATGCTCCTGATACATTTTGTAGTAGGATGTTCCTAATCATGCAAACAAATCTCTATCAGAAAATACAGTCTAGGAATCAGCAGCTAAACTTCAGTAGATTTTATTCGCAGTTGCATCTCCTGCCACTGCCAGAGTCTGAGAGAAGAGAAAAACCAGTGAAATTGGATACATAGAGGCAAAGCGGAGGGCCCAGAATTAAGCAAGCTGCCAGAGACTGCTCTCACAGCAGCACAAACAGCCAAATATAGGGTTCTAAATAGAGCTGTGCACTCCCGATGGGTTGGTCTGACTGCAAGTCAGAGGCGGCTGGTTGAATTCTGGGCATCCTAGGCAGACATTGCTGCCAATCCCCAAAGAAACGTGAGAGTGACAGCCGACACTTGGGCTAAAACAGACGCCTAGGTGCAGTGAGGACAGGATTTTTATGGCTTTGCCCTCCTGTCCTCTGGGCTTAGATGAGGTGTAGGCTACTGAGGGCTAACTAGCACTGATTCACGTGTCTGTTCCCTTAGCTGTTAAGGAAGTGTTTTAGAAGATTGTGTGGCTTTGACTGGGATCAGCAGGAAAGGTGGTTCATATAGTAATGTCTGTTGTGGGCATGGAAATGACTGCTGTCCGTTCCCTGCATTAGAGACTGCTGGAAGAATATCTCAAATGTCCACCTTTTGGGATACACTTTCTCAATAAGTGAGGACTCCCCCTCTCCCTTTGAAACAAGTCTCAATATGTAGTCCTGGCTGTCCTGGAACTCTCTATATTGACCAGGATGGCCTTGAACTTAAAGAAATCTAGTCCCTGCCTCCGAAGTGCTGGGATTAAAGGTGTGCACCATTTGTTTTCTTATGTTAGACCTTGAGGTGAGATACAGTATCAAAGTTGTTTTAATATGCATTTCTCAGATGGGCTAAGGATGGTAAACACCTTTTTATTTATCTAAAATTTTAAAAGTCACTTTAAAGTGGGTGTGGTGACATATACCTTCAATCCCAGTCCTTGGGGAGCAGAGGTGACCTGACCTCAGTTAGTGTGAGGTCAGCCTGCTCTACATACAGAGTTCCAAGCCAGCCAAAGCTACATAGTGAGACCCTGAATCAAGAAGGAGGAGGAGAGGAAGAAGAAACAAGATCATAAATGCCAAATCGGTTCAGACGGTGCAAGACCGAAGTCACCAGTTAAAAATGATGCACTAGTGGGGTGGCTGACCCTAGACTACAGAGGTTCTTCCTGGAGATAGCTCATTGGCAGTATTCCTGGTAAGTGCATTGACCCTGTTCAGATGTGCCAATTGAGAAATTTCATCCCTTTCCCAGACTGGGCAACAAGACATTAGCTTTGTTACGCCCACATCATGAGACCACCAGGAGTCCGAGTTGGTATGCAACAGCAAAGTGCCTTTATTGTAAGCTGGAGCTTGGGCTCTCTATCCGTTCCGACACAGCGGTTGAAACAGGGAGAGCATTTAGCTCAGCTATGGCAGGGTTTTTAAGGAGTAAAGGATGGGGACATGGAGGAATTCAGGGTTCAGATGGGGGTTGAACTCCTGATTGGGCAGGAGTGAGGTAACAGAAGCCTTGCCAAACAGGGATGGTACTGATGTTGCTGTAAGGAAATTAATTGGCAACTTATATACAAGTTAAGTAAGCTATTCTTAATGTTTTGGAGCATCTAGTACTCCTTGTTTGTCTCAATTCTGGTTGGTCCCCTGCAGGGTACAGTTTGTGGCTTTTCCTGGTTATTGTAAGGGTGAGGCCTTAACATGGCTGCACCGATGTTAAGTTAGGCCTCTTCAGCGTTTGACCTGTTACAGCTCTTTATTTATTGTGTTGGTTTGATTTAGCTGCCATCTTGAAATGAGAGTGTCTGGTTCAGGAGACTTCATGCAGGAACTGACCTCACACATTATCTGGCCTTGGTCACATCTGTTTGTGCTCCATTCTTCCTCTGGGAAGTGGCTGGATAGATCATGAAATAGTCATCAAGCTGTTTCAGAAGTGATCCTCTCCTTTTTCAAAACATAGCATGGGATTGCAACATCCATAGCTCAGGTGCTCCCAGTGGGTCTCAGGGCATCTCTTCAGAGGCCACACAGTGGGTCTTTTGGACTCCCTCAAGAACTGGCTATTGATCCCAGCTTTCTGCTCTCAGCCTGTAGGCCATCTTTCTGTGAAGGCTGTCCCTGCATATAAGCATTCACAGAAAGGCATGGTAGGTGGGAAAATACAGAGATGAAATTTAAATCTCTCCAGTTTGCTGCTTGCCAGCAGCTCTGATCACATGCTTGGCCAGGGTGGGAGTTGAAACCAAAGACTCAGAAAAGGTTTCAGGTTATGTGTGCACTGCAATTCCAGGTGTGGCTAATGCAGGTCCAGGTGTTAGGTTATCTGTACATGGCAGGGACAGACTGTAGGTGCTCTGTGCTGTGCAGCCCTGCTGGGCTGGTTTCATTGCCCCTGCGAGTATGTAGAATGAGTGGACTGCTCCATTTTTTATCATCTTGAGTACTCGTTCTCCAGGACAGTAGTTCCCAAGCCTGGAAATAGCGCTTGGAATAACCCTTGAGATGCAGCAGGCCCTTGTCAGCACTTATTAAAACAAGAAACAGCCCCAAGCAAGCAAACAAGACACAGCGACTCGTTCCTTTATCTGGGTCTCTTAATTTCTAGTCACTTCTTCAATCCCTGCAACACCCTTGGAGGAAGAATTTATTATGAAGATGCTTCCTTGCTTGTTTGTCTCCTGGTGGAACTGATTGTGCTTTTTCAATATCAGCCATGATGTATTAGCTCTAATCCCTTGGCCCAGATCACTGGCACATAGTAGACCATAATAGTGGGCAAGAGTAGCTTATTTTTCAAGAGCTGGATTGGCTAATGAATGAGAACATGAAGCTCAGAGGAATGGGTGATTCACTTGGTCCTAAGTCTATACACACCCCTCTCCATCCTGCCCAGCTGATTCCAGAGTAAAGAGAATAGCAGTGTGACCCTCCTGTCTTTCACCTCCTGGTTAGCATGGCCTGTGACCCAGGTTCCCTAGCTTGCACTATAGGCTAATTCTCAGAACCAAGCTGAGCGTAGCTCCTCCTGCTCAGTGAGGCTCTCACCTGGATGAGGTGAAGCAAAGCATTGGTTAGATAATTGCTGTGTTGGGTGTGGGGAGGTGGCTGAGTCAGCATAAGTGCTTGCTGTGCAAGCTTGAGAACCCTGGATACCTCACCACCCTCATCAAATGCTAGCATGGCACTGTGTGTCTGCAACCCAGGGCATGCTGGAAGCTTGGAGGAGACAGGTAGATCTCTAGATCCCAAGCCCAGGTCAATGAGCTCCAGCTCGGTAAGAGTCCTTCCTCACAAAATAAGCTAGAGGAGATGGCTCACAACTATCTATAGCTTCAGTTTTAAAGGTTCTGGTGCTCTCTTCTGACCTTCGTGGGTATGAGTTCTAACATATTTGCAAACTAACATGTACATACACATTCACACAAAAATAAATTTTGAGAAAAGGTGAGTGAAAAGAGACCAAGGAGGACACTTCTTGTCGGGCATGGTGGCACATGCCTTTAATTCAAGCACCGGGGAGCCATGGGGAGGTGAATCTCTGAGTTTGAGACCAGCCTGTTCCACAGAACAAGTTCCAGGGTACTCGGGGCTACACTGAGAAACCCTGTCTTGAAAAAACAAAAATAAACAACAAAGGGCTCATGCCAACCTCTTACCTCCACAGTCATGCACACATTCATGCATATGTACCTGCCAGCCCACATGCACACAGACACACGAATACATACTCCTACACAGGGGAAATGAATGAAAGAATGACTTTGTCCAGTTGACTGGGTTTGTAGCGTCCATTACCTGTTCTGTGGCTCACCAACTTGCTGTAGTCATCCCCGGGGCTGTACCTGCTTGCTCAGGATGAAAGGTCACTATAAACAACCAGCCATTGGAAACTGGGAAAAGTCATCTTGCCCTTTCTGTGCAATGGCATTGCTTGTCAAGAGGCCTCAGGAACTGACCTTTGGGCCACTTGGGCCAGTTTGCCATCATCAGCCCCCACTACAGAAGACCCTGCTTTTGCATTTCCAGTCATGGCTTCTCTATCACATGGGAAAGTTGCTGTTCTTGTTGGAGCACTACCACAGAGGGCACCAGAAACGCCACTCATCCTCCTCCCCTCCCCCACTCAAGCTCCCTCAGCTCACCTATGTATCCTCCATCCTGATCTCTGCTAACTCCTTTGCAGAAAGCCTGGGATCACCCTTATGTCTGTCAATGAAAAATGCTGAACAGCTGAGATCTGCAAAGCACTCACTGAGATGCAGGGATGCTCAACAAGAAAAGAGCATTGCTTATCCCCATGACACTCACATTCTAGTGAGAAAGACAGATAGCACACAAGATCTCCTAAAGAGGGATTCTGGGATGCAACCAGAGTGGAGTGAGGCGCTGCTTAGTGAAGGTTGACATTTATGGTCGTGTGCTTGGGGAGCTCTGTGTGGTTCTAGGTTCAGATAGAGGGAATAGCAGGCATGAAGGCCCTGAGGCTCGAGCAATTTCACTGCATTCAAGAAAGAGCAACAAGCCAGGGATGTTAGTACATATCTAGAATCCCAGCTCCCAGAAAGCTGGGGCAGGAGAATAGTGAATTTGAGGCTAACCTAGACAACATAACAAATTCTGTAAATTCGGGCTACTTATCTTCTCTAATAAAAAGTAAATAAGTGAATAGCAAAGGAGGTATTGTCCCAGTATATTCCTAGCCAAAGGGGATGTTTGGTTCCTGGTAGATGCCTGGTGGCCAACTGAAAGCTGAGATTGGAGAGTAGTGAGTGGAAAGAGTTAGTCAAGGGTAAGGCTACCTAGCTTTTTGAAAGCCACTATCAAGATAGCAGGTTTTATGCCAGGCAGGCAGGGAGGACACTTGGTGGCTTGAATGGTAAGAGAAATTATGTCACTGAACCTCTTCCATTGTAGAGAGCTCACTGTGTGGAGTGGCGGGGGCGGAGGAGGGCCTCAAAGAGGCTCAGGTAGGAAGTGATGAGGACTTGGCTTGGAAGATGTCAATAAGGATCATGAGACGAGAGCAGACTGAGGGTGCATTATGAAGGCAAAAGCTGTGAATTTGAACACTGGCTGGGATAGAGATCCTAGGTCACACTCCACGGCCTTCTGTGTAGGCACCAGACCACAGCCTCATTCTGTTTCTGCAGGGCCCTGATAACCTTGTGATGGCTTCATAAGCAGCCAGCACCACAGGTCAGCAGCACTGAGCCTGGCTTGGGTGCAGAAAGTCTTTGTGAGGGTGGGTGGTCCTTCATAGCACACAGCTGTCATCAAGTAGTTAAGATGCCACCCCTGCTTACCTGAAGCCAGGTTGCTGAGGAGGTGGCAGCAGCATGACATTCAAGCACTCCCCCCTCCCTTTCCAAGAATACTATTGGGAGAGTCACTCAGTGTTCCCTGCACACTCTGTGCCTCTCTTCCTCGGGAGGGTTCTCCCACTCTCTTGCTCTTTCTTTTCTTATCAAAAAACCCCTTCCTAGAAGCCAATTCCAAATACTCGCTATGCCTGGTAGCACACGACAGGCATGGCGAGGAAGGGCATTTCCCATGTCGGGAGGAAGTGGTGGAGGTTCAGGTGGGCAGAGAGCTTAGTGAAGTCCCAGCCAAGTCTTGCTTCCAATCCTTGCCACAGTGTTGCAGGACAGTTGCTCTGCTGAGAGAAGCTGCAAATTGAGTCTCTTGCATGGAAAGGGCTTGTGTCTGGGTGCTAATGTGTGCCTCTACCCTCCCCCTGCCGCCCCTGCGAACACTGGGAGGGTCTGGCTACCAATCCAAGATCCATGATTTCTACAGGAGTTAGACTGGGTTCCCCTGAGAGAAAGAAACAAATGCATTGTGAAATCCGTGCAGGTGCTTTTGGGTAAGAAGGGGATGTTTGCAGATAGTTTTCGTCCTTCAGCCTTCCGTGTCTTGACGCCCTGGTTCCACTTGAGTGGGAACTGCAGGGTTCCTATTACCAGTGTGTGCCCAAATCCCAGCTTCATGTGCCATAAGCACTTTGGAACTTGCCTTGAACTCTGTATCTCAGGCTTTTTATTTTCCTTGAGGAGGGGTTTAAATGGAGGCTGCAGTCTTTTGCAAACTATAATTGGTTTTAAATTGTAGGTTTAATAATGATGATGTTGGACTTAATGTGTTGCCTCTCAGGCTCAGCTTGCAGTCCTTGGCAACCAGCAACTCATTGATCCCCATGCTCCTCTTAGGAGGGGCCAGCTGCTAGGACCCAAATCCATCCCAGGATAGGATAGAACTGCAGGGAGAAGGGGACAGATGCCTGCCTTAGTCCTGGGACACTAGGCAAGGAGGTGAGGGCACTGGGGTTGTGCTGGCTGGATATTTGTGTTTTGGGTTGCCTTCCTCGTCTTCCTCTACCTTTGGGTCTCCTCACAGCTCATTAGGAATTCCAAGGGCAGTGAATAGAGGATCTCAAATTCCACCATGTGTTTTCTGGGCAGAAGACTTAATTGGGAGAGTGTATTAACTTTAATTGGGTATCATCAGGCTTCTGGCTGTTTTCTGTATTTTAAGGAACTTTTTCTCATTTTCTCTTCCTATGGCCAGTAGAGCATGCCTTTAAAAGATTAAAACTGTTCTCCAGTCTCTGTGAGTGAAGTGTGCTCTGGCTTTGAAGTCAAGAGCCTGGATTCTGATTTTGGTTTTTCATGGAACATCTTAAATTCGCTCATCTTTCCCGACTTCCTTTCCTCACTGGGTGGAGGAGTAGGTTAAGTTATAAGACCACCTAAGTCCCTCCCAGGGCATTCCATGGATGACTTCAGTGTTTCCTTGAGACAACACTAAGGACTCCTAGGATGACAATTGGCATGGTTCAGAAGCCAATCAAAATACCAATCTACACATGTTATACAACAGACTAACCAAGGCTTGGACGAGCAAGGGCTTGTTCAGCGAAAACACAGAGTTTATGTTATAAAAAGCATAGTAAAGGATGTGGATGTTGTGTGATGTGGGGTATCTTGCTGAAAATTACAGGCAGCAGAAGCAATGACCGGGCGGTGGTGGTGCATAGGCCACACCCTTGGGATAAACCACAGACATTCAGAACTTCAGGTCTGGTTCCCTGTAGAAGATGAGCAGATCCTTATGTCCTTGACTGCCTTTTGGTCCCACAGTGTTTCTGGATGGCTTTTGATTTTGTTTTTGTTTTTGTTGCAGATAGGAGTAAATTATAACATGGGAAGGATGAGTGGGAGGCAAAACAGAGACAATGAGCCTGAAGACGTTTCTGTGGGCTTTGAAGTCTGTGGTGGCCGTCATGACCGGCGTTATGGAGGAAATCGGGATTGTAGCGTTTGAAGGCAGCACTACAAGATAGCCCACTTTATACAGACGTGGTCTCCAGTAAAACTCATCATGGGCACACTTCATTCCTGAAGCCCCTCAGGCTAGACACCACTATCATGTCTCATTCATGGTGTTTGTTTCTCTCTAGACGGTGGGTTGTACATTTTCTATGGCTAAATAAGCAGCAGATGCTAGCAAGTTGTGTTCTCTTGAACATTCATAAAAAGGGATGGGATGTAACATAACGCCAGGTTCATCAGAACAGAAAACATGGCTCTTTTTCCAGAAACTCTGCCCAGTTCTCACTGAGATACGATCTCAGCTTCACAATGACAGATAGCTGTAGCTAGTGAAGGTGGCCTGCCTGTGACAGAGAATGGGGAACTGCAGCCTGCAATAGAGGCTGTGTATTTACTGCCTGTGAGAGTTAAATTTGGTTATAGAATTGGGTCTGAAAAGAAATGTCTAGGTCTTAGCTATAGAAGACTATTGTCTTTGGATTTTTAATTTTTTGAGGGGGAGGGGACAGAATCTCATTATGCCAGGCTGGTGTCAAATTTACTATAGCTAGGATAACCTTGATTTTCTAATCCTGCTTCTGTCTGCTAAGTGTTAGGATTACAAGTGTGTGCAGTGCTGGGAATTGGACCCAGGGCTTTGTGCATGCTAGGCAAGCACTCTACAAATTGCTCTATTCCCAATCCTTCAGACTTCTCTAGAAGGACAATGGAGAATGGCAGAAACAGCTTTTGAAGAGGGCAGATTTGGACCCACATGTTGGATACTTCTAGGTCGTGGGGTTTGCCTGTCTGTAGATTGTGATCGTGAATTCATCTCTGATGTGAGACACTGAGAATGAGGTCAGGAGTGAAGATGAGGCTGAAAGTATGTGAGGAATTTTCAGAGGGTTAGTTACATGCTGTGAGAAAGAGTCCAAAGCCGTCTTCTCTCAGAGGTTAGGACCACTTTCAGCGTGTTCATCCGTGCCTGTCCAGCATCCATCAGTGAATGTTACCACCACTCACAAATGTTTGGTTAAAGCAAAGGATTGGGAGTTGAGGAAGAACTCATGTTAGTGCTGCCCAGCCTTTCCCTTAGGTTCCTGTAGATCCTGTGACCACAGCAAAGCTGTTGGCACCATTAGCCCCGGGAGCACTGTCTAACAGAGCACCTCCCAGAAAAAGAAGGTAGCAGAAGGATACTGATGTCAACAGGGCCAGAGACAACACATAAGATGGTATAGCTGAGCAGAGGTGGATTGCAGGATGACAGTGTCACTCACAAGGATGGTCTTGGGACCACCCGTACTGACCTAGCATGGATAGTATTGCTAGGTACCACCACTGGGTGTCTATGATGCCTCATACATGAGACCCTTCCTTCCTCCCATGTGGAGCTTGGAAGTAGGCAGGGCAAAAGAAAGACAGGCATATCCTGCAGCCATTAGTAGTCTCATCAAGTAAAGCCAAAGAAAGAAACAAAGTCAAAGCACTGCTACATATGGTTTAGCATTTTCTTTCTACAAGTCACATTCTTTACTGAGGGGTGTGTGTGTGTGCGCGCGCACGTGCACGTGTGTGTGTATATGTGTGTGTGCCACGCGCGCTCTCTCACGTGCTTTGGAGCACGTATGGAGATCAGAGGACAACTTGTAGGAGTTGATTCTCCTTCTACCACATGGGTCCTGGGGATAGAACTCGGGTTGTCAGGCTTGGTGACAAGTGCCTTACCCACTGAGCCATCTCATCAGCCCACATTTTATTTTATTTCCCATCCAGTCACAGTGAAACAGCTCAGTAAGTTACAATCCAGGGCCCAAGACAGCTTAGTGGCCACCTAAGGCACTCTCAAATTCCTCCCTGTGAGTTCAAGTCTTCTTATGATGTAAAAGACAACAGCCAAGTTGGCTTTGTTATTAGCTGAAGCTGGAATTCTGCTGATGACCCTGGAGTGGGTGGGACAGCACCAACCATGTGTGTCCATTTTCCTGCCCCAGTGGCCAGCTGTTCTGAGTAGTCATTTTCCTGAAGGTCTGGGGGAGGAACCAGCCAGGACTGTGAGACTAGCCTCATTCCCTGTGAAGTTCTCTGCTCTCTGGGGGTTGAATTCTTGTTTTTACTGTGTTGTTAATTCTAGCTTCTGCCTGTTTCCCTAATTCACTCCACGTGTTGGGATCTCTCTGCCTGGCCAGGAGCCATCTGTTTGTCCTGTCTGCCCAGTGTTGGTAGCTCTTTGGGAGAGCTTTTAAAATTCTTAGGTGCCATAGTCAGGGTGGCCTCCCCTCCTCTCAATCTTCTGGCTTCTAAACTTCCAGGACCTTCACTGCCTGATGCTTTTGTCTCTCTTATCCTGACACCCATCAGGGCTCAACAAACTATTCCATCCATGAATGGCTCCATATACATTGGAAGGCCACCCACCATAAACCATACCAGCCAACACTGAAAAGAGCGGGGATGATATCATCCCAGCATGAAGACATGCAGTTAGGTTCATTTAATCCAAAGAGAAAGACCTTGGGGTGGGAAATCTCATGCAAATCCCAAATTGGATCTCAGCTAGCACTTAGTGTTGGGGAGGCCCATGGCACATTTGATGTACTTGCAATGGCTGAATAGGCTCCAGATCGAAGACATGAGAGATGGGGGCCTTGGAAGATATTTATCCCCACACTTGGGCCCTGGACAGTCCTGTCCTTTGCGAGTTCATAGCCACATGTTGTCTTCAAGTGGGAAGGAATCTCTAACTTGGGCTTTTCCAGAATGTGTTCTTTCCCCTCCAGTCCTCCTATTTCCTTCCTTCATCTTGACCAACTCCTTTCTCTTCACTCTTAAGGTAGAACAGTGGAGAAGGTGGGCAAAGAGGTCTGTTTCAGGATTCCTTTTGAAAGCCCAGACAGGATACGGCCTCTACCTTAAAAGCTGAAAGATAGAGTGAGTGCTGCTGGTCCTGCCTCCCCACATTCCATCATTCTCACTCCTTCTTTCCCTTCCTCCTCATGCTCCTCCTCCACTTCTTCCCCCTCATCCCCAACAGGTGCTCACCCATGATGAGCCATTAGCTTTGCCCCCATTTTAACCCCATTTGCAGTACTCCGAGAACCCACATGGTGAACACCCCCACACCAGCAGTCAGCAGAGTCACCCACCTCCCTTTGTCTGCACCCACCCACTCCCCCACCTCTATGGATACCATTGTTGTTATTTCTGGATGCCTGGGAGGGAACAGCATGATCGAGCTACTGCTGCGTAATGACAGTGTATTGTGACCACCCTCCTCACAACCTCAGCCGCGCCTTAAAAAGAATGCGTGCAGCAGCTGTCGTCACACGCTATCTCTGAAGAGGCTGGGGAGAAACAGAAGCTTCCCAGTGGGGAAATCAAAAGAGCCGTTCTTTATGCCTTCATCTAAAACCTTGCTGCAGCCTGATTTGCCAATGCTCTTCTTGAAGTTCATATCCGAATGTGTGGTCTATGAAAGTTAGTAGGTTGTTCTCAGAAGAGAATGTGATGCCTCCAAGTGTGCTCAGTGGCCTAGCATGTATTTAACATGAGGGAGGCACCTAGGGTCATTATGGAGACATTTGGGAGAAAGTGAGATGTGGGGTAGATGTGACATTGGTTGTCCCTTGATAGTGTGTATGCACACCAAGAAAGGTCTCAGTCTCCACTCTGTCCACACATGTTCCTAAACACTTAGCACTTGGCACAAAGTAGCCACAATATATACTTGGTGGGTAAATGACAAGAGAGAAGAGAGAGAATTCTAGAAGTGGGCTATAGAACAGCAGCCGCATGGGGGTAGGAAATGGGGTAAGGTTGGGGATAGGCACTATAGGGTAGACAGGTGGGATCAAAAGGTAGGGAGCCTTGAGCAAAAGAATGGAAAGTTCAGCCATGGGGTTGGAGGTTCTTAATTTAGAAGATAGTATGAGAACACAATGAAAAGCCACTAAGATGGCAAAATGGTCAGAGCAGGGGCGGGTGATGTCATTGGTGATGGGGCGAGAGAAGAGCCACATTCTTCCCTGTGGGGTGTTAGTGGTGTGAGCAGAGGAGTACCAGGGGTTAGAGAGATATTCCAAGCCAGGTAGAGTTTGTAGGAAAAGAAAATGAAGGAGATAGCGATAAGCAGAAGTTCGGCATCTTCGCAGAATGGGAAGGCATGTTTGAATGTCTAGATTTGGGGTTGTCATGGTCATGTTCATTGGCAGTGATGCCTGAATAACCTTCCTAAAGGTAGCTGGAAACAGTATGTTGAAGTTTGGGTGAGAAGCCTTAGAGAGGAACCAGGGAGAGGCAAGGGCAGTGGATTGCACTGGTATATTCACTCAGGTATCTGAACATACTTGAGATAAGGTGGGTCAGCTACAGGGATGCTGGGGTCTGTAGTTCTTCAAAAACTGAAGACCAAGTTCATAGACAAGTTAAAGTTTACCATGGGAGGGTTTGAGGAAGACATTAATGTATGGACCCAAATAATTCTTCATCCAGTGAAGCCCAAAGAAGCCAAAGTTAAGTCAAGTGTAAGAGCTGAGATGTTCTGGAAAATTTCTGACTCAGACTTCTGGGAGTCTAGACTTCTGGGTTAATAGGCTACTGATGTGAATCTGTGTACACTGTCTCCAATGTCCAGTTCTCTGCTGTACAAATCCCATGCTTGGTTAAAAAAAATCCCATTGAGTATTAATTTGCTAATTCAAGTTTTCTGGTCCCATGTGTTGCTTCTCCCCTCCTACAAGTAGCTAGATAAGTTAGCTACTTCAGGTTCCTGGTGGTAACAGATAGATGAGATGTCAGGAGCCATTGTTCCAAAGCGCCACAGCTCATTCCTGTTCACACAGAGCAGATGGGTGTCTGTCTACTGTACAACCTACTGACTTTACATTTGAAAATCATGATCTGAGTAATAGAATGGACTGATATTTTTGTGAAGATCAAATGGTGTTGGTGGTAGTGTTAATAGAAGAGATAACTATAGGGTGAATTCTAATTGGTCTTAATAATACCCAGAATCAGATATCAGATGGAGTAGAGGCTGAAAGAACAGAGAATTAAAGGAGCCAGTCACCAGAGTTCTTACCTCTACCAAATCCTCAGACAGAAAAGGATTGAGCTTTTATCTCCTCCCACCTTATAGTCCTCTCTACACCTGGCCATATCAATCACATCCTGTCTCCACCTCTCTAGTGCTGGGATTAAAGGTGTGAGCTCTGTTTCTCTTTTAGACTAGTTAAATCTCATAAAGACCAGCTTGGACTTGAACTCTGGATCTTCCTGCTCCACCTCCCAAGTACTGGGATTATAGGTGTGTGCTAGTGGCAACTCTACCCTCTGATCTTCAGACAAACTTTACTTGTTAGAGCACAAACAAAGTATCACCACAGATAACCATGTTCCTTTGGGTGTGTTGGACTGAGACCATCAGCTAAAAACTGTAACATGAGTATAGCCAGGCTTAGGCAGTCACAGTTTCCAGACCTAACCCTGGGAAATCCCTGCATGGCATCTGGATTAACTATGTAGAATCTAAGGAGTCCAGGCAGGGCTCAACTGTTAAGAACATTGTTTTTACTGAAGTTCTTAGCACTTATATTGAGTGGCTCACAACTGTGTGTAATTCAGACCCGAGGAGTACAAGGCCCTCTTCTGGACTCCACAGGCACCTGCGTTCATATGTACTACCCACATAATGAATAAGCACAAATCATAAAAAGGGATTCCAGCTGCATTCAAACATCAGAAGTCACCCCCAGCAGGCACAGATTAAAAAGAGTACTGAGGACAGGGCTGGTGCAACTGGACAACAACAACAACAAAGATTTGCCCATGGTACATGTGCTAAAATACAGGAGGCATAACATTTATCGTTTTGATCTACTCAATTCGGTGGCTTGAAGAAGCTTCACATTTCATACTGTCATTGCTATCTCATTCCAGAACTGTTTCATCATCTTCCAAGTGACACACTCCACAGTTATTAACTATTCTCTCTCCATGTCCCCTCTCCAGTTATTGGCAATCACTAATTTGCTATTTGTTCTGTAGATTTGTTTATTGTAAGTCCTTGGTATCAATAAGATCATACAACATGTTTCTTTTTATGTCTGGTTTCTTTCACTTGACGTATAATCCATGTTTTAGTATCTAAATATAACATTTCTTTCATGATTAAAATAGTAGTCCCCTAAGGACTAGGCATGTTGCTCAGTTAGTAGAGGGCTTCCTAGCATACATTTGGTTTCCTGCATGGCATCAACTGGACATGGTGATGCATACCTGCTATCCCACTGCCAAGGAGTAGAGCTAGGAAGGTCAGAAGACCAAGGTCATCCTCTACGACATATCAAAACTGCCTCAATATACAGACTGCCTCAAAAAAGACAATGCCACTATATGTAGTGCAATATTTTGTCTATCCACTCATTGGCTGGTGAATCTGTTGGGTTGTATCCACCATTTAGCTATTGTGACTAGTGTTGCTATGGGCTTAGTGTACAAAGCTGTGGTTTTGCACTTGTTTTCCATCCTTTGAGTAGGGAGCCAAGGGATGGAATTGCAGGGTTGTGTGGTAATTCTGTTTAACTTCCTGAGGAATTGTCAGACTTTTCCACAGTGCCTGCACCACGCAGTACATGCCCACTAGTGACATAGGAGGGGTTCAGTTTCTCCTCATCATTGCTGGCATTTATCTTTGTCTAAAAAGTTCAGTGCCCTGGGCTTCTTCTTTGAGGGACAAAGACCAGCCCCAGTTTGGGAGCAACATCGGTCTCAAGACCCAGTTCTGTGATGGACTACCTGCCACCACAATGGTGACTGATGGGGAGAGATGCCTTCATCTAGGTGCCCCACGTTCGGCTTCCAAGTCTTGATTCACCACCTCACCCATCATACTCCCAGCCCAGTCACACTGTTTCTTGCCCAGCTCACCATCTAGAAGGTTGGGAAGTACAAGCAAGGAATGCATATGGATGTTTCTTGTGCCAGAACAGAGCTTTCCTTCTCTTCAGTGTGACTAATCAATACCAATTCACCGTTGTCCATCAACTGTGATGGATGTGTGTGTCATGTGGCTGCTGAGGACAGCTGGCTGAGCCATCAATCAAAAGCTATCAGATGGGAACACTAGATAGTATCAGGGCTGGAGAAGAAGGGGTTTGAAATGGAGACTTGAATCTGAGAGCCAACCCAGACTTCCTTCCAGCTCCGTTCCCAGGTGGTAGCTCCCTCCAGATGTTTATACTTACTTGGCCTGACACAGGCATGTGTAACCCCTCTTCTGCCCTCTCCTCACCACTTCCCCTCAGCAATGCTCCAACTGGGGATAATTTGACTTGAAGTCAGGGTGGAGCTAGGCTGAGTGGATAATTAAGAATGTGATTTTTAAGAAGTGCCTAGGGGTTATTTGAAAGGAGAATGTCTATTTGGGTCATACAAGAGTTACTGGGTATATGAGGGAAGCAACTGACACTTCTCCTTGTTCGTGGAAGCTGGGGTCTTTAAGGATGGCCCTTAGTAGCTCAGGATGAACCTCGCCAGCACCAGTATGTCCCTGTTGAGTCCCTGTGTGCCAGGAGCTGCAGCTCTTGAGTCTGGCACCAGACATGCAGGCTGATGATTCCAATCATTACCCATGGCACAATCAAGTGTGCTGTGTGTTCTCTCTCGGCTATAGAGTGCTGAACTTAATGGCTATGCAGTTTCCTGATTGGAGTAGACCAAAGAGAGAGAGAGAGAGACTGATGAACCTCAACAAAACAACAACTGACCACAAAGAGCAAATGGTGTTTAGGCGCCACACTGGAGGGAAAGAATTTAGAGGGAAACCACTTTGGCAAATTCTTCACATAAGTTTTAATGATATGTGTATGATCTTAAATATAACTTGAAATTAGGAACATGGAAACTGAGGAGTAGAGACAGAGAAGGAGCAGTGTCAACAAGAAAAGACATGTGCCTCTAGCCCACAGAGACCTTGAGCCAGCAGTACACACATCATATCTATTGTAAAAGAATCAGAAAACAGCAAAGAAGTCCAACTCACACAAATACTTAACCAGTTGCACCCAACAACATTTGGCTCAGGGTGGAGGTAGCCAGTATCTAGCAGTGGTCAAAACATAGACAGCTAAAGGGGCAAAGCAATCCTCTATAACAAGAAACAAGTTCAGTGTGTGACAGGGCTTGTCAGAGTGTGAATGTTTGATCTGTAACCTCAAGATCAGGCCAGATCAAAGGCATCAGATTAGGTAATCTCAGAAGGTGTTCTGCCTTCTGGGGCACTCTGGCTGTGGGACATCAAAGAGAGGAGTATCCCGTGTGACACAGTGAATGTCAGTCAACTTCTGCTCAGGAAACACTCACCATCTGTGATAGTTAATGTTGCTTGTCGGCTTGATAGGATCTATAATCACTGTCTTAGTTACTTTTCTATTGCTGCAACCAAGGCAACTTAAAAAAGGCAATGTTTACTGGGGCCTCATGGTTCCAGAGGGCTAGAGTCCACGATCATTATGGCAGGAAGCAGGGCAGCAGTGAGCATGTATGGTGTTGGAGCAGTGGTGGAGAACTTATATCGTAACCTGAGAGGGAGGGAGGGAGGGAGGGAGGGAGGGAGGGAGGGAGGGCGGGAGGGAGGGCGGGAGGGAAAGTGAGCATACCAACTATGAAGGGATGGACTTTTGAAGCCTCAAAGCCCACCCCTAGTGACACACTTCCTCCGATAAAGCCACGCCTCCTAATCATTCCCAAACAGTTCCACCAATTGGGGGTCAAGCATTCAAATATATGAGCCTATGGGGGCAATTCTCATTCAAACCACCACAACCACGTAGAAGACAAATCTTTTGGCACATCTCAGAAGAGGGGGTTCTCAATCAGGGTAACTGAGGTGGGAAGAATTGCCCAAACTATGGGCAGCACCATCCAGGCTGAAGACTCAGGCTGAATTAAACAAGAGCAAGCTGGGCCCTGGCAATTCATCTCTCTCTCTCTCTAGCTCCTGATTGCAAGTGCACTTTGCCCAGCCGCATCCCATTCCTGCCACAATGATGGACCATACCCTCAAACTGGGAGCCCTTGGTTCTGTTGGGCATTTGTCATAACAATGAGGAAATGATCTCATGGTTATCCATCACTCCTTCCCTTCTGCTGGCCTACCTGGGGGTCACATTGCTTATGACCTCTTTTTTTAGTTTATTTCTGTGTTCTTGTCTATGTGTGGGTGTATGAACATGTGTGGCAGTGCCTGCAGAGGCCAGAGGAGGCTGTTGGAGCTGCAGTTACAGGTGGATGTGAGCTGCTGATGTAGGTGCTGGGAATTGAACTCTACTGAGAGCAGCATGTGTCCTTGGCCGCTGAGTCATCTCTTCAGTCCCACTGAACGAAGTCAGGTAGATGGGAAACAATACGACTGGTGCTCTTTTTGCCACTTTCCCCTTTGAGATTTCAAAATGGTTTGGGGACTGGGGTCACTATTCCTCGGTGCAGCTTCAGGCTGCCACTCTCTGGTTGCTGTCTGCTCTCACCCTCTTTATCTCTGTCTTACCCCTTCAACCCTTCAGGCCTGAGCCCTGAGGATGGGCTCATGGGTTTTTGCTCTAGACCAGATGTCTAAAACTCCTGGAATACTTACCTCAGGGAGAGAGGAGTTTCAAGTAAATCTCCTTTTGGTTTATACAAATTCAGGCATTTTGACGTTTCTGGAAGAAAGCTTTTGTTTCCTCTCAAATGAACTTTACCTTCTCATTAAAAATAAATAAATAAATAAAAATAAAAATGGGGTGGTGGTACAGGATAACTCAGCTGTTAAAGCCACTTGTCACGAAGCCTGACGACGTGAGTCTGATCTTCAGGACCTGCACAATGGAAGGAGAGAAATGATTCCCACAAGTTGTCTTCTAACTTCCACATGCGAGACATAGCACATGAGCACGCACCAAATACACCATAAATGCAATAAAAATGTACACGTGTCCGCATGCTCACCTGACCCACATTTCAGACACATATTCTAGATGGTTCTGCCTCTCGCTGTGTTTCATCTTGCATTCTTCCAGTGCCCTGGTGTACCGGTGCCCTATTTTCGGCGTCACCTTGTGAGATTGCTATCATTGCTTTAGAAATATCTGAAGGAAGCAGGCAGAGTCTCCTCTGGCTCATCTATTGATGGCTGTCTCTTCAAGCACCCCTCAATAGTGACATCTGGCATCCTTCCAAGCTGCCACGTCTCAGGACCACTGACCTTGCCAACGTGCTTCTGACGGTGACTGGAGAGGGAACTGCAACTGTTCCTCCATAATGGTGCCCATTCGACTCAGTGGTGGCCATGTGTCCCTGTGGATCTCAGTCTCTGCCTTCCACCTTAAGTCCCAAATGAACAACTGGGAGAGCACTCGTTGTATATTTAGTAAACCACGTTAAAAAAAGGTAATCTAACTTATAATGAGGACAAAAAGTAATTTCCTCCCCACCACTGTGTGTTCTCTTTGTCTCCCTCCCACCCCTCCTTCCTCTCTCCCTGCATCCTGCTGTATTCTCTGGAAAATACAGCTTGAGTAAATATGGCCCTGGGGAATAGTGGATGTGAGAAAGCTGTGTAGCCTGGGCTAGAAAGCAATTAGTTGTTCCGGAGCAGTCTCTAAGCAGGCAGAGGCACATCCCTGAGGCAAGGAGGCAGCAGTGTGGCTTAGTTCTGTGTTGGGTGGCTTGCTATCAGCATGCTGTGTGTGCTGCAATCCCAGGAAAAGTGGTTGGCAAAAGCAGAAGCCACCACTTACCTTCGCAGTGGCCCTGAGTCTGTGAGTAAGAAAGGGAAGGCCAACGTGGACTGGGACTGTGGATGTGTGCCTAACCATGAGCTGTCTGTCATTCAGACTTAAAACAGTAAGTTAATGTTCTGTATGCTTGGGTTTTGCTGGACACTGCTTTTTGTTTAAAATGCAAACAAAACCAAACTTTGTTAATGGCATTATTTCCCACACCTCGAAACCCCAGGTGTGCACATCTGAGAGATGCTAATAGGTAGGTATGAAAAGCAGAGATCTGTGTTCAGAGGCTCCGGTTGAATAGTTTAAGCCTTTAATAACTTTCTGCAGCACAGGACCTCCAAGAGTCTTCCCTCAGAATGATGGCTTCACAGAGACACGAAATATATAGCTGTTCTCAAGAATTATCTTGAAACATATTTGGTAGAAAATGTTCTGGTGTTGTCTGACATGTCCCTGCTCCCAGACTTTGATTTTCCCCCTCTTTTTCTCTTTCTTCATTACATTCCTTTTTTTTTTTTTTAATTGAGGTAGGACTCCATATAGCCCAAGTCTTCTGTCCTCTTGCCTCCAGAGTGCTAGGTTACAGGTGTGTGATCTGACTTTCACTCTCTGTTGTTCTTTCAAAGCAATTGACTCCTTGCTTTGTATTCATTTCTCTGTTACATTATTATTATTATTTTATTTGAAGAAATTAACCCCCTTTGCCCTATGGCTTTAGACAAATATACCCATCCTCTTGAAAAGAGATGAGGATTCTTTTAAAGTTTTCAGTTGGCCTTATCATCAACAGTACTAAGGAAGAGGAAACTGAGGCCCAAAGATATGAAGCCAGGGTCTGTGACCATTTTGCTGGCCAGGGCTGAGTCACTCAGCAGGGTTTCCCATAGGCTGGCTTAGTGCCCATCCTCAGGTGCTTGCTTTTCCATTGCAGCATCTTCTTTGAGCCTGAGGACTCCGCTCCTCATTTGTCCTTCAGTTTCTTCTTAATGCCCCCCCTCGTGTGTGTGTGTGTGTGTGTGTGTGTGTGTGTGTGTGTGTGTGTGTGTGTGTGTGTGTGTGTTTGGGGCAGGGTTTCTCTGTGTAGTTCTGTCTGTCCTGGAATTCACTCTATAGACAAGGCTGGCCTGAAACTCAGAGATCCCCCTGCCTCTGCCTCCCCAGTGCTAAGACTAAAGGTGTGTGCTACCATGCCCAGCTTAATCCTTAATTACTGAGAGGATTTGTCCAGGTCTTTTACGTCAAGTACTATTTTGACAGTTTTGCACTGTCCAAAATTAAGCTGAGAGACCCCCCCTCCCGACAAGTATCTTTTGGGTAACTTATTTGAAAGCAAGGCAACAAGATGGGAACAGGTAGACCATTGCTCTGAAGCTTCTTTGCAGCCTGTTTTCACCGGGTGTCCCACACCCAGAGGTTTAGCCCAGACAATAGCAAAAGGATAGGGAGAAGTGCCAACTGCACAAAACCCAGAGCTGGTCTGGAATTAGGCCTCGTCACAGGTGAGGTAGGAGGGTCTATAGTAGAGGGTCCTGGCACCAGCACATACAGCTCAGGTGAAGACTGCCCAACCTCCAGAGGCTGGTAAAAGTCAGAAGGGAAGGCCAGCAAGCAGCTTGTAGCACAGCATAGTCATCCACTCAGGTGACAGTGTGACATCCCAGATGTTACTGTGAGAGCTTTCTTGAGCTAGACGAGGCCTGGGCAGTTAGAACTAGGGCCAGGACCACCATCAGTGATGGGGCTATATTGGTGCTAAATTAAAGGGTATGTTAGAGTGGCTCTTCTGTCTTTCCCACCTAATGTCTCAATTGCACCAAAGGTCCTGGTAGTACTAAGCAAGGTCAGGTACTCAGAAGGGCTCCATGTAGGAAACAACGATGGCCAAGACCCAATAGCACACTGTTCCCCATCCTATCACTTGTATCTCTTATGTTCGCTGATGCTTTTACAAATTCTCTAACTGCTTAGCCCCATTCCACACAGTGTTAACAGTGCTGACCCAACAGCCTGGATATTGTGGGACTGGACTAACTGGGCTGAAAGTAAATGAAACTGGCTCTCAAGGATGCAGATGTGTTTCCTTTGAACTTTTTTGCCTGGCAAACACTGAGCAGGCTCCATTAGCCTCTCTGAGGGTAGAAGAGAGGCTCTGAGTCCCATGGAGTTCCAGAGTTCCAGGCCAACAGTGACATTTCCAAAGTCACTAGCAGCGAGTGATTCTCAATTACCACTTGTAATTTGGAGTTTCAGTGTTGGAGAAGGACACAGATCAAACATTGAAAAGTGCACATCCTCCAAGGTAAAAATAGGAGGGAAAGTCAATACTGACTTAATTTTGACTAATAGTACCAGGTTTCTGTCCAAACCGAGCACTTGAGTTTTATTTTTATAGCTTTCCTCCTTGTCCTTTAAAACCCTGGTGTATTCTGAGTCACTGAAGATTTGGAAGAGGGCAATTAATTTTTAATGCACAATGCAGAATTTGGAAGAGCCTGACTCCAGGCCCAGCCACAGTGGCTAAAGGAAGAGGTCTTTTGACTATTAGCGGAAGTTTGCTGTCACTGTGTTCATCAATAACATCTTGATTCATGTTGAACACTCTCAACTAAACGTGACCTCCCTCCAAGGGGCTGGATCTGGATTTTATTATTGTTTTGTTTGGTGTTGTCTCTCGTGCCTGGACTCATATGAGTCTCCGAGTAAAGTCTCTGTGACTCATCTGTCTTGGTTGGTAATTTCGCTGAGACTTATGAGTGCTGGCAGATGGATACAGGCTCTTCTCTACTCAAAGATGAAAAGCATGTCACTGAAAGTATTAGGCTGGAGAAAAAGCTTTGTGATCTCTGCATATTCACAAAGAAGGGGAAAGTAGGTCACGTTTGGAGCCTGTTCTGTTTGTGGGAGTAAAGAGGATGAAGAAGGAAATGTCAGATAATTTGGTTTTAGCGTAGCTTCTTAGGACAATCCAAGGGGTCACAGGCATGGGGTATGGCACCACTGTGGCTCTCTGTCCTCTTACAGGTTTATAGCAAACCTTTCCAAGCCAGGCTCAGAAACTGTCACACAATGGGCACTAATACAGCTGGCTGAATAGGATTCCCTATATATTTCTTTCAAGGAGAATTTCCATTGGCACTTAGACAGGTTTCTTTATTGCAAGAAAGGATCTGAAGGTGTGTCTCATTGGGCCAGGAGAACTTTCCCTACCCCAGTTCTAGTGTCCCATTCATTGGCTGTTGTTGACTGTTAGAGGGGATCAGGAATGAGTGACACCCAGAATTCTCAAGGAGCTCAGAGGGACTCTTACTCCCATTGCATTTGGGGTCATGGGATTTCTCAGGCTACGCCATCCTGAGGAAGATGCTAAGAGCAAGCAATAGTGGCTGCAGATCACCCTGCCCTAGACAGAGCCCACAGCTTGGAGCTGTTTGTATACATGTGGGGTTCGAGGGCCACTTAGTTCAAAGAGCACCAAATGTGGACAGTTTCTCAGCAGCTTTAGCAGAACCATCAAGATAACCCATGTTCTCTCAGCTCTAGGGTTTTTTCTAGTCTTTTCACTTATTTCAGTGTTTTGTTTTGTTTTTTTTTTTTTTTCATTTTTAATTGCCCCTCTTTTTTGTGGGAGTTGTGGTTTGAAAATATGCATGCTTTTTCTTCTTCTTCTCTCTCTCTCTCTCTCTTTTAAAAGAAGAGTGTGTGATTGAGTCATTAGGGAAGCTGGCTATTTATGGAAACACTGCAGTGATGTAATTTGTAAAAGGAAGAATCCTTTGGCTGTGCACATGAGCAGGATCTTGCTGCTTGGGGATGAGTCTAACATATTTGCTGTTCATAAGTGAAGAACTTTCATGACATTTTGTAGTTCTATGGCTCTGCATCAGACACAAGAGGAAACCGTGCTACAGGGGCTGTCTGTTACTACTTTAACGTGCATATACCTGCAGAGAGCTCTGGCAGACCCCAGTCTCTGGATGCTGAGGTGTGTTTTCTGGTTTATGCTATGCATAGCCGTCTGTCATCCCCAAACTCATCATCAGCATCGTTAGCATCATTGAACCTGTGCACACTGCTCAGGGAGGCCTCGGAGTGATCAGTCTGTTATATCCTAGGCTCACAGAAAGGAAGGTGTTGGCAGGTACCAGGGCCACCGGAGTTGATGTGATTCTGCAGTGTGGAGAGGCAGAGGAAGTGAGCAAGCCTGGCAGGTCTGCTGTTGGACTGGCCAGGGTCCACAGGCACAGACTCTAAATCAACAAGTGGGCGAGCACAGGTAGTGTATCCAGCTCCAGAGCCGAAAGCTATGACATCATTTCCTCACCATCAAGAACAAGAGTGGTAAACCAAATAAATTGGAGAGGAGAGCATCTCTCCAGGCCAAGGTCAATTGTTTGCCAAGATAAAGTGACCCTTTCACAGGAGTCACCTAAGACCGTCGGAAATATCAGATATTTACATTACGATTCATAACAGGAGCAAAATTACAGCTGTGAAATCTCAACAAAAGTAATTTCATGGTTGGGGATCACTACAGCATGAGGGACTATATGTATTAAAGGGCTGCAGCGTCAGGGAGTTTGAGAACCACTGCTTTACAGGGAGGCTGGCATGTCACTCATTGTCTGTGTGATCTTTGCACCCCCACTCTGCCTCAAGTTTTTTCAACCATTTAGTAAAAGTGTTAGAGTTTATGGGTGTCTCTCAAATGAGCTATTTTTAAGGCACCAGAACTCTTTCTTATGAAACACTGAGACAGAAGCCTGGTGTCTAAATCAACGAAGGTGGTTGCGCATTGTTCGGTTAGCACTGGGGAGGAGTAAGGTTGGGGCTAGAGCCCCTAGCTACTTGGTCTCTGTATTACACATCAAGGTGAATTTTGGACACCTTAGGAACAACCCTGGAAGATGCTGCATTGAATAACATGTTAGAAGTCCACCTATCTCAAAAGATTGTCAAACAAGCCTTTGGAATTAGTGTTGCCCTTTGCCATAGTTTCCTAGACCCCTTCTGGGTTTGCAGAATCCTCATATCTGCACATAGTCAGGCCTCTTTGTCAGTCAAGAGTGAGCCAGAGGAAGGAAACCACCAGTGGGAGAGGGCCCATACTACAGATGACTGTGTTATTTATCTATGGTCTGCTTGAGCAGGCCACTTAGTTGCCAGGTCTTTCTGCCTAGCTCCATTGTGTTCAGAAACGAAGGACTTGGGGGCATCAGGTCCTGAGACTCAGTCTCCTGGGTGAGAGAGTGAGAGCCACTGTGCAGCAACACATCAGTAATGCCAGAGCTCAGCCTGTGCTCGTACCTCTCATACACAGATACCTAGGAAGGAGAGGAAGAGGGAGGTGGGACTTGCCTCTCTCTGCCTGCAGAGACTGTAAGCCGGCTCCAAAAGCAAGTCAACACTGGAGGAGTTAGTAGACTTCTCTTTAGTCACAAAGGTTGTTTGGGGCTTGTGGAATCACAGGACACTAGGATCTCACTTAATTCTAATTGTATAGTGGAAATGTTGAGGTCTTTTGGAGTATTCTGTGTAGTTCATTGAAGAAAATTAACCCTGAAATTTGCTGTACCAGGTGGTGACAGCCCATGACCCCCGTTATTCAAGAGGCTGTGGCAGGAGGATCTGCTTGAACTAGCAAGTTTAAGGCCAGTCTGGGCAATTCAGTAAGACCATTTCTCAAAGATAAATAAATAAATAAAGCCTGCAACAAGGACTCAGTGGTAGAGTACTTGCCCAGCATGTGTGGGACCTGAGGCCCAGTCTGAACTTCAGTATTAAGTCTGGATTGTTGTCGAAGCTCTGTTCTTCCATCCATGTCTTTGGATAAGTCACTTGGGATTTCTGAGTCTGGGTTTACATGGCTGTTAGTAGGGAGCGCATCTAACCATGGTGGGGGCTACAGACAGAATGTTGGTGTAAAGGTGTTAACAGTGGCCATCAGCTAGACAGACAGACATCAGGAAAGGCTAGACTACTGCCAGGGAATGTGAGTACAGATAGGGCTGTGGGAGTGGCTGTGTTGAGACTCCTGTTTGGCTTAGTAGCCCTTGGTTAAATCCCCCTAACAGCTCTACTTCCAGGCAGAGGGTCTCAGTGAGTTCCCCTCAGCTGCAGAGCCTGCCATGAACTGCTGGGGCTTTGGGTGCTTGGAACCTGGAGGCTATTCACCTGCTTTCCTTCCGTTATGTGTACTTGGGAGGAAAGGGGTATGTGCTCATGTGAGGGCAGATGCCTGCAGTGTTCAGAAAGCATTGTACGATTGCCTGGTGGTTCTGAACTCCTGATGTGCCGGAAACTGAACTTAGGTTCTCTGGAAAAGGAACAAAACATTCAACTGCTGAGCCACCATTTTTTCCAGCCTGACACCCAGAAGCCTACTGGTCTTACACAGAGAAGCCCTGTCTCAAAAACCAAAACAAACAAACAAACAAAATACAAAACAAACAAACCCAGGAGACCATGACAGCAAGAAGCTAAAGGAAGAACAGAGGCAGGAGAGATGTCAGTAACAGACTTGGGGAGAGAAAGAGGCCCTTTGCAGAAACTAGTCTCTCTTTCTCTCTCTCTCTCCTTCCCTCCCTCCCTCTCCACTCCCCCAACCCCCATCCCCACCACGTGGAGATGAGAAGATGACATCCGACATCATACACAGAAGCCCAGTCCACTTTAGAGTCAGGGTTTCTCACCAGTTAGGCTAAACTGGCTGGCCCCTGAGTCCCAGCCGTCCTGATCCTCTGTTTCCACCTCCCCAGGACTGAGGCTACAGAGGTGCATGGACACACCCAATTTGTTACTTGGGTTCTGGGGACTGAATCAAGTCCTCATGTGTGTAAAGCAAGAACTTCACCGAGCTGTCTCTCTTTCTCAAAGAAGTAGTTCCTACAGGAAGAACCTGTAGAAAACACACAATAAAAGAACATTAAAAACAACCTGGTGTTAGTCTCTCCTCCCAGAATTAATGTTTTAGCTGCTTTGCTCCCTGACTTTTTGCACACATCAAACTTCATACACATAGACATTTAAACATGGAAAAGGACCCTCCTCAGCTGAATGCTCTTCCGTGTTTGAACAAATGGCTGATGATGCTAGGGCCGTCCTGACTCAAATCGTTTGCCAATTTCCCCAGTGTAAAGACTCCCACCGGTGCTGCCTTCAAACTACCAAAATGATGTCAACCAGCTTGGAAACTTCCTGCAGATTTCACAGTCAGCTCTTGGGAACCAGCAGGAGCCAGCTCCAGCCCGCTGCCAACTAAATTCTCCTTTCTAATTAGCCTTTCTCTCTTGCAAAAGTCTTTGTGTCTAAACTTTAAAAGTTGTCTTTTGCAAATTACTCCTTTTTTTTTTTTAAGTCAAAATTGCTTTTCTTTGGGGAATTTGGGATCGTGTCATATTCTGTTCAAATGAGTGTAAATATATCTTAATCAGAAGAGGAATAATTTTCTCGTTCCATTCCATAACTCTTTGCATGTGTGGGAAGGAACCTATACTTTTTAAATTAGATATCAGTAGTAGTTTACAATAAAACAAACAATAGATGGACATGTTCAAGGAAGAGAGAACGGGGTAGCCTGGAACGGGTTCTTTGGCCCATTATCTGAGGATATGTGACGTTCTAAAGACATTTCTCCTTCCTGGTTACTTCTCTTCAGTCCAAACACCTCAGTTGTTCCTCAGCTCCCCTGGCTTTCTGAGGAGCTCTGTCCCCCTTTCTGGTTTTTCTGGTGAGATCAGAGCTACAACTGTTTGGCCCAAGTAAAGCTTCCTAATCAGATCCACATTTTCCTGGTCAAATGGGAGCTGGAGCTGGGATTCGGAAGGAGTGGAGAATTCACTCACAGAGAAGTAATGTGGGGAGCCAGCTCCTCTTGGCTCTGGTGCGAGCTGTTGGCCTTACATGAAGTTGGTGGACTAGCTCATCAGTGTCCGAAGCTAGATGGAGAAGTTATTGGTGCCAAAGGTCTCCCACGCTGGGCTCTTAATTGGCCTCTGTGAGCTGAGCGTTGTGTGGGCCTCTGATAACGAGCCTGGCTCTCCCAGGGCCAGTATCCTCAGACAGGAGCAGCTGACTCAGGCTTCATGAATGCAGGGAGCAGCATGCCGCAGGCAGGCTTTAGGGAGAGGGTGGTCGATTGCCACATAAAGAAGAAAGACTTGGCCATTCCCTCGGTTAGTGTAGCCAATGTGCACAGAGAAAGGCACACATCTAATCTGAAGTCATGACAAGAAAGCAAAATTTGGACTTCTGGGGTATCAGAGAAAGGGCTGAGCCAGCATGGGTAAGGAACTTCTCTACCCCGGCCTCTCCAGTAACCCTGATCATCTTCGACTGATTTCCTTTGTCTCCTTTCCTATCAACCTAATCCCAAGAGGTCACCAAGGGCCTGGGCAACTTAGTGATGCTTGAGGGCCCCACACCCACTCTAGGTTATATATCACTGTCCTCTTATGTGCCTACTACCAAATGTATATTAAAACTCTTTAGTGTGTGGGGCATCATGTATATGTATATATGTGTGTGTGTGTGCTTATGTGTGTGGCAACCAGTGAGGCTTTGGATATCTTCTACTATTAATAGCCATGTTATTGTTGTTGTTGTTATTACTATTTGAGACTGGATCTCACCATTTCAGTTAGATTTATTGGCCAGCCAGCCAGTGATGGCAGATGTCATTCTGTAAATATGTTTCTCATACTGATTAATGAATAAAGCACTGTTGGCCAATAGGAAAGCAGAAGAGGAGACTAGGAGACTAGGAGGAAAGAGGAAGTAGTAAGGAGAGTGAAGATGGAGAGACTGGGGAGATGAGATGCCTGTCCCACTCCCTGGTAAGGTGACACCACGTGGAAATACATACATTAACACAAATGGGTTAATACTTAAGACAGAGCTAGCCGGTAAGAAACTAGTACCTGGCCAACAGCATTATATTAAATACAGAGTCTCGGTGTGTTATTTGGGGCAGGCGCGGTGGCGGGACCAGACAGCGACAGGAGGAAAAACCTTATTCCTTACAAGACAGTGCTGGGGTTGTAGACATGTGCCACCATGCCTGGATTTTACACAAGTGCTGGGGATTTGAACTCAGGTTCTCACTCTTATGCAGTAAGCACTGTATCCATTGAAGAACCTCCCCACCTCCTAAAACATTTTCTTAATAAACTCCAACTTTCTTTCCTAAAAGGAAACAGAGCTGGAGAGATAGCTTAGCAGTCATGACCACTAGCCGCTCTTCCAGAGGACTCATGTCAGAAAAAAACTCTAGTAACTCTAGTTCCAGGGGATCTGACACCCACTTCTGGTCTCTGCAGACATCAGGCATGCACATGGTGCATAGACATATATGCAGGCAAAACACCCCACACATAAAAAAAAAAAAAAAAAAAAAAAAAAAGAGGGGTGGAAGACAGAAACACACTGATCAACTGTTTCTGAAGTGGCCTGGAGAGCTACCCTCTCCCTTTGTCCTCAGCACCACACCCTTAGCTTAGAAGTATGTCTCCCCTTAGGCCTGAAGCTAGTCTTCCAGCAGGCTCAAGGCTGTCCTGACTTCATAAAGACATCCCATCTGACTCTCTGAATACTACCCTTTTGAGTCACTAAAGTAATATATGTTCATTTGTATCTACAAAATCCAGAAACACAAAGTGAAAAACTACTTCTTTGAAATGAAAAGTTATAGTAGTAAGTATTGTTCCAAGAGATTGCTTACCTTTTTAAGCAAACTTGATATCCAACCTAAGCTACTTGTTCTTATGGTGAGTATTTCCCTTACGGATGCTTATCTAAGACAAAGTCACAAATTTGGTTGTGTCAATCTCTTGTTTAAAACAAAACAAAACTATAGTACTACCAGCTCAAACCCCTTGTCTGTGTAAGAACAGCTGAATACAAGTATAACCTACCCCTCCACAGTAGGAGACCCTGCCCACTCCCTTCGTCAGCCTTCCTTACTTGGTGCACGAATGCACTGCTCACGGACTTCCCCTAAGAATCCCGTACCTTAGCTTGTGCAGTTACTCCATTCTCTACATCCTGTGAGGTTCCTATGTTATACATTTTAAAAATATATTTATCTGATTATGTATTATATATACATACATACATACATACATACATACATACATGCATGCATGCAAGAACTTTGTGTGCATATACAACTACACACAAGAACAGGGCATCAGATCCCATAATAGATGGTTGTGAGCCACCATGTGCTTGCTGGGAATTGAACTCAGGACCTTTGGAGGAGCAGTTAGTGTTCTTAGATTCTGGGTTACCTCTCCAGCCCTCCAGGTATACATTCTTTATGTGCATGTACCTAGGAAAACTGGCAACTCCTGAAGGTAAAAGCAGAACACACCAAGCCTGTACTTTTCAGTAGATTGTGGTCATGCCTGGCTCAAGGTAGTAGGCTGCCAGCAAGTATTTATAAGAGTGAATTGGCCTCTGTTTGGTATGTCTTCTTTCATCCTCTTGTACCCATGATTAATCTGTATTGCTTTCCCATCTTCTGTGGCTGGGGTTCATCCACTACTTGAGTTGTGCCTTTGTTGGAGGATTGAAGATGTTATTATTTCCTAGTGGCTTTTCTGTACTGTGTAGAAATCTGAGATGTGAGCTCACTCTTCCAGAGTCAGTACTGTAGAGATAAACTGTCATCCGTCGTCATCTCAACAGGTGACTTACAGGTGTATGGAAATGTATTCCAGAATAACAGTCATGGGTTCCAGGGAGAGAGGGCAGGGGAGGGCAAGCACATGTGGGTAGGGTGAGTATTAATGGGTGTAGATGGCTCACTGGTCTGCCCACAGCCTCAGGGATCCTAGGCTTAAAGGATGCCTAAGGGATTCTGGCCTGTGCCTTTTCCAATCTCTCTCTCTCTCTCTCTCTCTCTCTCTCTCTGCCCCCCCTCTCTTACACACACACACACACACACACACACACACGTGTACACAAAACGTGTAAGACAGTTCTAGACGCCGCACGCTGGTCTTGTGGTACTGAGGATATGTAAATGCGGGCTTTCTGCAGAGGAAAGAAATGGTACTTTATTTTCCATTCTTCATCAACAAGCATGAAAGTAGAGCTATTTTGACTTAAATTCAAAGAAAATGGAAAGCCGGTGTTTGCAATGGGCTGGGAATCAGTGCCTTGCATCCACCATTGGGAAAGAACTAAAGGCAGGTGGGCCCAGCTACAGTACTGCACACCACAGAGTTTGAGTTTCCAAGCCCATTATGGACATTCTCTTTCAAGAGCAGCTTTAAAAAGAGAACAACGTGGGAAGCAGGGTGTTTCTCAGATACGAGTTAGGGAAATTTAATCTTAAGGTGCTTTCGCAGCAAAGATATCAAGTGGTTCTTTATTGTTCACACATCATCAAAGTCCTAGCTTCATTTTCGTTCTCACTCTGTCACTCCCTACACTAAGCTACAGCTCAGACTGGTACCCTGGTGGCAGGAGCCATTGCAGGCATCTCACTCAAAGGTAGCCAAGGAGGGATCCATTGAAATATCGTGATGTTAAAGTTACTTTTGTGTGCTCTCGGCCTCATATGGGCAGTCAGCCCCTCTTGCTCTACCCAACCAGTGGGTTTGTGGACAACCTATGTGCCACATCAATTACCCAAATCTCCCATTAAGAGTACAGACGTCTGTCTGTCTGTCTGTGTGCCTTCACTGCTCCAGTTCTTGTTAGCCAGAATCTGGATTCTGAGGATCAGGATTGGATCTGGCCAATCCAAAACAGGCCTAGGTGATCCCGAAACCCAGTCAGGCTTCTAAAGACCATTTTAGATTTTAAGTTCCTGGGAATGAAGACATTGCTCTATTTATTGTGTTTGATAAATATTTGTTGGGAGAAATAATGACTCCCTGCTCTCTTAACCAGTGTTTATCTTGTGGAACTCAGGAAGACAGAGTCCCACAAGGCTGAGTCCCACAGAGGCAGAGGCGTTTCTTTCCATCTTCCTCCTGGTCTTGCGACTCGTGGGAAAGGACTTGAGTGGAAGGTGTGATGGAGAGTCTTGAAGAACAGTGGGAAGGCAGGCAAATGGCAGAACTAAGGAAAGGAGAGACAGTGCCTGAGCCTGCCAGGCAGGGCCAGGAGCATCCACACTGGGGAGGAAGCCAAGTTCTTAATCACCTCCTTAGGCGAAAAGACTAGAGATTTCTAGTTGAGAACAAGTCTTCAGGTATTTTCACATGATTCCTTTAGACTCTGTCTTGGCATGGTCTGCACTGCACATCTCAAACAGAATGAGGCTGCACTTGGAATGCTCCAACCAGGCACCTGAGGCACGTTGGAAATGCTTCAGTGGAACTCAGTGGGTGGCAGGTAATGGCCATCTTGCTAATCTTGTAATTCCCCAAATCACTGGTGGACCTAAAAGCATCTACTTCCCACAGCTCCTCTCTCAATAGGGCTCAGGGATGTTGGGGTTAGCCTTCTATCCATGAACTTAAACATAGAATGTACCAGGTTTCCTATATCCTTTCCCTAAAGGTACACCTGAGAGAAGGTACTTTCTCTAATGAAAGAGTGATATCATGGATAACAGGCTCTGATCGCTGACTGAGCAACAGGTCCCCTCTCAATCTGTCCCCTCATCTGTGTAGCCGGGGAGGCTGCCATAGGGCTGCAGGGCTCTGGAAAAGGCTGGTGCTTTCTAGAATTTCTGCAGCATAAGGCTTCTCAGTGGGGCTCCAGGTCAAGGGTGGAGAAGAGAATTTGCTTCTGTTGACTTTGCCCTTGAGACTTTGGTCCTGCCCCCTCGTGCATTGGCTTCCTCCGAGCAGTCACATGCACCACTGTGAGTAGATCAAACCTGCTGGTGAGTCGCCGCTGTGTGAGTACTCAATTGTCTCCTATAGTTACACCAAACCTGGAAGGTGTCAGTCTTGGTCCATTTGTGCTATACCAAAATATGAAGAAATGATGAATTGTTACTCTTTGGGAGGTTCGGGTACAAGTAAAAATGCCAGCAGAGTGCTGTGCTCTGTCACCATATTCTCTGGAAGAGATGAAGGCTCTCATCTGTAGGGACAAGAGTCCTAACCTAGTTCCATCCTGCCTTTTAATGTAAAGGGCACCACCCCATCCATGAGGGCAGAACCCTTAGGCACTAACTTCTTAATTCCACCCCAAGCAAGATTCACTTTCAAGATTAAGATAGGAATTTGGAAGGGATACTTTGTGATCACATAGTGTGTCCTTAATACTTTAAGAGCATACAACTCTGAACTTGGAAATTAAGCGAAAAAAAAATTTTAACATTAAAATTAAACTATAAGTATCACATATATGGTAAAACATACCACCCAATATCTAAGGTGAAGAAAAATACCAAGGAAAATATAGAGAATCTAAAGCTACAATCACGGTCATCTAGGGGTGGGGAGATAGGCTGGAGTGTGATTGTGCCGGTAAGAGATATAAACCAATCTTTACTGATTCGACCGACCGTATATGTGGTTTGGGAAAAGTGGACTGAACAGAAGGGGATGGTTAGTATGGCCCAGGAAAGAAACTTGCAGGAGACAGGAGCCAACTGATGTTTTTCTCTGTGGTGTCTCTTAAGAGAGAAGTCTCCACTAAGCAGACCGTTTGCTCCGTGAAGTGCAGGCTGCCTGAGCTGCCTGAGCTGCCTGAGCTGCCTGAGCTGCCTGAGCTGCCTGAGCCTGGGCCCTTCCTAGACTCCTTGCTCTGAGGTTTGCGTGCTCCACATCCCAGTCCTCAAGGGAAAGCTTGTGCGGATTGGGTCAATGCAAATAGTCTGCCCACTTGGTAATTGTATTTCCAATAGAAAAATCAATGAGTGAGCTTTCTTGCTGGTAACTGTCTACAGGAAATAGATGGGGTGCCTTTCAGAGTACCCAGAGAATTTGTGCTTTAAAGTTGAGGGTCCTGAATGTATGGGTGGGGCACAGTCACAAGGTGAAGTCAACTGATGGCATGACATGTCCTTAGCCTGTCCTTGGTTTTCTTCGGGGGTCTCTTCTAGTTATGCACATACATCTACATGCCTTAACAGGATGCTAAGTGAAATTAAAAGAAAAGAAAAAAACAAAGGAAAAGAGAGGAATATGACTGTTCTTAGGTTTATTATAGATAAAAGGGGGTAGAGACATCTGGGAGAGCCCAGAGTGGACATGAACGAACTGAGATGTGCTTTGTTGAGAGACCCAAATGCACACGTTACACACACACACACACACACACACACACACACACACACACACACACACACACACACACACAGGCCACCTAAACAGGAAAGGGCAGCCCAGTCTCTGGGCTGGAGCCAGTCAGGGCAGGGGGCAGGGTATGCCTGCCAGGAGGGCACTGTTACAGGTTGTGCCTGGGGGATGCAGGGAGAACCTGGTGGTCAGCTTCCACTTTGACATATCAAAGGCATATCAGCCTTTTGTCCCAGGTTTGAAACCTAACTGTAAGCTGCAGTGGTCCAGGCTCCTCACTTTCACTGACCCCTGTATGTTTATGGGAATGCCCTATGTGGAACATTTTTGAATGATTTTCAGCCTTGCCCCTCTGTTTATAAGCTCGCCTGCTTCATAGCGTCTCTACATACTTTACACACATTGTTTCTGCTACACTCCTGTTAAAGGCCAAGAGAGTGTGGGCATTCCCTGGGGGCCTCTGAGAGTCGAGGCTAGAGCATTGCACCTTCCACAGCCATTCCTTCTGAATCCTTCTGAGTTCACAACTTGAAGGGGTCAGATGGGGACTCATTGTGTACTCACTCCCGGGGACACTGGCTTGCCTTGTCCTTGTCTGAGGCCTTTCCCACAAGAAGGCCTGGGAAAGGGGCCTGCTTCCCAAAGAGCTGTTCAGCCGAACCTTTCTGCTCCATGATCTTTGGGTTTCCTATGAGGATTCTTTCGGCACCAGGCCTTCCGGCCCTGACCCCACAAGTGAGCAGTCTGGGAAGAGAAGGGGGTGGGGAGCTGGTTTCCACAGCACTTAGGCCCATGCCAAGGGGGAGAATTTGTGGGGCCTCAGTAGGAACAGGATTTCCTGTGGACCAACCCTCAGGCGAGTTCTTCCCCACTTCTAGAAACCTTCATTCTTCCTGCTGCTCCAAAGAGCTTTTATTCTGTGGGATATTTCTCCTTGTCTCCTGAAAGCACTGGGCTGGGGTTGTAGGCACATGGATATAAAACCACCCCTGGGGCTCCCTCCTCCCTCTCTCTTGGCAGATACTCAAAGTCTGATAAAGCAATTTGGCCCATCTCCTCTGTAGTTTAAAACTTCCATGTGTTGTGTATATGCTTCTTAATGAGCCTAGCAACTCTGTTCCTGCTAGCTCATCCCCATCATCCTGGAGGATGCTGCAGCTGGGAAGAGATGTCATTAAGCCACCTCATTTGTCGGATTAGGAAACTGAGGCCCAAAGATTTTAACTGACTTGCCTGGGGACTACAGTTAGCTAATAGAATGCATTGCTGGCTGTTAGAAATATTTGTGCTGTTAATTAACGATGAAGTCAGATCCTGTGTAGTTATAGGCTAAGAATTTAAATACGGTAAACAGGTTATATACCCAAGTTCCAAGGATAAGAAGTATGACAAATATGGCTTGGGAGATGACTCAGTGGATAAAGGGCTTGCTGTACACATGTAAAGACCATGGTTCATATCCCTAGGACACTTGGGAGTGGCAGCCCACCTGTAATTCCCCATTGCCTGGAAGGCAGACAGGGGACCCCTGGAATGGGATGCTCCAGTGAAGAGTGATTGAGAAAGACTGTTAACATGAGCCTCTGTCTACATATGCACTCACACGCACATATGCATGCATACATGTAAACAAGCATGCATGCACGTACACATTCACCATGTGCACATACACAAACTGGAATTAAAACAGAATATCTAAAATAGTCACTTGTATCAGAAGGAACTTGTAAAAGAAATGTCCTTTAAAATGAAGATGCTATCGCAGTGTGATAAAGGGAACTGATGATTGTGTAGTGTGTGCTGATGGTGGGGTCTACAGTGGGTTGGTGGCATCAGGGCTGTCCAGGCCACAAGATGAGGACAGCATGGTCTGATTGTAAAGCAGTTACTGTGGCCTCTGGATTGTCTGGCTATCAACACAGAAGTTGGTTCTATTCCAGGTCCCTTGCCCGGTCAGCAGAGTCACTATTTAAATGGATGGAATTGTCATTGCAAAGCTGTGCATGTGATGTCATGTATTTCCTCCTTTCCAGTCTTTATGTTCTTTGAGAACCAACATATCTGAGCTGTAAAGTAATTTATCCAGAACTGGCTAAAACCTGGTCTTCCAGGAAAAACAGCTTTGGACAAGATTCCAAACTCATTTTCAGTATTTGAACTCATGGCAGATATATTTTAGATGAAGGTGTGGAATGGTAATCATTCCTAATCTTAATTTTTATCTTCCACTGTTTATTTTATGTATGTGGATATTGTGCCTACATGTGCATCTGCTGTACCATATGGGAGCAGTACCTGAGGAGGATGGAAAAGAGCATTTTATCCCCTGGGCCTCGAATTTAGACAAATGTGAGCCATTATGACAGCTGGGAATTGAACTCTGGTGCCTTGGAAGAGCAGTGTGCTAGATATCTGTACATCAACTTGGCACAAGCTAGAGTAATTTTGGAAGAGGGACTTTCAACTGAAAAAATTCTCTTACCAGACTGGCCTCTGAGCATGCATCATCTTCTCAATTAGTCCTTGATATGGGAGGGCCCAGTGCTTTGTGGGTGGTGCCACCTCATGGTATAAGAAAGCAGGCTGAGCAAGCCATGAAGAGCAAGCCAGTAACTACTCCTCCATGGCCCCTCCACCTGCAGATTCCTGCCTTGAGTTCCTGCTCTGACTTCGGTGTTGGCCTGGGAAGTGGAAATAGAAGCAGACCCTGTCATCCCCAGACTGCTCTTTGTTAAAAGAAACCCTAACCAGGACAGGCAGTAAGCACTCTCTACCCACTGAGCCATCTCCCCAGCCCCCCAGCTGCTTTCTTACGCTCAACCTGGAGAGAAAACATTCATGAGCATACCTGATTTTCCCTCATCCCTAGTACTTCATTATATTTAATATAGATGGGATCTCCAACTATGAGAATCTCAAAATAGCTGCCAGATTATACTTTTTTATTTTATTTTATTTTTTTGTATTCCTTGAGGTTGATCACAATTAGAAATGGAAGGAACTTGGACCTGTCTTGGGGGCAGTTTCCTCGTCTGTGGAATGGAACACTGGATGAGGTACCTTCAAGATCTCTACCTTCTATGGTTTATATGGGAAGACCTCGCTCATCCCCAGAGCCCTAGCATCAATGGGGGAAAGTCTAGCCTCTCAGAATCTTTCCACTGCCATCCTTTGCACTATATGTGGCTCACTTGATAGTTGTGGTCTCTTCCTCCAATGGAGCCTACGAGTTCCATCTCTCCACACCAGCCTGGTGTCAGGGGCACAGCCCATCAGCCTGTCTCCATGTAGCCCTGCAGACTGATAGGAATTGGGCAGTAGCTTACTCTGCCAAAGCAGAGTTGAGAATGTCTTTGTATTTACTTTTATGCTAATTTCTTAATCCATTATGGACTTGTCGTAATATCCAAGACCACACGATGGTATGTGTAAACCAGCAGAGGAATTAAAACCCTCCTTTCTTTTCTTTTCCAGTGCCCCTCCCAGGCAAGGCAGTAACTCAGTAGCTGTTAATTGACAGTGAGGCAGAGCTGAAGTTGAGCGATGCAGGGTCACAGTCTATGTCTGCAAGCCTTGTGTTCACAAAGGATCCTTCTGAAGTATAACAGTATCTAATTAATGAGGGCTAGACAACGTAGAGACTTATGTCATATGAAGTTTGGGGTCTTTTCTCCTCAAACACACGTGAGTCTCTGGCAGGAAAGGAGAAGGAACAACATGTTGGAAATAGCGTTCTGTGTCATAGTTTCTGTCTTTTTTTTTTGTTTGAGACATGATCTCTATATGTAACCCTGACTATCCTGAAACTTGCCATGTAGACAAGGCTGGCCTGGAACTCACAGAGATTCATCTGCCTCTGCCTCCTGAGTGCCAGGACTAATGGAATGTGCCACCACATCCAGCATTATTGTCTTAAAAATTAATATTTTATTTTATGTATATCAGTATTTTGCCTGCATGTGTGTGTGTGTGTGTGTGTGTGTGTGTGTGTGTGTACCACATGTGTGCCTGGTACCCAAGGGATGGAAAAGAGGGTGTCAGATTCTCCTAGAACTGTAAGCTACCATGTGGGTGCTGGGACTCAACCCCTAGTCCTCTGCAAGAGCAGCCAGTGCTCTTAACCACTGAGCCATCTAGTCTCTGTCTTTTGTCTCTCAAAGATACCTTTCTTTTCATGTTTGGGATAGAGGTCTCATCCCCAAGGAATGGCATTCCAAGCCTCATTCAGTTGCCATATCCAGGTCAGAGCCCTGAGTATCTGCTGTTACTTAAATCTCTCCATCTATTCTAGATATGACTCCCTGGAGTCAGCCTATCAGATTCACAGATCATCCCAGGACAGGTACAAAATAATTACCATAAAACTTCAATTTATGAAAGGGAAGATAGGAATCATAAGGGCTGTTGTCTGCAGCAATGAGCAGATCTCCCTGTGCAAGCAGGGCAAGAGCTCGCACAGGGTCCAGATGGCAGCTCCCTTCTCAGGAAGGTAGTCACCTCTGTGCACTGCCATGACCCTCATCTCCATCTGTTCCTTATCCTTTATGCCCACCCCCTTTTTGGGGCCTCAGGAGGACACCTTTTCTGGGGACCAAATATTCCCTATGCTATTTTTTGTTAATGTAAGTGTTAATGTAAAGAGTTTCAAAACTACTCCATGGGCTAGAAAGCTATCAGTGGTTAGGAGCATTGGCTGCTTTTATAGAGGAGCTGGATTGAGTTCTCAACACCTACATGGTGGCTCACACCATCTGCACTTCCAATTCTAGGCGATAGGATGTCTTCTTCTGACTTCAGTGGGTATCAAGAATCATACGGTATACATGCATATATATATAAGCAGAACACTCATACACTCAAAATATATCTAAAACAAATTTAAAGAATGAGCTTCAACACTAACTAAACCATCACTACTCTGTGAATCATCACACACATGCCACATACACACAAATGCCACACATACCATACACATATATATACACACATACACCCACAGACCCAAACACCACATACACATGTACACACACACCAAATATACACATACCACACACATACCAAATATATGAAGTCTGGGGTCTTTTCTCCTCAAACACACGTGAGTCTCTGGCAGGAAAGGAGAAGGAACAACATGTTAGAAATAGTACATACCACATATACATAGGCCACACACACACACACACACACACACACACACACACACACACACACCTATAGGAATCAAGTTATTCCAGGTTGTTGTAAACCAGATTGGAGGTGTTTAAAGCAAACGATTCCCTCTGGATGTCAGTAGGTGTCTCTTCTGTATGCTTCTGGTTGGTTCTGATGGGCTGCATTCTTCCTTTCTGACTCCAGAGTTGCACCCATCTCCCTAAGTGGTAGCATCATGACAGGCTGTGTTTGGCGTTGGCAGTTGAAACAGCAATTTCTGATGTGTAATCTCATTTTTTTTTTTCAAATACTCTTAAAACTCTTGGCTAGTAGGGCCCAGCTCACCCCCTTTCAATAAGACTGGTTTTCATCACACTATAAGGGTCTTCAGTATGGGCATCTTTGGGAGTTTATGCTGCATGCTGAATGTCCAGAATGTCTTCCAAGGCAAAGTGATGTGTCTATCCATTTGTTGTATTATCTTCATATGGAGTTGACGTTCTCTAGATTTTACTACAGAAGACAAAGCAGTGATCTAATTTTGTTCCTACCATTTTCCATAACTCCACCACTCCTGTCAGCACAGAAATGGCCATCCATGGCATGGTGGTTGGTTTGTTCAAATATTTCACATTCCATAGGTAAGCCCAGCACTATCCAGTCTGGAGCCTCGAGTCCCTGACACCTGCTTCCTGGCCTCTTGCTCGGTCGGTCCCCTGGTTTAGGTTCTGCTACTTTTAGCTCTTCTACTCCTAGGTTCCTGTTGTTGGTTATTTTCACTCTTTATTCTTCGAGGGCCTACCACCCAACTCCCAAAGAAATACCCACCATCTACCTTTTACCTTTGGGAGTTTTCCTTTTCTTACTTCTGTATATCTTCCTTTCACCCTGGCTCCTGTCGCTGCTATTGTCTTCCTCTTCTTGTCCTTGCTCCTTCTCCCCTCCTCCCAGGTTTCTCTATTTATTCTCTCAGCTTGCCAGCCCCACCTGTCCCTCTCCTGCCTCACTGTGGCCCAGTCAGCTATTTATTAGAACAATCACGTGTCTTAGACTGGCAAAGTAACACAGTTTCACAGAGTTAAACAAATGCAACTTAAAAGAATGCAACACATCTTTGTATCATTAAACAAATGTCCCACAGCATAAACAACTGTTACACATCTTAAAATAATATTCCATAACAGGTACCAAATTCTGTTTCTTTCTTTCTTTTTTTTTTTGACGTTTAATCAAACTAATCATTGGGTTTAGAAAAAGCCAGATGAAGGCAATTTTGAAAACCTGGAGCTGGAGTTTTCCTTTCAGTTCTGATTCTCTTTCAAAAGGCCTTGGCATCAGCTACACCCAATGATTTCTTATTCCATTGATCAGCTTTATGCTACATAGCTATCCATACCCACACTCAGTGCTGTGTTTCAGTTGAATACTTTGCTTCTCCCATAAAATAAAGGGAAGGAGGGCAGATATCAGGTGGACAGCCACAAGCTTGTGTTTATTTGTCACAGGGAGCCTGTTGGTGGCCATGGGACAGGATCCCTCTGCAGGCTGGGTGCTGACCTGGGTGAGGACAGTGGCTGGACTATCAGAGGCAGGCAGCATGCTGATAGAGAAAGAGGAAAGTCAGGGCTGCCCGCCCCCCCATATTCCATCACAGCGAATTTGTAGAGAGGTCCTGGATATGTTTAAGAGCACACGTTCCTAACGTTGAGATGTATGCTTGTGTGACTTGGTGTACACACAGTAGGGTTCCCTGTGCTAGCACTCTTGATAGTCCCACTGAAAGGAGACGGTGACAGCAGCTGTGAGAGAGTCACCTCTGACCTAAGCGTGGCTATTGGTTTCATCTGAATGTGTAGAGTCACCGGCAATCATGAATCTGTGCAGTCTGTAACTATTCATTTATTTTTATTATTTCGAGACAGGGTTTCTCTATGTAGCTTTGTAGATCAGGCTGGCCCCGAACTCACATAGATCCACCTGCCTCTGCCTCCCAAGTTCAGGGATTAAAGGCATGCACCACCACCACCAGCTAGTATTCAATTTTTTAGGCCAACCCCAAAGCTGCCTTCTCTGGAGAAACATTTTCTTTTTCTTTTTTTTTTTTTTTTCCAGACTTAATTCACTTTATTTTTCTTGTATAAAACCCCTTATGTGGTGGCAACAGCTGAAGCCTGGGTCCTCTGAACAGAGACTCTGATATGGACTTTCACAAGATGATCAGTGAATTCCTGATAAGGAGACTTGGTGAACACAGTCTCTTTCCAGAGGTCAGGGGTCAGGTAGCTGTAGGTCTTAGAGATGGCATCAAAGGTGGCCTTGGCAAAGTTGCCCAGGGTGGCAGTGCAGCCCCTGGCTGATGTGTAGCAGTCATCAATACCGGCCATCATCAGTAGCTTCTTGGGCACAGGAGCAGAGACGATGCCAGTGCCTCTGGGGGGCAGGGATGAGACGCACCAACACAGAGCCACAGCGGCCTGTCACTTTGCATGGAACAGTGTGGGGCTTGCCAGTCTTGTTCCCCCAGTAGCCTCCCCTCACAGGGACAATGGGAAGCGTGGCCAAGATGATGGCCACTCGGATAGCTGTGGCTACCTCCTTGGAGCATTTAACACCAAGACCAACATGACCGTTGTAGTCCCCAATAGCGACAAAAGCCTTGAACCTGGTCCGCTGGCCAGCCCTTGTCCGTTTCTATACTGGCATGATCTTTAGAACCTCATCCTTAAGAGATGCCCCCAAGAAAAAGTCAATAATCTCGGATTCCTTAATGGGCAGAGAGAAAAGGTAGATCTTCTCCAGGGACTTGACCTTGATGTCCTTAACCAGGCGGCCCAGCTTGGTGACAGGGACCCACTCCTTGTCTTCGGCTTTACCTCCATGAGCCCCACAGCCTCGACCACGACCGCGGCCCCTGAAACCGCTGCCGAAGCCTCCGAGGCCTCCTAATCCTGGGCCCCCGGGTCCTCCAGGCCCTCCCACTGCACCAGCGTCATCCGCCATTTGGTGTTTTCCCGAAGTAGAAGAAGCTAGAGAAACATTTTCTAAGCTTCTGAGTGAGAAGATGGGGCCTGACCTTTGCTGATCACGTGCTACACTGTGGCCAGTGGCAGCAATTGTGCCTTCCTGCCAGGGTTAGGGTCTTACCCCCTCAGAGTTCTGCATGGTGCCTGGCATATAAGTCCCCTGGGGAAGGTTAATCGAATGCAATTGCCAACTGGCCTTCTCCATCAGAGAAAATTCTCACCTCCATCCCCATAAATCTAGAAAAATGATTCCTTTCACTCTCTCCTCTGAACTTCATTTTCTCTCTGAGAAAGTCAATAAAAAGCTGTGCCATCTAGGGTGGAAAACATTCTCCAGCCTTCTCGGGAAGTGACCTAACAAGGAATAATAACAAACAGGAGACGGTGTCAGTAATAAACGACCTTATTACTCGGTCCCCCAAAAGAGATTTCCAATACTGTGTATTTTGAGCTTCCAGAGAACCTGAGTGTCAGCTATTAATTGGTTCCAAATAAATCAAAAGCTTAGCAAATACCATCTACATAATCACATGGCTATTAAAAAGAAAGGTAAGATCAAAGATCATCCATCCATGTACTAAGACTGAAAGTCTTCTTTGGCCAAAGTAAGTTAACGCCTTTTCCTGCTTCTCACAGGCATATTAAAACCATATGAAAAAAATCAAAGCACTCCTACCCTCCCAACCTGCAGGACGTGCCTTTCTTCATCGTGAAAAGGAGAAAGATAAGCTAAACTTCTTCCACGTTCTCTCCATCTCTACAGAGATGTCTTCAAATGCGGGGACACTGTCCTGTTCATCTGTGTGTGTGCCCTACCTCTGCTCAGCGCCTGTCACACTGTAGACTCAATAATTTAAAAAAAAAAAAGTTGTAAAGATCCTTTAAATTAAATTTTAATGGCTTGTGATTCAAGGTGTTAGTCACAGTTCAGATGATTCCATATATAAAAATAGACTGTGTCATCAGCAAGACGCTCTTTAAATGACTGATTGAGGCAAGCCAAACTCAGGAGTGGAGGCTTTTTTTTCCTGGTGTCACTTTGCATCCATTCAGGAAGTATTCACTAAATATTAAGATCCAGGCCTTTAAGCCATTATAAGTCCTTTACTGGATATGTTTAAAACATGTGGATGTTTTATAAAGAAGGGCCAGGAGTGGGCACATATCTTTAATCCAGCACTTGGAGGTAGAGGCAGGTAGATCTCTATGAGGTCAAGGCCAACCTGGTCTACAGAGTGAGTTCCAGGACAGCAGGGTGGCACAGTGAAAGCCTCTTAATAATAATAATAATAATAATAATAATAATAATAATAATAATAATAATAATAATAAATTAAATTGTTGAACGAATCAGGCCTTGAACTTGGCACTGGGAATATATTATCAGTAAGGCAAATGTATTATCACACTATAGAGTAATTGCAGGTAAAAGATGTTGCCGTGCCCGTGGCGACCAGAGTATCAAGCTGGAAGAGGGTGTCAGGATTGAAACACTTAACAGACCACCATGAGAAGTGAAGAGGAAGCTGCTGCCATTTATTACAGAGTGATGGGCTTATATACCCAAGCCAGGGGATGGGGATGGGCTAAGCATAGGAGAAAGTCATGTACCACCCACACCTGGAGCCAAGGCACAGGCACTGCACACGGGAAAGTTATGAGAACAACCTTGTTTTATCAACCTCGAGAGCACGGGAGTTCTATGGCTGGGTGGGGAGGAAGAGAGGTGTAAGGGACAAGTGCTTAAATTCCCCAACAAGATGTTAGGGGCTGGAGGAAACTGAAGATTTGGGTATTGGGTTAAATTCCTTCCCAAAGCCATTCTAGAATAAATGGAAACAGTATAGAATACTTCCTTAACAGAGTCAACAGAAGTTGCTGGCAGCCGAGTACACAAAATAAACCATCCCCTAATCCAAACCATGGCTCCTCAGCAAAGCTGGGATGGTGTTTTTCCCTGAAAATTTAGCCTGGCTGGGGCCAGGAGAAGTGTCCTCCCTCCCTCCTCCTTTCCTTCCTCCATTCCTTCCTCTCTTCTTTTCCCCCTTTTTGGTTTTTCTGAGACAGAGTTTCTCTGTGTAACCCTGGCTGTCCTGGAATTCACTCTGTAGACCAGGCTGGCCTCAAACTCCTAGAGATCCACTTGCCTCTGCCTCCTGAGTGCTGGATTAAGGATCTGCACCACCACTGCCGAGCCTGGGTCCTACTTTCTGAAAGTGGCAAAAGTATGAATTTGGAGCAAGTATGCCGTCTGGAATTCTAGCTCCATCTTTTTGTGTTCTAACTTCCATCTTTTGTGTGGATTGAGTAGAAAAGAAACCGTCCTGCCACTAGATGGAGGTGATCACAGAGGGCAGAGGTATGGAGCCAGGAGAGAAGGCAGGGCTCGGAATCACATCTCTTCTCCTCACTTTAGCCATCTTACCTGATCCTGCATTCCAGTTCCTCCCCCATCAGCCTCCCCCAGCTTTTGAGACAGCATCTTGCTGTATAGCCTTGACTGGGTTAGAATTCTCTGCAGCCAGGCAATCTTCCTGCCTCTCCCTTCTTCCTGAGCCCTGGAACTAAAGGTGCACCCCACCAAGCCCAGCTAAATTCCCTTTAAAACATAACCAGGCACCAGCGAGATGGATTCAAAGGTAAAAAGCACCTGCTGCCTGAGCACGCTGGTGACTTCAATCCCCCAAACCCACAATAGGGGAGCACTGACTCCCTAAAGTTGTCCTCTGGCTCACACACATGCTTATATGTATACATGCATACAGAGGCACACAGGCAAGCATGCAGTGTATGCACACATGTATCAATACTGTTCTGGCAGGTTTTGTGTCAAGTTGACACAAGCTTGAGACATCAGAGAGGAAGGAGCCCCAGCTGAGGAAATGCTTCCATGAGATCCAGCTGTAGGGCATTTTCTCAATTAGTGATCAATGTGGGAGGGCCCAGCCCATGGTGGGTGGTGCCATCCCTGGGCTGATGGCTCTGGGTTCTATAAGAAAGCAGGCTGAGCAAGCCAGAGGAAGCAAGCCAGCAAGCAGCACTGCTCTGTGGCCCCTGTATCAGTTGCTACCTCCAGGATCCTGCCCTGTTTGAGTTTCTATCCTGACTTCCTTCAAGGTTTCTACCCTGACTTCCTTCAAGGATGAACAGCAATGTGGAAATGTAAGCTAAAGAAACTTTCTTCCTCAACTTGCTCTTTTTGGTCATGATGTTTTTTGATGCAGCAATAGAAACCCTCACTAGGACAAATACTAATACTAGCAAACAAAATAAAATTTAAATTTTAGCTACTTAGGCCAAGTGTAGTGGTCTACACCTATAATCCTAGTACTTGGGAGGCAGGAGCAGGAAGCCACTTTGAGACCAGCCCTCAAAAAAAAAAAAAAAAAAAAAAAAAAAAAAAGCAACACAACAAAAAACTAAAATGAACAAAAAGAAAACAAACGAACAAAAAACAACAAAGCTGGAGATGCGGCTCATGAATACAGGTTTGACCTTGGCCCTGAGGACAGTCCCCAATACTAAGACGAGCATAACTACTCAAAAGTGTGTGTGAGACAGGTCTCAGTAAAGAAACTAAGGTTACAGCTTCTTTATCAGGAAGAAGCTTTTGTTTGTTTTCGGAGACAGAGTTTCTCTGTAGCAGCCCTGGCTGTCCTGGAACTCACTTTGTAGACCAGGCTGTCTCTGCCTCCCAGGCACGGAGATTGAAGGCGTGCACCACCACACCCAGCAGGGAGAAGGCTTTTGTTTGTGACTATCCAAAGGCACCTGGAAATGTCCAGAGCAGAGGAAAAGAGGAAACAGACTGGACACAGCCAGGGCTAGGGAAGGGGAGAGTGGAAGAGAATAGGGGACACGGTGAGATAGGAAGAGGTAGAGAATAGAGCAAAACAGACAGCAAAGGGACAGCAAAAGCTATAAAGTGGGATGGGCAACCAACTGGATTATAAGGAGGAAGTAACTGAGCTGAGGGAAGGACCAGGATGCTGGCGTGTACTTTGAGATGTAGAACAGGTACTTGTGATACTAAGGGGACCTGGGGGCCAGCATGGACTTTGATATTCTGATAGCCACTACAGGTGTGTATCAATGAGTAACCAAAGGAAAGACTCAATGCTGGCTTTTATCAGCTTGTACTAATTAGACCAGCTTGGATTAATTTCTGGATATATGGCCAGCCTGAGACCAAACAAAAGGGAATGATGGTTGTAGAGGGAAAGAGAGAGATTGGGGGGGGGAGGAGAGAGAGAGAGATGGGGGAGAGGAGAGAGAGAGACGGGGGAGAGGAGAGAGAGAGAGACGGGGGAGAGGAGAGAGAGAGAGACGGGGGGAGAGGAGAGAGAGAGAGACGGGGGGAGAGGAGAGAGAGAGAGACGGGGGGAGAGGAGAGAGAGAGAGACGGGGGAGAGGAGAGAGAGAGAGAGACGGGGGAGAGGAGAGAGAGAGAGAGACGGGGGAGAGGAGAGAGAGAGAGAGAGACGGGGGAGAGGGAGAGAGAGAGACGGGGGAGAGGAGAGAGAGACGGGGGAGAGGAGAGAGAGAGAGACGGGGGAGAGGAGAGAGAGAGAGACGGGGGAGAGGAGAGAGAGAGAGACGGGGGAGAGGAGAGAGAGAGAGACGGGGGAGAGGAGAGAGAGAGAGACGGGGGAGAGGAGAGAGAGAGAGAGACGGGGGAGAGGGAGAGAGAGAGAGACGGGGGAGAGGAGAGAGAGAGAGAGAGACGGGGGGAGAGGAGAGAGAGAGAGAGACGGGGGAGAGGAGAGAGAGAGAGAGACGGGGGAGAGGAGAGAGAGAGAGAGACGGGGGAGAGGAGAGAGAGAGAGAGACGGGGGGAGAGGAGAGAGAGACGGGGAGAGGGAGAGAGAGACGGGGGAGAGGAGAGAGAGAGAGACGGGGGAGAGGGAGAGAGAGAGAGACGGGGGAGAGGAGAGAGAGAGAGAGACGGGGGAGAGGAGAGAGAGAGACGGGGGAGAGGAGAGAGAGAGAGACGGGGGAGAGGAGAGAGAGAGTTTAATGTAACAAGAGAAGCAAAGGCATTCTCAGGTGCTTGGCAGTAGTTTAAGATGACTTGGAGCAGAAGTTATAGTTTTGTAATAACACTTAAGAATCCCTCTTCCCTGGATGCACAGGTGGAAAATTGTGTGCCACAAAGTCTTCATGTTAAAATTGTTTGGAATACTTTATGAAGCTACTATCATAGGTAGAAGGCCTACAACAACCATAAGTCAGTTTTATTTGGGGATATAGATCCCATCTATTTCAAGTTGTACACTCATCTAAAATAAAAAACCTGTTGTGAACTATTTTAACTGGGCAAAGATGTATTACATTTGTTTATGCTAAAGGATATTACTATGTAAAGATGTGTTACTTTTATTCATGCTGCATTTGTTTAATGATGTAAGGATGTGTGTTTAATTATGTAAATATGTGTTACATCTATTTCTCCTTGCCTGCTTAAGGCACCTGGTTGGTCTAATAAAAAGCTGAATGGCCAATAGCTTGACAGAAAAAGGAATAGGCAGAGAGAATAAATAGGAGGAGAAATCTAGGTTTAAGAAGAAAGGATGAGGGAGACTCCTGGGGCAAGAAGCCAGGCAGATGGCAGACAGACACACAAAGGAGTGAAAGATATACTTAAGAAAGGTAAAAAGTCCTGAGGCAAAAGATAGGGAAAGAAAAATAGGTTAAGTTAAAAGAGCTAGCCTAAGCTAGGCTGAGCATTCAAAACTAACAATAAGTCTTTGGGAGCTGGTTAATGGTCCAAAAGAAAAAGCCTGGTACAAGAAACACACCCTGGCCTCAAGCATCTCTTGTGGGCTTACTCCCTGTTCTGCATGGCTATACTAAGTGTGGGTCTCCCACCACATCCAGTAAAACTATAGCATGTAAAATGTTGGCCCTCAAAAGATAGAGATCAGGAATGGCCATTTACAAAACACAAGTACTGTCACACTTCGTGGCTGCTCTTTGCAAGCTTCAAAAGCCTACTCTTTGGAGATCAGTTACCCCATCAGGGAACAGATATCGTGGACACAGAGACCAATCACAACAGCCCCATCAATTTTTATCTGTTATATATAGGTCTCCAATTAGATTCCCATCTCAAGCCAAATAGCCATGATAATTTAAATTAATTTTGAGTGGCTTGAAACTGACAGCCCTAGCATTAAACTAAATGCTTTTGTTACGGAGGTAATTTATTTACATGGTGATGGGAACTACCTCCTCTCTTGGATTCCCTTTCAAGAAAATCATTCAGTCTCAAAAGAGGTGACACACTTAGAAAGGGATGAAAAGTGGCCCAGAATCTTCCTGAGTCTTTCCTGGGGTCTCCTTGTGCAACTTCCTGGTTAGATACATATTTGATGGCATATTGAAGGGAGAAGTGGCTTTTTATTTCCCTATCGATCAAGGAAGTTTCCTGGAGAGGGGCAGTGTTCCAGAGGGTCTCTGTGTGTGTCTCTGTGTGTGTGTGTGTCTCTGTGTGTGTGTGTCTCTGTGTGTGTGTGTGTGTCTCTGTGTATGTGTCTCTCTCTGTGTGTGTGTGTCTGTGTGTGTCTGTGTGTGTCTCTGTGTGTGTGCGTGTCTCTGTGTGTGTGCATGTGTCTCTGTGTGTGTGCATGTGTCTGTGTGTGTGTGCATGTGTCTGTGTGTGTGTGCATGTGTCTGTGTGTGTGTGCATGTGTCTGTGTGTGTGTGTCTGTGTCTGCCTGTGTCTGTGTCTGCCTGTGTCTGTGTCTGCCTGTGTGTGTGTCTGCCTGTGTGTGTGTCTGCCTGTGTGTGTTCATGTTCAATCTGTGTGCTCAATGTGGGGGAGCTACACTAGGGATAAGCATGGAGAAAGGAGTTTATAAACTTAGTTTATAAACAGTCCCTGTATCTGACAATTATTCATGGGCCTTTCTCTCAAGGCTGGCTATTTTAACTCCAAGTTTTTGTTTTTCCTCTTCCTCTCCTAGGTGTGAATGAGCCCAGGCACAAAGCTGTCACTGCTGAAAACACATCTGATTTCCATGTCATTTGCATGACCCCTGCAGTGAAATGAACCAAGCAAGGACTTGTCAGATACTTCCTCCCCTCCCTTGCTGAGCACTCCGGAGCCATTGTTCAGTGTTGTTTAATTGTGTCCTGTCCTCTCTTGCCAAGGCAAACATCACTGTCTCTGAGGAGGGATCCCCAAGCTTGTCAGCTGGCCTGAACATGAACATGGGCAAAGCTGATGACTGTGAGCATTCCCAAGGGGCATGGACCGCTGTGGGGTCCAGTCTCCAGAAGCAGGACCTCTCATGATGCTGGTGTCTGGGAGTGTGCACCATGCCCATCACCCAGGACAATGCCGTGCTGCACCTGCCCCTCCTGTACGAGTGGCTGCAGAACAGCCTTCGGGAGGGTGGGGACAGTCCGGAGCAGCGGCTCTGCCAGGCAGCCATCCAGAAGCTGCAGGAGTACATCCAACTGAACTTGACTGTGGATGAGAGTGCGCCCCCCCCTGATGACAGTCCCCCAGAGATGGAGATCTGCACGGTGTACCTCACCAAGCAGCTGGGGGACACTGAAACTGTGGGGCTCAGTTTTGGGAACATCCCTGTTTTCGGTGACTATGGTGAAAAGCGTCGAGGGGGCAAGAAGAGGAAAACCCACCAGGGTCCGGTGCTGGACGTGGGCTGCATCTGGGTGACGGAGTTGAGGAAGAACAGTCCAGCAGGGAAGAGTGGCAAAGTCCGGCTTCGGGATGAGATCCTCTCCCTGAATGGACAGCTGATGGTTGGAGTTGACGTCAGTGGGGCCAGGTAAGTGGAAGATCACCAGCCAGCATGTGGCCCATTACGCCTTTTTTTTTCCCCCTTAACTTTTTATTTGGGTCTGAACCTATAGGCTTATGGGTTCTCTGGCAAGAGGCCAGTGGCTTTTATCCCCTACAGCAAAACACACAGAGTCCTAGGCTTCTGTTGCCTCATAACATCCTCGCAGTTACAGCAGATGACAAGGAGACTTGGTTTTTCAAAGCTTGCTTCCAAGAAATATTATTTGTTGAGCAGCATCTGCTGTAGTGGATATCTGTCAGTGAGTAGCTCGTTGAATACCTGAGTGGTTTGTCTTATTTTCATTTTTGGTCTATTCATTAAGAGCACCTAGATTCAAAACATTTCCCTTTCCACAACATTTGGGGTAAAAAGGTAAACACTGTGTGAAACTATAAGCAACATCCCATTGAACTAGACTGTGTCATTTAGCCCAGCGTCTCACTGGCAACCAGAAACCCAAGGCTGTGGTCCTGGATGTGTTTCCTCTGCTCATCACTGCACCCAAGATAAATGATAACATAGGTATTTTATTGGGGAACAACTTAACACAGAACAATAAAGAACCACCATAGCCTTTTCTCTGCCCTTCCAATGTGATCCCAAGAGAGCAGAGCGCTAGAGAGCCCACTCATGCTTACCTCTTTCTGTTCTGCACCTGAAGCCACGCCCAAAGGGGTGTGGCCACTAACACAAATATACTAACAAAAATGTCACAATTCCCCTTTTGGTCTAAAGAAGGTTTTAACCATTGCACTTCACCTATGACAGGCACAGGACTCCCACAGATTCAAAGCACAGATGCCCATCCTGGCATTCTTGTGTTTCCTACCTATGCTCCCTGCCCAATACTGTATGAAGTTAAGACAGGACAGTTGTGTTTCCCTGGTGAATCAGCTTCGTAGAACGATTGTCAGGTTCAGGGATAGGCTAGATGGACTCCTAGCATTCTGAACATCTATCATAGTTACAGTTTACCCCAGTGAAAAGATGAAGACTGAAATCGGCCACAGCGAAAGCTTCAGGGTGGAGTCGAGACCACTCCATGCCCGTTTTCAGTTGCCACCCAGTCCATAGTACTCAGAGGTCCCTACATGGAGTATTGTCACCAGGGCTTTTGTGGGGTTGGTCATGTGGGACTGACCTTGCTCATCTAGTCTCTAGTCCCTCTAGTGGCAAGTTAATAACTGGCCCAGAGCTCCCACACAAACCACATACAGTTAGTAGAAGCTGTGTGGCAGGTGTAACCCATGTCCCAGATACATGGGTTACATTGTCTAGGATGCACAGGGTATCCCAAGGGCTTATGTGTTGCCTCCCAGGGCTGGTCAGAAGCCAGTCTTTTCCTTGGCATGCATGTGGATTGAATGCCTCAGACCTTCTGAGTTCACGCTCTACAGAGCACCTGGAGTCCTAAGCACCCACTGCCTCATAACAACCCAGATGTTAACAGCAGAAGACAAAGAGAACTAGCTTGGTACTTTCAAGGCTCACTCCCTGTCCCTTTTTATTATTAATTTATTTTACATTTTAATTTCAGTTTTCCTTCCCTCCTCTCCTCCCATTTCCCCCACTTTTCCTCCTCCATACCCCCCAACATTCTACCTGTTCCTCAGAGGATAAGGCCTCTCCTAGGAAGTCTACTAAGTCTGTCCCATTGTCCCATTGAGGCAAGACCATGGCACCTCTCCACCCCACACACCCCTGTGTCTAGGCTGGGCAAGGCATCTCTCCATATAGAATGCACTCCACTGTCAGTTTGTGCATTAGAGTTAGATATTGTCCAGCTACACCATTGTCATCTATATTAAGGGAGTCTAGTTTTAGTTCTGTCTTGTGCAGGTTCCCCAGTTGTCAGACCTGAGTCAGTCATAACTCACTAGCTCGGGTCAGCTGATTCTGTGGGTTTCCCCATCATGGTCCTGACTCCTTTGTTCATATTATCACTCCTCTCTCCCTTCGATTGTACTCCAGGAGCTCGGCCCAATGGTTAGTTGTGGATTTCTGCATCTGCTTCTATCTGTTTCTGGAAGAGGGTTTTAGCTTCTCTGGTGTTGTGGCTTGTAGGCCGAGTATCTTTTGCTTTATGTTTGGTATCCACTTGTGATTGAGTACATACTATATTTGTCTTTGTGGTTCTGGGTTACCTTACTCAGGATTTTTTTTTCCAGTTCTGTCCAGTTGCCTGCAAATCTTAAGATGCCATTGTTTCTTACCACTGAGTAGTATACCATTGTGTAAAATGTACCACATTTTCTTTATTCATTTTTCAGTTGAGGGAAAACTAGGTTGTTTCCAAGATCTGGCTATTTCAAATAATGTTGCTGTGAGCAAATGTTCTTGTGTGAATGTTCCTCACATAAATGGAATATTTGATAGTTTGATGTCTAGTTTCTTGAGTTCTTTGTATATTTTGGAGATTAGCCTTTTGTTAGATATGGGGTTGGTGAAGATCTTTTCCCATTCTGTAGGGGGTCATTTTGTCTTGTTGATCATGTTCTTTGCTTTACAGAAGCTTCTCAGTTTCAGGAGGTCCTTTCTTAATTGTTGCTTTCAGTGTCTGTGATACTGGTGTTCTACTTAGGAAGTGGTCTCCTGTGCCTGTGCATTCAAGTGTATTAACCACTTTCCTCTCTGAGGTTCAGTGTGGATGGATTTATATTGAGGTTTGGGTTTTGTGCATGGCAATAGATATGGATCTATTCGCATTCTTCTACATGTTGACAGCCAGTTATACCAGAACCATTTGTTGAATATGCTTTCTTTATTCATTTTTATATTTTTAGCTTCTTTAACAAAAATTAGGTGTTCATAGGTGTGTGGATTGATAACGGGGTCTTCGATTCAGTTCCATTGGTCTACCTGTCTATTTTTATGCCAATACCAAGTTGTTCATACTGTAACTCTATAGTAGAGCTTGAAGTCAGGGATGGTAATGTTCCCAGAGGATCCTTTATTGTATAGTATTGTTTTGGCTATCCTAGGTTTTTTGTTTTGTTTTGTTTATTTTGTTTTGTTTGTTTTCCATATGAATTGAATATGCTTTCAAGGTCTGTGAAAAATAGTGCTGGGATTTTGATAGGGATTGCATTGAATCTGTAGATAGCTTGTGGTAAGATTGACATTTTTACTATGTTGATCCTATCTACGCAAAGGCAAGGGATATCTTTCCATTTTCTGGCATCTTCTTTAATTTGTTTCTTTAAAGACTTGAAGTTCTAGTCATACAGATCTTTCACTTGTTTTAGAGTTACCCTAAGATACTTTATGTCATTTGTGGCTATTGTAAAGAGCGATGTTTCTCTGATTTGTCAGCTTGTCATCTGCATATAGAGGGCTACTAATTTTTTTTGAGTTAATCATGTATCCTACTATATTACTGAAGGTGTATATCAGTTGTAGGAGTTCTCTGGTAGAATTTTTGGGGTCACTTATGTAAACTATCATATCATCAGCAAATAGCAAGAGTTTGACTTCTTCCTTTCCAATTTGTTTCCCCTTGATCTCCTTCTGTTGTCTTATTGCTCTAGCTAGAATTTCCAGTGCTATATTGTATAGATATGAAGAGAGTGGAGAGAGAGCCTTGTCTTGTTCCTGATTTCAGTGGGGTTGCTTTTTTTTCTCTCCCATTTAGTCTGATGTTGGCAATTGGGTTACTATATATTGCCTTTATTTTGTTCAAGTATGTTCCTTATATCCCTGTTTTCTCCAATACATTTATCATGAAGGGGTGTTGAATTTTGTCAAAGGCTTTTTCAGCATCTGATGAAATCGTGGTTTTTTTTGTTTGTTTTGTTTTGTTTTAGTTTATGTGGTAGATTACATTGATTTTTTTTGTATGTTGAACCATCCCTGCATCCCTGGGATGAATCCTACTTGGTCATGCTGGATGATTTCTCTTATGTGTTCTTGGATTCAATTTGCCAATATTTTGTTGAGTACTTTTGCATCTATGCTCTTGAGAGAGATTGGTCTGTGATTCTTTCTTAGTTGTGTCTTTGTGTTCCTTACCCTTTTTGAAGAACTAAAATGTACCACTTGCTGAGCAGCATCTACCAGAGTGAGCACCTGCCAGCCAGTATCTGACTTAGTGCCTAATCATGTCTATATGAGAAGCTTAACCCCTACCACATTTAACTTGCCCAAAATGATATAAGTAAGAGACAGAACTGGGGTTTGAACCCAGATAAATCTACCTCTACAGTTTGTACTCCTAGCACCAGGGTATTGCATCTATAGTCCTGTAGTCTGGTGCATAATTTCATGGATAGTTTATGGCTGCATTAAATACCTCTTTATTATAACCACAAACACCAGAGGAAAATAAAACAAACCAATAAAGGCCTCCTACCTAAACCAACAAGGAAATAAGCCTTTTGTCTTATCTTCTAAAAGGACTTAGACAGATGAGACCTGTTTTACATTATTATAATGAAATGCCTAAAGGAGACTACTTGTGAATGAATTTACTTAGTTCATAGTCCTTGAAGTTTAATATTAGGAAGCCTTGTCAGTTTAGGCTCCAGTGAAGGCCTAATGGTGGATAGTGTTGCCACAGGAACATGTTTGTCCACAGACAAGAATCCAGAAAGAGACAGAGGTCCTACCTTCCCTTTACAAGTTATACTCCCAACTGACCTAAGTACGAGCTTCTCATTTGGCCTCATCCATTAGTCCATAGCACCTGCCAATATTACCACACTGACCACAAAGCTTCTGACATATAAGTCCTTGGGAGACAGACCACACCCAAGCCATAGCAGAATTCCTTTGGCCAGTTTATACTGCAGCTTGGAGACCAGAAACAAGACTGGGATCTTGGTACAGTTGTTTCTCAGGATCTGAGAAGAATTGTTTCCAGGATTTTCAGTGAATACCAAAGTCCAGGAATGCTCAAGTCCTTCATATAAGTGATGTAATATTTGTGTCTAAAGAATGCACATCCTTGTGTGCACTATTATCTCTTGACTAATACAACGTAAATAGCTGTCAGCTATTATACCCTGTTGTTTACGAAACAGTAACAAGGAGAATGCTTGGTACAAATGCAAGTGTTTTTCCTGTTAGTACTTCAGTACACAGTTATTTCCTCTTCAGATGCAGAGCCGGTGTATATGGGATTTTTAAAGAGCTTTCGAGTGTTTTCAAGATGTTTTCCGCCACTCGTTATAACTGACAATTTCGACTTTGCTATATGGGGATTTGTTCTGAGAAGTGTGGAGTAGGAACTAGTGTGCTACTGAGATTCCCATGTACCTCTTCAGATTTTGCCAGCCTATTCACCCGTATGTCTATAAGCGAAGTGTTCCAAGGGCCAGTATACCAACTTCATATCTTTCTACTAACATTATAAATCATATATAATATAAGAAACTTTGGGACATCTTGTCTATATGTCTTAACTTTGCCTCTGACTTCCAAATTGTTTTATGTGGTGGTATAGGCTGAATTGTACCCTCCCACAATTCTTCTGTTGGAAGTCTTCGTCTCCAGTGCCTCAGAATACAAACGTGTTCAGAAGTAAGACACCTGCATATGTAGTTAAGATGAGGTCATACTGAAGTGGGGGTGGTTAATGCAATGTGATTGTTGTCCTTCTCAAAAGCTAATTTGGGCACAGGCATGCAGGGGAAATGACATGTCAAGATGAGTTTTACTGTCACATGCGAAGAATTACCAGGAGCTAAGACAGAAGACTGAAGCAGGTTTGTCCACAGCATCAGGGGAAGCTGGCCCTGCTAACCTCTCGATCTTGTACCTCCAGTCTGTGGAGCTGTAAGATTTTAAGTTTAAGGCAGGCAGTTTGTGGTATCTGGTTACAGCAGTGCTGGGGAGCTAACTTAGGCAGTACTTACTATTATGTAAAACTCTCTGATAACTTGACAGTACTGTGCATGTTTTAGAGGACACTTTTAAGAGTTGTGTGCTGAGTGTGGGAGGGACAGGTGCAAAACAAAAGATGAGGTCATAGTTGCTTATTTCAAAATTACACACGTAGCCATGTGTGGGTTTGACCGCCTTCTTGTATGGAACCACACATCCAGCATGGAACCCAGTCCGGGGAGAGCCTCCTCTGATGGCCGGTACTGCTGTGCTCCACAGCTTGCTTCTAGATGCCCCAAGAAGTTTTTGAGGGGTGACAACTTCAGAGAATATCCTGGAAGAGTGGGGTATATCAGTCACATGTGAGATAACCCCCCACCCTTAGGAGAGCCTCTGTTTATAAGATTCATTGTCCACCATTCTGGGAAAGATGGGGTTTTCAGAAATGTTCCATTTACTTCGTTGGTGCAGAAAGAAATGGGGAAGGTTTTTAGATTAGTTCCTAAAAGGAATGTTTTGTATCCCTAGTCACTCCCTCCACTAGCTCACTCTCAGTAAGTAAACCACATCTATTCCAGGGGGACAGATTATCCCAAATTGGTAACAAAACATGGAATTAATTAAGATGGAACCCACATACCCAAACAAAAATAAATGACTTTTCTGAAAAGTAAAAGATCCCATGTTTCACTTTTAAAATGTATTTTTTTCAGAAGGTGAACTTTGGAGAATTTTATAGGTTAGTAAATGTGAACAAAGCACAGTGCAGAGGACACAGGCCATCTAGGGAGTAGCTCTGGCTTCCAGAAGCCTTGGGACTGTAGGCAAGCTCCCTTGGCCCAGGAGGCTGACTCTCTTTTCCTAATAAGAGCTATGTGGTGGGTGAGAGAATGACTACAGAGCTGGCACAAAGATGATACTTTGTCCAGAGTATCTTTTAGCACCCCACCCATTTAGCCTTGAGGAACCTGAACCCACAGCAAGCACATGCCACAAGAGAAAAGGCCTTTGAGTTTGAAAGAATGGCAAACTCTGCCACAACTCCTCAGTCACAACAGACAATGATGGTGATGGCACGATGGTCCCCTTTATCCATGGGCAGTCTCTAACCCTATACTAATGGACTATTTCCTATACATACATATTCAAAAGTTAGTAAGTATTAAGTGTAGGAAGAGGTTAGTCACCACATGTCACATTAAAATAGAAGGATCATAACAAACTACTGTAATAAGTTATGTGAATGTGTTTTCTCTCTTAAAATATCTTACTATGCTGTATTTTTTTTAGCTTCTTGACCACAGATAACTGAAGCCATGGATTAGTGGTATTGTGTAGCTGCAATGGCCTGGGTGCTGGCCGCTTAACTCAAGGGGACACTGTCACATGCAGACACCGGATCTCCCAGTCCTCCAGTCAGATAGTGCCTGTGTGTTCTTGGAGTGTGAGGAATCCATATGGTACTGTTGGGCAAATGTGGCCCTGGCATACTTAGGGTAACTGACTATATTACACAGGAGCATGCCATGCAATAAAGACTTGCTGAGTGTCAGTCCTAGCCAGAAGCAGCCTTCAGTCCCCTCTGCCTCAAAATCGTGTGTAAAAATAAATTTAGGGTTGGTACAAGCTTAGACTCTGGTTACCCATGGCAACCTTGAGTTCTGTCTGGATTAAAGCAGATTTAGGCAATGTGTCAAGAGGCTACGAGATAGTGTTACTTGGAGAAATGACTGCAGGTGGTGATGTAGTGGGGGGGCATCTCCAGTTATAGCTTTATAATATGGTCCCTGGGGCCACTTACAGCACAGGGTCTTGTCTCCCTGCACATATACCCAGAGGCACCTAGTGTTCCACACAAGACTATATATATATATATATATATATAGAGAGAGAGAGAGAGAGAGAGAGAGAGGTGGTCACCTTGATGACCCAGAGATATTAAGGAAAGGTTAAATTATACTCAGCATGCTCTTTAGGAAGCCAGGGAAGCATGTGACACACTTTAGAAAGATTTCCATTGCAGAAGGTTAAAAGGAAAACAAGTTTCGGCATTTAAAATTTAATTATCTGGAAAATTCGCCATGTGGAACAGCCCATTTCCCCAAGGATACAGGGCGAAGAAAGTGGTCCATGACCCATGTCGGTGCTCTACTTCATTCTTTTCAGCCTGCTTTCTTCTCATGCTAGTTCATGGCATGACTTGGTTTCTGGAAGCCTTCTCAAGTTGATTCAAGTCCTATTTTCTTGTACCACAGAAGAAATTGAGGCTCAGAGAAGTGCTTTCCTGAGGTCATGGGTACTCCGATCAAATCTGTGTCTGATTGTAGAACTTTTTTCTTCAGTCTATGTAAATAATAACACATGGTGCTAGGATAGTTCTCTATGGTTTATGATCAAAACACACAGAAAATTTAAGTTTTTCTACATGATTGACAAGTGAGTGTTGATTTCATCTAGAACCTTCCATCTGAGTGTAGTTTGTAGCAGCTTCATGACAAGTGTCATTGAGACGGTTGGGGAGAAACAAGTTTGCTTTTCCTCAGCTCCCAACTGCCACCCTGTCAAGGCAGTGGAGAATCTGAGAGCCTTTGTCTGCCATCTTGTGGTTGACATCAAGCAGTGTGTGAGAGAGAAAGTGCTGGAGGTTATCTGAGCTGAGCTATGCTGTTCAGGTAACAGTTATGGCCGTCAGGGCTCTCTGTAGAATTGCACCATCTGAACCACTGAACAATGAGAATGTGAACAGGACACTGTTCTCCCAACATTCACTTCTGGCTCCCAGGTTTCCACAGAAAATGAGACACGGAGTCATGTGACCCACCCTGCTGGGCTCCTCAGGACTGATGGGGAGGGAGTTCCCCAGGTTTATTTTTAAAACTCCAGCCTCTGAGAACCAGTCTTTTTAAAGGGAAGTCGGTAACTGCAGTTTCTAGCACTACACTAGCTAATGGGGTGAGTTCTTAGTGAAAGCTGGCGGTATTGGTACATCTTCATCCACAGCCATTTATTGAGTGACCTAGGGCCCACTTTTTGTTCTTTTGAGACCACAAACTCACTATGTAGCAGAGGCTGACCTTTAACCTGAGTGCTGAGACCATGGGTGGGTGCTGCCACTCCGGCTTTATGTGGTGCTGGGGATTAGACCCAGGCATGCGTGCCGCATCCCCTTCGCTGTATCCACTTGCTTTTATGAAGGAAGAGATGCCATGAAAGGGGAGACTTGACATGATACAGCACCCCATCCATACATGCTTTCTTTCACCCTAAACATCAACTGCCCTGGTACCTGAGTCAGCCGCAGACTCCGACCCAGGTAGATGGAAACCCCAGTGTCCCGCTTTTCCACTGTTAGTCTGTCTTCTAGGAACTGCTGTCATTAGAAAGCTCAAAGAGAACCTGGCCTGGGGGACCATGGCAGATTCCATGGCCAGCCACTGAGGGTGACAGGGAACAAACAGGCCAGGGAGACAGAGCCTCAGTGAGTTTTATTAGAAAAGGGAGCAGGGAGGAAGGAAACAGAAAGGAGGCCAAGAGACACACAGAGGACAGGAGAGGGAGACAGAAAAAGTCGTTTCTGCCCCAGGGGAAGAGAGAGCTGGAAGAGAGCGTAAGTGAGCGGGTCTGTCTTTTAAAGGGATGCTTTGCACCTGGGCTGACCAGGGCACTACCTGAGTGCATTCTGCCAGGTGACAGGAGCCAGCGTGATGCCTGAATCCTTACAGAAAGTATAAGGGGAAAAGCATCTGGCATAACTGAACTGTCTGACATCAGATCCTCTCTCTCTCTCTGAGCGTTTCAGAGCCAAAAGCAAAAACAGGAATGTTGTCTTCTGCTTCATCTTTCATATTTGGATGTTGAACAGGTTTAAGCATTTATATTCTTTCACTTTTTGGTACCAAATGTCCCCAAATGACTTTCATTTTCCTTAGAGGGTCTTTGAACCCTCTAGGTTCAAGCTTTGGTACCCCAGTCACTTCCTCCCCTTCTTAGATACAGCACAGCCTTGCTCACAGAATTAGAAAGTCAAGACGCATGTCTTTCTGGGTAGCTTCACTAAGGGCAATGAAACCTGATGCTTTTAAGGACCCAGCTGTGTACAATTTTTTAAAAAGACTGGCCAGGTGTGATAGCATACACTTTTAATTCCTGTATTTGGAAGGCAGAGGCAGGTGGATCTGTGAGTTCCAAGGCCAGCCTGGTCTATACAGGGTGTTCCAGGACAGCCAGAGCTACAGAAAAACCTTGTTTCAAAAACCAATCTAAAACAAAAACAATTGAGCCTGTAACCTCTTAAGTACTTAAGACCCTGAATTGAAATTCCTACCCCTGTGGGGGGGGGAAAAAAAAGAAAACATGTTTTAAATACGTAAATGGATATCCCCATACAGTTCTTTGAATATGATTTTCCTCCAAAGATTTTTGACTATGAGTTTGACTTGAATTACTTACATATTTGAGAGACCATGACTACTGGTGACTTTTTGGGTAGCCCACTCTAATAGTGTTGAAATGTCCAGAGTAATGTAATATGGAGGCTTGGGCTTCTCCATGATGAAGAGGGATGGATGGATGCACAAGATCTGTGGTGATAGTCTCATCCCCCACCCCACCCCACCCCCAAACAGAAAAAGGATGATCTCATTTACATTATCTCCTGAACTTAAATTTACCCCCCCCCCCTTTGAAGAGGAGGACTATTTCCATGGCTAAAGTACCTTTTGACTCAGCCCTTGCTCTGGGTATGAGGTTAGACAGTGTTAAAGGAATTGGTACTTAATTAGAAAAGCCTAGGCCTTTGTCATCCCAGGTGTATGTTCACAACTGCCCTGAAGGAGACAAGGACAGCTGTAAGGGAGGGGATGGAGGATGAATATACTTAAAAGTCCAACCCATGTAGACCCAGTCTCAGTCAGAGGGGGGAGCCGTGGCAGTCCAGATATGACTCCTAAAAGAATTGAGTACAGAAGACACTGGGAAAAGGATATCCTGGTGGGAAAGCCACAAACAGATGACATGTGTGTCACCCCAGTCCTTGTGACCTCCCTGGGAAGAATCCTGACAAAGCACACAGAGTTCAGGGTTCAGGGTAGAGGAGAATTTATTGTAGAGCAGAGCTCACTCTCAAGGAATGAGAGTGCATGGTGGGTAGAGGCTGTTGTCCTGAGCTACATTTCAGGCAGGCTTTATATTATGTTTGAGACAGGGTCCCACTATGCAGCCCTTGCTGGCCTGGAATTCACTGTGTAGACTAGGCTAGCCTCAAACTTAGACTTTTCCTCCCAAGTGCTAGAATTGAAAGCCTACACCACCACACCTGGCCTATACTATTACGTTTTATCCTACATACATTAAATTGTAGTCATGCCATGCTTTTTCCCCTCCCCCAACTCCTCCCAGACTCTCCCCAGCAGGTTTTCTGAGGAACTTTGTGCTATTGAAGTGATTAACAGGCCTCTTTGGATTGTCTCTTGCAGAAGGGACAATAGTACATCCTCGTTCTTTATTAGAAAGCCTCCTGATATACAATAATCATGTAAGAGTCAGGACTCTTGGAGCCCTGTAGATGGCTAGCCATTAAGTCATAATGTCCTGCCCCCTTCTGGGACCACAGTCCTATCTGTGGTCCCATTTTCTACAAAACATTCCAGGCCTGCTGTTCTAGTCCTTTGTTTTACAAGCCCACTGTCCTCCAAGACTGCTAGTATCTAGTTATCTAACAGAGGGTCACCTGTGTCAATTAAATAAATGTGTAGAAAATGTGTGACTTTTTTTTTTTTTTTAAAGAAGACTGGTTTCACTAGCTAACCCTCTCTAGATTTCTGAAACACCCTACAGAGACCAAACTGATCTCAGAGAAAAACCTACCGTTGCTTCCAAGTGTTTAAGAGTTGAAGGCATATGTCATAGTGCTCTGCAAGGGTTTTATTTTTATTTATGCATTTGTATGTGTATTGCCCCGTGTGTTCAGGTGTCAAGGAGGCCAGAAGAGGGCGTTGCCCCTACAGCTGGAGCGGCTTGTCAGTTGTCTGGCACAGGTACTCAGAACCAAGCTTTGTAGTCACACTTGAGACCTCTGGAAGTGGCATAACTACTCTTAACCACTGAACAATCTCTCAGGGGAGCTTTTACTTTGAAAGATTTTCACTGAATCTTGTTTAGTCATTTTAGAGCATGTTCTCTACACAGTTCTCAACCTGTGGGTCGTGACCCCTTTGGAGGTTGCATCTCTGATAGATTCGTAACAGTAGCAAAATTAGTTAATAAATAGCAACAATAATTCTATGGTTGGGGGGAATTGTATTAAAGGGTCGCAGCATTAGGAAGATTGTTTTAGAACAACGTATTTTCAGAGTTATTAATTCATTCCTAGGATATCCAGTTCTACCCAGGCCACAGGTTTTTATTTATTCCAGTGCCAACATTGAGACAGCATTTAAAGAACAGAATCACGTGTGGTTCTGTTCCCCTGAACCAGATCGTTTACTGTTTCCCCGGCAGGCTAATCTGTGACCATGTGTATAGCTTTATCAAACTGACTCACTGACAGGCTTCATCTTCCTGATTCCATCTGCTCTGTCTTCTCTAGTGTGTATATTTCCAATTACCTTTCTCGACTGTTTGCCATTCCTCCTGCCTCTGCCTCCTAAGTACTGGGATTATGGTCAAGTACCACAGCACCTACCTTAATCTAGATAGGTATGGTGGTCAACGATTTAAGTGAACATGTTCTTTTGGTCGCTGACTGATTTCAGTGCTATACTTACCATTTCATTTGAAATGCCTTTGAGTCCGCCTCTTTGGTCATATTCCTTAGAATGAACATAATTGTGTCCAAAGACATTTTCACTAAGTTATTTTCATGAATTGTTTACTGGTTTATTCTACAAATAATGTGTGAGTGAGAGTGTCACGAGCATTTCTAGGTTAGGCACCCTGGTTTATGTGATGTCTCCTTAATAGACATGTGGCTTGATTTAGAGAGAGATTGAGATGGGATTTTGCTTTGTAGCCCAGGCTGCCCATAAATTCAGTACCCCCCTGCCTAAACCACTAGAGTTCTGGGATTACAGGTATGCCCCCTGGCACCGGCTTTATGGTTTTAACTGGTGCTTACTTGATCATGAGGTTTAACAATCTCCATTAGAAGGCTTTAAAGTCATGTTCCCCTGTTTGATTGTCTAACAGGTGATGTAACTGAACTACTGTCCTTTCCCCAAGGTCCTGAACATTGGGTAAGCATTTAGAATAGTTACTGGATTTAACCCTTGTACCCTAGATGGTTAAAATTCTTCCCATATTACTGCTGTCTTGAAGGTTTTATTTATGGAGTATACAACATTCTGCCTCCATGCCAGAAGAGGGCACCAGATTGTTGTGAGCTACCATGGGTTACAGGGAATTGAACTCAGTACTCTGGAAGAGTAGTCAGTGCTCTTAACCTCTGAGCCATCTCTCTAGTCTCACTGTCTTGAAGTTTTAAGTGGTTTTATGGATGGGAGCTGTCGGGTTCTGCTTGGTTGACTTTTCCTTTTGTTTTTGTGGTATTAGGTTTGGAATCCAGAGCCATGCTCATTCCAGACAACCCCCCCCCACACACACACACACATACACACTAAATTAGTTCCCCAACCTCAATCTATTTCCTCTGTGACCTTTCCACTTTACTCCTTACATTGATGCCATCTTCCTAAAGACCCGACACTCTCCTACCAATTTTATTTGTATTTTAAAATTCATCGTCATAATTTAAACTTTAACTAGCATTTGTTTAACTGTGGGGCAATAAAATTATGTTAACTCTAAATTTCAGTGTGATTATAAAAAAGATCACTTACTAGCAATCTCTTTCCCCACATGAATTTGTGAGGCTTGGTTTATTGTGACTATGTGTGTATGCACACATTTTACTTATGTCTGTCTCTGTGCTAGCCACACCATTTCTGTGTTGTGCTGTATCATTTACTGAAGCTGGTCTCCTCCACCATCTGATGCTGAAATTTCTCTTGATACTTTTTGAACTGTTTACCTTTTATACTTTCCAAATGTGGTCCCTAAGTCATGATGCTGAGTTTCCTAAGGCCATCCTAGGGGATTCGATCTTTTTTACCATGCTCCATCCTTCTAGGTTCAGTCAAGTCCCCCCAAGAGATCTTATCTCTCCCCCATCTTGTAAACAACTGCGCTCTACACCAGCACTTTAATCCAGGAATGGGGAAGAGGGGTTCAAGCAGATAGGCAAATTTCTAAATGTTTCACACGCCTCCTGTGCCCTCATACCCCTGAGACTGAATTTGAATCATCTCAGTCTCATGATTAGGTTGTGTTTCATAGCTTAGGTGACTTTAAGAAAGTGAGATGATCAGGGTGAATCTCACCAAATCACATGCACACTTCGGAAGCACTTGATCTAGAAGCAGAAGAGATAAGGAAAATGCTGCCATTCAGCCTGAAGGGAATGGAATTTTCCAAGTGAACAGTCAGGGATGGTACTTTAATCCTACAAGTGTGAATAACTGAATCCTGCAACAACCAGTGATGTTGGGGGATCCTGGGCTTTGATGACGACATGGTTGGCAGCCCTAGGCAATGTCCCACACTAACCTTATGCCATGCCCCACACTAACTTTATGCCATGCTGAGCAGACCCTGGCTACACTGTAACTTGATCTTTTATCTAAGAACAGGTACTAAGGACTAGAGAGCTGGCTCAGCACTTAAGAGCTTGGCTCCTTCCCCAGAGAACCCAAGTTCAATTCCTGGTACTTACATGGAGACTCACAACCATCTGTAACTCCAGTGCCAGGGGATCCAGCACCCTCTTCTGGCCTCTGAGGGTCCAAGCATGCAGACAGACAAAGCATCCATGTACATTATGTATATATTATGTACATCCAAACACAGTATATATTGAACACATTAATGATGGGCATTTCCCCCAAAACCTCCGCATGCATGGCATTTGTTACACAGCAAGAGAAAAGCACTGCGAGTCAGTAGCAATCCCCCTCCTGTCTTTACCCACCACTCTCCATGTAAGAATTCTGCCTCCCTCTTGATGACATCTCCCTGGGAATGAGATCTGTTCTGGTGTTTTCTCTGCAGCTGCATCACCTTCCATCCTGCTGTAAGGGCTACACAGGGGAAGAAGGCCATTAATGCTGACAGCCCAGCATCAGCATCAGAAGCTTTGGTTTAGACCTTGGCTCAACCTTGCTAAGCTTTGAATCTCACTTTTAAAATGGGAATAAAGCTTTGGAGAAAGCACTGAACATACAGTCATTGTTGCCAGTAATTCCTTCTGAAGATATGGCTGATGTGAGAGGTGTGGGGGGGGGGGTCAATGAGGCAATGCTTAGGGATCTCATGGAGAGTGATGCATGAGACCCTCTAGAAACAGTAGGCCATGGGTAGTAGAAAAATGTTCTTTGAAGCACTTGCCCTTCCTGCATGCATTTCCCAGTATTCTGGTCCTTTCTTCCTCCACTCTCCCCATTCCAACCAACCTTTGCCTGTTGGCCATTCCCCCTGGGGCAGATAACCTTAGTCCCACCTGTAGACTTGCCTTGGCATCCAGATTTGTCTCCTAGGAGTTTGGAGTTGAGCCAGTGAGGCCAGACTGTTTGATGGTATAAACAGGCTGAAAAGTCTCATGGAAGATGCCTGGAATCAAGTCCCAGAAGCAGCTGGAGCGAATCATGCACCAGTCACAGAAGGGCAGATGAGCAGAGAAAGCCAGCTCCTTTAGAAGGACACACGATTGGAAAACAGGGTTGAGAGGGTTCCCAGAAAGGACTCTGTGCTGTGACATTTCTGTGTCCCCAATAAAAGATGTTTTGCAAACAGATAAACCCCTGTCAGAAATCGCTGTGGAGTCAAAGCTGCTGCTTATTCAACCAGGGACACCGTGCCCAAGCGCTAAATCCACGTAAACACAAAAGAAAATTAAATTGCCTTTTCTTTTGGACTTTTTCCAGAATCTGTCAGCATAGTTAAATTCCCAGTGGCCTCTGGAGGGCACTATTTAATTAAGTTTATTTTGTGGTAGTGTGCAGGGCACCAAACAAATGTGGTAAGAAACTCAGGTTTGTCCCCATGCTGCCTGCCATGTGGTGAGACCCTGCAATCCCATGTGTTAGCCAGTTGCTAAGACTCCTCTGTTACTGTTGTACCTTAAACAATGGTGGTCCCTCTGCCATCTGGCACTTGTAGATTGCTTTCTAGAACAAGATGGCTCTTGTTTCTACAGGCGTCTTTTTAACAGGTGCTGAACAAAAGCTTTTCCTTCCTCTGAGTTTCAATGAATGGAGAGACACAAGGTTACAGCTTGGTCTTCAGTTGGTCTTCAGTTACTTGATGGAGGGAGACATAATTTGTGTGTTTTCTGGGCATGTATTCCTTTTTAGTTAGGAGAAAGACAAATTACCAGAGCATGGTATAAACAGAAGGAAGAAAGTGTTCGCTACGTGGGATAATTGCCTGTGTGCCCACCACCCCTCATCACCTCAGAAGGTGTGGCAGCTCCTGCCTCATACCTTTAATTCCCCAGGGCATTGTGCTGGTTTCCAACTGAGCTGATGGCTGAGAAATGGGAGCCACAGCAAGGGGTGGGGGTTGCTTTTTCCGTCTGTCCACTGCCACCAAGGCGGGAAGGTAGTAGTGAGGGCCCCTGGCTGTCTTAACTGACAGTTCTTCACTAATCCTGAAATAGCCAGCTCCCTCCTTCCCTCCTCAGTCCTCCCCCTTTTCTTCAGATTCTCTCCCTTTTTCTTTCCTCTGCTTATAATGTATTTGAGGAAAAAATTATGTTTGTCATTTGATTTGAGGTTTGCTGACCAGCAAGCCTCTGGGCTTCTCCTGTCTCTGGCTCCCATCACCAGGACTGCAGGTGCATGCTGCCACGCCCAGCTTTTTACCTAGATTCTGGGGATCAAACTCAGGTCCTCATGCTGAGCAGCAAGCATTTCACTGACAGCATCATCTTCCTCACCCTAGACAGCCTCTTAATCTCTATTTTTAATCCATGCAAGGATGTTTCTTGGCTACTTACTGTGTTTTAGTTTAAGAGCACATTATACCCTACTGGTGTTCCTGATACACTGAGCGCCTGATTTTCTGGGACATGCCTTAGAAAACTGCCTTCCCCTTTTAGAAACAGTAGTGATCAATAATATGAAAAAAATTTAAGGGTAAATGTTTGTTTTACACTAGCTTTATTGAGGTATGCTTCACTTCCTATAAAATATTTCCTTTATAATGTATGCTTACAAAAGTGAGTGTTGCATGTCTAATTTTAGGACATTTTCATACTTTGCCAAAGAAACTATAATAGCTATCACTAGTCATCCCCAGCTCCCTCCTCCTCTGGGTCCTTGGAAACCACCACTGTTTGTTCCTATGCATTTACAGTCTGTTCTGGAAGTTTTGGGTATGGGGTCTGCCCTAGCCTGGCTTTCACTTACTTTGATGCGTTTGGTGTCCATCTACTTACTCTTGAGGCCTTCATGTTTCAACTGTTCTATGGTATATAAGTGCATATTTGTCCACTCATCCATCAGTAGATGGATGCTTTAATATTTGGGTCATCCCCAATTTTTTTTCACTTTTTTTATTTCAAAGAGAGAGGGAGGGAGGGAGAGCACACACCACAGTGTACCTATCACAGGGTACACGTGGTCATCAGGATAACTTCTTTCAGCTCTCTGGAGTTGGTCCCCTCTTTGACCGTGGTTCGGTGATGCTCAGGGCTGTCTGGAGTGGCGGCAGAGCCACCTCACTGGCTGAAGTGTTAGTGTTATCGATACCACAAATGTGCACGTACATGGCTTCCCTACACAAACCTATGCTTTCGGTTCCCCTGTGCATATGTAGGATATATGGGAGTAGAATTTACAGGGTTTCGTGAGATGGTATCACAGGGCTCCCTTTCTGAAGAACAACGAAACAGTTTTGCAGGCTCACTGTACTAACTTTCCAGTCCCACCAGCAACAATAAGCACTCTCATGCCCCGTGCTCCTGTCTTAACTTGTCACTCACATCTTCTTCTAATTTTTTTTTAAGTTGGGGGGGCAGGAGCTAGTGTCTTAAGGCAAGATCCTGGTAATGTAGCAGAGGCTGGCCTTGAACTCAGTCCTCCCATGTCAGTTTCTCAAATTCTAGGGTCAGGGACAGGAAAACCTCTCTCTGTTTTCGATTTCCAGTGATGCTGACGTCAAGGCCATGTCTTTAGAGAAATGGTAATGTAAATTTTAGCCCACTTTTTAAAATTAGGTTAGTTACCTTGATGTTGCTAAGTTGTAAGGATTCCACCAGATGTATAATTTATGATTTTTTTTCCCCTCAGGTGATAGAGATTTTAAGCAGTTGCCTCTGATTGTATTCAAGAGTCACCAAAGGACTGTTGAATACAATACACAGTTTATGTGTGGGGAGGGAAGTAGGAATCAGAGGATGGCCTGTGAGAGTCAGCTTTCAGAGGCCCTGTCCTCATTTCTTCAGGTCACAAACTCATAGGACCAGCAGCTGAAGGAGCAGAGCTAGGTCTAAACCCTTCCTGTTACAGCTCATAGCACCTACCAGCCCTTGTATTGTCTCAGGAGTGAAGCTTTCCCAGATGGTGCACAGAGGCCTGAAAACAAGTGAGTGCATGATTGCTTCTCCCATCATGTGGGCTCTGGGGATCAAACTTAGATTGACAGGCTTAGTGGTCAGTGACTTTGCCTCCTGAGCCATCTCATCAACCCGGGATAAAGCTGTTCTTGCAATCTAGTCAGAAGGATGATATCTGAAGATGCTCTCAGAGAACTGCCAGACAGGTTGGAGAGAGCATCAGGGTAACCCTTCCCTGGGGATGGGTGAGCCTGGGGTCCTCCAGCACTGGTGGGCCTAGGGACTACTAGTGACAGCTCTTGACCTTTAACTGATTCCAGGTGTTCTCAAACAGAAAATTGATTTCTATCATTTTATCCAGCGTTCTCCTTGCCTTTCTAGAGTGGGGGATTGCTTTAGAGGCCTCAATCTTACCATTACAGAAACATGTTCGGAGTAACTGAAGTGCACATGCACACACATGCACGCACGTGCACGCACTCGCGTGAGCACACACACTCGTCCAAAGTAGGAAAAAGATCTCTGCATAAAGCCCTTCCCTATGGCCCTTATTACCTGTCACCCCAACCACCACAGGGAAGCAGTCTCTAGGTCTAACAGAACCTTGTTGCAGAGCCCTTCCCTATGGCCCTTATTACTCTAATCACCATAGGGAAGCTATACTCTCTCATCTAGGACCAATGAGGATTTTCTTGTGTGTATGTTTGAATCTATTTGTTCTGTTTACCACCAAACCACTCTCTTAAACCATTTAGTGCAATGGCTTTCTTACTTGTCAAACTGTTTTTAAAATAGTTTTTGTTTTGCTTTGGTTTGGTTTGGTTTGGTTTTTTGAGACAGGCTCTTTCTATGTAGTCTTGGTTGCTCTGGAACCTGCTATGTAGACCACGCAGACATCAAATCAAAGAAATCTGCCTGCCTCTGCCTCCTCATTGCTGGGGTTAAAGGCCTTCACCATCACACCTGCCCTTAAAGAAGTTATTTATTACCTATTTGGGGCACCCATTGGTCTTTGTTGGTCCCCTCCTAGAATCCCTGGAGCATTGATCCTAGTCCACTGTTTTTCCCAGGCTCTTTGATCAGCAGGCTGGAAGCTGCGAGATGAAATTGGAGGTTCTCTGGTGAGGCATCTGCACTGTAGCCAAATGTGCTATTTGTACTCTGAGGGCCGTGGGTAAAGCACTGGCCTCCTGGAGACCTCATTGTTTGTCCTGATAGGCCTTCTCAGAGACTTGCTGTAGCTGGCCTAGCCCAGCTGTGTGAGTTCATCCTGAAGTTGTATCTCCTGCGGAATTGTCCCAGGGGAAGAGGCCTTCCCTGGTGCTTTATGAGGTGTGAGGCAGTGTTCCCTCCCTGTGCTTTCCCTGGTCACAGCTCGTTAACCAAAAGGAAAGATGTTCTAGGGAAGATGACACTAGAGAGAGGAGGTCATGGTGACAGGAACAGGCCAGAGTGATTGCCTGGGAAGCGAAGAGGGGTCAAAGTGGTTGAATTTAATGGTATGAAGAATAAACAAAGGGTGAGAAAAACTGAAGATGGAATGAACATTTTGGCCAAAGATAATTGGTTCAAAATAATTACTAAAAATGAGTAAAAACTTTCAAAAAATAATTTTAATTTTTACTGAAAATAGATTTTTTTTCAAACTGTTCTGATTGGTTGACCCTGTCTTTTTTTTTCTTTAAAGTTTATTCAAAACACAGTCTTCAAGCTCACTGAGGTGGCTGACCACGTCCACGACCAAAGCCTCCTCTAAACTGGAATTCAGTGGCTGAGCCAGCCCCAGCCTCAGCTTTCTTGTCAGCACCAGGGGACACAGCGCTCCTCCTGTAGGTGTCCCTGTCTGCCTCCCCTCTTGTGAAGCTTGCAGGTCACTCACCCTCTGGACCTTTGGGCCGAGGCCTGCCAGGTTCAGGACTGCTATGGCGCAGGGTGGCAGGCACAATCTCCAGAGGCAGGTGGAGGTAATCTCGGAGATACTGGATGCCCTCATTCATAAGATACCAATAGAAGTGTCTCCAGGCAAACTGCTCCTTCACATAGCCTCGTGACTTCAGAGACTGCATGGCCTTCATTACATGAAGGTTGGGCACGTTTTTGTCTGCCAGCTCCGGATGTTTGGGCATATGGACATCTTTCTTGGCAACCATCACTCCTTCCATTAAAAAGGAGTTCATAGATGGCAATCCAGTTCTTCTTGGGCATCAACATCGTGGCGGCTACAGGGTCCGAGATGGAGGCCGGACTGGTTGACCCTGTTTTTTAAAGAAATATAGAAGACAATAATACTAGAATCAAATCCAATATACTATGCATGCATTTTTCTATATTTCAGTTTTTATTCATTTTCTTTTATACGTTCTCTATAATTTATTAGGATGATGAAAGCTCTAATGTGATGGTTCATCAGGAAATAAGTGTAGATTTCAACTATGTGATCTAGCAATTATAAACATATTCCCTAAGGAAATGAAAGCAGAGGATTGGATGTATAATTGTACACCAATGTTTATATAATTAGTCACAATTATCAAAAGGTGGAAAATGCCCAACTATCTGAGTGAATATGAAATCAGAATGTGTATAGACATGCTGTTATGGTTTGAACGTGAGATACCCATCACAGGCCTATGTGCTGAACGTCTAGCACTGTCTTGAGAGATTGTAGAACCCTGGCAACATTGATAGGAACTCACTGGCAGACACTGCCATTAAGGGCAGGCCTTGAGGATGTAGTCTAGCCTGTTTCCAGTCCTACTTCCTGATCCACTAAGATGTGAGAAACCTGGCAGCACATTCTCACTGCCATAGACAGTGCCACCCCAACCAAATCCAACCACCATGATTTTATAGCCACGGTGGACTGTGTCTTCAGAACTGTAAGCAAAAACAAATCCTTCTCATAAATTGGTGTTTTAGGTGTTTTGCCATAGCAAAGATAAAAGAACTGATGTGCATTCCTATTTAAAACATGTTAGTTTGCTAGGGTTTTTCAGTACCACAAAATGGGCGACTTCTTAAACAGAAATAGAATTTTCCTCACTCCTGCAGACTAAGAGTTTAAATGCCAGCTGTAGCACTGAGTTTCTTCCAAGGCCCCTCCCCTTAACTTACAAATGGACATGTGCGTGCGCACACACACGCACACACACACACACACACACACACACACACGTGTGCGCGCTTAAATGTGTTAAGCTAGATATCTATGACAAATACTATATGGTTTCATGTGTGAAAGAATTTGAATAGTAAATTATGGAAGTTAGAGTGAGGGTGGGCTGCAGTGGAGATTTACCATCTCATAGGCACATCTCTTAATAGCATGATAGAAACGTCCTGCAGATGGCCATGTGATGGCTGCACAGTTGTGGGAATGCACATATTGGCACTGAACCACAAAATTTGAGTGACACCTTTTTATGATGTGTATTTTACCCTAATTTCAGCATGTAAGGCATAGCGCCAGATTTAGCAGTTCATGCCTGTGACCCCAGCACACCAGAGGCTCAGACAATATTGTCAGGAGTGCAGGATTAGCCTGGACTACCTAATGAACCTCTATTTCAAAATAAAAGTGCAAGCCTGGTTGTGTGAGGGCTGGTTAGAAGCCCCAGGTGACTAAAGCCTCTGGGGATTGTAGGTATCATTACCCTCTGGGAGATCTCCCCCCACATCTCAGCTGCTCCTCAACATCTATAGGCAGGTCTGACTAATCCAGGGATTCAATGTTAATGACCTTAATAGCTAACCATCAGCTGCTATCAGTTTGATGTCCTTGAAAGTTTGTGTTTTAGCCTCCCAGGGCCTGCCTACCTGACTAACAAGGTAAGAGCTTATCTAGGGAAAGTTACATGAACCATCTCCTCACCTTCAGAGTTTAAGTTTTTATCAATGAGACTAGAGAAACAAGAGCTACATAATCTTGGGTTGGGTTGCCGTCTCTATCTAACACACACCTAATAGATGCAGAAAACTCCAAGCCGGTTATAATGGTGCACACCTTTAATCCCAGCACTTGGCGGACAGAGGCAAGGGATCTCTGAGTTTAAAGCTATCCTGGTCTACATAACAAGATCCAGGATAGCCAAAGGTGCACAATGTGACTCTACTTCAAGAAGAAGTAGAGAAGGAGGAAGAAGGCAACAAGTGTTTATTGAATAAAAAAAAAAGTTCCTTTTAAAAATGAAAATATGTTAGCTTTCTGTTACTATGATAAACATCTTAAAATGTCAACTCTGATAAATAGGTTGCATCTTTTGGCTCATAGTTAAGTTGGCCCTATTGCTTTGGACCTATGATAGTACACATTGGTGGGAGCCTGTATCAAAGAACACCACTCACCTCATGACTCAGAAATAGGGATAAAAAGGGGTGTGGGGAAGAAACCTTTCTGTAAATCCTACCCCTTGAAGTTTCACAGTAGTGCTATGCTGCAGACCAAGATTCATGGGCTTGTGGGGACATTTCAGATCCAAACTGTTTTTGGGTCTTAGTTTGCACACCCCTGTCATAGTCCCAAATTTTTGTTACACAATGAGAATTAAGTCCATTGTACGTTTCTTCATCTTCCCAGTATGCAGTAATGTGTATACTTTGTTTCAGTAATCATAGGTGTTAGGTAAGGTGGTTGCATACCTGCAACCTCAGAAGTTGGGAAGTAGAGACAGGAAGATCAGGAGGTCAAGGTTATCCTGAGCAACATAGTGAGTCTAAGGGCAGGCAGGGATACATGAGATTATTGCCTAAACTAAAAGTCTGGGTGGACTAGGTAACCCTGTTTCTAGGCAACCTGTACCTCCTCTATATTTCGTCCATATTTCTGGCAGGAGCATCAGTCACTGAGAATGTTTTCATAAACCCTCTTGGATTCTAGTGTGGCATACCTATAATTATCCACCTCAAAATAAGTAGAAGTATTGTGTTAAGTGAGTTTTCATCTGCTCTGGTGACATAAAAGGTTTGTCATTGGCACTGCTAACTCTGCAGTCTGACTTGTGCATTTGGAAATGGAGTAAAACATATCCTTAGAAAGAAGAGCTGGTGGCACTCCTATGTGCTCACTCCCTTTTCCCATATACACCACTAGTAATTTTATTGAGGTTTTTTTTTTTGGGGGGGAGGTGGACCCTCACAATTTTTTATAAATTTCCATAGCTTAGTCTATCTACATCCTTATTTCTTTCACAACGCCTTCTACCAAGATAGATCTCTGATAATCCAAGTAAGGTGTAGGCAAAAGCTTTATCATTACTTGTAGAAATTCTGTTTACAGAAGGTTGATTTTTTTTTTTTTTTTAAACAACTCATACCCACTCTGGGAAGAGGAGAGAAACTCTATTGGACTTAATTCCCATGTGTAATATAGATCTGTATTGGATTTTGAAACAGAATGCTGTGCCTGGAGCCCTCCGCATAGAATCCAAACACACTGTGCTGGTGTGTGCTCTTAAGAGTCAACTAGTCCAGCACTCACTCTTGCTGACTAGACTGTAGCCCCGCAGGTGAATGGTCTCCCTCTAGATAAATCCAGTAGGAGCACTCAAACCTGGAGCCCCTACGTGGGGGCCTTATTGTCACAGGACCATGAGCTCCCACCTGCCAACAAGTATGGTTTTTACGTTTTTGAAAGGTCACAGAAAACTTGAGGCAGAAACCATATATGGCCTGGAGATCCCTTTTCCAGGAAGGTTTGACAACCCCCTTCTGCATGTGTTAGACATCAGCTTTCACAGCTTTCCTCTGCATGCCCTAAGAACCCTTAACAAGAAGTCTGAACATAAAGCTGGAGGCTGAGGAAGGTTTCTTTTGGATTGATTAACCAAGCTGGAGCATGATTTCCAGAAGTCCTGGGGTTAGTGCAGCCACTTGAACTTTGGTGATGCCTGGGCTGTGTAAAGAATATGGCAGCCATCTTTTCTGCTCAGGAGGTTCCTCTAGGACACAGGGCATCAGTATCTGCTGACTCACTTTTGTGGAGTAGGACTGCAGCTGCCTGAGCCTCTTCCATGTCTTCTCCTGCTCTCTCCTGGTCCAGGGTCAAGAGAAGGCATGGCATCCCTGGGGTAGCAGCTGGGCCTGTGACTTCCCCATCTTTCCTGGCTCCTTAAACTTCTGAAGGTTCTGGAAGCCTGGAGGCTGTTTGCCAGGAGCCTGTTCACTGTGCCAGGTGTAGCTGAGATGGTCATAAATGGTCACAGCAGTACCTTACTGATGCCACTTAGGCACGTGATTACGTAGCTGCATCCTGCAGAGAACCTGATTGCTTTATCTTAGCAGTGCTACATGAAGGATACTAGCTACACCTGAAAGTCTGCGAAATCAGTGGGACTGGAGGCCGAGGCAGGGAGCTGGGCTCCTGGCTTTCCCCGGGCTCCAGCTTGTCCTTACACAGGTTGGATACTCCTGGCCCACCTCCATTTGACTTCGATTTCTTTCCAGTTGCCTGGCCCACTGACCTGAGAAGCAGGAGCCTAACACTGACTATTCACCTAGTTCCCACGATCATGTGGGATCCCTGTCCCAAGTCCATCACATGTGTTGTCCTCACTGGTTCTGCTTCTGTCATCACACCCAACTGACCAAAGCGAAACAGACAAACAACCTTCAAAATAAAAAGAGGTCCAACCAGAGAAAGTGGGATGAAGTACTAAGAGAAAAGAGAATGAGACTCTGCACATGGTGGTGCACGCTGTGATCCCAGCACTTGTGAGGGGGAGGCAGGGTGCTCAGGAGATCAAGGTCATTCTTAGCTGGAGATAGTGAGTTCAAGGTCACTGAGCTAGAAGTGAGTCCCCTGAGCACTCTGTGTGAGCACACATCCCACAGGGGAGCCAGCCTGCTCTCTGGAATCAGAGTCCAGGAGACTTTGAAAATTAACTCCTGTTTCTTGACTTTGAAAACCAACAAGAGCCCATCTGTTGATTCCCAGTACCTTCCATGTTAGAAGGAGGGAACCAACTTCCATAAGGTGTCCTCTAGCCTCCACACACATGTCACACATGACGAACACACACCATACATAAATGAAAAAAAATTAAAACCCCAACAGAAACAAAGTTCAAAGGACTAGACAGCCTCACAAACATGCAGATAAATATTCTACAACTTGTCAGGCATTCGTCTCTAAACATCAATTAAATAGAGCAAAGCCAAAGGGGCACAAGTTGTGTCTATGTCCTTCACAAGCCAGGGTTCTTGGTAGTTGGTTTTCATGGACATAGTACTCCATTATCAATGCAAATAGACTGAAAGACCCCTGCCGCTTTCATGTGCTAGCACAGTAGGGACCTTGTCCTCAGACATGAGCTGTGATGAAGGTAAGGCTGTGAACACCTGGAGGCCTTGATTATTTGAGCTTGCATCACTACTTCATCTTCCTCAGTTTGGGAAGGCAGGAATAGACAGACTCAGCAGCCCCAGTGTCTGCCTTGGAGATGTCTCACCAAACAACCTTCCTCCAGCCACCTCAGGTCACTTCACCTGAGGGGACCCTTGAGTGTTCTCAGCAGAAAGAGTTTGGGACCCCCTGCTCTGGGGACAGGACTTTGTGTACTCCCTCCAGTGGTATTTCCAGCTGCAGAAAAACAGGAACAAATCATCACATTTGAGTTCCTTCGATTAGCTTTCAATTCCCTTCCCCCACCCCCAACCCCAGAGGTCATCTTTGAAGACCAGTTCTGTTTACAACACTATTGGAGTCATCATTTATCATTGTAGCTCCCTTGAAGAAGACTTGGGAGTTTGGAGCGAACAGTGAAGACAGATGTTTGCCATTGTGTGCTTTCATTATTTTGACCTTAACAATGGCCAGGGAAGAGAGACATTGGCTTTTAAGTTACAAATAATTGAGCAAAGGGAAATGTGGTGAACAAAGGCCACAGGTTTTAAGAACCCAAGGCTGTATTAGGAAGCCCATGACTCAGAGGTTAATATTGATGCTGTAATCATGAGCAGCAAGTTAGAGGTTTATAATTCAGATCTACTGTCTAAAGGACAGAGCCATGAAACCTGAGCTTTCGGGAACAAAGAGAAATATGATTTATAGTCTCAAGAAGTTCATTTCATTATGATAGTTGCTTGGGGGCTTTGTGGTGACTCCTAAATGCTTAATTATAAGGAAGCTTGAATATACTAAGACTATTTGTATCATTCTCCACACTCACCCATGCATCCAAAGAATAGCTGTTTTCCTACTTTTTAAAGTGTGTGTGTGTGTGTGTCAGTCCATGCAGGCATCCATGAGTGCAGGTGCCTACTGAGTCCAGAAGTGTCCAATCCTCTGGTATTAGAATTACCAGCAGTTGTGAGCCAGCTGCGAATACCAGGAACTGAACTCAGGGTCCTCTGCACTGTTACGCATGTTCTTAGCCACTGAGCCATCTCTTCAGTCCCAATGTTCCTATTTTTCAAAGGATTTACTTGTCATATTTTGCCATCAAAATAGGAAATATTTTATAGATCTGTTGAGTTTTGTTGTTTTGTTAGCTTGTTTTTAGGTTGTTTGAGCCAGGCTCTCATACAGTACCCTGAAATTCTTTATATAGCCTAGGCTGGTTTCACATTTACAGCAATCTTCCTGCCTCAGCCTCCTGGATACATGGACTGCAGGTAAGTGTGCCTTTCATGCCTAGCTATTGAAATTTCAAATTATAAAGCAGTATATATTTGATTCAGGGAAGCAGAAAAAAATGTATCACCTGCCATTCCACTATCCTATGATCAGCACTGCTAATATTAGGTGAATATTCTTCTAAACAGGACACTTACATAGTAACAAATACAGCAATTCTCCACTTACAGGTAGGGCTTAATGGTCTTTATGCCTAAGGTCATGGACTATCACAGATGAAATGTGTGACTTTGGGCAGTGTTTCAACTCTAACTTTTCTAAAGAAAACACTATCATGATCAAAGGAAGATGTGTATGTGAAGACTTAACCACTGAGTCTGACAAACTATGAGCACTCAACCAATGTGAGCTGTTACTAACGTGTAACTTTCTCCTGTCACTTTTGAAAACATATAAGTTGATATGCCTTGTGGTAATCTGGGAAGACTACCAGTTTTCCTTCATGTCGTTTCTGTTGTAGCAAGGATTTTGCATATATTTGAATCTTTTACACAAGTGAGTTCTGAACCCACAATTGCACTCATTGTTCAAGCAAATGCTTGTGCACATTTACAGTTAGGTGCCAGCACATCAGAGCTCACAGCACTGCTGCAAGGTAATTGCATTATCCTCAGTTATAAATGAGAGAACGCAGACCAGCAAAGGAGATCAGAAACCCAAACCTCCTCCTGGGTAAGGCTCTCCCTGACACAGCCCAGGGCCCAGTCAGTAGCACATCCTTCCAGGGCATGGAGGCAAGTCTAAAAACAGCTTCCTCCACACGTGTCCATGTGGACATGCTTGTCATGGTGCATGTGTGTAGGTTAGAGGACAAATTTATGGGGTCTGTTTGTTCCTTTTACCCTTATATATGTGGGCTCCTGGAGTCGAACTCAAGTCAGTGGGTGTGTGCAGCAAGCACCTTTACCCACTGAACCATCTCATTGGCCCCCAAAGTTCCATCTTTTTCCACTGTATTTCCATCACTGTGAGGAGGGGGTATAATGATATGTTTTGTTGCTTCCTTGTGGGTGAAAAGATAGCCAGATGAAAGTGATGATACTTGTAACATGATAAAAGACTTTTATTAGGCGATTTAATGAGTGGCTACTCACTTTTACTAGCGATTACTACATCTTACTAATAGCAATGGTATCACTTAGGTTTTACTACTATGCTTTTAGCAATGTTTTCATGACTGATGACTCAAGGCGCTTCCACCTCCCTGGTACCTTAACAACTTTTCCTGGTTTCACTGATGTCCTCTCCCCCCAGTTCTCCATCCAGAGCTCCATCAGATGTTGCTTGCTACCCTGCCCCTTCTGCCCACAGAGCTCTAACTTGCAATCCTAGTTAACTTACATGCCCTCCTCCAGACTCTTTCCCTTAGACATGAATCTACACGTGAGTTCATCATCCCTTAGGTGGTGATATGTGGGTCCTTTGTAAAGGACCATTGGTCAACAACATGGTTTTGAAAGGTTGAGGTAACTCTGAGGCTTGGAGAGAAAACTGGGTTTTTCATTTGACGGAAATAATTCAAAGCTTTACCTGGTATTTTGCTCTCACTAAGTAGACGCCTCTCTAGTGGATAGAGAGTAATGGTGGACCTGACTGGAGGTCCTGGAGTTGGAGAACATGGAGTGATCAGGAACAGGAATCTGATTCTTGAGGTCAATTTGGAAGGGTTGAGAGTATTCCGTACCTATTCGATTATCTCCTTAATGTGGTTTACTGGCTTGTACCAGGAGACATTTTGATATATCATTGTAAGAGAGCAAGTCAAGGTGAAACACACAATTGAATGGTAATTGCTTAGGAAGGAGGGTCACAGTGGTTGAACTTAATGATGTAAAAGGAGTGATCATGGAAAGAGAATTGTAAACTTGGTAAGGAAGGTAAAGTGAAGGTGAGGGGGCTTCAACTCACTTGAAAAGAGAATGACTAACCCTACCCTTGTAGGAAGACATCAGTGAAAGTCAGGCCACAAGGCTATTTTCAAGGGTTCTGGTTTCTAACAAGGTATCATGCACACGTGTGTGTGCGCGCGCACGTGTATGCGCGTGTGTGTGTGCGTGTGCGTGTGTGTGTGAGTGATTACTTACCTATAAGTATAAAAAGAGGTTTTTTTTTTTTTTATAAAAACCAAATAGGAAGTACAAACTAATATTACCAGATTTAGTCAATAAAAAATTGCATGTGATATTAGGGAGTTAAAATGCAAATTATGCATTTGCGTTCATACTTTAAATGTAACTGAATCTCTTGTATTTTATTTTGCAACACTAACATGAACCCATGTGGGGGGGTGGGGCATCTGCCATGCTAGATGTGTCTGTAGGGAAATAGGACAGCCTCTGGGATAGTCTGTAACTTCGGATCTACTTATGAGTTTCTAGCAGACCTTTCTCAGTGATGTAGTGCTCACTATTAGAGCCACCTGGAAAGACTGGGCATGGGCCAGGCCTGCAGTCGCGCTTTGGCTGCAATGAGTTTTCTGTCAGATGACAATTCTCAAGGGTCAGTCGAAGTCAAGTAGCTCTGCAGTCTGGAACATGTTTTTGTTTTGTTTTGTTTTTGGCCCAAGGAAAGAGGAGCTTGAGTATGTGGTACAAGCAAGGGAGGTAGACATGAGAACAGGGACCCACACTGCCCAGGTGGGTCTGAAGAGAAAATCAAGTCATCTCCTATAGACAGGAATGCTTATCAGTGGGTTAAGTCTGGGTGAGATTCTGCATCAGGCCAGGTGTGATGGCTCACATCTGTAATCCCAGCACTTGGGAGGCTGAGGTAGGCAGGTCACAACTCCAAGGCCATGAGCTACATAGTGACGTACTGTCTCTGTGGATGACATAGTGAGACCCTGTCTCCAACAAAACAAAACAGATTCTATCGGGTTAGTCAGAGTCAGAGGGTTCCTTCAGTCAGGGGACTCATTAATTGCATAGTTAGTAAATAGTTAAATGGATTTAGGACATCTGGTAGCAGTGGGCAAACATTTCTCACAAGTGAAAGTGTCACTGGAAAACTTCCAGTGTGGGACATGAGGGGAAATTCTGGAAGCTAGAGCCCAGCTGAAGCTTTGGCAAGATGCAGTGATGGATGGAGTGAACTGGGCCATAGTGGGATAAAAGAGTGGGGGGTGGAATTTAGGAGATAATGATACCTGAGTCAAGGCTTGACATGGCAGGAAGTGGGGTACCCTATAAACCAGAGTAGCTAAGTATAAAATGAGTAGAAGAAAAGAGATTTGTAAGGAGAGGATATGGAAGGGTGGGGCAGGCTTTGGGCAGGGACCCAACAACAGGGAAAGAGCAAGAGGAAATGGCTTCTGTGCACAAGGAATTCTGTTATCCCATACACACCATTTATTGAATGCTTATCACTTGTGACTGCTGAAGCAAGAGTTAAGTACCACTCCAAATATACCCCCATATAAGATCTCTTCCCAGGATTTCAGTTTACCTGCAACTCTTAAAAGCTGGGGATCACTTACCAAGAAAATCTTTGTAGTGGTCGTGGTGTGGGGGTTGACGGTAGGCAGGGGTTTTCTCTGAGCTGAGCTGAGTGTTGAAAGGTAAATGAGTATTTTTCCGAGAGACCATGGTAGGTGACTGTCACATACCTGCCTGAGCTGATTAGCTACTTGTTGTTATCCAACATTGATGGCTTGAAACTGTTGGGAAAGATTGAGAATTGTGCATCTCTTGACCCATGACCCCACTACCAGGTGTTAAGTTAGTGTGAAAGCCAACCCTTGATGCCTGCCATATGTGTAGTGGGTCATAGCAAGCAGGTGCAGAGGCAGTCCTAGAACCTGCTTTGCTATGTTTGCCGTCATCTCCAATGAACCTCTTTCCAGCATACTCACTCAAGCATGCTCAGCTGTCCCCTGAAGGAAGAGTCACCAGACTTGGTCATTAGCCCCAGTAACAGGGCCGATCATTAGGGGGCCCTGGTCTGTCTGTATAGCCAAAGCTGGCTCTTGTAGCCCAGGTAGCTATAGAGATGTTTACTGACCTTTCTCACCAAGCCTCTTGACAATCTCAGGTTCCACAGATGAAGAAAAGACTTGTGACTTCCAGTTTGGTGACCATAGCACCTTCTGCTGCAAATTTGGATAATGATAGTTCAAGTGCTTGCTGCAGCTACCAAGGGTTGAGCCCTGACAGGTATCCGTCAAATGTTAGCCCACAGCCTCTGGGGCATAGAATGTGTGTAGTTGGCATTACTTGAGAAATCAGTCTGTTCCAAACCGTTTTAAAGAAAATTCCAGATGAAATGAGTGTAGGGGAATACTCCAGGCCATCCATGGGCTTTGGGGGTGGATGTACAGCTAACCTTTGCTTAGATAATAAGAATTAAGCCTGTGTAAATAGACTCTAGAAAGTGAAATTTCAGAGATTCTTTTACATTAAGGTATGTGAGTTGCTTGGTTTCTTTCTACATCTATACTTAAGAACTGTGGTACTGTCACATGGGTTTGGAGATAATTAAAAGAAAGTACAGGGTCTGGGCATGTGTGTAACTCAGTTGGTAGAGTGCTTGCCTAGCATGCACAAATCCCTGGCTACAATCCCTATCATGGTATAAACCAGGCATGGTGGTGCATGCCTATAATACATGGGAAGTGAGTAGAGTTCAAGGTCATCCTGGACTATGCAGCAAAGTCTCAGGCCAGTCTGGGATAGCTGTCTCAACAATAAGCAAGTAGAGAATACATCGGAGAGTTTAGCAAGAAGCCATGGTTCTTTCAAATTAGATTTGTTTGTTTTGTGTGTGATAGAGAATGGGGGGCATTCCTGAATTTATTGTGCTTATCTTTGTACCTGATTTGTATAGGCATCTAATAAATTCAGGAATGAATATTAAACAAAAATGGCTGGCATTCATTCAACCAAAAGTCACCAGAGACGTGTATGCACTAGGCCCAGAGATGGGTCTTTGGAATAAAATGATGAACAAGGCTGGAGACTAGTTAAGTTTTACACTTTGTCATATATAATACACATAAAGCACCCACGTTTTCTGACTGTAAAGACAGAAACAGAAAATGTTGTCATCAGATCTGGAGCATGGGGGAGGGGAACAAATCTCCCTCTCTCTGGTTTCTGTTAATGTGATTTATGCTCTATCTAGGAATGCAGCCTTTTATTTGACTGAACCAATTGAAGTCTCCAAGTCACAGCTGCATGTCCCTTTTCTCCCCTGCTCCATTTTTCATCAGCATTCTTACAAGCATTCTTTGGTTTGAAGGTGACTGAGACTCCAGGTTAGGTGGTTGCAGGAGGGGGCAGTGGACAAGGATTGAGACTGAAAAACCCACCCATGACCTCCTGGCTCTTGTATTGATGCCTTGGAATAGGCATAAAATGCTCCCAGGGAAGGACCACAACACAATAGAAATTGTCGTTAAGGAAGCCCCAGTGAGAAGGACCCTTTGTTCCTGTGCTTAAGTTCCCCTAAGGTCAACTTGGACTTCCTTTAATTGGCTTCAGGTTCCCATACCAAACTGGTTTCTCATCAAGACTACTTTCCATGGGCATAAGCAGAGCCACCAAATACATGTGCCCCTAAACACAGATCTGTTGTGGCAAGACCATATAGGTATTGGCAAAGCCATGCTCGTCTATCTCCTACTGTGTTTATGCATAGGTTTATACTACAAGGGTTGATGGAAACTCCTCCTGTTGGCTTTGTATTGTAGGAAAAGAGCAAAAGGAAGAGGCTGAATGCTTGGATTCTTAGTGGCCTTTAAAGGGCTCACAGCATAATTTCCTAGCTAGAGCATTCTTTGTGCTTTGAACTGGTAAGTCCCTGGGAGAGTCTGGTCTGCATTTAGGAGGATATATGTGGCTGCATCCCAGGTCCCATACCAACTAGATACCAGAAGCAACCCTCCTTGCAGTTACAACTACAGGAACACCTCCAGACATGACACATGTCCTTTGTGTAATAAGGGAAAGATGCAAAGTAGGTCCTAGGTGTGACTCCAGGCTAACTTTCTAAGACATCATCCATAAACACTTTTGTACTTAATGCCCCTTCTTTGTAAAGCCCACATGGAAGAGCTTGACTGTGAGAGTGGGAAACACTAAGTAACCCACTAGAATCTGGCAGGTAGTAGTTGTGATCTGGACTTTCTCATTCCCCAGTATCTCTAAAGGGACATAGAACCCTCAGAGATGAGGTTTGGAGAGATGTGGTGAGAGCCAAGTAAGTTACCATAAGTTTATTAGAAAATTAGTGATGGACTGCTCAAAAGAGAGGTAGCAGTGGGCTGGGGGCCAGGGTTGGGGGGTAAGGAATGCTTTCTACAGACACCAGAATGGTCTTTGCATGTTTGTGGGTAACAGGCTGACTCGTATAGCGAGTTAAGGTACCTCACCAAAGGTCTAGAATCAATGGGTCTACCTGATGATGGAAATGGCATAAGAAAAGAATTCTATCCAGAGCACTGTGTGACAACTAAGAACAAGCATGATTTTCACATGGGCTCTAGGTCCCATATCCTAAACTTACCAGTGTGTGGCAAGACTCCACACTGCCAATCTTAAGGCCCAGTTTCATTATCTAGAAACATAGATGCCAGTAATTGATGTTCCACTGTAGTTTAGATGGTTAAGTGGGGTGGAGAAGACTCATGTGTTAAAGACAATGGCCCTAGACACTAGGTTCTGTGGACCTTTAGGAGGGGCCAGTATGTAGGAACGTACTTGGTCATACCCCCAAATATTGAGAGAACGAAGCTCTTCTGTGCATGTGTCCTGGCCAGGAGGAGCTCAGTTTTCTCCAACTAACACTTCCCAGCAGTGCCACCCCCACCAAAGGCCTAAAAGCAACAAGTCTATTCAGTCGTGGACCAGTAAAACCAATCTTTTCTCTTGAGAAGATAATTCCATCAGTTATTTTGTTAAAGTGAAGCAAAATTTACTTCACCAGATTATGGATAAAGATTCCAAGCCTGGAATAAGACTTTAATGAATTAAAATGTGTGTGGGGGGCTCTAGGAGAGAGCTTGAGATCTAGAATACAGACAGTGAATGCTGTGCTTTTAGCATTTGGTTCTGTTGTACTTCACTGGAGATATCTTCACTGGAGATATCTGACCGGGCTAATCTCCAAAATAGACAAAGAACTCAAGAAACTTAGTCAGCAAAATATCACATAACCTTATTAAAAAGTGGGGTACAGAACTGAATAGAGAATTCTCAATAGAGGAATCCAAAAACAGCTGAAAGACACTTAAGAAAGTACTTAACATCCTGAGCCATCAAGGAAATGCAAATCAAAACAACTCTGAGATACCATCTTACTCCTGCCAGAATGGCTAAAATCAGAAACGCCAATGACGGTTTATGCTGGAGAAGATGTGGAGAAAGGGGAACATTCCTCCACTGCTGGTAGGAGTGCAAACTTGTACAGCCATTTTGGAAATCAGTATGGTGGTTCCTTAGCAAAATGGGAATCAGCCTACCACAGGACTGGCAATTCCACTCTTAGACATATACCCAAATGATCCACATCCATACAACAAAGACATGTGTTCAACTATGTTCATAGCAGCATTATTTGTAATATCAAGAACCTGGAAGCAACCCAGATGACCCTCAACTGAAGAATGGATAAAGAAGATGTGGAACATCTACACACTGGAATACTACTCAGTGGAAAAACAATGGAATCTTGAAATTCACAGGCAAATGGATGGAACTAGAAGAAGCCATCCTGAATGAGGTAACCCAGTCACAAAAAGAACATGGTATATACTCACTCATATATGGATTTTAGACATAAAGCAAAGGATCACCAGCCTATAATTCACACCACCGGAGAAAGTGTAGGATACAATGAGGAACCTAATTTCCTCCTGAGCATATTGGGAGCAGGGGGAGGGTGCAGTGAGTAGATATTGGGAGTTAGGAGAAAGAGAAGGGGAGGAAAGGAGAACATGTGGGACCAGGAAGATTGAGTCAGGGGGACGAATAGACAAGAACAAAAAGAGATGGCCATAATAGAAGGAGCCATTATAGGTTTGAAGGGAAAACTGACTCTAGAGAAATGTCCAGAGACCTACAAGAATGACCCCAACTAACAATCTTAGCAACAGTGGAGAGGCTACCTTAAATGCCCTTCCCTGATAATGAGATTGATAACTAACTAGAACCATAACTAACTAGCCATCCTAGAACCTTCATGTAGTAGATGTCCTATAGGCACCACAATTTCCTGTACTATATGCATGGAAAAATCCCAAGTTATCTTTGGATTGGTTACCATTGCAAATGGTTCAATGCCTCTCTGGGAATCTCAAAGATAAGTGTGGATGTCATCTTCCCGGGACAGTTTCTAAGGAAGAAAGAGACAAGCAATGTAGGCATCTCTTGAGTTGTCACTCACTCATCTATCCATATACCCCACACTGACTGAAGAACCTTTTGATTCTGGGCATCATGTTTCTATTGACTCTACCTAGAATGCCAGTGAATCACCACTCTGCCCATGTGTCACCTGACTGGGGAGGACTGGCATTGTTAGTTGATGGGCACTTCGTCGGAATCCTGAGGTTTCTTCTTGGGCTTTGCTCAGCATCAGCCGCTGACACTGGCTTTGTATCTATGGAGAACTCATGGCCTAGATGTGGCTGGGGATCTTGGTGATCTTCTGGGAATTTCCGTTTGCTGTTTCTCTCGGGCTTTTTATAGTTACATAAGGTTTAGATCTGCTAGCAAAGACTTGTATAATGATGCCTCTCTGTTTATAGACTCAGGATAAATTGTCCTAATGGGAAATATCTGTCTTTAGGAGTGATTTGGATCAAGGCTTTTTATTTTGTGTTTGTGAACAGTTCATCTGCCTTTCTAAAAATCGTTTTGATGTCTGCTTCATTCATGTGACTTGTCCCTTGCTGATAAACAACAGGACTCAATAAACCTTACAAAGCCTGTTTTGATCTGAAAGTAGCTGGCACTGGGAAATACGTGACCCAACCATGTTTGTTCCCATGAATGCCATATCAAACGACACCATTGGATTTGAAAACTCCTAGAGGATGTTGGATAAGAAGCCAGGAAAAAAATGACCATAGGGTTGTCCATCAGCATCCTGGGAATCTCCTTTCAATTCAGTTGTCTTAGGATCTCACAAGATGATAAAGTGATATTTACCCATCCACTATGTAATGTTAATTTTTTAAATGAATAATTAGCAGTTCTTCAGGATTGTTTATTTTATGGTTTTTGTTTGTTTGTTTGTTTGTTTGTTTGTTTGTTTGTTTGTTTTTTGCCTGTGCATGTATCTGCACTGTGTGGATCTGTGGTACCTCTGGGGGCCAGAAGAGGGCACCTGCTTTTGTGGAACTGAAATCAGTTGTGAGCCACCATGTGCTGCTGGGAACTGAACCCAAGTCCCCTTCAAGAGCATCAGGTTCTCTTAGCTGCTGACTCATCTCTCCAGCTCCCAGTTTCTTGTTAGGTTTGTTTGGGTTCTTGAGTTCTGTAAACTGAAGAATGACACCCTCTGTCAGGGAATGAATCCATCCCTTCCATGGTTGTGTTGAGAAGCACTGCCCAATCCTGCTCCTCCCATTCCAGATCCCACCCCTGAGAGAGCCTATAATGGGAGGTTCACCCCTGGAGGGCATACATACATACATACCTGTATGTATGTATGTATGTATGTATGTATATGTATATATAATTTTTTCTTTTACATATCGGATTGATCCCAGTTCCCCCTCCCTCCCATGCCCCCTACCCCCCTCCCATCTCATCCCCCCTCCTCACTCCACAGGGAGGGTGAAGCCTTCCAGGAGGGATCATCAAAATCTGTAAAGTCATTTGGAGTAGGGTCTAGGGCCCCTGGAGGGCATTTAAAGCTCCCTCTTCATGGCTTCTCCTCATGGTTTCTGTTTTGCCTCTTCCCCTTGAACCACCTGGGAGTGCTTTGCTTGGATTAAAACCTGGACTTTAATTCAGCTTGATTAGATTATTGTATTTGCAGAGTTACCCACTACTGGGCTACCAGAGAACATATTTTTTACCAGGTTGTACTAGGAAAAAAAGCTTTGATTCTCTAGACTGGGACACTTGTTTTTGTTGTCAGTATCCCCTCCCACTGACCGAAGATGACAGGAGAGTGTAGTGTGGTAACTGATCACACCCCTTTGAGTCAGAGACTAAATGGGTTTGAACTGGGACTCCAGCATTTCTAGCTATGTTACTTAACCTCTCTGTGACTCAGTTTGCTTTATGTTCTATAAAACTAGTAATTACTCCTACTTCAGAGATACTGCAACCTAAATGAGATAGACAGTATACATAAAGTAGAATGGGCACAGTGCCCACATAATAATAAGAGCTTAATAATTCACGATTATCAACTGCTAAGTTGATGAAGCAATGCTTTCTGTATGCTTAAACAGTTTACATATGAGTGAATCCATGAAATATACTTATGCTCAATAACCGAGGATGGGTGTATTCTTAGAGAATGCAAGGTCCAGGCTGGGTAGATCATGACATTTTCTCACGAGTTAATAATATTAACCATGCAAGCCTAGTACCTTTGCTCTCACATTTGATGGAATAACTGAGAAGCATTTTTGCTGTTCTTCAGTGTACCTTCTGCCTAAACATTCAAGACTCAGGGTGGTGGCTGATAAGTGAAGATTCTCAGTGATGTATTATGAGGCAGTTATTACGTCAAGCTGGTATTAGGATAGGCAAACCTTCTTTATATGTTACCCGAATTCTAATGGTGTATTTAGTCTCTTAACTCTCCTGTCCTCTGCAGAGATGAAGAACAGCTGGCCTGCATCCTCTTTATAGGAGAAGACTGTTATGTTTGCTTGGGGCCCTTTTTACTCACAGACTAAACAACTCCAGGTCCTTTAACCTTGCCTCATAGGTTCTATTTTTCTGCCTCCTTAATCATTTTGGTTCTCTTCTGGAACTTTTCCTGTGTCTCTACATCTTTTAAATAAAGGACCTCAGAAAGAACATACTCCCTTGTAAGAGTGTGTCTGCTGTCAAATTCGTTATCACAGACTTGGGGGGCCGCTGTGAGCTGGCATTTTGGCATTGTTCCACCATTGTGAACATTCTAGTAGTGTGTTGCCTGGTTCCCATCAATCCACCAGGCAGATTCTTAGTTGGCCTGTGACCTGCTTTGATCACTACTCTTTCAGTTTGTCTTGAATTGAGACACCAAGCACATTTGTGTCTGTCCCCAATGATTATCGCCCCCAAGGATACAATTTTGTAATCAGCCATCATGCCAAACCCCCAAACTGTATTTAATGAGCCATTTCCTTAATGTGTTGAAGCTGCTTTGGAGTTTCTTAACATACCAGCGAATCCCTTTTGGCTTCATGTTATTTGTAGTCTCTGGGTGTCCACAAAAAGATTTCCAGTATTATTGAATCCAGACCCAAGATAAAAATCATGGTGTACACTTCAAGTCTGCCTTTGTTTACTGGGCCATTGATCTCTTTTCCAGCCAGGAGTGGAGCCTGAAGAGGGAAAGACAGGCCGGTTCTTCTCTTTCTGACAGGCTGATGAGAATGTCATATGTTTTCCAAAGCTTTCCTGAAACTGAGACATTATGCAGATGTGGACAAATTGCTAATCCCCCAGCTCATACATGCTCTGGACTGATACTTAGTGGGGAAGAGGGGAAGAGGGTATTTATTTGCATCATCCTTGAAACTGTAGACTACTTTAAACAGCACTGACTTACCCATCGTAAATTCTGTACCAGATTGAAGCCATGGAGAAAGCAAGATGCTGACCTGTGAAACTCAACCAGAATGACACTCAAAAAGGGAAAGGCATCATTAGAATTATTATTAGAAAATTGTTCAAGTTGAGCTTAGCTCCCATGAAACGTCTTAGATATTGAGATGTCATGGAATGAACGCTAGTGGCAGAAGAGCTGGAAAAGGGAAGGGAGGGAGCATTAACCTCCATGATACCCCAACTTCTTACACTGTGGGTCATGACCCAATCATGACAGAATGTGGGGGTAGTGGAAAAATTAGAAATAGTAAAAGGTTTCTAATGCCCAGTGGCCAAAACCAAATTCAATATCAAATCTGTAAAGAATCTGAGGGGGTTGCCTGTGTTGCTTCTTGCGAAATCAGTGTATCTTTGTTATTCTCCAACCCTACTACTATGCCTACCCCCACTGCGTGCGCGCGCGCGCGCACACACACACACACACACACACACACACACACACACACACACATAACACAGTTCTTCTGGAGCTGTTCAACTTGGGTTTTTCTTTTTTAGAGGTCTTTTCCTAGGACCTGTGCTTGCCTATCAGGCTCGATTGACTGGCCAGCAAACCCCAGGGATTGCCCTGTGTGAGTCTCCAGCTCCACTTAGGCCGTCATGTCTGCTTTTTTTTTTTTTTTAACATAAAGGCTGGAGGTCAAACTTAGGGCCCCTTACTGGGACAACAAGTACAGTACAAACTGACCAATCTCCCCAGCCCCGAATTCTTGGTTCAGGTTGTACATGGTAACATGAGCACTCTGTGCTGTGTGTGTCTTCATGCCACACAGTGACGACTCTGCTGAAACACCTCCCCTCAGACTATTTATGTTAGGAACTTCGGTGTTTTGACTACACAAAGCTTCCTGCTTGTCTAGTAATGTAATGGTTTAATTGTAGAAAACAGGCAAAATTTTCCTACAGTCATTTCGTAGAATATAAGCATCAAATTAGTTCATCTTTGGATTGCATTCTATTAGAATATTTGATTTTAAAAAACTGCTGTTTACATTGCTAAACTGAGTTTCATACAAATCATTAAATGAACAGGGATTGGAATTAGGACAAAATTTCTAGCAACTTCTGAAATGGTCCTAAACTTACTTCTGTCATCTTATACTACATTTTTTGTTTTGTTTTTGTAGAGCCAGAGTCTCACTGTATAGCTTTGACTGGCTTGGAACTCAATATGTAGACCCGGCTGGTCCCAAGCTCACAGAGATCCACCTGCCTCTACCTCCCGAGTTGCTGGAATTAAAGGTGTGGGCCACCTTACTTGTCTGATTGTGAAGCAGCATTCTCAGATGACAATTATAAAATATCAGTTAACCCTGGAAAATTCTAAGGATGCCATGTCCTGAAATAGCAGATTTTCACCCAAAATTTAGTAAATAATAATAATTTGGTAAAATAATTTAGTTTATAAAAATAAACCAGCATCTCATGTCAATCTTCTTTCATTTTTCATAAATGATAAAATTACATGTATACCAAAGAGTGTTTTAAATCAATTCATTTATGTGTTATCAGTACATGTTTGGTTAACTTATCTAACATACACTTACATATCCAAGGTGTGTAACAGTTTCCCAGGCTAAAGAGTTGCAAATGGAAAACGTTTACAAAGTTTAATTGTCTGGAAACAAGATGACGTTTGTGTAGAGTGGAGATGCAGCAGCCTTTTCTGAAATCGTGATGTCTTTTTGAGGAACTGGTCTGCAAAGCTGGCCTCCAGGACACACACCCTGTTCCCGGGACCTCCACCAGGTGGTGTTGGCTACAGGAACTCCATTTTGAGATAAACTGTCAAAGGAGGAATGCCACAGCCTGGCATACTTGCCTCTTTCCGGTTTCTCTTGTGCTGTCCTGAATTAAGCCACTGGGGGTAATCCGAGGGCTGGTATTAGTGGCGATTATTTACTGCGTGCTCCCGGGCAGCTCCTGGAAGTGGGCAGGTTTCCAAACCTGGCTTGACATAGGCCGGCCTCTCCTAGGCTCTAATTACCCATTCCAGTGGAAGTAATGGTACTGGGAACTTCAGCCTTCTCTGGCTTCCCCCATTGTAATTAATTGCATCGAATTCCAAAAGATTTGACCGTTGCAAAACTCATTTACTTTCAGGGGCTGCCGGATATCCCCACACAGACTGATAGCTTGAAGACGCAGATTAAGTGGAGCTGTGCAAAATTCTGATACAAACCAAGGAGCTGGGAGGGTGTGTGCCTGTCTGTGCAAGTCCCAGGGGGAGGCATAGGGCTGCAAGTGAGCTTGTTTATGCTGACATTCCTTCATTTAACCTCAGGAGCTCTCTATCCCTAGCTCAACTTTCTGGGAGCACGAAGTTGGAGTCCTCCAGAGCCAGGTGAAATGTGTTTTGTTTGAGCAGAAGTTCCTTAATGGTTTGAGGTTTGGCACAGCAGTGCTTTTACGTTTCAACAAGTGTTAGGAATGGAAACTTAGAATAAAATACAATTGTAGTTTTGAAAAGCAATGGAATGACCGGGGGAGGGGGGCTCCCCTCAGCCTTCTCTCTTACTTAAAGAAAAGCAAACATCAATTTCCGAAGTCATTCTTGCATTCTCATTAGTTTAAGACAGGAAGCCTTCGGTGGGTGTGACATAAACAAGTTGGGCTCCTGGGTCGGGCTTCCTCATCAGTTTGCAGCTGGAGAGATGGCTGCGCCGCCCAAGCCCATTCGGGCCTCTCGGGGGATGACTTGTTGACTGAGGCCCAAGAAGGTGGGAGGGGCAGGCGAGCGAGCGGAGAAGGTATAAAGGAAATGCTTTAGCCGTGCAGTCACTGGCGATTGTAATTCAGGGGTGGTGAGTTTGGTTATTCCAGCAGAAGGAATCTGATTTGGAGTTTCTGGAAAGTTCTCTGACATCCCATCTGGTAGGATAATTGTGATTTTAGTTGGGGGCTTCGCCCGCCCCAACAAGAAGCCAGGCTTCTGATGGTGAAGCAGAGTGGTCATAAAATGAATGGTGTTTGAAGCTGCAGCTTCTTAGAATGTAGAACTTAGGCCGGGAGGTGGGGGTGTATCTGCGTGCTGGGGGAGTAGGGGAGCGTTTTCCCAGTTCACCGCAGGAAGCTCCCATGCACTAGATGTAAACAAAAGTGTCTGAAAGAGAAACCCCAAACTCCAAGCAGCCCTCGGGGCGGTTTCCTTTTCCCTGCAGAGAACAGGGTGAAAGGGAAAGGGAAAGGACTCTGAAATGCCATGGAGTTTTGACAAGTGAGGAATCAGGCTAGGATTGTGTTACAGTCTTTTCATAACCCCCTCCACCCGCCGAGCAGGGAGGGGTCCTCCCCGCACATCCGTAGCCTGCCCGGGAGGAGCGTTGGTGACGCCCTGCAGGAGCTAAGCCTCGGCACCACACCACCGGACAGCCCAGGGGACCTGGGGAGGGCAGTGTCCCCGTGAATCCTGCCTTGCCCCGCCCTGCCCCGTGCCCCGGGCTGCCAGCAGGTGCTCGGGCTAATGATGGGTCTCTGAGCCCCATCGGATTACCCAGAGGCCAGCTGCTGCTGCCCGCAGGGCCCCCGGAGCTGCGGAGGAAAGAGGTCTGAGAGAAAGCTTCCAGAAGTAACTTCGAAACCGGAGGTAAGAATCAAACGGGGAAAAAGCCCAGGCCTTGCGATCTGATCCAGACTGCGATGCACAGTGAGATGAGATTCGCCAGTGTGGGAATTTATCCACAGCCTCCCAGAATGAGTGGCCACCTGCCTAGCTTGTGGTTTTCTATTGGGAGTTTGCTTGCCTGCGATGGTTTGTATTCAGCCACGATGTAAGGAGGCAACAACGTGTGTGTGTGTGTGTGTGTGTGTGTGTGTGTGTGTGTGTGTGTGTGTGTGTGTGTGTGTGGTGTTGCGGTTGCATCAACACCTTCTGTTGGTCAGTACTACTGTTCTTGGACCTTCCTCCTGGTTTTTGGTTAGCTTCTAATTACTTTTGGTAGAGCAAATTTGTCCCCTCTCCTGAGGGATGTTTCCACACACAAAGCTGTCATCTCCTCTGGGGACAAATCTTTGCCCCAAATTACTAAACAGTGTGCTTGGACAATAGCCCTGTTCCCTGATGTGCAAACTCTTGTGACTACCCAGAAGTTAAAAGTTTTTTTTTTTTTTTTTTTTTTTTTTTTTTTTTTTTAAAGAAGGCTCATTGGAAAGAGGATAGCACTTTATTGCTGTTGTTTTGGTGTTTGTCTGACTTTATTGAGACAGGGCCTCCCTCTGTATGTAGCCCAGGCTGGCCCCAGACTAATGGCTATCCCCCTACCTTAGGCTCCAGTGCTGGATTCTAGATAGTATAGTTGTGAACTATCTCCAGCTGAAGATGTCATTATTTTGTATTGCATAGTCCTGGTGAAGTATGCTGTTTACAAGCACTAAGAGTGAAGTGACTTCAAGTGATAAGAGTAAAGGAGGGAGGAAACTGTCATCTTCAGAGAAGTGGTTCTTACTTTAAAGCAAGGTTTGTTTATTTACGTACATGCACACTCTGTCTCCGTGCACACCGGAAGAGGGAATCTGATGCCATCACGGGTGGTTCTGGGCCCCCATTGATTGCTGGGAACTGAACTGAGGATCTCTGGAAAAGAAACCAGTGAACTTAACCACTGAGCCATCTCTCCAACCCCAGAGAGCCTGTTTCTAAGAATATAAGTATTTTCTTCTATGCACAAAATGGGTCGAGTTGAATATGATAGGGATAAAAATCTATAAAATACAGTGCTATAACTCTTCTATAATCCTAAACTCACATTGTAGGTGAATTGTAAAGTAAAATAAGATGGCAAGATTGTCAGACCTCCAATTATATCTATACTGGCTGTAGGAACAGCTGTAGGACACTGGGGTGACATTCAGAGCTTTGTGGAAGGGGATTGTGTTGGGTTGTATAGAAATGAATTAGCCAGGTGGTGGTGATACATGCCTTTAATCACCATGTGGGAGGAGATATCTGAGTTCAAGGCCAACATGATCTATAGAGTAAGTTCCAGGACAGCCAGGGCTACACAGAAAAACCCTGTCTCATGCTTCCCCGGCCCCCTACAAAAGTTCCTAGATGGACAAAAGCTACAGACAGAAATGGGATATTGGGGGAAAAGTGATGGGGAAGCCAATATGGACTGAGTTCCTAAGGTTTGTCCCAACTTTCTCAGCCTGCTCTGCTGGGTTTGACTGTAACTGTTGGGAGGCCCATTTAGGCAGCCATCATCCTCTTACCTATAGTGAAAGGAAATTAGTATAGGAGGAGCAGCTATTCCAAGTACACTCCCATAAGTTACCCAGCATCCTATCACACATGGTAGATTCTCTTCAGCTCTGTTGCTAATATCTGGATACCCCAGGGCTCCCATTCCTCCCTGTCTCCCAGACATGCTCTTCAGCCCTGCCCTCACTGGAATATCATTTCTTCAGAGCTGTGGCCTGGCAAATGTGCCCTGCCTTCTTAAGTGGGTACCCACTCCAGAGTGCTGTTTGGGCTCTTCCAATTCTTGCATGGCTTCCAATTCTTATTCTGGCATCCATTTGGAAGCCTGAGCTATTCTTTATTGAAGTATACTCATCAGTAATTTTAAGTCACTGATTGATTGAGACTGGCTATCACTATGTCACCTTGGACGGCTTCAAAGTTGCTATGTAGACCAGACCGGTTTCTGTTTCCTAAGTGCTGGAATTGAGGCATTCGGCCACCACACAAGTCCAAGAGTCACTTACTTTCATAGAACTAAAAATTAGGGGCAGCAACCATTACCTTACCCCTCACCAGCTGTATAGTTCCTGTGACCCAAGGTCAGCCACTTTAAATGTAGCCTACTCATTTTAAGTGGTAGGTGCATCCTGCCCACCCTATGGTTCATCTTTTTTGTGGAGCCTGTCCTGCTCTGATTGTACTCTGGGTTTGCTGCCTTGAGGAAAGCTGGGCACATCAGTAGTGAGATTGACCTGCCAGAAGGCATGATGAACTGAAGGAGTCTGGGAAAGTTTTCAGTTAGGGGAAGGAAGTAAACCCTCAAAGACTACCACCATCGCACTGTCCATGTGTCCCTGACCATCACCATCGCAGTATGACCCTGGACCACCACCATTGCACTGTCCATGTGTCCCTGACCACCACCATCACACTGTCCATGTGTCCCTGACCACCACCATCGCAGTGTGTCCGTGTGTCACTGTACTGGGGATGCATTCTACCTCTTTCTCATGGGCATATCTTTATCATCTGAATTCCACCAAGCCATGCCTATGTTCTGTTCCATAAGTGCCCAAGAAAACATGCATATGAAGTCAGTGTTTTGATGGGAGCCTCAAGCCCTGACTGTCAGGGTGAACTAGGTTTGAACTCCACAGTAGAAATCCTTCCCCTTCCAACCTGGAAAGTGTTGTTCTTCCTAGACTCAGTATCTGGCACACAGGTCAGCTGTCATCCTTCTTCCTGGTCTTTTGAATCTATTTCCCCCTCTAGGATTTTCTCCTCTGTCCTTTCATGTGCTTTGTCTTTGTAATTAAGATTTATTATAATACATCATGACAAGATTCGATTGTCCATGTTTCTTAGTAGCCTTCTGATGAGCTATCTCAATCTGGAAAATCTGCCTTTTGGTTTCTAGAGGTTTTTAAAAAATAAGAGTCCCCTTCCTCTCTCCTGGAGCACCATTAATCTGGATGAAGTTTTTATGGACTGAATCATTAAACACTTACCCATTCTATTACATTTCCTGTTTCCTTTTTTTTTTAAGTTCTACTTCCTGGGAAATTTCCTCATTGTATCTTCCACACCATATATTCCATTTTTAAGTCGGCCATCAAATCTGTAAATCCCAAGGTTCTGAGTTGTCTCACAATAACCTCCCGTTATTGTTTGAGGGATGAAAAGCAACTCCACTCTGCAGGTCTCATGACAGCATCTTTGAAGTACTTCTCTCCTCCCTGCATTGTTTCTGTTTCCTCTGATTTCCCCTTAGCTGTTTGTTTTGTTTTTTAAGCTCTTCCATGGTAAAGGCTTTCCTAAGGAGTTAGATGATCCTTGACCCATTCTTGAAATGCTAATTGGAAAGTCAGAATGGATGGGGTTGATTCTGAGGAACATTTTCTTTTAATTAAGGAGACCAAGGGCAGTGTCTCTGAACACACAATGCCTGGCACAGTGCACTTTCCATATGTGTTTGCGCAGCAACTGAGCGAGCAGCATAGCATCTTGCCCAGGCTAGGAGCCAGTGATTGTTCATCTCTTTATGTGACTTGAGAGTGCATCCCTCTTGAGGTGACAGACCTTCTCTTCCTATGCTTGTTGGTCCCTCGTCTACCAGCTATGACAGGTGATTCCATGGCTGGAGCTGCTCTAATGTCACAGAAGAGCCAGCAGAGTGCAGGTCTTCACCTGCAATCTAGGATTAAGGAGAGGATACAGGGATCCCAAGGCTTCATATACTGACCCTCAGCCAGCCTACCTGCATTTGGGGGTACCCCTGTCTGGTTGATGCATGGGACTTCTACTTCCCAGGGTTCCCTGGGGTGCTGGGGATGAAGGCCAATAAGTAGGCTTCCAGGCTTTGTCCCCAGACTGCACTAGGATCAGCTTCTGGAAGTTGGGTACCACCGGTTTATTACTGCTGGTTTATGTGCCTGTCAGCTTCTAAAAACCGCTACAGGCACTCTTTCCCCTTGTTTGCTTCATCTTAATTCATCTTGCCCCCCATCTTACAAACTTTTACAGCAGTATAGTCCCCGCCTGATGTGCCCAGCTTCGCTCTGAGAGTTTCCTTAGTTCTTTCCCTGTGTGTATGTCCTACAGGTACCTGCTGGGGTAGATCCACAAACAGGCCACACTGCACATTGTACCTGAAGGTGCCCTAGGCTCTAAATGGGTTGCTTATTGGCTGTGTGATTTAGAACTGATCTCTTACTAGATGGAGCACAGAACAAATGGTTCCATGTTTGTGACTTCTGTGAAACATGTTCCTGTTCATTTGTATCTTCAGCACCCCCCCCCAGTCAACTGTGAGGGGTGGAAAAATCATGTGATCATGAAAGTGCTGTTCTCTGAGATGCTCAGCCTATCCTGTCAGGGTACCTTCATTCCTCAACCCGACCCAGAGTCAGAAAGAGGAAAGGACTCCCTGGGTGATGAGGTGTGAAAACAGATCCCGTGTGGAGTTTGTTCATTTCTTAAAGATACAAAATCGTGCTCTTTGTCATCTCCCACATGTGGCTGTTTGGAAACACTGGCCTCTAGCCTCCAACCTGAGGGCAGCATAAGGGAGAAAACCATTGCTGAGAGCTGGAGAACTTGGCTGGAACCTGCCTTCTCCTCATCCCCTGTCCTCTACGTAAGCCGTGGAGATTTATTGCTGCATCACCTATCTCTGAAAGGAGTTCAAATGGGAGCATCCTGTTTTCTCATCTCTTACATTGATTCCAAGTAGGGTTCTCCTCAACTCAGCCTCTTTTGTAGGTAGATGAGAATAACCTAATTCTCTTGCCATTCCAAACGTAACAGAAACTATATTGAGACACTTGGGAGTGGGGAGAAGTTGTTTGTTGCTTTGTAGTTGAAGTAAACCCTGCCAAGGGCCAGTTTGAACTTCCCCCTGCTTTCACACCATGTGAGTTCCTCTGTCTTCATGCTTGCTATTTGCTTTGCAGACTTGCTGGCATTTTAAAGATGAAATAAACTCTAGAAATGCATGGTGGTGTCAGGAAGAATAGAATGGAGAAGAAAACGACTGTCATTCTGAGTTTTCCGGTTTGACTCAAGTGGCAAGGACACTCTCTATTTTTATGAATGAAAGGCCTGTCTGAACAGTTCCATTCCTGATAAAACCTCAGCCTGAAGGGAAACCCCTGCACTGCAGAAGTCACTATACCACCATTGTCCTGTTTAACATCGTGTGTCTTGTTAAAGCAAGACTCTTAAGGAAGAAGACTGCTTCATACTGTAATACAGCTAAGATTTTTGAGAGTGCTAGTCACTGCCAGGCACTGTTATACTGTCACATGTATGGACTTGCCTCCTCTACATGAGGATCTTAGTGTGTTTTAATTTATTAATGTGTGTATGGGGGAGTAGAGAGGTAAACACGTGCCACAGCACACATGTGAGGTCAGAGGACAGGTTTTGGGGTGAGTTCTCTCCCACCTTGTTTCTGGCCCCCCATTTTGCTGTAGGAGCCGATTACAGATGCATGCTGTCCACTCTGGCTTTTAAAGAGGTTCTAGGATGGACCTAAGTCCTCAGGTTTGCATGGCAAGCCCTTTTAGCCACAGAGCCATCTTGCCAACCCTGCATTATGAATGATCTTGAGAAGATGTGCTTATCCCCATTTCACAAGGCGCTCATGCTGATGTTCAGAGAAATGGTTCAAGGTGGTCAACACTTCGGTGATGGTGTCGAGATCCCATTGTCAGCCTCAAGCAGAGCCCATCCCGCACTATGCCTTACACTGTGTAATTTGTCATATCCTAAACACTCATACTATCTGATGTTCAGCAGGAATTCCGCCACTGTTGTGATTGAGTAAACACCAGGATTTTTTGTTATTATAAACTCTTCAGTTTTAATGGCAGTGCATTTCCCTATGGAGTAAAAGGCCATAATCTAGCCTATCTGGCCCTTCCTCAAGAATTATGTAGCACTATTGTATGGGTTACAATATCTATGCTCTCTTGAGAGGTGACCATGCAACATTTTACTGGTTTAGCTGTTTTTGGTTTTTGAGACAGGGTCTCATGTAACCGCCGGGGTGGCTTCCAACTCCTGACCCTCCTGCCTTCACTAGCCAAGTGCTGGGATCACAGGCACATATGTACCCTTCTTTCCATCCTTCTGGCTTGTCTCCACCTCCCATATACCACCCTTAGCAGATGACCTCATCCTCATCCGAGATCCAGATTCCCATTGCTTGCACTAGAACCCCACATGAAAGCCTATGGCATCTGGAAACACAAATAGTTTTGGAACTGTTTCCAGGGGTCCCTGTTGAAAATTAAGCATGAATTGGCAGAGAGTTGCTGTTTGGGATATTGATCCCTGAAATGTGTCCTGCCAAGGGCCATTTTCCAGGTGTTTTCTCATAACATTTCTTATTACACTTTTTAATCTAAAGATAATATATCAAACTCATTCATTATTTGTGACTTTTGGCTGACTTCTGAGATTCTTTTTTTAATTGCCATCTGATAGAAAATACAAATGGAAAAACTCATTTGTGTGCAAACTTTGAAGTTTGAGATCTTTGGAATTGGGGGGCTCATAGAACTTGGAGGATAAAGGGAAATAATGAGATGATTTTGCTTCATCGATGGATATCTTGACAGTTTCACTTTTTGGTCATTTATAAACACTTTTTTTTGGTATTTTATAAGCAAACACACTATGCCATAGGCTATTAAAAGTATTCCCAAGTTACTTGCACTTCAAGGTCTCATTTTAGCAAATTTAGTAATCTGTGATATAATAGCAACTGTTAGGTTCATCATATGGTACAGTCCTTTCACACAGTGTATAATAATTTGAAAAAACCAAAACTGTGTTTATCTTGGGATAGAGACATGGCTCTGTGGGTAAGAGCACTTGCTCTGAAAGCATGTGGACCTGAGTTCAAATCCCCAGCACCACATAAAAATCTGAGCATGACTGTGCATTTACAACCCTAGCATTGGACAGTAGAATCAAAGTGTGTCCCCCAGAGCTCTCTGTCCAGCCAGCACTGCTGAAACACTGAGTTTCTAGTTCAGTGAGAGACCTTCTCAAGGCAGTAAAGCCTTGAGTATTGGGGACAAATAAAGCAAGGTAGCCAGCATCCTCCTCTTGTCACCACGTGTGTGCATGGATGCAAGTACTTGCTCACTCGTGTGTGGACCCCTCCTCCCACACATGTCCTAAACACATCTGAAATACGCATTATGCATATGGCAGACACGTGTGGCTTTCTTCTCCCTCCCTAAACCCCAAATTTATTTTCTGTTTCCCTCTGTACCAGAAGAATCGTGCTTACAATCTGTAACATTGGGATCCCTCACCTTTAGCTTCTGGCTGGATTCAGCCAATAGGACTCCAACTGGTAGAAGATGGGAAGCAAGAGGATTAATGTGTTTGCTACCTACTCATGGTCTTCTCCAACTTACTGGGGTTCTGACAACAGCTCATTTCTTTCAAGTCCTCAAGGGCAGTTCACATTCATGGCCCCAGCTCCCATCTGGTCTGGTAAAACGGATTCCTTCTCCCCATGACTTTCAGATCCGGAGATGCTCAACTTTGGATGCTATGCCCTGTCCGGCCCTTCTGTGAACCATCCCTGTATAAAACTGTTTGAATTCAACACTTTTGTGTGCTTCTGATTCCTGGACATTGACTGATATATCTCTCTTCCTGATACATACATACATACATACATACATACATACATACATACATACATATATTTTCTTTTTTCAAACACAAGGTCTCACTGTGTAGTCTTGTCTGGCCTGGAACTCACTGTGAGACTAGCCTGGTCTTGAACTCTCAGAGATCATCTGGCTCTGACTCTAAGGTGCTAGGATTAAAGGCACATGTCACCCTATGGGGCCCTACTGTAATCTTCATTATCAATTCCTTCTCTAAGATGCTGACATCATTGGCTTGACCACATCTGAATGGAATTGTATCTTTTCTGAGAGTTGCTTTGCATCATCTTATTTCTTATTCTTCTCTATTAGATTCTAAGTCCCAGGTTGGGTGGGGGTGAAGAGACTTAGAGAAGTATATCTAATATGCTGTTTGGCATCCAGTGGTCATAACAATTTATAACTCCTGAGGTCAAATAACATATGTAGAGAAGTGCATGATTTGTGGATGTTATATATCTGTGAGTGTTAATGGATTTCATAACCTGTCTGTGTATTCTTATAGTCATTGGTTCACTATGCAGTCATTAATGGCCCGGGGCCTGCTGGAAGTAATACAGTGTGCTAGGTATGCAGGCTCATGTCCTCCAGAATCAGGGGTCTTTTAAAGGACTAGAGTACTAGAAAATTCAAATAGAAGGGATTCCTACAGCATATCTAACCCTATTTCCTTCTTCCAAGTTGAAATTCAGGTTGAGAAGTTCAGAGCTTTTTGTCTGGAGCAGGTTTAGTAGATGGCAGAGATAATGCCAAATTGGGTATCTCAACTGCCCTGCTAGTCTTTCCCCACCTTGCCTGGTCATTTGTGTTTCTGCTGCAGCAGCTGACCTGCATCAGGTGTCCTTAAAGAAGCCCCCACTGCCATCCCTTATTGCTTTCCCTCTGTGCTGCAAATGCAAACCAGGCAGTCATGCTCTGAGCTCATAAACGGGCCTAATGGGATACAGACGGTAGATTCCAACCCAAGCTCTAGCTAGTGCCATATGCACACTGCTGGGAGAATATTCAAACTGATCCGTAGCAACTCTTGGACATACCTCCCCACTTTCAACTCGGAGCAGCGTTTCAAGTGAGTGCATGAGGTGCTGGGGTTGGATTGGGTGAGTTAGAGGCTCTGCTAAGGGAAGCCGGACTCCCTGCACTCGTCTGAAGGGGATATGGTCTCTTTCAGCTAGACCAGGGCTGCTGGCTGAGGCTATCCCTTGGGGGCAATTGTAAGTGCATGTGCTTGCACACACACACACCAGCTCTATAAAGGAACAATCGGATTTTTATGGGTCCAGAAACCATAAGGAATCTTAACTCTCACTAAAACTAGAACCTTGGATTGTGAAACTCATTGCTTCATGTTAGTTTAAGGTAGACAGGAAAAGCCTTTCCTAATAAACAGAAAGAAATCAAACTAGGTCAAACTAGGTAGGCCACTGTAGGAAAGCTCATGTCTGCAAAGGTAAGATTACCCCTCAGCTCTCCATGCTGCCCTTTCCCGTGTGGAAGTCAACCTCAGGCCTGATGGCAGCCTTGCCCCACACCTGTGAATCCTGAGTCAAGGAAGGCAGAGAAAGATGGAAATGTAAGGTTCTCATGTTTGCACAGCCTGGTGTCGCCTTTGTAGATCCAGAGCACAGGCTCCAAGGAACAGTCTATACAGTTAAACCAGAGGTATAAGATGGGAAGATACTGTATCCACATACAGTTACACTGGTAGCATAAGGTGGGATGACACACTGTATCCATGGGTTTATCACTCTGTGAGATGTGTGAGGCTAGGAAGTCCTGTGCTCCTAATAACTTAGCTGTGCCAGTAGACATTAGGGAAGATTGTGTAGCATTTCTGTCTTGGTTTTCTCAACTGTAGAGAAGAGGTTGGCCACTCCATGAGTTAGCATAGGAACTGAATTAGGGTACCTCATGTGAGGTCTTCAGCATTGTGTTGGCCATGTGGGTTTCTGAAAGTGTAAGGAACAGTGTGAAATGAAGTTAAGTCATTTACTGTGCATGCCTGGACATAACGGCCCTGCCCCAGAAGATTACCATGAGAAAAGAAAGAATTATTTCACGTTTTAAGTCTACACAAATTCCCTTCTCCAAAAAGAGCTTACACTTATTTTGGACATCAAAGTATTGTTTGGGGAGCACACATTAGTCTGAGGTGATCTTAGTCATTACTGTTTGAGAGGAGGCCTACTGAGGTAATAGTATTTTTAAAGTGTGAGGATGGTTTAAAAAAAAATCTAGGAGTATTTCCAGGCCTCTGACCTCACAGGAACAGGTGTTGGATTTCTTTGTAAATAAGACTTTTAAAGACCATTTTAAAAGGGAACGAGTTAAGAACCTTATTTAAGTACCTTAGATCAAAGTGAAAAGGGTATGTCCTGAGAAGTTCAGAATGAAACTGTCATCACAGGCATAGGTGTAAAAATGCTACTGACACTGAAGAATTAAATAAATGTCCTATAGTATGGCAGCTGGAGATCCGAGAGGCCAGCATCTCAGTTGGCATTAATTTATATGTTGATGTATTTATGCATGCACTTTACATGCATGTAATTTGTGTATTACTATATAAAGGTATTATTATAAATCTAACATAGTAGAACATTTATACCCAGTGATATTCTTTCATTTGCCTCATTTATCTTTAATCTATTTATCTCGTGGATGGGACACTAGAAGATGATGTATATTTTGAGTCACCTTCTGATCCAGTGGAAATGTCAAGAAATATTTGTATGATGTAGTACCGCTTTGGCTCATTGCTTCAGTAATTTCATTTGTTTCTCGTTTGAATTTTCATGGTTTGCAAAAGCCGAAGCAAAAATACAGTGAACAGAAGAATTAGCAAATTAAAATAACTCAAATAAAGCATTTCGAAAATTGGTGAGGGACTCTGTTCTAGGAGTGGGATTGCTGTCTGCGGTCACCTTGTACCCGGGTATGGGCAGCGTTTGGAGATGCATTGAGTGTTTTAGTTACTGTTGTATGTGGGCAGTCCAGACTGGCTGCTGCTGGTCACAGCATGGGCAAAGCAATGTCATGGGTATGCAAGTCCTCTATGGAGACAGCACAGGTTCATCCTGCCAACCTGTGCTTTCAGTGCTACAAGCAGGAGAATGTCCCCGAGGAAACATTCCCGTTTAAGGACAGTGCACACTGCGGCTCTTGTTCCTCCCACGTGGGAGTGTGGGCGTCTGTCCTCCCAAGGGCACCTTGCCAGTGAGTCGTCATGGTCAGGCAGGGGAATTTCAACTGGCGGGGTGGGGGGGGTGGGGGGATATGTCCAGAAAGGAGTCACCTCATTGAAGAATTTTATCTTCTCATTAAATACATTTTCCTATAGATAAACTCAAAATACATTAAATTCCAACATGTCAGTCTCAACTAATTTATCATGGACTCTTCCTGCTCCAAAGCAGTTTTCCTGTATCAGTGTTTAGAGGAAAAAAAAAAAAAAAAAGAGGGGGGAGCTGTTTTAACTAAACAGACTATGGCTGCCCCAAAGCTTATAATACTGGTATATAGTTCAGAATTCTCTGGAAGCAAAGCAAGAAGGGTCTACATAAAAATATCTTCAGGTTCTGTAAATGCACAACCACATGCACATGGGTACATTTTATGTGTGTGTGGCCATTGGGGAGATAGAGAAAGACTGAGATTTTTGTAATCACACTACATGATTGCACAATCTGTAGAGTAGACCAGAAGCTGGGGCTTCAGAACACGGATGGCACAGTCCTCAAAGCTCCATACACAGGGCAGAAGAGAAGAGAGAGGCTGGAGCTGTGCATGGTGTCTGTGTTGGGATCTCACGGACGGTGCCTCCTTTGGGGTGTCTCAATCCTTCCTCTTAAGATCTTCAACTGCTTTGAGGTCTGCCACATTCTGGGTAGAGTAGGGGAAGGGGGTAGCTTTATTAAGTCTACTGACTTGGACATTATCTTAGCCTAATGTGGTAGTACATTTTCTGTAATCCCGGGATTTGGGAGGTGGAGACAGGAAGAGTGTTGATTCCATGTGATTCCATGCCAGCCTGGACTACTTAGTGGGTTCTATGCTAGCCTGGGTTCATAGTGTGTGGCTGTATCTATATCAATAAATAAGTGGACAAAGTTTCATCTCATCTACAGTGTACCATCATATGAGCATCTGTACTGGTGTTGAACTAAACAGCTGGGCCCATAGCCTAGCCACAAGGACCTATAAGATTAACCATCACAGTTTAGATTCTATATGTTGAAGAATGAGATGTAAATAATAAAAACACTTTGTAGGTTGATAGAGGAAACCCTAGATTTAGCCTTTGAGGACTCTTAATGACTTAAAACAGAACATACAATAATAATATAGCATAGTCTTGGCACAAAGATCTAATGGACATACCCATTTTGTTATACTCCTTGTTGGCTCAAACAGAAAATGATAGTTGTAACTACAATACCTTCATCCTGGGAACTCTGTTCCATCTCCTTCCCACCGAGTGTGTCACCTTTCCATCCAGATTTCCAACGGTTCAGGTAGATGTGCCACCTGGTAATAAACAGAATTTTTGTGCATTTTAATTGACACAAATGTTATCAGACCATACCATATCACACTTCTCTGTTATATCGCTTTTCATTTTAGATCTGGATGTTAATTGTTTTTATTCCTGTTGACTTTTTTTAAATCTCTAATTTCTGTTTTTCTTGCTGTGATTTTTTTTTTTTTTTTTTTTTTTTGGCTTTCATGTAGAAAGCATATAATTAGATCTGCACTCTAGAGAAAAATTTGAGATGGATTAAACTATACATTTAAGTAGATTAAAAGTCATGGTGGGGATTAGCACATTCTTATTACATGCATATGTAATCCCCAAAGACATATAGGTCACTGCACAGTTGCTCTGTTGTTGTGACCAAATACCTAACAGAGATAATTTCTAAAGAAAGAGAGGTTGCTCTGCTTCATGGTTTAAGAGACACAGTCCATTAGGGCACAAAAGTATGGTGGCCTGGGATCCTTGTGACAGTGGGAGCTCGACCCACAGCTTGCTGTGACTTGGGGGGACTGTGAAGCAGAGAACTGGGGCCAGAAGTGGACTGGCTGTCACCCTCAAAGCCTTCTCAGCAACCCATGTGTTTCAGCAAGGCCCCACCCTCTAAGGTTACACAGCCCCCTAAAAAAATGTTGCTATATGCTAGAGACCACTCTAACAATCCTATAGAAGACATTTCACATCCAGATGACAGCTCACTGTTGGGCTTCTGTTCCCGTGCGATAGTTTGCTTCTGTATAAATAGCATCTTTTTGTTTCTTTAAGATCGGATCTCACATAGCCCAGGCTGGCCTCAAACTTACTAAACATCCTATGTAGCTATGACTGGCCTTGAACTCCTGCTGCTCCTGCCTCCACTTTCTACATTCTTGGATTCAAGGGGCATGCCAACAGGCTTGGCCTCTCACCCCCATCAATCCCTGTCTTCTTCCAGGCCCTGCAGTAAAGTCATGTAATCTCTCACCTGCAGTTTTAGACTTGTGCCTGCACACTTGACTTTGGGTGTCTGTAGCAGCCTGAAGAATGCAGTTCATCTCCAGACCCAGGCTTTTTATACCCAGCAACGTTGTAACATCCTTAGGTTAGTTCCAATTGTGTAGAAGTTGGAGTTGATAATTAATGTAAATAACTGACTATAGGCCTCCAGTACCTTCTAAATCAGTGGTTCCCAAACTGTGAGTCATGACCACTTTGGGAGTTACATGTAAGGTACCCTGCATATCAGATATTTACATTACAATTCATAATAGTAGCAGAATTATGGTTATCAAGTAGAAACAAAATAATGTTATGGGGGTGACAGGTTGAAAACCACAGCTCTAAATGGTAAACTGTAATTTTATTGTCTACAGTTGAGCAAATTTCCCAAAGTATAGAGGCTGGCTATGTGCCAGACCACAGTGGGGCAAACCAAGTGACATTCGGTCGTGGACAGTGACCAGGTATAGCCTCAAGTCTGTCTTCCTCCCCTCCTTCCCTTCCCCCTCCTTCCCTCCCCCTCCCTCTTCTCTCTTCCCTTCCATTCTCTTCCTTTTGTCCTTTCCTCTTTCTGAGACAGATTTTTCACTGTATATCCCTGTCTGGCTTGAAACAGTGTAGACAAGGCTGGCCTCAAACTCACGGAGATATGTTTGTCTCAGCCTCCTGAACACTGGGGTTAAAGGTGTGCACCACCATGCTTAACCCCAATCTTCTTTTACTTTTTTATTTTAAGGCAGAGTTACACTAAGTAGTTAAAGCTAGCCTTGAATCTATTCTGTAGCCTTAGAAGACCTTAAACTTGAGACCTATATCCTCCCAAGTACCTGGAATTCCAGGCTTGTGCCAACGCGTTCCTGCTTAGGCTTCTGGATTCTGTTGCCAGAATGTAGGGGCTCCGGCATTTTCGCCTGTCTGGGTGCAGTGATCGGTACCTCCCTGTGTCAGCTATGTAGCAAATTGTAATGCGTATAGGGGGTGGGGTGCTCAGTGAGTTGTTGTATGTACCTGGTCCAGCTGGAGTTTTCAATAGGTGTTAATTATTATTGTGGCGTGTGTCACTACATTTATACATTTCTGTCATTTTGAAACATCTCTTCTCCATAGTGTATGGTTGGGACCAGTTTGCACCCATTATTGCTTTATCAGAAAGTCAGTACCACTCTTTCATAATTTTAGAGTGCTGTGTTTTGTACATTGCAATAACACCACTTCTGGTCAGGTCCTGCCTAATGATCTCACCTCATGTCAGGGGAAAGGAAGAGTTGTCTCACAGAAACTTGTTTTGCAAACTATGCTGAAAAGCCTCCTTTAATACTGAGATGTCTTACAGCTATAATCTACCCTGGCCAACTGAACTGGTTTGTATCTTGGTTTTGAGTCAGAGAGAAAATACCATGACTGTGATGTGTGTGCTTGACAAGGATCCCAGAACCTCCCACATGATGGCTCCTGTATGGACTGCAATGGGTGCCTGGGAGTGATGCCCTTGCCCCTTCTCCATTTGCTGGAAGTGCTCTGGGCCCGTGCCTCCTCCAAACGGCTGGCTCCATCTCTTCCCAGTGTCTATCACCCAGCCTGTCTTCTAAGAATTTAGCTTGAAAAGCACCATTCTCCTATTCTGAGCCTTGAAAGAACATAATTATTTCAAGACCATGGGCAGAGTAAGTTAATGGTTGCATGGTGAGCAAAGAACAGGAAGTGCTTAGAAATCCAAAGATCTTGTCCTTTTATGGTTGAGGGGCTTTGGTTTACTGGAATTTGGTAGGTTTGATTGGAACTTGGTATGTCTATATTGTCAAGCACAGCTCTACCCTATTGGCAAACTATATTGACATGGTACAATCTAGCAATGACTACAGGCCTGTGATTGGACTGTACCACATAGACAGGCATTCACTGATGCTGGCTCGCTTTGTATTCTAATTCCTGTCGGTGCTGGTCTGCCCAAATACGTATTGAGAGTTCACAGTTCTCCTCTGAGATGACCTGGTCATTTTGATTGTTTTTTTCTGCATCTCTTTCCAGCAAGAAATGCCAAATAGTTGGCATCTCAAGAGCAAATAATTATTCTTGAGAATGGTTAACCACTGGGGGAAATAGCTCAGTGGTGGAACACTTAACCGGAAGGTATGAGGTCATAGGTTCTGACCCAAAACAAAACAAAGGAGAAAAGGATGATCAAATCAAGCCAGGTATGGTGTGCATAATTCTAGCCCCTGGTATGTGGAGGCAAGAGGGTCAGGAACTCAAAGCCAGCCTCAGGCAGACATGTCCAACTTCTTGACAAATGACATGATATTGTCATCTACAAAGCCCATAGTTCAAGAGCTACATGGTAGAGTTAAAAACTGCCTACAGAAATTAAATTTTTTTAATTAAAAAATGAAATGAAAAGTCCTCAATGTTTTAGGTAAATCTCCAATCACTCATCGCTGGTCTGGGCCACATGCCGCATGCATGCCACAGATTGGAACTTGGCTTCTGTGGTGCATTGGAAGCCAGCCTGAGTGTATACCAACAATGGGATGGTCAAAGCAACTTTGGCAATAGACAAACCAAGTCCATCTACTTGTCGTTCTTCTGACCCATTCTTCCTTGGCAAAGCCTACACCACACGTGCTAGGCCAGTCCTTTTCCTCTGCAATGTGTCACCAACCCGATACAGACTTTGCACATTGTCCCCTGCCTGCTTACATTTAATCTTTTGAGATCTATAAGAATTAGTGGGGTTTTTTTTTTCTTTTTTGAGAATTTCAGATGTTATCTTCTTTGTCTGTGTATCTTCAGTATGTATAGATTAGAAAAGCAACCCTTTCTGATAGGGTTAGAGGGTACCTTCAGTGCCTAAATTGAGATGATTCAAACCCTTATTTGAGTTTGGTTCTACTAAAGACAAGGTTCTAAAATTGTACATCACTTCCCCAGAGACATCTCATTTTAGAACACCAGTATGGTAATGAGCTTTTTGTTTTATACTAAACTCTATTGAGATGTGGCCAATTTGAGGGCAGACAATTACATGACTGTTTGAATCTCATGTGTCCTCTAACTCATCCGTGCCTCAGTTTTCTGCCTGACATTTATTTCAGCACAGCCTCTCTGGCCTTCTCTATTACCAGATGAAAGCAAAGGTTGTTCAAAATTCTATGCAGTAATGCTTTCTCTTTTATGATTTTCCAGGGTGGTTTTCATCTGTATCCTCATTTGCAAAGATCCAGATCTGATCAGTAGTGGGAACTGTATTTTGATTGGCTATTGGAGATGCATTGCTCTGTAACTAAATAGTTTGTTCCCTAGAGTGGTGGGCCTGGGCCAGAACATGGCCTTTATGATTTTATGGGGCCAAATGGAAGCTGTGAATGTCCTGACAACAGATTGAGTAAATATAAGCTCCCACAGTCTCAGAGACAGCGGTAAGTAGGTGGATTGCTGGCACATAGCTGAAGGTTCTCTGTAACCCCATGGTCTATCTGGCATTCACCATCATGGCTGGATTTAGTTTGCTTTGTAAATTAGAGCTATTCTCTCAAAAATGCAATTTTTACAATGCTGTTCCTATCATTTTATTTTTTTGTATTTAATAGTTCTTCACTGTGGATGTGCAAATACTCATCCTAAGAGCAGTTCTAGAACAATCTTTTCTCATCAGACTTTCTTGGATCATCAGTCCTCAAATGATGACACAGAGACTTTATTATAAAAGCTTTTTCACAACTAGATATTATAATTCAAATTAACTTTTTAATATTATTATTAATCGTACATTCTGCCATGTGGCTTAGTTACCTCTCCTCAATCAGCACTTCTGATTTGCTCTGAGTCTGCTGGCAAAAATGCACATCCGCTTACCTTGTTTCCTCCTCCTCTTCCTCTCTCTGCCCAGAAATCCTGCCTATTCTCTCCTGCCTCACTATTGGCCACTCAGCTCTTTATTAAACCAATCAAAAGGGGCCTTGGCAAAGACACACTGCTTGACAGAATTATCCAGTAACAATTACTGAGACCCAGCTTATTGTAGAACACTATTCTCCAAATGTTAATGTTGTCACCTTCACCAGAAAAGCTGTGGCTGCTTACAAGTGAGCCCCCCCAAGATTGCTTCCATTGACTTTTGATGTCCTTCACAGAAGATGGGAATGTGGGAGCCACAGAACTCTAACCTGAGATGCCAGGCATCCCCTTCTTCTCCAGGACAGCTCTATATGTGGTTTTGCCTAATCTCACATGGCCTCCTGGTCTCTAGAGGTGCCAGGATGGAAGGGTAATTTAAGGAGGCCCCATCTATGCTGGGGGAACTTTTTGGTGGTGCTCCTGCTTTGAACTGGATCGCTAGCTGTAAACTGTTCTTGAAGCCAGGAAGAACTCCTTTGCTTCATCCATGGTCTCTTTCCGCCTCCTTTTTCTTTTTCCTCCTCTCTGCCTACTTTTTATTTTTCTCCTCTTCTCCATAACCAGCTCAGTTCACTTAGTGTGAGGTTAACCATCCAAACATGGACAGACTACAGCAACCACACCCCTGCAAAGACAAATGACTCCCCCCACTCCCCCAGCCCCAGCAAGCACTAACTGCCAACAACTCTTGAGCTGGAGACTCCCTGAACATTTTTGATCTATGGTTTATGGAATCTATGGAACTGTAACCTGTGAGTGTGGCGGGCTAACTGATTATGAAATTACAGGTCATAGGCTAGAACATGCAAATGGCAAAATCAAAGGTTCATAGCCCTCAGCAGTCAGGGCAATGCCAATCCCAGCATTCTTTTGCTACTACACCATGCAGCATCTGTTGTGGACAGTGTTAGTGGTAAGGTTAGCCTTAGGTGAAAAATGAGAAAAGGTGATAGACTCAAGGCTAGTTAGGGGAGTGGGCATCTACATGCCATCAGTGAGAGTAAACTTTGTCACAGGTGTTTTGTCAATACATATTAAAATTATGCTTAGCCTTTGACCCAAGGCTCACCTCTCTAGATGTGTGCTAGTAAAATGCTTGAGTTTGAACACGGTCCCCCTGGAAGGGTTTGAAACAGGGCAACATGAAAATGAAACATTTACCAGTGAAGGAATAAATAAAATATGCTAAGCCTGAATTTCTGAATGCTGTATGGCAGTTGTCAGAGAAAGAAGTAGGTTTCCATGAGTGGGATGCTCACACAATTATCAGTGGTGGAAAGAAAAGCTAGGTGCAATCCGTGACTGGTTAATAACAGGTGAAGTTGGTGTTCTCATACGCTATGTAAATTTGTATCCAGAAAGAAGTAGGGGAGAGAATTCAGTTGGAAAGGAAGCATACAGACACGAACATATAATAATGCCTTTGCTTAATGCACATCAGTACACTAACCAACTGTGCTCTACGATTGGTAGACTCAGAGGTTTGGTTTCCAGATGTTTGCCTGCAGCACTCCCTTCTGACACCCCTTCCTCCAGCACAGGGCCTGTCACCCCTACTCCCTTCCTCTCTTCTCCTCCTCCAGTGAGGGTCTACCAGCAGGAGAAATCCCTCCCTTTGCCCTCCTACCCTTCTGGGAGCTATGGGTTGGCAAGTGCCCAATAAATGCCCCGAGGCAATCTTCCTTCTATGAAGGATGTTGGTAGATGTGGCCCTCTGCCACATCCTGGGACCTCCCTGTGGACCTCTTGTATAGTCCACAGTGGACTACCATTCTCAAGTCGGAACCAAGTAACACCCATAAGTGAGCCCAAAGGTATTTCTACACCCAGTAGACCTTGGAAACAATCTGCTACATGCTTCCTGGGTAAAGGATCCCATGGCTGCAATCTTTCTAATACTTAGAGCCACATCTCCCTTCTGTGCTGGAATCCTTAATGTGCCGGTATGGACCACGCTTGTTCTTAATGGGGACTGCTGTATAATAGCCACACTCATAAGCTCTGAAAAGTCTGCAAGGGTTCTAAACATGGACTTGGCAGGGTTTAAATAATCTGCACAGTCAAAGAAAGATTACACATAGACTGTGGTGTGCAGGGAGAGGCCCTAACAGAGTAGGGATTGTGTCAGAAAAGTGACTGGACCTTCAGAAATGCTCAGGGCATTAACCACCCAGAATCACTCTCTACACTCTCTAGAAGAGGGACTCAGGGTAGTCGGCAGAGGCCACCATGAGGTTCTCTTAGTGACCGCCAAGCTGATGCACACTTACACCATTTTGACGTGTCTTGCTTTTGCCAGGGAAGCAGACCCACAGTGGGAGGATGGCGTCGTTTCCGATAGGAAGGGTTTGGCAGCTGGGAGGCCCCACTCCTGAGCTCTGCAGACTCGGCCTCCCTCCCCACACTGTCCTTGCTATCAATTGCACATTGTTCTGAACAATGGAGGTGATTTTTCAGTAGGAATCTGACAAAATGTAGTTTAAAAAAAAATCAGTTCCCGTTAGGGGACGAAGTCAAGGCCACCCCAGGCAGAAATGCAGAGGGTCACCTGCACGTGCTGTGCCTCAGAGCCTCTCTCCTCTAGTTCAGTCATCAGTCTTAATTTTTCCCCCTTACATTGTTTCTAAAAGGAAACTAAAATAAGTTGGCCTACCAAGGGCTAGGCAGAGCTTTGAATGAAGGGTTGCTTGGCTGAAAGCCTGTGAAGGCAGGAGAGCCATTGTGCATTGTTAATGTTAGGCAAACGCTGGGTGTTTGGGAGTACATCAGAGAGAAAGCATGTCCACATCCAAGCCTGGGACCCAGGGGTGCAACCATGTCAGCCCATTGAGAACAGTGAAATCTGAATGGGGCAGTGGAAGCTTGTGGAAGCTTCTCTGACTAGGAACATAGGCATGGTCAGTGCAATATACCAATATACCAGCATGTGTGTGGTATGGGTTTAGTCGTTAATGTGGGGCGTTAAATGAACTTGTGGAGGTAGGCAGGCCAAAGGCATGGTTCTCAGACCATCTCCCCAGCACCTCATATACAGCAGGTAGCCTGTCAGAATTGTTGAGATGACTTTTCTCAACACTTTACCATTCACTCAGAGAAGCCACTGGCCTTGCTCTAACTATCTGATCCCTGGAAATCTTTATGAAAATCTCCACAAGGGACAAGAAGCTAATGTGGACTGATCTATCACAGTGCCTAGTGTCTCGCCATTCGGCAAGAGTGCTCTGTTTTCTTGCAGATGGATAAACATATGTCAGACTGAGTGGAAATATTCAGAGTTTGAGACCTTCATGCCTTGAACTTGGAGAACTTTAGACTGACCTCCAAGTGTGTGTCTCAGTCTCTCCTTCCTTGGCTTGTGTGACCCTCCTCCCCATGTCCCCCATTCACACACATTCTGTGAGTTGTTCTATTGTTTGTCTTTGAAAAGATTGAGTTATGCATCTGTACAGAAAAACCCCGGAGCTCTTTCCTCCTAGTGCTGTAAAGTTGCCATTTAATGAGGCGTTTAGAAGGCCACCCAGCCTCTTGAAATCTGAAGTGTCACACTGAGAGATTGTTACCAACAAGTATTTACACTGGAGCCACAGTTTTAACTCTTTTGGCAATTGATGAATTTACTACGAGAGCCAATAAATCCTTGGACAGATGAAGAACATATTGGAGGGGGGTGGAGCTTCTGTTTGGGCCATTTTCTTTTGGAATGCTTTTAACACTTGGCCCTGGGAGGGTTGTGTCCTTTTGTTAAATGTTCAAATCAGCCATTTCTGGGGCTGTGCAGAATGGCCTGTCAGGCCAGCATGGAGAATGTGGTTAGGTTGTCCTGGGCCCTGATGTGTGCAGGCCTAACACTGCCATAGAGAGAATGTTTGAAAATGTATTTTCTTAAAAGGTAGGAATCAGGTCCTCAAGGCTGAACTGAGTGTCATAGGCTGTGGAAGCTGAGGGAGGAAAGTTCCTCACATGCCCACATTGTCTTACATCTTAGGAAAAGATAGCACTTGTGAGAGTTTGGGAATAGGCCTGGCTGTGGCACTTCCAGGCACTGTGAAAGGCTTTTCTCTATGGACATAATGTGGAACATTGCCTTCTGAGTGCCGACAGGCCTGCTGTGTTCTAGTTGTTTGCTTGCTTGCTGGCTTGTTTGTTTCCCAATGGCATTACCCTGTATAGCCCAGGCTGGCCTCACACTCAGATACTCGGTCTCGTCTCCTAGGTGCTTGCTACCACAACTGACTTGTACCACCACAACCACTTTACATTCCATATTCAAGGGCAGAAATCCAAGGGGAACTTAAGAATGGCATCATTTGGTAGAACTTTCCAGAAGAGAGTGCTGTTTTCTCTCTGAGGTGGCCAATATGAGAGCCATTAGTCCCATGTGAAATGGAACTTGCTTGACCACGTAATTGAATTTTGTTTTTATTTATTCTGTGCATCGCTAGGGCTCAGACCCAGGGCCTCATGTATGTTAGACAAGCATTCTAGTGCTGGTGTCAGCTTCTCTGTCTGAGAAGGTGTTCTAGAGGAGGCATCCCTGAATGTAGGCCACCCCATCCAAGGGCTCCAGCAACATTACCACTGACCTACATCCCGCCTGATGATTGAATTCTGATTTAAATAGCCATGTTTGGCGATTATCAATTACTGTATCTGCCAACACAGTCTTCAGAGTATAGTGTTTTCTCTAAAGGTCTCTGTGATAATCCTTTGATTTTTCACAGCCTGCTCACGAAGGATACAAATTTGCTAAGTAGTCCACTCCTATTAGGGAGATACGGCTCCAGAGAAGACAAATGAATGGCTCAGAACAGAGACCAGCAAAGCCAGGAATAGAGCCAGGCCCCTCTCACCCAACTCCCACCTCTTTCAGCCCCTCTGAACTGACTTTCCACATTAATTGGAAGTACTACTTAGCAGGGGACCTCATCCACCCAGAGAGAAAGCTTGCCTAACATCTGGAATCTTGGCAGTGGGCCATGCATTTAATCTTCTGCTTTAAAAATCAAACAGGCTTAATGAGCAGCAAGAGTTGGGAAATCCCTCTGGACCCTTAAATCCAAGGAGGGGTTTCTCAGGAGCCAGAGGAAGTGGGCCAGACAGGTAGAGCAAGTCCCTTCCCCTCTGGCCTCAGTTGCACGGCCCTGTCTGTGGAGTTACAACAGAAATGGACCTGTGGTTCTACTCTGCTATCCCCAATGCCCTGTAAAGAGACCAGACCCCAGGTCACATGCCATATACTGGATAATCATGATTTTATCAGTGCCTCTGGGGCAACCCTGTTAGTGTGCCTCTCACTGCTACTGCTGCGGTCCAGGCCAGAACCCTCAACCTCAAGTGCTTTAATTGGTTCCAGCCCTCCCCTTACCCTCTCTCATTTTTGCTACTCCATCTCATGCTTGAGGACTGCAAGAAAAGCTAAGTGATGTTTCTGTTTCTGAGGTGCACCTGTAGCCCCCCAAAAGATGGCTTTATGGGCAAGATACTGGAGTGGTTTGGAACAGTGCCTATTTACCAGCACCATCAGTTCTCAGGAATCCCTGTGGAGATTTAATGCCAGGTTGGCTTTTTCCTCTCTGCCTCCAGTCACGGACATCCCCACTCTGGGTCCAGGTCATGCCAATATGTGCAAGGGAGCCAAAGACTGGCAAAGTAGATGCTGCAATTAACGGACTAGATAATTAGAAGAAAAGTTTGTCTATTCATTGGAGTTACTCACCATCCTTTAAAGTCCTTGACAAAACTGATTTCTCAATCAGCTCTCAGTATCTACCTACAAGGGCCATAACAGGTAATGGGAATATGAGCTTAAAACAAATTTCAAAGAGCCAGGTGTTGGTGGCACACGCTTTTAGTCCCAGCACTTGAGAGGCAGAGGTAGGTGGATCTCTGTGAGTTCGAGGCCAGCCTGGTCTACAGAGTAGGTTCCAGGACAGGCTCCAAAGCAATACAGAGAAACCCTGTTATGGAAAAACAAAATTTTTTTTTCAAAGAACATGCATTGACATTTATTTACTTTATTCATTATTTAGTAATGAGCAGTTACAGAATTTATCATACACACCAGGACACTTATGGGAGGGAAAGGAGGCACCAACAACTACCCTTGGATAACAGCAAGGCAAGCATCTCCCATGTGCTTGGGTTGATAGCAGAGGTAAAGGAGGCTCCACATTGCCTGTCAGGAAGCTCACAGCCTCTGGGGTGGAGACAGGCATAGGATACCTATCCTACTCCAGAAAACAGATGTGAAAATGATGTTCAAGGGACACAGAGAAGGGAGGGTTTTGCAAAGGGAAATTGACCTTAACAGGCACTTCTCTTGAATCTACTGGCTAGAAAGGACTCCTCTTGGAAGTTGTTTGTTAGAACTTGGTTGGATCAACTGTTGGTGAATAGATGAGGTCTTCCTGTATTCACACCATGCTTAGGCTTAAAACTGAATACACATTGTGGGGGTAGGAAGAAGGAAACACTCAACAGGTGAGTAATTGTTTTATTTTCTAATTTTTTTCTTTGATTATTTATTTGTTTATTTTTAAAGGCAGGGTTTCTTTGTGTAACAGTCCTAGCTATCCTGGAAATTCACTCTATAGACTAGGCTGACCTTGAACTCAGAGATCCTCCTGCCTGTGCCTCCCAAGTGCTAGGATTAAAGACAGGTGTCCCCACTGCCCAGCTAAAAATTAGTTGTATTATCATGTGAGTGTATGTGGGGGTCAGAGGGCAACTTCTGGGAGTTGGTTTCCTTCTTCTGTTACAAGTGATGGGGATAGAACCCTCAGTTGTTAAGCTTATTCAGCAAGCACTTAATCCACTGAGCCATCTCCTCAGCCCTGAGTAATAAGTTTTAAAGGGTCTAGATGACTTAGTAGTAAATGTGGTCAGTTATTCTGATCACTAATATGGCAGTGAGGTTGTGTCTGTTCTTACCCTGTGTCTGCTTTACACTGAATGCTGTTGAGAAACTGTGTGTGTGTGTGTGTGTGTGTGTGTCTGTGTGTGTGTGTGTGTGTGTGTGTGTGTGTGTACACATGTGTCTATCTACTGCAAAATTATGAAACAACCCCAAAAGTCTTCTGAGTAGTTCTGAGTAGTCTTGGCATTGGCCCCATGAACTTGTATAGACCACAAATTCTCAGATCTAGTTGGAGATACGTGCATTTGAGCTGAAGTTTTGACTAGCCTTTCATTCTCCAAAGTGCTGGACTTTGTGGCCTGCAGCTATGTCTGGCTCATTCTTGAATGGGTCAGAAGCCAGGCATCGTGTAGAGTGATTTCAACAGTGGTCTCTGGCCAAATACTCCTAAGGCCAAGATGTATGGAGAAGATTGGGCCTGCCTGACTTATGTTTTCCTATCTCAGCTTCGACTTTTATGCATTGTACTAATAAGGTCATAATAATTTTAAAATAATTTGAAGGGGAAAATTCCCCTCAGTCCTACCACCCAATACATATTAACTGTAGTTTGTTCTTCCAAGTTTTTCCAGACCCCTGTCTGCCTGCTCACTTATAATAACATGGTAATTATAGTGTACTCTGATTTTTATTTTGTTCTGGCTTTTCCATAGCCCAGTATTAAGTTTGGAGTGAGCTGGTGAGCTCAAAGTAGTGAAAGATAATGTTCTAAGTGTGGTTTTATCTTCAGCCCAGTGAATCTGTAATGATGTTTGAAAGAAATGTCCCGGAAAGGGAAATCAGAGGTCACTAGAATGCTCACTGCCTTTCTGGGGTACATTACCTCATTGCCCTTCCCTTGTTCTGCTAAGAGCAGTGAACTGAAGGTTTATGTCTCCAGAAGTCTACATGCAGAATGCCTGTCTTTAAAGGAGAAGAGGTCTTTGGGGAAGTGATAAAACCCTAAAGTGGGTTGATGCCTGTGGTGTTTTGAAAAAAAAAAATGGCCCTCAAAGGTGGGGGCACTTTTAGGAGGTGTGGCTTTGTTGGAGTAGGTATGGCCTTGTTGGAGGAAGTGTGTCACTGATATGAGGTCTCATGTATGCCCAAGCCAGTCCAATGCCTCAGCCCACTTCCTGTTGCCTTCTGATCAAGATGTAGCCAGCACTATGTCTGCCTACCTTGCCATGCTTGCTGCCGTGGATGATAATGAACTGTACCTCTGAAATTGTAAGAGAGCCACCCCAGTTAAATGTTGTCCTCTAAGAGCTGCCACAGTCATGGTGTCTCTTCACAGCAATAGAAACCCTAATAAGACAATGCTCTAAGGACAGCTGGTGAGAGACCTTTCTACTCTTCCTGTGACAATATAGTGAAAAGACAGCTAGGTAGTTAGGTGTAGTGGCGCATCTATAATCTAGCACTTGGGATGTAGAGACATAAGGATCAGGAGGTCAATGTCATTTCCCAGCTATGTAGACAGTTTGAGGCTAATCTGGATATGTGATACCCTATCTCAGCATCCCTTTAAAAAGAAAGAAAAAAGATGCTTATGATGAGATATTTAAGGCTAATTTTATTTGTCAACTAGACATAACTTAGACACATCTGGGAAGAAAGTCTCAATGAGGGATTCTTTACATCCATTAGCCTGTGGAAATGTCTTAGCTGTCTTAATGATATGGAGAGTGGGCAGTACATTCCCACTGGGGCCCTGGGCTGTATAAGAACAGAGAAAGCTAGCACAGTACTTAGCATGTATGCATTCCTTTCTCAGTGCTCACAACTGTGGACTGTGGTGTGACTCGATGCTTTGTGTCCCAACCCTGTCTTCCCCGAAATGGTGACCATGGCCTGGAATTGTGAACTAATGTGGAGCCTTTCTCCTCTAAGTGACCTCTTGTTGGGGATTTTATCACAGTCACCGAAATGAAAGGAGGATAAAGGTCCTCTGTAAGTGTCTTGGTCTTTGCAACTTCTAGAGCTGAGGGATTGTCCAAGGTTGATAAGCCCCCAGATGTATGGTATTTTGTTATAGCTGCTTAAATAGAACAAGAAAATGACTTTTCCTCATTTCCTTGCTTGTCTTCTGATGAGGTGAGTAAGACCAAATTTCTTCTAATATGACTAAACCAATGGGACAACTTTGATTTCTTTTTTTATTTTGTTTTATAAGACAGGGTTTCTCTGTATAGCTTTGTAGACCAGGCTGGCCTTGAACTCACAAGAGATCCACCTGCCTCTGCCTCCCAAGTGCTAGGATTAAAGGTGTGTACCACCACCACACAGCTGGGATGACTTTACATTCATTCTGTCACCTTACAGAGACATGTTGTATACTCTTCTTTTTACTCAGCCAAGAAATAAACAATCCCCTTACACACACAGATACACCACACACACACACACACACACACACACACACACGCTGACACATACTACATCCACACACAGATGCACAAACCACATAGACACAATCACACACACACATACTCACTCACTCTTCTTCCCTTGCCCTTTTCGTCCTGTATGGCCACTGTGTTGATAGCAGTTTGACAAGGACTTGTTGAGAGCTGTTTCTACATTCTGATGTTCAACTTTCTCCATAACTGTGGATCATGGGTACCGTTTTCATGCCTCTTTTAGGGAGCTACCTCTGTGGATCAGCCAAGTATTGGGAGCATCTACATAGTCACTATGACTCTGAGCAGCATCCTGGTGAGATAGAGGTCGGCACTGTTCTATCAACGGGACTGTAAATAACCACCTTTTCTTAAGTTCAGAGGCATGTAGCACATGTGGGACCAAGTAGCATCCATGGAAAATGGAGGGACTTGATAGTTTATGTCAGCTAGTTTCCTGATGGTAAATCTTGACTATGTAAGCCCATTCTAGGTGTTTTACTGCCTTGACGTAGTTGTAGCTGGTATCCGCATTTGGGTCTTTTCTTAAACCCAACTGCTTCAAGTCAGTTTGGCACCTGCTTAGGCTTGCCCGACTCATCCTTATTTTGTATACTTTGTATTTTACACAGCCCTTTACCCCAAATGAGTTCATCCATTCAAATGAACCTTGTGGAAACCTAGTGTATGACAAGCCCTGTTGACAGCGACTGGAAGAAAAAGAACAGAAACTCAAAATCATCCATGGCTACAGAGAAAGTTTCAGGTCACCCTGGGCTACTTGAGACCCTGTTTCAAAAAACAAACAAAAATAATCAGGGGAAATTATCAGGTCAGTATCATTCATTCAGTAAGGAAACATTCATAGAGTGCTTGCTGTGGATAAGCCTGATCTTGGTTGATGCTAAGAGAATAAGATAAATCTGTCATCTTAGAGCCTTTGAAATGGGCTTAAATCTGTAAGCATGCCTGCACCCTGCCTGAGAAAACTATAAGTACTACTTTTATGGCTTAGTCACTGAGCTGTGGAAACCAGAGTCTAGATAGCTCAACCCAGCATATCTGACAGCACACATCACTGGAAAGATACAGATAGGAATGCTGGAGACAAGCACACTGAGTATAGCTGAGATTTGCCTAAGTGCTTGAAAGCAGTAGCCCATCTGAACTGGATGCTGCCGGTTGCCTTGTAAATCAGCCTGTGGAGTTAGGAGAGTGAGTCCGCTTACACTCGGAGGGTCTGTTTGCATCAGCATGCCTTTCTGAGCATCTTATGGACGATGCTAAGGTCTGCCACCATCCTGAGAAGTAACTGGGTCCATTAGACCATGGCCTTGTTCCTCATCTGTCGTGGCTTCAGCTGCCCTAATGTATGTAGGGTAAAACAGCAGACATTTGCTTCCAGGTGGTCCTGGAATTGGGAGTGTAGGACAGAGATGCCTGCATGGCTGTTTCTCATGAGGACTCTTGAGGGTTTGCAGATGTTTGCCTCCTCGCTGTGCCCTCCTGTGCCAGGGAGGGAGCAAGCAGGTCCTTAGCATCAGCTCCCACAAGAAGCTCATCATGAAGTCCACCTCTGTAACCGCACCTAACCCTAACCCCCTCTGGAAGGTCCTCCAAATGCCCTCATGGTGGAGAGGAAGGTGTGGTCTGCAGTGCTGCATTTTGGATTTTCCTTGAGAGTCACCAGCATCCTGAGTCTCCATTCAGCACACTGCCCAGATTCTTGTGTTTCCTTCAGACCTCCTCCACACTGTCAGCTGTCTGCTCTCTGAGTGCCAGTCAGTCAGAGTCACCCATTAAGTTCTGTTGAGAGAGAAGTAGGGTTTCTCTAGCCAAACCTCCAAATCTTCGAGTTGGAGGTATAATAAAGGTATCTGGTAAATATAATTGAGTGACATCCTTTTCCCTTTTGAAAAATATGTATTTATAATACATGAAGATATTCTATATTTCTTTAATTTTATTTTCTTTGCTGTGATCCTTATTTCCCCTTAAATCTAGGCAAATACTAGGACCAGGAGTTATAAGAGTATTAATTATCAGAGGCATGTGGTTTGAGATGGCTTCTTGACATCAGTTTTAATTTTCTGTGAATATTAAAAAGTGAGTGAGAACACTTTCCCTTGCCATATATAGTAAGATATATAAACCCACTACCAAAGTAAGGTCTACAGAAAGCTTTGATGACATAATGCTACATGAAATAGCATAGTTAATGTACTAATGAGATGAGATCTAATATGCTACTAATAATATAGTAATATGTGAAATAACCATTAGTATTTAGCTTATTTAAGTTTCATACATATTTAAAATCACATTGAAGGGATGGGAAGATGGTTCAGTGATTGCTGCTCAGTATCTATCAACATTGGAGCTCAGATCCCAGCACCCAGGTTAGGGAGCTGTCAAACCCTGTAGCTCCAGCTCCAAGAGATCTGATGTTCCCTTTTGGCCACCGCAAGAATATGTACACACAGGTGTATTCATAACACACATACATATAAGATAAAGATACATTTATTTTTTAAAAAATCACATTGAAAATTTAAATGATATTAATCGTCAATATGCTTTCTCTATCCAAACTGAGAATTGATTTTTAAATATTATAAATCCGTTTTTCAGGGATTATGCATTTTCTTCCATCCTGATTACTTAAAAGATGGCAGCTTTTATGTCCTTGTGTGGTCCTGTCTTGGGCTTTTTATCCAAGACACACTCAAATAACCCTGGCATGGTTCTCTGTCATCTTCTGATGGAAAATAACTTCCATTTATGGATTATCACAGTTGTTTTTCACATAAAATTCACTTCCCCCTCCCCAAGAGCCCCTACAAGATAGATTCCTTTATCCCATTTTACCAAGAGAACTGACATCCACAGAGGTTGAGAAACTTAGTGACAGCTCATGAAAGGTCAGGTCAAGATTCCAGCCCAGCTCTGAAGCTCCAGACTCCCTAGTTTTAACCAACATGCCACTTTGTCACCAAGAAATCCAGCCCTTGAGATGAGACCATTTCTCTGGGAATAATTCTGTAATTTTGTAATTTTTAAATTTCACAAATCTCTTCTCCTTTAAATTATATATATTTGTACTGAATCAGAAACAATATCCTCCCCAAACATTAGTTTATTGCCCATGGTCATCAAGAGTTTATTCCTTGTTCTCAAATACAACAGTTGCCTCTTGGTTGTTTATTTTTTCTATTCTTTTGCCCTTTGGTCTTTTGGGGGGGCACCATCCAGCTTCCAAATTAGTCACACATGGAGAGACCTGTTATTACTTATAAATGTCCAACTTTAGCTTGGCTTGTTTTTTGCCAGCTTTTCTTAAATTAACCTGTCTACCTTTAGCCTCTAGACTTTTGATGGTGTACACCTTTAATCCCAGAACTCAGAAGACAGAGGCAGATGGATCTATGTGAGTTCAAGGCCAGACTGGTCAATAGAGTGAGTTCCAGGACAGCCAGGGCTACATAAAGAAACCCTGTCTCAAAAAGAAAAGATTATTCAGTATCTTTCTCTCCTGTAAACCTTAGACTCTTACTCCGTGTCTTGCTATGTAGCTGGGTGGCTGCCCCTGATGTCCTTCTCTCCTTTGCTATCTTGCTCCTTTCTTCCCAAGTTTCTCCTGTTCTTTGTTCTCTCTGCCTGCCAGGCCAGCCTATCCTTTCTCCTGCCTCAATATTGTCCCTTCAGCTCTTTATTAGACCATCAGGTGTTTCAGAAAGGCACAGAATCACAGCTTCACAGAGTTAAACAAATGCAGCATAAAAGAATGCAACAAATCATTAAACAAATACTCTACAGCAGCATAAACAAATGCAACACACCTTAAAAAAATATTCTGCAACACCTCTTTGTAAGGGTAATTTTAAGGAAGGAAAGCTGATATAGCCTTTCATTTTGTTTACCCGGAACACAAACCTAGTCAGTTGGTGTGCACTGGCTCGTTCTTTCTTTCTCTGGTTTTTCAAGACAGGGGTTCTCTGTGTAGCCCTGGCTCTCCTGGAACTCTCCATGTTCAGAGACCTGCCTGCCTCTGCCTCCCAAGTGCTGGGGCTAAAGGCGTGCACCTCCTCTGCCAGCCACTTCTTACTCTAAAGACTCATTCTTCGTTGGGCTCAGATTTTAGAAGTAGGAGCTCTCAGCCTACTTGTCTTGGCAACCTGTTCCTGGCATTTTTCCTTGGCTTCTTTCATTCTCTTGGTTGAAAATTTAGCATATCCAGCAGCCCCCTCCTTGATTTTAAGTGTTGTTTCTGCAGAGCAACAAATTAGTATTCTGCTGCAGGACAGGGGGGGTTAAGAGACTGAATTGTGGGCTTTTGTCTTAGGCTGCTGCTGTTGTTATAGCTGCTGTTGGTTTTTGTTTTTCCAAGACAGGGCCTCTATAGATAATGCTGGATGTCCTGACATTCACTATGTAGACCAAATGGCCTCAAACTTGGAGATCCATCTGCCTCTGCATCCTGTGTACTGGGATTAAATGTGTAAGCCAGCATATCCAGCCAGGTTCTGGGTTTCTAACCTCCTTTGTTAAGGGTTTTCTGGCAACATATTGGCATACATCATTTTCCTTAGAAAGCCTGAAAAGTTTTAGGGTTCTGATAGCTCTTTTGGGCCCCAACCACAAAAGCATGGTCATACCTGTCAATCAAGCATATCCTTCTCTCCTTTTATTACAATAACCACTACATTGAGAACATTCAGATTTGTGGTGATATATCTTACTTGAACAAGTATAGCCTGTCTGGGAGTCAGAGAATGGAGCTTGCCACTAGCTAACCACAGAGGTCTGTACAGATAGACAGGAAGTGAGGTAGGTGGGCAGAATCAGGATATAAGTAGGGAGAACAGGAACTTGCTCTCTTGTCTGCTAAGATGCTAAGGAGGTAAGGTGCTCTGTGGCTTGCTCCTTCTCTCTGATCTCTCAGCATTTCCCTCTGTCTGACTACAGGTTTTTATTATCTAGATCAATGAAGAATTCCATTTATATTTTGTGCCCAACGTGGGCATCCACAATGTATCTGGAACAGGCTTGCACTTCCTCGCTCCAGTTCTCCTTGGTCTATAACAAGAATGCTCCTTACTCAATAGCAGGTGCACTCTGTTGTGGATCAGGATGCCTTACTTCATGGGAAGACACTGTTTGTTATTCCCACCACTGATTGGGACCACATAACCCTTGTGCTCCTCATCCAGGGCACCAGCAGCTCTTCCATGGCCATTCGCTTGTTATAGAAGGTAAGAAGCTCCATCATCCACTTCAATGAGTTTGACAGCAGGTGGCAGGGAAGGAGATATTTAGCTTCATCTTTACACAGACAACAGCCGGGGAGGTGCCATGAAACGGCTTTCTTTTTTTTGAGTCATGGTCTCTCTGTAACCCAGGCTGTCCTGAAACACACTTGTATAACCAATCTCTCAGCCTACCAGATGCTGGGATAATAAGTGAGAGCAATCACAGTTAGTTAGATTCAGTTTCAGAAAATGTCTGGTTCTTAGACACTATACTGGGCTGTCTGTATCTATTACCTAGTTTCATTCTCTGTACACCCTTTAAGGTGCAGTGAAGATCTTCAAGTCAGGGTCTGAGAAACTTGCCCAGAACAATACAGAACATACCCAGCAGCTTGAAGATCTGCCCTCTGTGCAGCCAGCCCTGAGGCCTGTTCACATGTGGCCCCCTTGGCTGCAAGCATGGAGCCTGGGAGTCCCGGATGGACTGTGTGCAGGCACCGTGTTGCCAGCTGGCATCTGCCAAGGTTCCAGTATCCTTTCGTTTCTTAGTGTTCTTTGCTAAGCCTAGCCAGGTCTTTCAGCTGCCAATGACAAAAATTCCTAGAGCCATTTTAGGCAGAAAAGGTTATATTAAAGGATGCCAGGTGGTTCACAGAATTTCTGGGAAGGGCCAGGGACTGGACTGGTATATTGTGGAGCCAGAAAAGGAGCCAAACCATGCCATTTTAGTAGGAAAAGCATGCCTTGACACTGTGCTCAGTCCTCAGGACTTCATGGAGAGATGGCCGTTATCTCCAGCTGCTACAGAAGGCCAGGGTCACAGTAGGAACCATCTCCACTCACTCCCTTTACATTCATGTCACATCAGAATGCAGTGCATCAGATTGGCAAAAAGGAGAGTCTCTGCCTGTGTTGTGGCTGCAAAGGAATATGGGAAATGTGGGGTTTGGGGCTAAGTAGGGTTGAGCTACACTTAATTCACCCCTGTCTGGTTCCACAAAACCAGATGGGGCTTTTCCGTGTTTGAGATGCTCTGACAAACCAGCACAAGCAGACCTACTTCCTAGATGTGGGCATCTAGGAAGCCCACAATCCTGACTCAGAGATTGTACTATCTCACTGTGTGGATGGTGAAAAGGGCAAGGCAGCTCTTTCTCAAGGTCACCCATCCCATCCATTCATGAGGGTTCCATCCCTGATTCTTAAACCCCTCTCCAAATCTCACCTCCCAGGGCTATTCACCACCACCAGGGTTAGAATGTCTGTATTTTGTCTCTTTTGAAATGAAGATACAGAGTATAGATCGTTGCAGGCAGGTGATACTTGTGCCTCAAGGTCTTGGCCCCAGTGGCCCTAAAGTGCCAAGCTTACATGCACTCATCCTAAATGCACCAGACATCCGTTTTCATGCTAGGCTAGGTTGTCCTATCTCAGCTTCTCTGTACAGGCAACAGAGGTCCTAAGCTAATGGTCCCTTGCCACTTCATCATGGTAGCATTTTCTGGAAAGAAGCTTTTGTCTCAAGTCTGGTATGCTAGCTGGTGTTCAGCCTTAGCTCTCTCTGCTCTCTGAAGTTCAAGCTTGTGTTTGCTGGGTCCTTAATCTGAGGACAAGGATAACAAACAAGTGATGAACAGGCCAGCATCTTTGTTACTCATAAGAAATACATTGTATCCTTTAGACCAGTTTCCCTGGTGGTTTTGAGCAAAGCATCACTGGTAAGATTCATGGTCTTAGAGTAATAGAGACAAGAGGGGAATGCGTTTGTTAGAACACAGGAAACGAAGGAAGCAGAAGCTAGTCACCCAGGACTCTGCTGCTTAATGAGTCTTTCCAACCAACTCTGCAGTCAGTAAAAGAGAGAAGACTACAACCCCAGGGACCTAAGAGTTACTGGAAGAAATAAATGCCCAAACTTAGGACATGGTGTCTGATGTGTAACTTTACAGTGTTAACCTCTTATCCCCTTGAGAAACCGCAGCTCCCCTGGGTGGGGCCTTTTCCATCCCACTCCCATTCCCACCCAGGTCCTGCTGCCAGCGTGGGTTTCTGCCTCTCACTTTGGTCATTTTGTGGTAGTTTACATCCCTGGGTCAGCCAACAGATTAAAGTTTTTAAGTAATTCAGAACGGGTTGGGGGGGGGGATACTTCTATTTCTTTAACACCTTTGATGGCTACAACTAGAGTTTAGCGCTTACGTAATATCAGAAATAAAGCCATCATCAAGGATTTCAATTTGCATTTTCTGGATGCCTTGAAATCTTGATTTTTGCCAAGGGCTTGCAATATGTGTATTAATTTTCCTTCAGGGTCCACTTAGCAGCAACAATCTGCAGACTCATTTGCATTTTAATTGGGTCATTCTCCATCCTCTCCCTGGCTCTGAGCTTCTCTCTGTACTGCTGAGAGCTGGAGCCAGATGTTGTCACTGCATCTGGGTGACTCAAATGCCAATGTCTGTAACTCTTCAGTAGCTTCCAGCCAAAGGATGCCTGAATTAAAAAGCTGAGGAAACTCTAAGCTCAAATGTCATAGGTCCAAGCAGCCCTGCAGAAGTAAAAAACTTAGGCTTCTTTTTCAAATTATGATTACTAGCAATAAGGCTTGACTGCATGGTCCTTCCCAGTGAGCCATACTCAACAACTCTAACTTGAGGATCTTGCTTTGAAAAGGAAAATTAATACCAGGCGGTGGTAGCCCACGCTTTTGATCCCAGTGCTCAGGAGGCAGAGACAGGTGGATCTTTGTGAGTTCAAACCAGCCTGGTCTACAGAGTGCCAGGACTACACAAAGAAACCCAGTCACAAAAGGAAGAGAGGAAGAAATAATGAATGAATGAATCACAAGAAGAGGGTGCATGTCTCAGAGGACAACCATAAGACTTTGGAAGGACAGACTATAAATGTGAGAAAGGTGGATGGAACGGAATAGGTGCCATTTCCCCAGATGAAGAAATCAGACGATAATTCAGCCAAGGTCCTATTGAAATCGAGGCTGTGACAGGACCACTTCCTAACACAGGGTTGACACAGAAAACTGGTGAAGCAAGCCTGAATTCAGGCTAGCAGCCTCAGTGATTCTGACATTACTGTGCTTGTAGGGAGTGGGGTAGCATGAAATATTTATAATAATAAGCCTGGAGGGGGTTGGTGGACCGGGAAGTTAAGATCAGCAAAATGTAGGGCATGAAGAAGGCCTTGAGTGGCAAATACTCCCCTAGTCCTCACTAAGAGTCAGCACTTCTGAGATGAATTGCTGTTTGTTTTAGGAGCTCCGATGGGAATGTTCACTCGGCAGCTCACAGGACACACTTACCCCGAATAGGGTAGGAATGCTGCCCCACACAGAATTGTAAACACTGGCACAGTTTTGCTTTCCTTTTATTCCTCAGCATGGATCTCAGGTACAACTTTGCAGATGATGATGTTGTGGTGTTAAAAGGTTGGGCACACCTGATTGGGGGTGGGAGGCATCCTTAACCATTTCTTTACAAATAATAAAAGGCTATAAAGGTACTGGGTGCTTGTAGGGCTCTGTAGTGATAGCTTTGTTGTGGGAAAACATGCTCTGAACTTGATTGCCACTTGCATATGTGTGTAGGTGACAGTAGATGCCAAAGGTTCATATTGATGACTCAATACCTTAAATGTTGAGGCAGGTCTCATTGAACATGGAGCTTTCCATTTGGACTAGTCAGGCTAGCCTGCCTGTGCTGGGTTCTGGGGATCAGATTTCCAGTCCTCATTCTTACACAGTAAGCCCTTTACCCGCCATCTGGCTAGCCCCACAGATACATTCTGACCACTAGATAGCAGTTAACCGGTGTGCAGACAAGCTAGTGGGACTTACACCTCCTTCTCAGAGCTCCATTCTGTCTTGAGAGCAAACTTGACTTCTCACAGTGCGCCTTCAGATCAGGGCTTTGTTCCCATGCTTCCGGACACAGCTTTGTTTTTGGTTTGGTAAGGTTTATAGGACAGGATTTTATGTATCCCAGGCTAGCCTCAAACTTGCTGTGCAGCTGAGGGTGGTTCTCCACTTCTGATCATCCTGCTTCTGCCTCCTGGAGCTGGGATTTCAGGTGTGCGTAACCAGACCCAGTGTATGTGATGGTGAAGAACACACACATGCTGGGTGAGCCCAGCCTTTGTGTTTAAGGAATGTTTGTTGCAGGTTGGTTTGCTGGGCTGGGTTATCAGAAGGGTATGCTGGGGAGCTGTGGAAAAGCAAATGAGAGCTTTAGGACCTCATGTACTCCCCAACGGCCATAAGTGTTCATGAAGTCCAAAGACTGAACCCAAGTACCCGGAGCTTTTCATGGTGGAATTTATGTATGTGTGTGTCTATCTTGTCTGTCACTGTTTGCACTTAGGGTGTTTTTCAGATGTAGAATCCTGGTTTGCAAAATATAAGGCCTTAATTGTTCTAGAGCAGGGGGTTGACTGTGGGTGCTCTGCATAAGGCACAGAGCAGTTTTGGTGTTGCTTATCCAAGGCTTGGTTCCCTATGTCACCCTCCATAGTATGACATGGCTTATCAGTCCAAGGAGAAGGCCTTTGTGTGCCCTCAGTCAGATGAAGAGGCCTGACTCCTCCCACTGACTCCGCAGTTGTCTTTGAGTCAGAGGTGTGTACACCTGTCTTGTGTTGCCTCATACCCGGGGTGGGGGTGGGGTGCTAACTGTCCCAGCCCTGCAGTCAAAGCCATGTGAGCAAGGTGTGGTGGTGTTTGAGCCCTTTGGATGTCCTAATCCAGGTGCATCTATTTTTAGGCTGGGTAAGGGTCACTTTTGCAAGGCCAGGACCTGCATGTGTTCAGTTGTTTTCCTAAGAGATCCATGGGTGTTTGTGGGTTTAAACATTTCATTCAACCTCAGATAAAAGTTCCCTGTTCAGGGCCTCTGAGTAAGGGAGGGGCTTCAGGCTTGATGGGGGCAGATTACATGACTGAGAAATAGTCTCTTACCTGAGTGTTCATCAGAATAAACAGAGGGCTTTCTGGAGATTGGCACCATAGCAGATACTTGATACTTGGCCGTGTGTGTGTGTGTGTGTGTGTGTGTGTGTGTGTGTGTGTGTGTGTGTGTGTGTGCATGCGCGCGCGTGTGTGTATATGCGCGCGTGCGTGCGCGTGCGAGAAGATTGGCACCAGCGTTTGGGCACAAAGGGGCACAACAGCCAGCTGTGGAAATCGGAGGATACCGGGGGAGGTAGCAAGGGAAAGTGGAGTCCAGGTACTTGGTGGCCATAGTCAGGGTTGCTTAGTCCGTCAGGGCTATGGGATGGGGTAAGTAGGGTATGTGTGATTGTATCTGGCTCTAGCCAGGTATATAGAACATATTATAAACATATGACCACATGGAATTAGGAAGGAAATAAGAAATATGGTCAGTCCCACTGGAGAATATTCATAGAGATAAGAAAAATGATGGGAGGTTTTCTTAAGAGTATAGGGTAAAGGTGCCCAGGAGTGATAGGGGGCCTGTACTGGCTGGTTTTGTGTGAACTTGACTTAAACTAGAGTTATCAAAGAGGAAGGAGGAGCCTCAGCTGAGGAAATGCCTCCATGAGATCCAGCTGTAAGGCATTTTCTCAATTAGTGATACATAGCGGGAGGGCCCAGCTGAAGATCATTTTACTCTTGAGACGGAAGATGCGGCTCACTTCCTCCCTGCTCTTGAGGGTGGACTGACCCAAGAAAAGACTATATGTCTGTCTGTGCAACTCTGGGCGAGTGTTTCACGTCTCTCTTCCAGGGAAAGCTCTGGTGATGTGTGGTTCTGTTCTGCCCTTGTCAAGTACCCAGTGGCCTGATTGGAGCTGGCAGCCCCTCTGGGAACCGCTCAGTGCTGACTTCTGAGTCCTTTAACACTGCTGCTCACTGAAAGTTCCGTTTCTCTTTCCCAGTTTCCCTGTTGTCACTTTCAATTAAGCCAGGAACTTAGAGAGCCAGGAAAAGCCACGTGCAGTCTGGGTAGTGAAGTCCGTAAGTTAGAATGGCAGAGAGGAAACGGAGCTGTAGCGTCACTTGATCAGTGCATACAGTGTAACCACAAAGAAGTTCTAACAGTTTTGTCTCCTTGTCTCCGAAGCTCAGCAAAATGTTAGTTACCATCCCATAGCTAATAAGCAGGGCCTGTTCAGTCACTCATAGTCACTTGGTGAAGCTCACCCTTGTCTGTTTTGTTTTTTGTTTTTTTTTTTTTTTTAAGAATTTCTAGAGAAGTTATCCTCTATAGTCTTAGCAAAATTAATCATCAAGCATGTATTTCCAATATTCACCCTTCCCTAACACTGTTTACCCCTCCTTCATGAATACCCTTCACGCACCCGAGGGTTGTGTTTGCTGCTTGAAGGCCTACATGGTCCTTTTGTTTTTGTTTTGACTTTTTTGAGACAAGAGATTGCTCTGTAGCTCCCACTATCCTTGAACTCACTATGTTGCCCAGGCTGGCACTGAGCTAGGTCCCTTCTGGGTGAGCCTCAAGGATGGCTGGCATTGTAGTGGTGTCCCCCAGCACACCTGGCTACCCACATTCTCAGTTGAGTACAAACCAGAGTGGCTTGATCCTAGGTCCTGCCCTCCTCCTAAAGACTAGCAGTCCCAGCAGGTTCACGCCTTGGCTGCAGTTTGATTGGCAGAATTTGTATTGTTTCTGGGCAGCAGGCACACTGCTAGGCCCTTTGTTTTCCAACTGTAGATAAGGTTTAAGACCTGGAAGCCACTCTAGCCTCATTCCCATGGGAAATTGCCTCCACTTATTTCTAGAAATTCTTCTTGTGGGAAGGAAAAGGGGAGAAACAAATAAGTGATTGTTTGGAGGTCTATAGAAAGAAGTCGAAGTACACAACCCCACTTCCTCAACAGCTTTAGAAAGCTGCAGGTTCGTGAGTCAAGTTCCCACAACCACAGAAACATCCGTGATTCTGGAAGAGTCTTCAGAGGAGAGATGCTAAGTACCTTGAAAGTACAGCTCTGAGCTCAAGCATGTCACGAAGTGGCCTGTAGCTTTAGAAAGGGTTCCCTCCACCCATCCCCACTTGAGAGAGAGAGGCTCTGGTACCTTTTGATCATAATGGAGCTGTGGTAAACTCAGAAAGTTGAATTAGCTTGAGATCTGGAAATTATAGCCTGCATGTGTCCATAGGCTGAAGGTCTTGAGTTCTGCCAAGAGCGGTTGCTTCTCTTGGACTTGTGGAAGAGCATAGGAGGTGTGGGGGTAAGGAGCCACAGAAACTGGTCCAAGACAAATTATTTTTTTAAATAATTTATTTTGATTTTATTTGCATTGGTGTTTTACCTGGATGTATGTCCGATCTTAGAGTTACATATAGTTGTTAGCTGCCATGTGGGTGCGGGGAATTGAACCTGGGTCTTGTGGAAGAGCAATCAGTGTCCTTAACTGCTAAGCCTTCTCTTCAGCCCCAACAAATTATTTTTTCACTCACAGAGGTTTCACAAGCATTTTTACCACCCATTTGCAGCAGTCATAAGGGAAAGGGACCTTATTGAATGCATGTTCTATGCAGGTTCCCAAAGATGTTTGCTCCCCACACCCCCTACAGTGTATAGTTCCTCCATCTTCTACTTGCTTCACTTCAAATCTGGTAGAATGTCAGATATGTGTTGTTTGTGGGGAGGAATGCTGGGGACTAAGTAGGGCTGCTCTTCTGAAGTTAGATGTCTTTCTCCTTACCTAAAAGAGATTGGTCCTCTTCAGCACAACTGAAGGAATCCCACCTATCTTTGCTGATCTAATCTTCATGAATGGGCCTTGGTTTTGAAAATCTGGCTTAAAGATGGCCAATAGTCCAGAGGACAGCTGTCTTCGTCAAGGACTCAGGTCCGTGGGTCACAGTTCCATTCATTTCCTGCTCATTTACTCTCCGTGTGCCTAGTGTGACCCCTGTTATGTCTCTGTCTTCGCTCAGAATGGATTCTTGAATGAGGGGAGAAGGCAGAGAGGAGCTAACAGTCAGAGAGGTTGAGGGAACAGGTGCCCGAGGGACTGGGTGGGGCAGGGCTTTTCTGAGTATAGTTGATACTGATGTGGGCAGGTTGGGGCAGGCTTTTCTGTGTACAGTTGAAGTTTAAACTAAGTACCGTGTGCAAATGAAGGAGAGGTCCAACAGCAGACGAGGATGTGGGAGAACACTGGGAAGCTCTCAGCGTGCTTGCTCCAGGAATATTAAGAAGCACTGTGCAAACAGGCGGCAGGAGTGGGAACTAGATGGCAAAAGGAGGTCTGGGAATAGCAGTTAACGGATGAGCCAGTCAGCAGCACTTTCCAAACTGATGTGTTCCCAGAGTCTTTCTTGCATAGAGGATCTATGATATTTTATAGAATCTATTTTTAGAAAAACTAGATTAAGATCATTAGGAAAATGAGAGAGAGGCCTTAAGACTGAAATTGAAAAAGACAGCAAAACCAGGGTGGATGAAATGGCGAGGGAAGCACTTGCCACCAAGCCTGATGACCTGAGTTTAATTCCTGGATCCCATGTAAAGGTAAAAGGAGAAAATTGACTCCACTGAGTTCTCTTCTGTTTCCATAAGCACTCCATGGTGGGTGTGTACCCAGGCACTTGTTCTACAACCTCGATGTGCATGCCATACACACACGTGCGCATACATGCACACACACACGTGCACACACACACACGTGTATACACACACGCATGTGCACGCGCGCACACACACACACACACACACATATACACACTAAAATTTAAAAGGCAAATGATGAGTTTTTTCTATATTCTTAGGAATATGCAGAGTCCTGAGGGAAAACAGATGAGGGAATGTTTTCTTAAATGTTGCCCCAGCATTTCCATTACAATGAATGCCAGATGGCCAGTGAGATGGCTAAGCCAGAATGCATGTCACCAAACCCGAGTTCAGTCCCCAGGACTCACATGTTGGAAGAAAAGAACCGATTCCTGCAGGTAGTCCTCTGACCTCCGCATTTGCACTTCAACACATGCACACATACCAATAAACACACAAACGTAATTTTAAATTTTTTAAGCAGATGTGTCAGAGGAAAGCACTTCCCACCCTAGTGCAGAAGGCATGTAGAGGCTGCGAACCTGGCCATGTACTGGGTGACTCAGTGAGTGTTTGGGGAGTTTGAATCTCTGTGTTAGAAACTGCCTACAGTTCCCTGGTGATGTCTGTTGAATTTGTACGGCCCGTGTCACTCTTTCACTTGATTTTCTGCACCTTGTCAGCACTGATGCTCATAGCTTCTAGAGTGGGAAGCAGTCATAGTGCAGTGTACTGTAGAGTTCTGAGAACCCATGTGGCATATGCTGTAGACAAGGCTATGTTGTTGGAAGCTGCCTTGTGTGTTGTGAGATACTTAGCAGCTTCTTTGTCTTCTACCACTACATACTAGTAGCAACCTCTCACTCCATCCCAGTTATAACAACTGAAAAACATTTGCAAATGTGGCAGTCAGAGTGTTCTTTGTTAAGGACCACTAGTGATGAGTAGTATAACTTAGTGATAGAACACTTGCCTAGTGTGTGTAGGTTTCTTTTGCTCAAGATTTTAGTTTTGTGTGTGTGCATGCATGCACATGTTTGCACATGAGAGTGGGTGCTCATGGAGGCCAGAAGAGGGCATTGAATCCAGAGCTGGAGTTACAGTGGTTTTTAGGAAACAAGACCAAGTCCTCTGGAAGAGTGGTATGTGGTTTTAACCCCAGGGCTGTCTCTTGAGCCCCAGTGTGCATGTTTCTGAATACAGGAGTTGGGCTAGATCAAGGATGGTCTTAGTGCTGTGTGAAGGGATAGAGGCTTTATCCTTCAGACTGTGGTGTATCAGTAGAGCATTTCAAACTGATCCCATGATCACCATCAAGTACCTGAGGAAGTGAGGATTATTAGGAATCAAGGCCCTAAAACATGAAGAGGTACAAGGAGGGAGGTAGAGCTGACAGGATTTAACTACCAGATACACAGAGGGAAGAGTCAAGGTGACTCATTGCTTGAGTGACAGGAGTGGCAATGATTAGAAGAGGGAACAAGGAGCAAGAACCTGCTTGAGGAAAAACATGGTGGATTTCATTTTAGAGTATGATGAGTTTTGATATCTAGTGGCAGGAGACAGAGGCTGGCCAGAGCTTAGATGAGAGCTGTGAGGGTCAGTGCTCACTCTTAGATGCTATAACTATGGAGACAGAGGAGATAACTCTAGGCAGCTGGAAAGAGGGCTGTGAATGCTGGTCAGAGTACTGAACACATCCACAGCTGAGAAACAGATCTGTGTCCAGTGAAGGACCAGTAAGATGGCAATATCAATCTGCCAGATGCTGCCAGATGTGAGGGGAGGCAGGGGGCAACATGCTACTTATGGGCTTAAGGAGAAAAGGAAGACTGGACAGATGGATTTTTTTCCTGGGTATTTGTAAACTCTGCATTAGGGCAGTAGTTAGAAGGGAACTGAGCCTAAGATTGCAGGCCAGGGTTCTCCCAGCTTACACAATCCAGGGTGTTCCCCAACAGCTTCTACATTATTGCCTCCCATCACAGAACAGGGAAACAAACAGAACTTGCCTGCTTACATATCATTCTGTGAGTTACACTGGGTTGTAGTGTAGAGAAAAGATAGGCAAACTTCACTGCTATTGTTTCCAAGGCTCTGAGTTTTATTTTGTGACACAGGATAATTTTTTCATTTTACAATTTTCATAATAAGCATGACAGTTCTTCTAGAACTGAGAAGAACAGCCATGAAAGCGTTAGTGAAGAACTGTTGTACAAACATCCCTAGCAGCCATCTCCCGAACTTGGTTTCTCAAGACTGAAACTCTGGACAAGACTTGGGAGATACAGGACTAGGATCCCAGTACTTGAGAAACAGAGGGAAGAGGATATGTAGTTTGTTGTCTGCACATAAGCACATTCTGTTTATCCATTCATCCAAGGATGGATGTTCCCACCATTTGGCTGGTGTGATCAGTGCTACTTTTATGTAAGTGTGTTGAGGTATGTTAGTGTGGGTGCAGATGTATGTGCACATGTATGCATGTGAATGTGAGGCCAGGAACCCTCAAGTGTTGCTCCTCAGGCACCAATCACCTAGGTTGCTTTGTTTGTTTTTTGGTGTGTGTGTGTGTGTGTGTGTGTGTGTGTGTGTGTGTGTGTGTGTGTTCCTAAATGTATGAATATAGTCATCTCATTCCATTTAGTGTTTGTGTATATGTGATTTCAGGGCTGATCACTTGGTAGTAGATGAGCAGTTAGGGGGCCAATCCCCAGGGAAGACTTCCTCCCCTCTCAGCATCTCTTAGTTGCTGTGGTCCTGTGTGTGGATGAAGCTCTGAGATGTCCCCCTTCCATGCTAAGATGTCTATCAGTGTTGTGCTCATTTGGGTCATGTTTAGGCAGCCATATTGTTGAGGTATCATGAATGCAGCTTCTATGTCAACTCTAGGAGATATCACATGGCAAATCTCCCAGTCCCATAGCTCTTGCAATCCTTTGAAGTCCCATATTATAATTTCAGTGTTTACACCAGGCAAGTTTTCTTACCTCCCTGGGCCTGTTGTCATACTACAGTGAGAAGGCATGAGGAAGTGGTCTTTAGGGTCCCTCCCAGGTCACTAAGGGTGAGAATACAGTAGTTCCAGATCTCAGGAACCAAGGTAAGTTCCACACTACTATCACAGGAAGTCAATGAGGACTCTTCTCAGAAGCCAGGAAGAGCAAGGTGTCTTGTGTATGGTTCTTGCACTTGCCACAGGGGCAGTGTTATGAATAGGCACAGCACAATTCCCTTGGGAGCAAAGTTGCATGCTATACATTATCCAGTGTATGGTGAGAAAATCTGAAGAGGTAGGAAAACTGGTTTTACCATAGATTTTTGGCAGTCCTCACAAAATGATAGAATATTCAACAGACAGAATTTACTCATCAGTGTGACTGAAGAACACGCTGACCCCATTTCCTCCACTGCTTTAAAGCATAAATATAAGGACCAGGTTTCCTTCTTATAGTAATCTCAGTGTGGGAGAGAGGTGCTCCCAAAGAGGGTGGGAAATCCATCACAGTCAGCTCTCCAGCCCCTGGGCTGAATGTCAAACTCAGGGAATTAGATGTTTGTCACATCTGACCCACCAGTGAAACAACACAGGCGATCCTGATGTGGGTATGTCTCAAAGATTGCTGGGCTATGAAGAGGACCAGGATTTACTTGAAGCATCTGTAGAAAAAATAGTGTCTTTTGGAGAGACTTTTGTTTTTAGATCTGGTCTCTATTTTGTTGATCTGGCTGTCTGGAAATCACTACGTAGTCCAGGTTGGCCTCAAATGCAGACATCCACCTTCATCTTTTGTTGTTATTACTAAAATATTTTTAAAATTTATATATATATATATATATATATATATATATATATATATATATCTGCACGTAATGGGCATGGGGTCCTCTAGAACTGGAGTTAAAGACAGGTGTGAGCTGCCATGTTGGGCTCTGGGAATTGGACCCTGATCTTTTAAGAGAGCAAGTCCTCTTAACCACTGAGTCATCTCCCCACCCCAGCCCCCAATATGCTTAAATTTTAAAAGTAGTTTTGAAAATTGAAGAACTTCTGAATTGATTAAAAAGGTTATGACAATATGTAATTGTAGTGGGGGTGTGTATATTGAGTAATACTCTAAAATAAATGGATACACTAAAGAAGATGGAAGCTGCAAGTCTTGACTTTCTGGAAGTGTAGCACAAGAAGAGCAGCCAGTAAACAAAAGGCTCCTTCCTTCTATCACAGCCTCACAGTGTGGCTGGCCAGAGTTTTGTTCTATTGCATTAACAACCTGCCACTTCCTTTTGAATGGTTGGTGCCCCCTTTCAAATCTACCACTAAGGTCTTGGGGCTACCAATATCTTTGACTCTGGGTGGACTACTAGAGACCCCATTACAGCTAATTTCCATATAGTAGAAATCATGTTATGTATGTGTTGGTTTGGGGGAGTTTATCTTTTAAAGTTTTTATTTCCTGATAAAGTGGGGAGGGGGGAGACTTGCCACTGCTGGTTTTCTAGAAGATACACGAGTGTTCTGATAGGCCATCTCAGTATCTGATAGAGGGTCTGTGATAGAAGATGGGCTGAGCTGGATTAGAAAAGTGGAGATTTGTTGTCATGGAGACAAGTAGTCCTCCTTTACCAATGAATTTCATTATAAAATAAACTCCACTTTCATATCCATTTGAACACAGGATTTTTTTTTAAAAACTCCTTTCTGTGTGAGAGTGCATGTCTGAATGTGTGCACACATGTGTGTATATGAGGTCTCTCACTGAAGCCCAAGTTTGCTGTTTCAGCAACACTGGCTGGGCAGTGAGCCCCAATACCCACCTGTCCCTGCCTCCCACCCCAGCTCCAGGAGTTTACAGATGTGTACCACTGTACTGCCTTATACATGACTGCTGGCAATCCCAACTCGACTTCCCATGCTCACCCAGCAAACATCTTACCCACGGACCACCCCCTTAGTCTTTTAAAGCTCAAAATATAATTAGCTCCTTGGGAAGCCCTAGGTCACTGGATGGAAAGTTTCTCAGCTCGTTTCCTGGTGTCACATTTTTAGTGGCTGTGAAATACACACTTGGTATATTTTTGTTGTTTCCTGCCTGAACTCTTGACTCTTACCTCTGTGGTCTGCATCCACCTCATAAGGCATCCTTTGCTGAGGGAAGAGCTGACATCCAGTAACTGCTGCCAGGGACTGGTTCACCCCTGGACCAGTGGTTTTAAGAAGCCCAGGGTTTCACACACTGGCAGAGAGCCCCTTGTGGCTCGTTCCCTCACAGCCATAATTTAGCTGGATGCAGTCATAAATGAAGAATGATCTGAGCGCCGCGGGTGGGTGGGGCTCCGAGCTCAGCAGGTGAAGCCGGAGCAGACAGAGTCTCTCTGAGCTCAGCAGAGCATGGAGCTCTGGCAGGAAGTCGGAGCATGCAATGGCTCAGCTCATGTTTTTGTTGATAGTTAGTAACCCTCCATGAAGACCTGAATGGAAAAGGGAAAGAAAACACGGCGAACTTTGGCAACTGGCCTGGGCAAGTGTCTGCTGGAGCCCAGGGGAGAGTGTTCACCAGCTCACGAGGCAGGTAGGACACAGGCATGAGAGCCCGTGTGTGTCTCATTCCTTCCCCAGCCACAACTTTTGACTCCCAGCGGCTTATGTATTTAAAAAATTATGTATTGGAGAAACAAACAAGAAATGACATGAGAAGACGTAAGCTAAACTGTGCTGATACTTGCCCACACAAGTATTTCTGTTACTTGTCTGATAGTCTCAGCCTAAGGATAACTTTTAAAAATGAATCGCATAAAATCATGCAGTGTTAAAGTTAAAAAGCCAGTTTTTAAATTGGCAGGTGATAAATAGCAGGCAAGGGTTTTGAACAAATACTTGGAAGATAGTTGACCAGAAATAGATTTTCAGGCTTTAAAAAAAAGAAAAAAAACAACTTGCTACATTGTCATAGTTCAGAACCAAAGAGGGGCTTGCTAATTCCTTCTGGCGTTTGTACTCCAAGAGGTGAATGGCTAACAGCTGGGGATATCCAGAACCTGCGATCCAGAACAGAACTCCAGTGAGCAGGAGTTGTGGAGGCAGTCCCCCTCTGCCTAGACTCAGAAAGGGAAATGGGTGAGAAGATACAGTGTGGATCCTGGATGTCTGTCAGAGCCAGGGCTGGATGGAGGGCTGGCAACTGTCGCAATGAAGTCCTCACGCTCAGAAGCAGGGAATGATCTATTGGGGCCAGCCAGCCTTGGCTGCAAACCACACAGGAAGAAAATTGAAACGTTTGATTTGTGCCTCCTGTGATTGTAGCCGAATTTCAGAACATCCTCTGTGGGGTGGAGGCATGTCTCTGGTGATAAAGAGAAAGAGAAGGAAGCAAAGCCCAGGCCGGCCTGATTTACAGAACCATTTCCAGACCTTGCTTCTCTGGAGTCAGGGCTGAGCTGACCTAGGTCCCCTCCAGTGAAGAGGAAGGAATGCCATGAAACTTAAGCTGACCCCGGGTGGATTAGAGGAGACCTGAGAGGCTGCTGTGAGGGGAACCTCCGGGTAGATAGAGGGCTTCCACCTGGACTAGAAGCTCTTGGCTTGGAACTTTGAAGGCCTATGAGCCACCAAGCTGAGTCTGAGAGGAAGCCTTGTGAGTTGCTTTGGTGGCTGCTGACTGACAGGCTACCCTCCATGGCCTGTAGTGGCCATGTTTTGTAGTTTTGCATTTTAGGCCCAAGGAAGCTGGTTAGCTGGGTAGGCACACAAGGCACATCCGATCACTGTCCCTTTCTCGTGTCTCAGCATACCACAGCTAGCAAATATGGAAAGAGGGAACAAGGAAACACTTGGAGGCTTGCTTCCAAGTCCTACCTTCCTGCCATAGCCTTGCTCTGTTGTGCCTGGGTTTTTCTTTCAACCTTACTGCAGCCCAATTCTGCCCCAAGTACTGTGAGGGCTAACTTAATCTGAGCTGGGAAGCAGGCCTTTTCACAGGCCCCATTATGGAAGCAGTTGAGCCAACAGCTGTGGCCCAGGGGCCAAGTCCAGCTTGTTCTAGCCTGTTTTGTTTTTTAATATGGCCTGGGAGTTAAGAATGTGTTTGTACATTTTAAGAGTTGGAGAAACAAGAGAGATGTATGGGCCTCAACACCTGAAGTGTTTACCCTCTGACCCCTTAGGGGAAAAGCCTGTCTTCTTATGCCCGTGTTTCTCGCTATTCTTGAACAGTGTGTATAGCTGATCAACGTGGCTCGTTATATGTTCAATACTTTGAAAAGGCTGTTTGGGAAGCGGTTTCTTGGTCTGTGTTAAATGGCACCACTGCCTCCAAAGGGGGTGTTCAGGGGTCAGAAAGTTGAATGTTTGGCAAGGAATCTAATCAGTGGCAAAGCATGTCAGTGGAGTGTGTGACAATGACTGGATTTCCATCTCTCTGTGGTTTGCCAGCCATAGAATCAGCCACGTGTTGGCTGAACTGTGGAATCCCAAATCAGTGCTGGCCAGACTTCATCTCAGGATTTGGTGCTAGCACTTAAAGGTGCTTACAGAAATATTATGTGTGTGTGTGCGTGTGTGTATGCACTAGGTGTAAGAAGTTAGCTGCATATGGTTTCCCCTTTAGAACAAGGTTTCCTTAGGAATCCCTAAGAGCACAGTGTAAGCCTGCCAGCCTTCCATGAACGTTCAGTTGTCTACGTCATACAGTATTTCATTGTTCCTCCCATTTCTAATAAGGGAAAAGGAAAATCCAGTGACCTTGCTTATGTTCAACTTGTGTCAAATTGCAGGCGGGGATCCAGAGCTGGCCTCTGTGACTAGCTCATTGTGCACTGCAGACACATAGGAAATCTTTCATTACGAGTTCCCAGTGTGAGAAGGAAAATGAAATGCCTGAGATTAAACTTTTTTTCACCAGGACATTTCGGTCACCCAACCCTCTCTGGCATCTGAAAACTGAATGTTGTCAGTAAAGAAGGGCAAGGTTGGGGCTTGGCTTGACAGATGAAAACAAGCGAGGAAGCGTGAAAATATGAACAGGACGGTGAAAATATGAACAGGATGGTGCCTCTTAGGAGGTCAAGCCTGGAAACAAGATGGCACCGAAACCCCTGAGGAGCAGGTTGTTGGAGCCAGGAGGGGTGGGTCATTAATCCGCCATGGGAGCCCGCAGAGCCTCGCCTGTGTTTAGCAAAGGGGTTGGCTCTGAGTCGGGAGATTAAGCAACCTGCTGTTCCTGTATGCACTGGAATTTCAGACAGCCAGAAACCTATTTGCAGAACTGTTGCAACCCAACCTGGAAGCCAAGCCACTGAGTCGGGGTGCATGAGGGTTAGCTCAGAAAGGCAGCTGCTGTATGGCCATTCTTAGTGGGGCAGGAGGAAGGGTCTACTCCTATTCCCAGAGGGCCTCCTTTGTGTGGGCGACCCTGTACATGCCAGAGCCTTGGTCTGCCTGATTCCTCAGGGTCAAAAGGGGCCTCTCCACTTTCTGTCTTAAAGACGAGTAGGCCCTGGAAGCCATGAGTGGCTGAGCCAACTTCCTTCACGGTACTGAGTGTTCAGCTGAGGCATCTGTGGCTTCTCTTTGGCTATTTAAACAGGACTGAAATCTGACATCTATTTAGTATCATATATGTATAAATAATAAAATCCTCTTTGAAAAAGATGAATAAACCTACAGGAGAGGAACAACCAAGCCAAATAAAGCTGATTTTTGAGTTCATGTAAATTTGTAATCTGTAAGGGAATCAGCAATGTCACAGCCCAGTGGCTGGCTTTGTGTCCCCCAAACACATGTCATCCTTTTAAAGATGAAGACCTCCCAATGTATTTCTGTGTTTTTCCTGCAGTAGGGATGAGAATACAATGTGAGGCCCTCCAGTGGGGAATCCATGACAGCTCTACCTTCTCTTGGGAGATGGAGAACAAGATGGCAGCCTTCCTGCCCTGACATCCACGCCATGACACAAAGGGGAAGGCACTGTGTCGTATACCACAGGCTAGATCTTTTGGTGATTCTGTGGCCTCCACAGGCATGTCTGCCCCAGGTTGTCTTGTTTACTCCACCAGGTGAGACTGAGCACAAGGGCACACTGACATTACCTCTGCAGTGAGTCAGGCCCTGAAAGCAGGTGACCTGGGACTCTGGATCTGCCTTCTCTGTCATGATTTCTCCCTGAACAGTCAGTTCATCTGCATTTCATGTGACAGGACCCAAAGTGACTCCTTTTGTCTAAGAAGATCAACCCAGCATCAACATTTTAGTAACACCAGGGTTCAGAGGCTATTGGGTAGATCTGATATGGGGTACAAGAGGACCTTTCTCTTTTGCCTTTCTGATTTCAACACTAATTCCCCTCCCAATGTAGAGGGGAACCAAGTTGCAAGGTGACTTGGAGAAAGACACAGAATGACCTGTGATAGTCGATTTGGTCATAAGCCTCTCTATTTCAGTCAGACTTGGACCATGGGGCAGATGGAACACAGTCACAAGCTGCCTTTACAGGAGTGGATGGGCCTTTCTTACATTGTATTTTCTCAAGCCTAGATCTTACAACAACAACAAAAAAATTTAGGCTTTTACAAGCTCTCTACCTCACTTCTACAGTTACCAGTTGATAATCTCTATACAAACCAGATACAAGTGAAGTCACCGAGGTAGGGTAAGCCAGAGGAAACACAATCGTAGCAGACTTGACTCCCCTTGAGTGCCACTCACCCCAGAATCTGTGGTGATATTCTTAATGGGACAGCAGCCTTCACTCCGCCTTTTCCACCTATTTCTGTCCCTTTGGGGGGAAGTGTTCTTACGTTGTCCTGCCCTCCGGGCCCACCACCAAGAAAAGGGTCTGCCTTCCAAGGGACACATTTGTCTAGCCAAATTCCACTTTTGCCTTCAGCTTGTAATGTTTAGGCTTAAGTTAGACCGCTGCCTGTGGGCAGAGTATTAAAGCATTGACGGTATCTTGTAACAGAAGCAAAAGCAGTTTCAGCAAAAGAGCAATAAAGGCATGGAGGGGAAACACAAAATGACGCCTAAGTGCTGCAGAGAAGGTGGCAGTGAGAAAGGATGCCACTCCAATTTGTAACACAGCCTGCAGCTTGCTGGGCTTCAGCTGGTCCCTCGGGCGAGCCAAACAGTTACAGAGTAAGGGAAATGAAGCATGGAAGCTGACAAAGAGCCCTGGGCATCTTGGTTGGGGGGGCTTTCATTGGGATCCCACTAGCCTGGCAAACTTTGCTTCCAACTTCGTTGGCAATCCTACTGTTTTCATTGAATCATATACAAGATGTTCTATTTTATTATTATTATTCTTTGAAACTCTCATAGATGTGTACAATGCATCTTAGTCATACCCATCCCCTCCTGGATCCCTCGTATATTTCTCTTCCAGATTTATGTCCTCTTTTTTTTTCCCCAGCCCACTGACACAAGAAATTCTTTTTTAGTTTATTGGTTTGCTAGTTTCTTTGGCCAGATGTTTTGTAGAGTATAATGTAGCCCAGGCTGGCCCCAAACTCCCACTATAGCTAAGGATAAACTTGAACTTCTAGTTCTTCTGGCTCTACTACAAGAGCTAGGATTACCCAAAGATACCACCACACCTACCTATAAATAGATATTCTAAATGAGTTTGTTAGGGTGGCAGTAATTTAGTGTCACATCTTAAGTGTGAGTAGAATCAATTATTTCAAAATCTTAAGAGGAGAAATATGCCAGGCCTGGTACTTAACTTCGAATGACTTAAATTTGTTGCCAGTAGCACTCCCAAAGAGGAAGACAGTCTGTTACCAATTTTAGTTCTTTTTTCCAATGGGCTCTTCATCCAGAAACAACCTCTAGGTCATGCTAAAATGAGAGAAGTCTCAAAGCCAAGGTACCATGCAAATAGTCACCTTTCTAAGCCAGTGACAGTGACTCCTCTGGTGCTAATTGGTGTAGTGTGACATACCATGCCACGCTCTTGTTATATACACATTGACTCTCCAGCCACTTCCAACTCTGACTGTTGTCAGGTTATATTGTAGAGTGCTCTAGAAAAAGAGAAACAAGAATGGGTATAATTGTAAGAGTGAATTTGAGATGGGCACATGTGATCAGCCACAGTAGCCATCTGCAGCATAGAGCCAGGGAAACCATCAGACAAAACAAGAGTTCTATAACACAGCCCACAAGCTCCAATAGTGCTACTGGTGCAAGTCCTCATCCAAAGGTTAGGATCTGGAATCTGAATCCATGATAATCGAAGCCAGAAAAGAGAGGGAGAAAGACAGAAAGGGAGAGAGGGAGAGAGATAATGGAAGGGAGAAAGGCAGACAGACTGGAAGAGAGGCATGAGCAAATGTCATTCTGTTATTCCTCCTACCCCTGTCATGGAGTCAGAAGAGTATCCCGAGATCCAAGATATTTTCAGTCATCCTGATCCCACATCCATCTTCCCTGGCGGAGAGGGGGACCACAGACATTTGTAGCTGCATGCTTCACTGATTCTCTAGGTGACCCTCAAGCCAAATATGATGACCCAAATTAACCACCCCAGGTTATTAGCCCTAGATAATATTATCATCAGTAGAGAACTAGATAACAGTTTGTAACAACTCTGTGATGAACCAGCCACAGGGTGTTCATATGGTATGGGTTGGAACAGCTGGTCTTTTCATAGGGATCTCCTAAGACTATGGGAAAATAGATACTTATATTACAGTTCATAACAGTAGCAAAGTTACAGTTATGAAGTAGCAATGAAAGTAATTTTATGGTTGGAGGTCACCATAACATGATGATCTATAAAAGGGTCACAGCGTTAGGAAGGTTGAGAACCACAAGTTTAGAAGTTCTTTCAAGTGAGCAAACTTGGAAAAGGCTAATGTGAACACTATCATCCTCTGTGTGTGTGTGTGTGTGTGTGTGTGTGTCTGTCTGTCTGTCTGTCTGTCTGTCTGTCTGTCTGTGCACATGTGTGCGCATGTATGCGCATACATGCACATAAATATGGAGAGAGATGAGCTAGAGCCTGAGGCTATTTCACAGTACTCCCATGGACCTGGAGCAGGGCTGTTATCATATGTAAAAACCTTTACGTAAGTCTGTGTCTAATCCATAGTTCTTTCTTCTCTTTTATAAACATATGGCCGAAGCACCCCTGTGATGTACTTTTTGTAGAATGTCTTTTTGTAGCTGCAGCTTGTTCTGTGGGAGTTCAAACCATGTGTCAGAAGACTCCCTGAGGCTGGTGGGCTCAGTTCTCCTTGGCTTCCATGGCACTTGGGGGGGGGGGGCGGGAGTAACCGACAGAGCAGTTTGAGATGCCATGGGTATATGATTCTGAAACACAGAGACAAATCAATTTGGCTTTCCCTGATAACGAATCATATTTTGAGAACCACAGTTGGCATGGCTAGAGGGAGAGTCATTTTCCCTTGGTGAGAAAACCACCTAGAAAGGATGCTTATGGTCTATGAGACTGGGAGCCTGTCAGCCATTGCTCTGTTTGGAAATGACTATGCCAGAGGACCAGCCTGCTCCTTTGAAGTGGGATTGTTTGGGTTGCTCTGTGTAATGGTGTTCTGAGAGCAGCATGGCATCTCTGCTTCAGAAATAACTAGAAGCCAACTTTGGATTCTTGATGCTCATTAAAACACACTAGTACTCATCTGTGTTATAGGCTCTTGAAGAGTGAGCCAGGTGACCCAAGTCTCCAGGGTTAGTGCAGCAGCTCTCAAAGGAGGAAATGGTTGGATGAACTGATAGGGGTGCTGATCAAATGAAAACAGGGGTAGCATTTGCTTCCTTCCTTTTGTACAAGATCCTAACCTTCTAGAGTCTATTAAGAATCTTAGAGGTGCAGGGGTGGGAAGTGCTCTGAACCTAGAAAGGGGACTATTTGTTTATTGTCATCCAAACATAGCTCAAGTATAGTGTTTTTTGAGGCAGAGACAGGCACATCTCTGAATTTGAGGCCAGCCTGATCTGGATAGTGGTGAGTTCCTAGCCAGTCAGGACTACACAGTGAGGCCCTTGTTTCAGATAACTGTTTCCACTTACGGTAGATGCAGGCAATACACAGACACAGTGGATGCAGGCAATACACAGAAACATCGAAAGTGGTCACGTCTTTTGTCACCAGTAGTTATGGCACATAGTACTTAAAGCAAGTGTCTCAGTACCATCTATATTCATTCCTACTTTAATTGTCAATTAGGTCAGGGTACCTGTAATCCCAGCACTCTGGAGGCTAGGCCAGAGGCTCTCAAAGTTTGAGGCCAGGCTGTATATACTGGAACCCTATTGCACAGGGGTAAGGAATCTGCTAATAAACTTGCTGCCATATCTTCAGATTTAATGTGGGAACAAAGTAGCACATTTGGGTGATATATAGTACTATACATTTTTAAAGTATTGGTGGCATTGTATTTCAGTTTAACTGGTTTTCTTTGTAACTCTATGTATTTTACATGTTTAAATATATCCGTTGTTTCAAGGGGACTGGAGAGATGACTCAGCACTTACGAGCGCTTACTGCTCTTCCAGAGACCTGAGTTTGGTTCCTGGCATCCACATTGGGTGGGTCACAACCATCAGCTAACTCCAGCTCTAAGGGCTCAGACACCCTCTTGATGACTCTTGTGGTACACACACACACACACACACACACACACACACACACCCTTTTACATACGGTTTTGAGACTTACTAACCAGAGAATTCAAAACAAAATGTGGAGGGAAAAAAAGAAGGCTCCTATCTTTAGCACTAAAACTGTTTGATGTGTGCTTAGATTTTCATTTGTGGGGCCAGAAAACAACCGAGGACACGGTGTTGGGTCCTAGCCTATCAGTCACCTGAGGAGCTTAAAAAATAAAGCATGCAGGTTTGTTTAGTGAGTCTAGGGTGGGGCTGGAAATTTCTGCTTTTCTAAGAAGTGTAAGTAGCCATGGTATGGCCTACAGCAATCCAAATGAAGGCCTGGCTTCCAGAACTTCAGTCCCAGTAACTTTAACGTACTTCAGTGTGGGTAATAGATCACTTTTAAGTGGAGATGTCCTAGCATGGGGAAACATTGGAGGAAGCCCAGCAGTTGTTGTCACCTACTTCAGAGGACATATGTTGCCTCATTTGGAGCCCAGGGCCATGGCCAGCCTGAAACACTGAGTGACTGTGCAGTTTGTAAGGTAGGATAGCAATGTGTACACGCGTCTCCCGATGTGACCCATGAAGCCTACATTCCCTGCTACAGCTGCAACCTCAGGTTTCTTGAGCTTTTCTGGACAGGTGTGGGCCACATGAGCTGTGAACCATGAAGCAATGCTTTTCTGCAGCTGGTTTCCTCCACCCACCTGCCTGGAAGAATGCAGTGTTACCACTAAACCTGCTACATGTGTGCTGGCCAGATGCTCTTCATAGGCCTATGGTGCATGGCTGTTCTCCTGAGGGGTGTTTGATTAACCTTGTCCTTAGATGATACAAGCTGTCTGTCTCTATATGATATAGACTTAAGAGTAAGGTCCTTTGGTGGCAGGGAGTGGGATTGAACTTCCATACCCCAAGCAGATCTAATAATACCCCAGAGTTCCCAGATATGATGAGCCATCTCCCAGGGGTGTGCTACTGGCTTTGGTGAAACTACTTAGGTCTTAGTCAGCTGTGTCTTCACAGTGTGGCTATGGATGCAATTTTGTTTGTACACCAGAAGTTCTCAGCCACCTCAAGACAGATCCCACAGATACTAGCACCAGCAAATCCCAGCCTGGTTTACCTACAGAGACCTAAAAGAGAGGAAGACTTTCCTGTGACTACATGCTTCTACCGCCTGCCTTTCTCCGTTGTTAGTCATCTTTAATTTTTTCTTCTCTGGAGAGAGATCCGTAACTATAAAGACTACACATGGAAAAGGTCTTCAGGTTTGTTCCAGAAATCAAGATTTAGTGTCTGTTGGTATAGCTAGGGCTGAAGAATCACACCAGGATTCTCAGTGCTTAAACTGCCTTTACTTAGAGTCCCTTGCGAGTTTCCGTCCTACCCAACCACATTTCCTTTCCCCTTATTCTTCCTTCCATGTGGATTGCTCTCCTGGGTGGGTTCTGGGTGTTGCCTGGGCACCTGGACACCCTTATTGTTCACTTGATTCATTTGTTTATTCATTGATTGTCTCTGAGGGAAAGGAGTTGGGGAGATGGGGCCCTTATAATGTGATCCTTACTATTCAACCATTTCTACTAATAGGGCAATTCCGCATATCTCCAGGAGACCCCACAGCTGAGAAACACAGGAAGCCCACTGCCCAGCAGATTGTCTCTGACAGATGTGCTGTTTTGAAACCATGTGCCACATAACCATGTTTCATTAATGACCTTATCACATGTATGAAGGGGTCACTGAAAATCATATTCTCTAGTGACATAGTAGCCACCTTACTTTGAGTAAATAATGATGTCCACACAAATACAGAATTATGAAATGATGTATTGCACAGAACAAAGACAAGTTAGGTGATTTTTTTTTATTTTCAACATTGATTTATTTTGTGGGCATATGTGTAGAGTAGACCATGTGAAGGTCAGAGGTCAGCTGTCAGGAGAGTGAATCATCTCCTTCATTTACGCAGGTTCTGGGGTCATATCAACCTCAGTTGTCAGGCTTGGAGAACTTTCACACTCTGAACCATTTTACTGGGCCCAAGCAATTCTTGACTGTACAGATCCCTGCAGGAAGAGTTCTTAGGTGTCACATGTCCCTAGTTCCCAAGAACTGTTCTGAGTGTGGTTGCCCTCAATAGGCAGTTGATGAGATGGTTTGCTGGCCCTACACTATGGCTCTGGGTGGGTCTAGAGCCCTCACTGTGCAGATGAACTCTGCAAGAGACCATTTCCCAATGTCTTTATGGCACTGTCTACTTATCCCCAGTGAGTAATGGGTTCAGGGGAGATTTCATGTCTTAACTATGCTTTTCTGTTTTGCTTCAACATTTTACATAGTAAATGTATTATTGTACAGTGATGGTTTTTGTCAGTTAAGACTTGCCAAACTATTCACTTAATTAGCCAAATCTGGAAACCATTAACTGTAGCTTCATTAGCCCAGATGCAGATCCCTGTTTCTATGGATGAGGAAAACGGGGCTTTGAGGGCGAACTGTCACTTGGGAGTGCCAGGATGAAATAGTAGAGGGTATGGGGTTAATATATGAAGAGTGTGAGCCTTGGGGTATCTTATTCCTGAGTAGTATAGTAGAATTGTGATGGTCAAATGCCCACACATGCAGGTGGAGTAGACACAACCCAAGCTTAATCCTCCATTCTAGACTCAAACTCAAGTAACATTAACCACCTTGACGTTCCTGCAGCTGACAGGCTGTGACACTTGAAACACCCATTGGGCTCTTCTTATATGATTGTTTTACTCTTTAGTACCTAACTTCCTCAAGTGAGAAGGGGAGGAATTGTCCCATGTGCATCACCTCCCATAAAAGATAATGTGAAAAGCAAAACAGTGGCAAAATTACAGTCATGAAGTAGCAACAAAATAACTTTATGGTCAGGGGGGTCATAACAGCACAAAGTCAAAGCATTAAGAAGGTTGAGAAGCATTGCTCTATATGGAATCTCTGAAGTAATACTTTCTTAGGACTAAGAGCCTGCAGGGGGCAGGGAGAAGGAGTCAAAATTCCCATGGAAACATTGCCTTCTTATTTCCTGGTTACATTGGCTTTGTCAGCCATTGATGAATCATTTCACACCCTCTGCCCTTTTTGCAGTCACTTTCCCACCACACTCTAGAGCAGATCCTGCAGGTGAGCAAGTACATACAAGTCCCAGGACGTTGTTCTGTATGCCGGAAGGCAGTGGCTGTCTTTCTTCCTACCTCTTCTCTTGCCATAGGTGGCAAAAACCTTCCAGACCTAGCCTTTTGAGAATGAGAGAGGTTTGGACTTTGTGTCCCAAGTCTGATTTGAAACCAGACACTTTTTAACATCTATGCCAACCTGATGCAGATGTTCAGTAAACATCCCCCTAAAATAAAGCTTTATTCATCTCTAGAGATGGCCAGGATCTCTAGATGCTAGTTCATGGTAATTAGCCTCAGGAGTTGAGTATCCACTGTCTCCACAGAGTTGCACAGTTTAGAGAGGCAAAGTTAAAAGAGAAAATGTGCATAAAAGATGAGGAATGAATTCAAAATGAAAGAAGATGTGAATTGCTCACATAATAGATGCACATGCTGATGTAGCCGAGGTCATCTGATGAGCAGCTATAGGTTGGAATGGTTGGGAAGGAATTCCTGAAGGAGGATGTTCTGAGTTGAACTGTGATTGTTAAGCGGGTGAGTGTGGGCAGTGTGAAAGTGTGGGACACAGGAATGGTGCTACCTGAGTAGCCTAAGCACTGAGGAGGAGAAGGTGCCTGAGAAGACAGCATCCTATCACCTCGGTGCTCACAGGTTGGCCGGATGTGTCCTAAAGGGGGAAACAGGGGAGACTGAAAAGACTTCAGCAGAACCAAACAAAAGATTGTATTAATATTTTAACACAGGAGAATTGTGTTCTGGGTTTCCATCATTTTCAGTGGCTCTAAAGGTTCATAGGAGGAGCCAAACTCAGAGCTCATTGATAAGGCTGGTCCTACCAGCCAGCTTGCTCTGGGGATCCCCATTTGTATTAGTTATGTTTCTATTGCTGTTATGAAATACCATGACCAAAAAATGCATAGAAAAGTTTATTTGGACTAACAACTCCAGAGGTTAGACCCAGGCAAGCAACAAGAGCAGGAACTGATGGCCTACCATCGGGGCTCACCATTGGGGCTGAACCACAATCACAGAGCAAAAGGAGCACACTCAAGGCTTGGAAACCTTAACGCCCACCCCCAGTGGCACAGTTCTGCCAGCAGGGCCTCTCTAAGCCTCCTCAAATAGCACCATCAGTTAGGGACCAAATATTCAAATACCTGACATTATGGGGGTGGGGGCATTTATCATTTAAACTACCACACTCTGTCCCTATCTTCCAAGACTGGAACTTTAGGGAGGCTCACCCAGCATTCATGTGAGGATCAGGATATCCAAACTCCGCCTTGTGTTCACACCAAGAAACACGTTACCTGACAGTTTCACCCTCATGTGTTACAATGTACAACAGCAGGTCATAACACAACAGTTTTGAGGTTACAAGCATCAAACGATTAAAGGAAAGATATGACTGGATGTTATAGATTCAGGATTTGAGACCTCAACACATGGGCAAAAGGCAAGAAAGGTTTGGTGGCTAAAAACATGGTCGAGGTCATTCTCTCCAGAGTAAGCGGCCGTCATCACTTCCACTGCACCCCACAAGATAGAATGTGTGAGGCCAGAATGGAGGCGAATTCTGTATTATTTTCAGTCCACTAGTGACATGTGGAGCTTAAGTCCTTAATTCAGGGAAGGATTGGAGTCTTTGTAGTTTGAATCTCTCGTCAAGTTGTCAGTGAAGCCCTATTGCTTAAGCCAGAACCGCCTGAACCTCTGAGGGTCTTGTTTAATACATCCTGGAGGATAATAATCTAATCCAAGAGCTTGGGGCCATTACCAGACTCCAGAAAACCCTAGTCTTGTGGTTTTCTTGAAAGAATGTTCTAGAATCTCTGTGGGAGGATTGAGAACGTGAGCTCCAGGTGGTTGAAAAAAATTAGTCACACAAATCAGCAAAAACAACTCCATGGAATACAATTGGTTCTCATTAAGTGGATCTGGTACATAAATAAGGACGCAATGTGCCATCCATGTGTGGAACCCACTAGAGGGAGGCCAAAGTGAAGCTTCCATTTACGGAACTTTAAGAAAATCATTATTAGGATATAACTTAAATTAAGTTCCTAGGCGGCATCAGTTCCTTCAGTTATATAAAAGATTAAATAGGGGAGAGGAACAGTGGCTGAGTGGGTAAAGGTGCTTGCAGCCAAACCTGACAACCTGAGTTTGACTTTCCAGGACCCCACATGAAGGGGATAACTGCCTCTGACCTCCACACGGGCAACGTTGTGTACATGTGTCATGTATATGTGTGCCCACATACAACTAAAATTTTAAAGCTTAAATGGGGGTACCTCCAAAACTGAGATGATATGCTTCCAACAGGAAAGAAATGATAGCAACACCTTTCTAGCTACATTGTCCTATAACTTCTGACTGGTACAAGTCATGTAAATTTTCCTCCACACATTTCCATGATACACATGCATCCAGGCCACAATATTGTATGGTATGCAGCCATTGGGAATCTTAATGTTCTAATTAATTCCTATTGCTGTGGCACATACAGCATAGAAAAGGGTTTATTTGGTTTACAATTTCAAGACCATGATTTCAGGGAAGTCAAGGCAGAAACTCATGCCACAATCAAAAGTAGAAAATAAGCACACCCTTGAGGGATTGTTCTGAGCTAGGTATCATACCTCTTGTACTGTCTAGGACCCCCTGCCTCGGGAATAGTGCCACCCACGGTGGACTAGGTCCTCCCACATCAGGTACTAATCAAGGCAGTCCCCCCATAGGCATGCCCATGGCATGGCCTACCTGTTGTAATTGCTAATGGAGAGTCTCAGTGAGTCTAGGTTGTGTGAAGTTGATAGTTAAAGCTAGTACTTAGAACAATGCATTTGCAATTTGTCTGTGTGGTTTTATGTATCGAGTCTGTTCCACTGTACTGCTGTGTAGTAGTCTTGTGTGTATACACATGCCACAGTTGGTTTGTCCATTGATTCTTTGAATGTGTGATTACACCATACAGATATCTGTTGTGATTGCAAAGAAGGTATTTATTCTATACCTTTTCTCTTCTTTGTCTCTTGGACAAAGATAGGTTTTCTTTCATATGTGGTCTCTGCATTTAATTACACTAAATTGACATTTGCTTTTTGTTGTTGATTTTAATTGTTTTTCAAGACAGGGTTTCTCTTTATAACAGTCTTGGCTGTCCTGTCCTGGTACTCACTCCATAGACCAGGCTAGCCTCGAGCTCACAGAGATCTGCCTGCCTCTGCCTCTCAAGTGATGGGATTAAAGGTGTGTACCACCACTGCCCAGCACTTTCTTAATATCTCTCAAACACTGAAAAAAAGTAAAGTATTTGGATGAATATAGTTTATTTTTGTTTTTGTTTTTTTACTTTGCCTGCAAGCATTATTAGATTTTTGTCTGTTTTGAATGTAGATTTTATTTCTTTCTCTCACTACACTTTGAGCCAAGTTTACACTCTCCTTGATTTTTATTTTTAAAGAAAGTGCTAGTCAGTATGAGCCACTGTTCTGACATTATACCCCTTTATTAAGGTGTAATTATTAACCAGAGATGCCAGAACTTCAAATCTTTTTAAACAGTGTTCAGTTTAAAATTGGACATGTTCCATTGAAAGTCTATGGTAAGGGTTTTGAAATATTGACACCCACACAGTTATATTGTGAACACAGCACTCGGAAATTCAGGTTAGAGCTGAGAGCGGGTATCATGAAAGAGGCTGATTTAGAATAATTACGTGATGGGAGCGTCTGAATTTGTACCCTTTGATTTATGATCTGACAGACGTAACGTTTAAAGAAAACCTCGGATTTCACAACCTCAGCTGCGGGCTTGTGGGATGCTGATCACAGCATAAAGATCCTCTCTGAAGACTCAACGACAGCCACAAGGGCTGGTGAAGTGAACTGGCTGCTGCTTTTTAATGAGGAAAGCCTTACATTACAGCAAACTTAATTTAAAAATGGCGGTTCGTGTTATATATAACCACATTTCTTGCAATTGGGGAATGGATCTGTAGACTTTTTTTTTTTTTTAGTTTTTGATTCTCTCTCCCCCCTGCACATGTGTGTGTGCACATGCATGTACACACATCTCTGTGCATGTGTTTGTACATGCATGTGTGCAAATGTGTATGCTTGTGTGTGTAGGTGCTTGTGTCCACATAGCACACATGTGGAGGTCAGAGGACAACTTTCAGAACTTAGTCCCTTTTTTGTTTGTTCTTTGAGACAGGGTTTTTCTCTGTAGCTTTGGAGCCTGTCCTGGCACTTGCTCTGTAGACCAGGCTGGTCTCGAACTCACAGAGATCTGCCTGCCACTGCCTTTCGAGTGCTGGGATTAGTGGCATGTGCCACCACCACCCATCCACTCAGTCCTTTCTTACCTTTGTAGGTTCTGGGGAATGAATACCAGACTATCAGGTTTGCAGAGAATAACTTTTACCCACTGAACCATCTCACTGGCCCAACATTCTTTTACAAATACCAGATTTTATTATACTCCATTATTACCCAGAAAAATGCAGCTTCATCAAAATATTCTAATTTTTTTTAAAAATTCACAACACAAAAATATGAAAATAATTATTTTGGGACTTAAAAAAGTTAAAATTCCTCTGGAAGGGAGGAAAGTGAGCAAATTTCTAAGAAATGTTTTAAAGCTAAAAAGTGAGGAAGGATGTGTTCCCATCAGTCTGTGAATTAGATGTTAAAGCTCTAGTAATTAAGACAGTATGGCACATGGCTCAAAAAACAGACCTATGGAGTCAAGACAGGCCCATGTATATTAGGAAATTTAACATATGGAAATTCCATAGATTGAAATGAGTATCAGTGACAGAATAATGAGTAAGCGTTACTGAAATAATTAGCTCTAAAATTTTGTGGGGTGGGAGTATAACGTTCAATACAGTCTTAAAACCTACAGAGAAATAAATTCCAGATGGACTAAGTACTAAACATGAAGCAGTCTGTAAAAGGAGGAGATGGGCATGTGTTTTCTTTTCCAGGGCTGGGCGGTCTTCTTCAGTGAGGCTGTAAATGCAGGAGGCATGAAGTATGGACAGCTGTAAGAGGTTGGCAGTGCACATGGCAAATCGGGATGGTTTGAGGTGATGGAATGAGTGGCTCCTGTTGGACTCAGTACATTACCCCCCACAAACATCTTTTAAAGAGTAGTTCCCAGGCTGTGTGGTTCTTCCGATGCTCGCCATCATGTGTTGGCTCTGGTAAACACACACATAAATATAGCAGCTACAATTATTTTAAAATCCATTCCTTTCTCACTGTGATTTGCATTTGGAAACTGTGCCCTCCCCCAATCTCAAAATGCTTTTGTGATATTCTCTTTGTTTTAAAACATGTCACCTCTTTATTATGGTGGACACTGTGACTTTGTCTTCCTGTCACTTTTAATTACTGCCTGGTGTAGAAGGTAAAGAATTCAGTTCTGTTTTTAAATGACCAGTGACTACTGACTGACAATGCCTCAAAGTACACTGCATTCCAGGGAGAATGTGGGGGTGCACATGCACATACTGGAGGTTTCCAGAAGACCAAGAACTCTCCTGAGGTGTTCCCGGTCTTGATTAGCATGATGCATGTATAAAACCTACTGGCAGCTATGTTGTGTATGTTGGGGGTAGAGGGGACTCCATCATCAGGGCCAGGCACCAGGTATGCTACAGAGGTTCAATCTGCACAGGAGCCAGATAGCAGTGGCATAGGAGCCCAGCTGTGGTCCAGAAGCTTATGGGAACTCCTGCTGAGCCCAGCATGGGGTTGGTTCAATGTGTGAGCCTGCAGAATGCCACCTCACAAGTGGCTGGCTTGGTAGTTGCCTGGCTTTTCCCAGCCCTGTCACAGAGTTGCTGCTCTCTACCATGTGGTCAACTGCCCAGCATTTCATCCACTCCATGTAGGGTTGGATGAAGAAGTCACTGTCAACCATTCTTAAGAGATGCAACTTTATACTGTCTGCTTTCCGTCACTCATCATCACTGTCACCCATTTGAAATGAAGCAGCAAAGGCCAAAAGATACATAATTTCTTTCCATTTGTTACAGTTGTTTTCCTAATCACTGTTTACATATTTCTGCTTGGTTGTTGTTATTTCCTTCCTTCCTTTGGCTGATGTTGAACAGTTTGTTCTTTTCATAATTCCTTAAGGTTTTTTTTTGTTTTGTTTTGTTTTTGTTTTTTTTTTGTTTTGTTTTGTTTTTTGTTTTTTGTTTTTTGAGAACCCCTCTGTTTTCTGAATTGGCGTTATCACAGGAGTCTCTCTGGTAGAACTGGTTTTTTGTTTCCACAAGTTTGGATTGGTTGAAGTTCAAACTTTTAATTTCTTTTAAGATATTTTCTGATCATCCTTTAGATTTCTTCTTTCTTTTGTCTTTGATTTTTGAAACAGGATTTTTCTATGTAGCTTTGGAGTTTTGTCTTTGTTTTTTTAATGGCCATGCATTTGTGAATTTTCCAGTTTCCTTTTTTCTCAACATCTGGCCTCATCCCTGTGTGACTAGATAAGATACTTGATATGATTTTAATCTCCACAAATGTGTTAATACTTGTTCTGTGGTCTGACACTTGTTTCTGGAGAATAGTCCCCATGTTCTTGGAGAATATGCATGCTGTAGGAATGTTGGGTGTAGTTGATTGGGTTTGTTTGGCCCATGGTAGTGTTCAGATCTGCTGTTTTTTCTTTGACTGATCTGTTGTTGGAAATGGCACATGGAAGTACTCTATTGCAAAGCTGTTCAGTTCTCCCTTTAGAGCTATTATTTATATAGTAAGTGCTCTAGTATGGGGCAGGGGAGCAAGACAAAAGAACAATGAAACTAGGAGGGTTTTTTGTTTGTTTTTTGTTCAATTCCCAGAACTGACATGGCAGCTCACAACTGTCTGTAACTCTGTTCCAGGGGATCTGATGCCCTTATACAAACATACCTGCTGGCAAAACGCTGGTGTATAGAAGATAAAAATAAATGAGTAATTTTTTAAAAAGATAGAGAAGAAAGCCAGGTGTGGTATCTCATGTATTTAACCCCCAGCATTCAGGAGGCGGAGGCAGGTGGATCTCTGAGTTCAAGGCCAGACTGGTTTATATAGTGAGTTTCCTATTAGCCAGGGCTAAATAATGAAGCCCTATCTCAAGGATGGGGGTAGGAAGAGAGGCAAATTCAGCAAAAAAAAAAAAAAGAAAAAGAAAGAAAAAGAAAGAAAAAGATAAAAATAAAGATTCTAACAAATGTGTGTGTGTGTGTGTGTGTGTGTGTGTGTGTATGAGAAAGAGGAGACATTATCATTGATATCACAAATAGAAATAATACAAAGATAAGAGTATGAACAGTCTATGAACAAAGCCAGGCTGGATAGTTGTCTCAGCATTAAGAGGGCTGGCTGCTTTTCCTGAGATCGGGGTTCAGGGTTCAGTTCCCAGCACCTGTGTTGTGGCTTAAAACCATCCTTAACTCCACTTCCAAGGGATCCAGTGCCCCCTTGTGGCCTCTTCTGGTACCAGGCACACAAGCAATACCTATACATACATGCAGCCAAAACACCAAGATAAAAATAAGCAAATCTATTTTTAAGTGTCTATGTACAATTCTGTGTACAACAAATTGGAAATTAATTTGTGGAAGGTGATGTCCATGTTCTTTTGTTTACAAGAGCTTGACTCATTATAGCAAAGATAAGGAATCACACCCAGGTATCTAACAGTGCATATTGTCAATGTGCTATGTTTGTATACAGTGGAACACTACTCAGCCTTTAAAAAGAAAGGAAATATGTCACTTACGACATGGATGAACTTGGAGGACACTGTTTTTAATTAAGCCAGACAAAAGGCAAATAGCTCATGATCTCATATGTGGAATTAAAAAAAAAAAAGTTGAACTCACAGCTGCGGAAAATAAAATGGAGTTGCCAAGGGCCGGTAGAGAAAACATTGGGAAGATGGATGTTAATGGAAAAAGAAAATACAAAATTTCTTTTGGATAGAAATAATAAATTCTGGAGCTCTATCTTGCACCATCGTGAGTACCACTGATGTATTTTATAGATGGACATTGACCAGATAATAGATTTTAAATGTCTTCTGCTACAAAGGTTATGACTCAGTGGACTACTCCATTAGCATGGGTTTCCCACATCACGTGGGAATCACGTTGTTTATATAATATAAATACAGTATTCATCATGCCTTTTAAAAGTTGAAAAATAATAGGAATCACAAAAATAAAAAAAAGGAAGATGAAGCTGGGAGGTGGTAATGGCAGCGCATGCCTTTAGTCCCAGCACTTGGGAGGCAGAGGCAAGCAGATCTGAGTTCGAGGTCAGCGTGGTCTACAAACCTACACAGAGAAACCTTGTATTCAAAAACAAACAAACAAAAGGTGAAATCAGTTCATTTTCCCATCACTCATTTAGTAAACTAGAGGCCTTCTGTTCATTCGGTTGGCTGGATCTCGACTGCCCATTCCCCCAAGGAATATCACATACACTTCCCATCATACAGAGAAAATTCTCAAAACTGTCAGGGTTCAGCAAATTCCTGAAATTGCAGCTTTCCCATCTTTTAACACTCCCTCCATGGGTGTCTCTCTGGACCAGGTGCACAGACTCCCCAGAGTCTCGTCCACTCCCAGTGTCCCACTGATAGACTAGGGATAGACAGTTTTTTGGTCTACCTCCCAGATTTCACGGTTGGATAACGATACTGCTAATAATGACACCCAGTCTTTCAGGCAAGGTCTGGGCAGGACCAGTGCCAGAGTCTGCCACACTTAACTAACAATATTAGCACTTCAAATGCTGTGAGAAAATTGGGGAGTTGCCACAGTATTAAGAGTGCTCTGATAACTTGTCAAATATGGTAAAACAATGGACAAAGAAAGGACAGTCACAGCACAGTTTAGCTCCCTCAGTAGCCTGTAAAGGCAAGAAGATAGGCTTTCACACCTTCATTGCTCTGCAGCAACTTCTTCTGCGTGTTTGGTGAGGAGGCTAAAATAACAGCTCCCTCAATACCTCCTGACTCTCTGAAGCAATCAGCAATCACTGAGTGGGCCTCACTCTAGGCAGCAGACAGCACAGGCTCCCCACTCTTGGGCAAGCGGTGCTGGTAAGTTGCCAGGGGCTGACAAAGACCTTCCAGAGGTTTGTGATACTGTTCAGGGTGATAATGGGCCACACCTTCATTGTGTGAATGAAAACCAAAAAATAAAATTACGGCTTAAAGATTTCCTTCTGAAACAAAATGACTTGGGAATCGAGGACTGAATGTAAGAACAGATGGTCTTAGGACACAGACATCTGGTCATATGATCAGCTCTGTCCTCCATGTGTGGGGGGGGGGTCTCTCATTGTCTGATCTCAAATAACCCCACCCACTTAGAAACTTTCACCTACTGAACATATTGGGGGGGGGTGGTCAGCGGTTAGACAAGAAGTGCCCATGATTAAAGTTATTGAGGAACATGATGATGTCTGTACATCATCTCTCTCAAGATTCTCCACCCCCAACTACACATGGGAGTGCACATAAATAATCCTATTACTTAGGGTATAGAGACAGAAGGATCAGCAGTTGAAGGATAGCCTAGGTTAAATGGTGAATGGGAGAGTAGCCTGGGCTACATGAGGCCTGTCTCAAACAAAAAGTACCTCTAAACATTTAAGTTAGACTCACCTCGTTAAAAATTTGGACTGCAGGCCATCATGGTGACTCAGTAGGTAAAGGCACTTGCTACCAAGCCAAGCCTGACAATCTTTGTTGGCTCTCTGGGACCCACACAGGGGTAGGAAAGACCTGATGGTCATAATCTATCTTCTGACCTCTGCATATACCCACACATTCATGCACATACACTAAAGTAAAAAAAAAAATGTAAATAAAGTTGAAATGTTCTCTATCATAGCCATCTCTTCTTCTGCTCAGTGTAGCTGCTGGCTGTTGAAATGGAGATGGTACCCCTGTGTAGTGCTAAGATCCCCGCTTCCCTGATAAGGAAATGCTTCAGGACCCCCAGGAGATGCCTGAACCACAGGCAGCACCAAAGCCTGCACATGCAGTGGGCACATACACATTTAATGCTTGTTCCATCATACACACTTACCTTTTACTCTCCCAGTTCAGAAAATGACAGCAAAAGTAACAGCTGTCTCACTCTGTCTTTGTAGCTATGTGGATAAAAGATTCCTTCTTAATTAGGATCTTAATCATATTTTTATTTCTTTGAGGTGAGAATATTCACTGTCTTGTTTGTTGCTTTTGAAAGAGGATTTCTCTGTGTAGCCCTGGCTGTCCTGGAACTCACTATGTAGACCAGGCTGGCCTTGATCTCTCAGAGATCCACCTGCCTCTGCCTCCTGAGTGCTGGGATTAAAGACGGGTGCCACCACTGCCCAGCTTTATATCTAAGAATGCATGTTGCAGCTTTCCTTTGGAATTGCTGAATTTCCAGCCACTCCTTGAACACTTTGGAGCCATTAATTAAAATAAGTGCTATCCAAACACAGCACTTCAATGCTACTAAGTCTAATAACTGGGGTGGCTAAGCCACCACTGGGTAGGTAGCATATGCGGCCTAGATAAACCAGACAAAGGGGTGATCTGTATCCTGAGCAGGACAGAGTAGGGTGGCTAGAGATTGCAATTCTTAGAACAGTGAACAGTTAAAACAAGCAGTTCTTTTCTAGAACTTTTCATTTAATATTTTCAGACTGTAATTGAATGTGAGTAACTGAGCCCATGCAAAGAAATCACAGATAAGGGGGGCTGCTGTCTAATTTGAGCTTTGATTACACATCACAGCTGGAAACTTTCTCTCTCATCTTGTCATTTAGACATTGGACACGATCATTTTAAAAACAAACCAGAAAATCTCGCATAATTAAAGTTCAGAAATTCCTGACATGGAAGAATTACGACAGCAGGCGTGGGTTTTCTGCTATTCATAGTATAATACCTAAGTAATCTTTTTTCATTATAAAATACAAACTTCTAATGTGTTCAAATGTTACATATTTAAATCCCAGACCATGTATCATTTTTGCCCCTATAGAATATTCTCAACTCACTGAAGCTCAACTCAACTCAGTGTACATCATTCATGAAAGGGGGTTATGTCTGTGTTTTAAAAGGACTAAAAAAGAATTGACATGTTCGTAGAGTAATACATTTAAAATGGTTTTGTTTCCATATAAAACACGACAGAATCGTGTTAAGCAGGTGTGCATCTTGTTGTGTAAGCTCCAGTACACACATGTTCACATCTGGAGATGCACCACACACTGGATAGAAGCTCCTCTTCTGAACACAAGATCGGCTTCTTCCAGAAGCTCTGAGGGAAGCTCCTCCTCCTGCCCCGTGCCTACTGGTTGGTGCACGTTCTAACCTCCCCCTTTCCTCTCTGTGACCCCTCTGAGGACACTCTGCATTGAGTCCAGCCTCATCCAGATGATCTCATATTGATCCTTAATTACAACTTCTGAGACTCGGCTTCTGTCCCATTCTTTTTCTAAAAGCTACATGTATTAATAATGGGTTTTATCATGACAATGTCATACATGCATACAAGGTATGCATTTCACTCTTGTTTACCCCTATATTCTCTAATTTTGTTCCTCACTCCTACTAGCTGCACCCTGCCTCCTAATAATCCCCCATTCTATTTTCATGTCCCCCCCAAAAATATCTGGAGTCCACATATGAAATATTTTTCTGAGTCTGGATTATTTTTGCTTACTATAATGAGTTCCATCTGTTTTCCTGTAAAGTATTAATTTCATCTTTCTTTATGGCTAAAATAATACTCCATTGTAGATGATACCACACTTTTACCTGTCTCCTGATAGATACCTGGGCTGATTCTGTAAGGTGGCTCTCGTGACTAGTGCTGCAATGGCTTACACCCCTACACCTGCTTATGCCTGTGAATCTGGGTCATCCAAAAGCAGAGGCGGCGGCTGCCCATGCCAACATGGGTTTCTTCTAGAGCTGAAGTATGACGTGTCTGCAGTTGTCTTCTCTGAACACACACTGTACTATCTGTCCATTGCAGTATACTGAAGTATGTACTATGAAAACAACGTTTTGGAAACCCTTGCCTCAGGAAAATTTGGGAAAGGCCCTTTTGAGAGACAGGTAAATCATACAAGGCAAAGTTCTGAGAACAGTTCTGACTGTAGGTCAGAGGTGGGTAGAGGTGCTAACTCCCCACTCCTACATACACACACACAAACACACACACACAAGTGCACGTGCACATCTGACTGGTTTGTGGCAGTCACCTTTGTCAGTGTAGGTTAGGCACATAGGTTACAAAATACCCTGGCTGGGATGGCCAGCCTGCCAGACCCCACCTTGGGTTCTAGGCCAATGCTAATACATCTAGGACCAGCCTCAGAGTTCAAGTGAGGCCAAAAGGCTTGTAGTTTCTCTGAGAGTTAGGAAATCAGCCTCTGGCCAAATGGCCATGAAAGCAAAACCAAAGGCCACTGTTACTCTCTTTCTCTCTTTGGCAAAGAGCAAAGCTGCAACTAGCTTTACCGTGTGCTGTTGTCTGCAGTAGTCATCCGCCACACGTGTGCACACACAACCCTGTCATTCCAAGCACTGTGACCAGCATTCATACAGCCTTAGGACTTCCGGGCTTCAAGTGTATTGTTAAGGTCTCTGTCCTATGGTGCATTTGCCTCTTAAACACTCTAGGTTTGAAACCCTCTTCTGACACTGTCCACTCTTGTGAACTTGATTTCTCCAGACACCTTTTTCCTGAGATGTAGTCCCCTTTGCCCAGTTCTTGCTATCTTCTGGGAGGTTCTGGCCTGGACAGAGACAGCAGATACATTGTTGACTTGTGATTATCTACTACATTTCTGTTGGCATCAATGTGCTAGGCTAGGAAACAGTTTAGCCTTCCAGCATCCCCATTGCTAAACCCTGAAAAGTTGATCTCTGGGGTTAAGGTCTTGCTCAAGGACCCAAGTGACATTGCTGAGACCCAAGCCAAGGGCCGTCTTGCTCCAGATGTTTTATTTAGATGAATTTTCATAAAGCCAACTTTTTGTGTGTGGTTCTTGGGTTTCATATATGTTGGGTAAGCTATCTACCATGGGGCTATAGCCCCAGCTTTTCAAGCTCTGTAGGAGCGAAGCATAGTCCAGTCAGAAGCAGCCCTTTGCTCTTGAATTTTTCTGGCTACATAGCCAGTGAAGGAAACCCCATTGTATTCATCCAACTTTTCAAAAATGCCTCTGCTACTGCTCAGGTTGCAGGGGAGACAACCCTTTATATGGGGTTGGAAACCATGATGCAGGGTTCTTTGCATGCCCCAGCTATCCTACTCCTGGGTATCCACCCACGGGAGGTGACTGTACGCTTGTGTTCTTTGCAGCGCCTGTGACAATAGGTGAGATGTGGGATCAACATGTGCATGGAAAGCATGGTGCATTTTGACAGTGGGATATCGGCCATAGTGAAGAATGAATTGTGATGTTTTCAGGAAAATGAATGGGACTTAGAGGTCATCATAGAAAGCAAAATAAGTCAGAGACAAGTATTTATTTTCACTCAAGCATGGAGTCTGTTTGATTTTTAAAACAAATCATAAAGTAGTAGTTGGGCTGTGAAAAACAGGATACAGGGATGTGGGGGAGGGTATGAGCTAGGGTAGTTGGGAGGGGGAATACAGTCGGACACGATAATACATGCATGTACAGAAGTGTCACAGGAAACCCAATTCATACATACACTCATTTTGTTAATTGGCAAGTATTTTCAGGGTTTTTAAAAAAATTTTCATACTTTTTTTTAATTCATTGAAAACTTCATATGTGTACATATATCTTAACTTTGTCCTCTACTAACTCCTCCCTACCCAGAAGTTAACAGTGCTGGCTGCTCCTCCAGAAGACCTAGGTTCAATTCCCATTACCATGTAGTGGCTTACAATCATCTGTAAGTTCCGTCCTAGGGGATCTAATACCCTCTTCTGGCCTATATGGACATTAGGTACACACTGTACAGGTTCATTTCCATCATTTGTTTGGAGTTAGGTGGGTTTGCATCCTGGCTAAATGGCCCTGTCAATCTTGGAAGTTTTGGTTTTCTTCTCACATTGGAAAAGTGAGCCATAGTTTTTACCCGGTAAGGTGTCATAGATTAACCCAAGGCTCTGTGTTCATAGACTTAACACAGGTCATGTTGTTTGATGTTAATCAGTTCTGATCCCTACCGGTTTCCATGGTTAAACTCACTGTGTGGAGCACGTCTAATGCAAATACTGGCAAAAATGAGCTTTGTCTCTTCAACATTGGTGCCCGCACATCCTGCCATTGAAGGCTTGTGTGCTCTGTGTGTGTGTGTGTGTGTGTGTGTGTGTGTGTGTGTGTATGCACGCATGCATGCTCATGCATGCGCTTCACACACAGTTGCTTTAAAAATCCCAATAAAGAGGGAAAACACAAAGACATTTATATTCTGTGAACAGAACTAAGACCCAGAGGCCTCCAAGATTTGCACACTATCAGAACACAGTTCCAGCTACTTGGTGGATGCCAAGAGTTTACCATCATTCTCCCCACATCTGGAAAGACATGCTTTATCTGTTTTTCTAGGCCAGAGTTCTGTTGACTTGGCTTTCTTGTAATCAGAGGCCTCTAAACCAGCAAGAGTCCTAATGGATCACAAAGATGGATGGTCCCACAGGGAAGGGGTCCAGCTTCATAGTGGCATCCTTTTCCCCAGGGAGGAGGACCACAAGCTGGCAATCAGTCTGTGTGAGCCTTGGTAGATTATAGGACCTGTGAGCCTAGCCATGCCTGCTGGAGAAGAAATGAAGAAGAAAACAGAAGGTTCTATATGTGCAGAAAGGATTCAGAATTAAGCGGGATGTCAGCCAGAACATGTAGATAAAGAGAGTGACCTTGCTCTTCTTTTTGTATCTTTTCTGACTTCAAAACAGTGAAAGCTATTCTGAAAAGCAGCCTGCAATATTTGATGGAAGTTGTTTTGACATAAGTGAAACCAGGCTTGGCACAAGGAGAGGGCAGACTCAGGCCAAACCCATGGAGCGGACCCTGGAAGGATGGAGACAAGCTGGAGCAATTGTTTCAAGATGGCTCTGGACCCACTTGAAAGCCAGGGAGCCAGAGGGTGCAGACATTTCGTCAATGTCTGAATTACTGTGTGAGAAACCTTGTATGGCCCCCTGAGACATACAGGCTCGTGAGGTTCCATCTTCTCTCAACCCTGAAGAAGGGAGAGGGACAGTGTGGACTTGGGAGGGAGGTCGTCTGCTGGCTGCCAGCTGTGGCTGGTTGGGAAAATCCCAGCAGAAAGGGAGATTGTGGCACTTGGTCACAGAGTTTCTAGCACCTTTTAAGAATTTGATAGATGTGGCAGGGAGAGCATGGGACTCGTCTTCACATGAGGGGGTAGAAGGGGGCGTGGCTCTACACTAGAAGATAAATTGGATGTCATCTCTTAAAAGTTTAGTTGTTCTGGGGATTGATAGCAGCCTCTTGCAAGGGAAGATCAGGGACAGCATCCTATGTGGAAAGTCTAGGAATTAATATAGGATGCAATGCCTCAGGGCCGCAGATTGCACAAAACCCTTTGAGAAAAGCAGTCTTCACAGGAGCTCATGGGTGTCCTGGAAAGGGCCAGGCTTCCATTCCCTTCCTGAGAAGTTGACTGGAGTCACAAAGACACACGGCATCTATGTGAAGTCAACTTATCACTGTGGGACGTGGGCCTGTGAGATAAAGACCAGTCACGACCTTGGGCTGTGTGGACTCCCACGACTGTGCTGCTCTCCTCCAGTTGTTTCTCTGCAGTGCCCCACCCCTTTATTTCTAAAAGATACAAAGGGAATTGGGAGAACACAGAGTCTGCTTTGGTGGAATGTTACAATGTCTCTGAGTTTGCAGGGGATAGAGTCGAAGCAGAAAAGAACACCTCTATACTCGATGCTGAGAGCCACAAATGTCCCAGCTATCTTAAAGGCTGATGCCCCCAATTTAATCAGGACACTGTAGACATTGCATATTGAATAGACTTCAGATACACATTGACTTACGTTTCTAGCCACTGGTGCCCCTAAAGTGTTGAGCTTTCATAAGCCTGGTGTTAGGAACAAAACCAATTATCAACCAGCTATTTTGCCCATTGTTCTGCTGTAAGTGAAGAGCTGTGGTTTTGCCTGACTGGTGGGATACTGGTTAACCTGCTGTAGGCTCATGAATGATGAAGACAAAAGAAATGAGGCTTCTGGGTCAAGAATGACAGACAGTTCATTGTTCATGGGAATAATAGTATACTAATTCTTACTCTGTTTATACTCACTCTCGCTTATTGCAGTTTGTGTTACCCACGGCCACTCGTTCTGAGAACAGTAAATGGCAAGTTTCAGATATAATTCATAATTTTAAATTGCACACCATTCTCAATAGCATGAGGGACTCTTGAGCCATCCCACTCTGCTTTACCCAGGATGGGGACCTTCCCTTTGTCCAGGGTGATCATGCTGTCTCTATAGCCAACTTGCTAGTCATTTAGCTGACTTGGTCAGTAAGTCAACTATTGTGCTAAACAATTGTGTTCATATAGCCCCTATTTCCCTTGATGGTAAACAAAAACCACCAGAGCAAAATTAGTGATAATTCAGATGTGTCAAAGAGAAGCCTTAAGTGAAGAACTAATAATGGGGAAATGTATGTAGAGAGAGAAAAGCCTATAGAGCAGGTACCGTCCCTTAGTTAAGCATCCACTGGGAAGTCTTGGAATCTAGGTTACCATAGCCAGTGTTAGTGCATCTCCCCTGTTTTCCCAAACCCTGGCTTCCCTGTGGGTAGCATACGCCTTCATCCATAGCTGTCACTTAATTTCTACTTCTTAAATGTGTGATGCTGGTAGGTTTTCTTAGAGAAGGTTGTGGAATCAGTGAGTCTTGTCCCTCAAATTCAAGCTGTCTGACAGGGAGTACCTAAGACAGACTACCACGAGCAACTGTGTCCCTTCCCCTCTGTGGATCTGTCTAAACTTGCCTCCCTGTGTTTCCCTGCCAAATCTTCCCCGGGAAATTAATTACTATGTATTTAACATTTCCTCCCAACCTACATTTCTTCAAAGCCTCTAAACAACCTCAGAGAGTCCTCTGGAATAACTAGGCTTTAGCACGTTTCCAAAGAACCTTAGGGTGACAACTCAACCTCCATTACTTCTGAGGAGAAAAACAACCATGGGCAAAAACAATTGATCTCCATTTGTCTAATATAAGAGTGGTTGTTAGAACCCAATTTAGGGTGTGTGTGTGTGTGTGTGTGTGTGTGTGTGTGTGTGTGTGTGTGTGTGTAGTCTTACTGTGTCCAGAGCTAGCCTGAGACTCACTTTGTAGCTCAGCCTGGCCCAAAGCTTGTGCCAATCCTCTTGTCTTGGCCTCCCAAGTACTAGGAATACAGATATGAGCCTCTGCTACAGGCTTCTACTATTGTTCTATGTAAGTCATATTTTACACTGAGGATATGGCTCAGTGACAGAATGCATACTTAGCAAGTACATGGTCCTGGGTTTCATCCTAACTCCAAAGCACAAAAAGAAAACACATACCCTTTAGACACTGTCATAGTAACTCATGTATGAACAGCCTCCTTTAGTCAGGACTTGCTTTCATCTACATTGAGTGTCTGGCATTCTGAGATGAAGTAGGAACTTCTGCTTTGTTGAAAAGTATTGAGTTATATAATTGCTCTAGAGTTCTTAAGTTACATGATATTTCGTGAGCAGTGTCCATTCCTGGATATCTAAGTTACTATGGAGAGAGAGAGAGAGAATGTGTGTGTATGTATGTGTAAACCCATAGCTACCAAATACCTAAGGTGATTTTCAGGGGTACCTGGAGATTATTCCTTCTGAGGGATTGAAAAACCATCAATATGTCCCATCCTGATAGTATCACTATCTCCAGGATAGGGGATGGTTGGACAATGTGTGACTTCAGCCTTCTAGTTTCTGCCTATATTTGCCTGTTTTACCCATATTTCCTCATATTTCTTGTTGAAACTCCAGGCACCTTTATTAGAGTGTCCAGTCTCTTACTTGACCACTCTTCCACCATCCCCATCTACCAAAGAGCAAAGTCTCCAGAACTGGACAGTGTCCAAGCTTCAGTGCATAAGACACCTGTATAGATAAGGGGATGAGGAGGTGACTTCAGAAAAAAATAAGAAGGGAAAGTTCTAGAATCAGAACTTTGTTCCAAGGGAGCTAGATATGGGCTGTTCTTAAGGTGCCCATGTCAAAAAGTCACAACTGCCTGTAACTCCATCTCCAGGGAGTCTGATGCCCTCTTCTGACCTGCACCTGCACACACGCACACATGCACAGACACACTCACACACAGATAAACACATACACATTTTTTTTGTTTTTATTTTTCAAGACAGGTTTTCCTTATGTAGCACTGGCTGTCCTGAACGATCTCTGTAGACCAGCCTGGACTCCAACTCAGAGATCCGCCTGCCTCTGCCTCCTGTGTGCTGGGATTAAAAGCTTGTGCCACCACTGCCCAGCTACACACAGTTTAAAATCAAATGAAATATAGTAAAACTTCATTATCAGATATTGTTGGGCTTTCTTCATTTTAAAGTCATCCTAAGAAAGTTAAAATAAAATTTTAATTGAATTAATACTTTTATTTTCCAAAAGAAAATCTAAATTTGGGGAGTGGAGGATCAAGGCACTGTCATAGAGAAGTGCCTGAAAAGCCCCAGACCTTTTTTTGTGAAGAGGAAGTCTATTTCTCTAACCCTCAAACGTCACTCATCCCAATCAATTTATCCTTTCTCAGCTGCAGCACCAGAGTTTGTTCCCAGCAAAGCTCAGGCCCAGGCTGGTTGCCCCACACAGCTGTGCTTGGAGGTGCAGACTGGTGGGAGGCACTTGAGCTGTGAGTGTGTGGGTTCATGCCTTTGTCACTGATGATTCTCATGGGACCAAATCGGTCACCTCCAGAGCTGACTGCTACACAGTGAGACCATTCCCAGCTGTCTCCCTCTCCATATGCACTCACTGGCCCTTCTGCCATGAGTTAAAACAGCACAAGACCCTGTGAGATGGGCCCACCCAACCTAGAACTCCCCAGCCATTAGTATCCTGAGCCAAAATAAACCCTTTTCCTTTATGAAGAGCCAGGGCTCAGATTTCTGTTAAAACAACCCAAAGCTAAGACCAACTGATTTTGGAGTTCAGTGTAAGGTTTCTAATGCCTGAAATGGAAAGACAGCTAGGTCAGTAAAGGGCTTGCTGTGCAGTACAATGAAAAGAAAATTATCGGGCCTGGTGATACCTGTACTAGTAATACCTATACTAGGGAGATAGGCCTCAGTGCCTACCTAGCCTTCACAGTGACGACCAGGCCATGAGACTTCCTGCGGGGAAGAGGTTGGAACATCACCTAAGGTTGTCCTTGGTCCTTCACATGTACACAAACACATATGCATGCCCAGCTACACACACACACACACACACACACACATACACACACACACACACACACACACACCTGTAATGTAATAGAGGAGGCTTGAATGCTTGAATTGTGGGAAAGCACTGGAAAGACTAGGTAAGTCATCTGGATGCATATAGATAGAGAAGATGGGTCTGTTAGATGTAAGGTGATTTAAGAATTCTAAGGAAATTACCCCCTAGCCAAAGTGTCTTCCTCACTGCCTTTTTATGGGATCCATAATTCATTAATTATCCATTGTCTTTGAGATGACCTTACAAAAGCCAAAGTCCAGGAAGGAATAAAACAGCCTGTCTCTCAGTTCCTTTACCATGTCAAGGTGTTATTTATTGCTAGGAAGCCAGAAGAAGGCAGAGAGGTGTAGCAACCCTGAAGATAAACTATTTTTGGACTTACAGTTTCGCCCAGCACAGACTCTGTAGAACAAGTGAAATGCCGTGTCCATCACCACAGATCCATGAGACCCACCATGTCCATCACCACAGATCCATGAGACCCATGAAAGCACAAATGGAAAAAAAGATATTTTAGCTCTTGTACTTCAAAACAATGGATCAGCCTTTTTAGCACTAAAGGAAATATCTGTGCATATCACACACACTGTGTGTGTGTGTGTGTGTGGGTGTATGTGTGTGTGTGTGTGTGTGAGAGAGAGAGAGAGAGAGAGAGAGAGAGAGAGAGAGAGAATAGGGTTGAACTCAGTGCCTCACACATATTCAGTGAACATTCTACCATGAACAATATCCGAAATCCTCAAGGCGCTGATCCGACTATTAGGTGTTGGGAATCCTTTGGGCTAGACTCTAGCATATTCCTAGCAAGCTAGCCACTGTGTCTTCACTTTCTGTCCCCAGCATGTTGCTGGCATAGATGCCCATGGTGAGATGAAAGATGACCTACTCTCCTTCCCACCTGCTGACAGCTCAGCTTTCCCACCCAGTTTTCCCTGGTGACAAAAATCACAGGAGGGCATCTTAACATCTGCTTACCCAGCATCCTCTTCTCTTAGGAGCCAATACTGCCTAGTTGGGGGGGGGAGGGGGGACAGGTGGCTTGATACACTTCCAAAACCTCTTTCTTATTTCTCACTTACTGAGGATGCAGGATGCAGGTCACAGAGCCTCTGGCCCTTGTTGTTGTTGTTTGTACACATAGGAAGGCCAGAAGCAGGTTGGGTTTATGAAGGATTAATTGTTGACACTCTTTGCTTGGAAACAACAGTGTGTAGGATTTTCCCCAGGGTTCTTTGGGGATCTGTACATCTTTATCTTCTTGGGAAGTGGAGGGTCCAACCTGTCTTCATTTCCTGACTTTGAGGAAGTCTTTACTGTAATGATCTGAGGTCCAAATGCCAACCAGTACTTACTTCATCTCTTCATGTCCTTTAAGCTCTGGAGCAGATGCTGTTTCACCCTTCACATGGTTCTCTAAGATTTATTGTCTCCTGCTTCTTCATGTTTGTCAGCCCTCAAGTATATGAGAAGGTGACTGGATATGACCTGCCTTCTCTATTTCAAGGGACTCCCTACTCCTTCAACTCTTCTTGGTTGGTGGTTTTCAACACTTTTCTTTGTCCTTGTCAGCTTTGTTGATGTCTTTTTCTCCTCTTAATATGATGCCCTGGAAATGCAAGTCCATGTATCATGTGAAAAGCCCAAACTAGGGCAGTTAGCAAGGAAAACCCTGCACACAACTGCCAATGCTTCCTTAACAAGCCACGTATTAATACCCCGTCCATGCTCAGCCTTGGGTCTGTCCTCACTTCATCTGCTACTAGACAGAAGTCCTTACAGTACTGCTCATTTCCTTTTCATTCTAAGACCAGAATTCATATTTTCTCCAGCCTGTTGTATTGCTTTTTTTCAACCCACTTTATTTTTGATGTGTTATGAGTGTTTTGTCCATCTATATGTATGTAAATCATATTCATGCCTGGTGCCTTGAGAAGTCAGAACAGCATTGGATTCCCTGTAACAGGAGTTATGGATGGTTATGAGCCACCAGGCAGTGCTGGGAAATGAACCCAGGTCCTCTGCAAAAACAACAAGCGCTCTTGACGACTGAGGCATTTCTCCAACCAGCCTCCACTATCTGTTCCATACTTTAGGAATTGTTACTCATTGGCCACTACAGATGGAAGCCTTGTGTAATTCTAATGCAAGAAATTGCTAGAAGAGTGAAGAATATTTTTTGTCCAGCCTCTTTTCCTGCTTAAATACGCATAATCATGTATACCTAAGGGACATAGAGTGACATTTTCAATATGCACCATAATGATCAGATCAAGGTAACTGGCACCCATCACCTCCAGTATTGGCCATTTCTCTTGGAACATTTAGAACACTCTTCCTAGCTATTTTGAAACCTACAACTAAATGATGTCAACCATAGTTGCCAGATTATGCTACAGAGTAGTAGAATTTACTTATATTAGAATTGTCTTTTGATTTTTTTTTTATTTTTATGTGTATCAGTGTTTTGCCCGGATGTGTGTCTGTGTGAAGATGTCAGATTCCCCCATAATTGGAGTTGGTTGTGAGATGCCACATGGGTGCTGGATTGAATCCAAGTTCTCTAAGAACAGCCAGTGTTCGTAACTGCTGAGCCATCTCTCCAGCCCTCAAGAATTTTCTTTCTTTTTTAGGGACTGGACGTAGAGCACAGAAGTAGAGTGCTTGCCTAGCATACATGAGGCCCTGGATTCATTCATCAGTGCTGTAGAGCAAACAACACACAAAGAATCTTGGTTTTTTTTTTTTTTTGTTTTGTTTTGTTTTTTTTTTTTAATACTATGTTGGGATTGGCTTTGTTATAGAAAAATCTGTTCTCAGGCCACTGATTCTAGGAAAGATAAATTAGAAGTTTCTAGTCCATGGGATCTTTTTGCTTGAGGTATTGGCAATCATTTCAATATCCACAATGGGATATAGTGGAGGCTGGAACTGCTCCCTGGGAAGCCCAGTGCCTCAGTCCCTTAGCCAGGTTTTTGGTTACCAGGCCCTGGCTGGATGCTGACACTGTACAAGGAAGGGTTGGGGTCTGACCTCGCATGTCTGTGTGTTGCAGTTACCTGGCTGAACAGTGCTGGAATGGCGGCTTCATCTACCTGATCATGCTTCGGCGCTTCAAGCACAAAACCCACCTGACTTACAATGGCAACGGCAGCAACAGCTCAGAACCAGGAGAGACACCTACCTTGGAGCTGGGTGACCAAACTTCCAAAAAGGGGAAAAGAACAAGAAAGTTTGGGGTCATTTCCAGACCCCCTATCAACAAGACCCCTGAAGAACCCAAGAGCGGCAGTGGCTGTGATGCTGCTGATGACCCCAGCTCTGAGTTGGAGAATGGCACAGACCCTGAACTTGGAAATGGCCATGACTTTGAGCTAGAAAATGGCCCACATTCTCTCAAGGATGTGGCTGGACCCCATCTGGAGAAGTCTGAAGTAGACAGAGGAGCAGAACTCAGAATTCCAAATGCAGAGGCTCCTCTGGGTACCAGCGATGACAAATGTCATGTCTCAAAGAGTGGGAAGACAGACTTCCAGTCCAGTGACTGCCTGGCACGGGTAAGGTGCAGTTGGGTTTAGAATCGGATCTTTTTTTTTTTCTGAATATGCATGCCTGCCTGCCTGCCTGTCTGTCGTCCATCCGTTTGTGTGGGTTCATGTGTGTGAAGGCCAGAGGACAGTGAGAGGTATCATTCCTCATTGCTCAGGTGCCCTCCACCTTGTGTTTTGAGATCAGGTCTATCAGCAGCCTGAAACTCACCAGACAGGTTAAGCTGAGTAGCTGGCAAGCCCCTAGAACCTGCCTAATTCCCATTCTCCAACATGCTACCATGTCCAGCTTTGTATGTGGATTCTGGGCATTGACTCTGTGTCCTCGTGCTTGCAAGGCAAGCACTTTACAGCTATTTCCTTGGCCGTAGAATCTGAATTTTAACATGAATATTGTTGAAACTGCCTTTCAACTTCAAAAAAAAAAAAAAATAGACCTAAGATAGCCTTGTACTTAGAAGCCAACAAACTCATGGAGATAAACGATCAGAGCCTTACCAACAACAGAAAAAGTTCAAGTTGTTTTACCCCACTTAAAGAGCCGGTGAAGTGATCCTAAGTGGAAAACTGAAGCCTTCTGTGGTAACATTTGAGCTCTCTGAGGCCCAGATAAAGCGCTGTACTGCCTGGCTGTTCATCACCACGGTCACAGAGAAATTGCTACTTGAAGGCCAAAGATTCCTAGTGGCAGTTGATAATGCAAACATCCAGGCTCAGCGTGACACAGGAAGGGTGGCCGACACGGGGAAGCATCTGCTTTTATTTTTAACAGTTCAAAGCCAGTGCTATTTTATGAGATCATGTTATTACACTGGTAAATTCCAGTGGCACACAGAAGTGTCTTAGTGAAATCTCATCTCAGTACTTTCTCTGTCATGGCTGAGGTCAGTCTTTGTAGAAGTGAGAGTAGACTAGGGTGGGTGGACTCCATCTCAGATTGTCTCCACCGGTATCCTTTCTTAAGAGTTGGGTTTCTGTAGGGCGGACATGCCTGAGACATGAATGCTCCTGGCAGAGGGTGCTATGGAAGTAATAGCTTCCCGAGTGGGTGCCGACGGGCTGCTCTGACTCGGAAAACACCCGAGGGATGAAAGGCAAAGGCGGAAGAGAGGTGTGGAAAAATCGTGTTGGGGTTTGGCTGCCGAGGAAATGTACCCTGGGAGTGAACAGGATGCCTCATGAGGCTATTTGGTGCAGTTACTTCTATAGTTTGAACCAATCCGTATGCAGGATTCAGAAGGCATAACCACTCTCTCATTCACAGAAAGCCCTAGAGGCAGCATTTTCTGTGGATGAATGGAGGGACAAACGAGAAGAAAGGCCATGTTTCTTTCTATCAGTGCTTTCTCTCCATTTTATGGGGCTCCCCAGGAGGTTTAAAGTTTAAATATGAGTATAGAATATATATATATATATATATATATATAATCACCTGAAGACTAAGAGCAGTAATAGCACTAATACTCTGGATGCTCTGACTTGCTGAAAGTCCCTTCCCACATCGTGATTAGACTGAATCCACCCAAAGCGTAAGATGAAAACTTTCAGATAGATAGTGTTGGCCTCCTGGGTCATTTCAAGTGTTTGAGTTCCAAATGAGGTTGAATCTCACAAACAGTTCAAAAAAATAAATGGTTTTAGTATCCTAGGACATGATGGGAATAATTGGGGATGATTTGTAAAGAAGAAGAAAAGTGAAAAAGAAAACGTATAGCAAGTCCCCAACCCCCACTCACTTTAATTGAAAAAGAGACATAAAATTGAATTTCTGGGTTAGACTGTGTGTCACAGTCCCTCTTGCCTACCTTTTGAGCTCAAGGTCAAATGACCCAGAAGGTGTAAAGATTTTAAAAATGCAAATGCTCATCTATTACTATAGGGACATTTTTAAAATTACATTTTGCACATTTTTTTTCACTTGGGATGGGAACTTCATGCCATGGCACAGGTGTCAAGGTCAGAAGACACTTTGAAGGAGTCAGATCTCTCCTTTCCACCATGTGGCCCTGGGGATTGAACTCAGGTGGTCAGCTTGGCAGCAAGCACTTTTGCCCACTTTGTCGTCAGCCCTTCAGCTGTATGGGACCATTGTTTCAAACCACACCTTTTCTAGAAGGGGAATCTGTCACCTGCAATTGGAGCTTTTTCTAGGGATCATAAGGCACAGGATGATGGTTGGCTCTGGTGGCACTGTAGGTGTTGAAAAGTGAGAATGGACTACACCCCTTCTGGGATCATACTGTCTATCACCCACCAACCCAGAAGTTTCTTTGCTGGTGTTTTCTCAGGCTCAAGGATTGATGAGCTCTTCACAGCTCCCCCCACTCCACAGCAGCCCTTGACATAACCCTCCATAAAGGCTGACGGGGTTCTTGGGCTGTAGTGAGTGGGGTTTTATTTTTACTCCAGCATAGTTGAGACCAAGGTCACACTAAAATGGAATTTCCAGAAAATATCTACTTACCTCTTAAGTCTTTGGGGAGGGGAATTCCATTGCGTTTGAATAATAGGAGATTTGACGTGTCATTGTAATTCCGTTTCTGCTTTATTAATGATTTAATATATCCACAGAGACTTAATAGGTTACTGGAAAGGCCTACAATGCCCAGTCAGACCATTTTGTTTGGCAGTTTCTTCTTTTTTATTTATTCTAAGAAAATATGACATTAACATAAATCCCAAGCCATTGTTTTCCCATTCTGCTCTCTTAGTAGAGCAATGGGAAATACTTCCTTTTAATAATTCTGGGTTTTTTTGTTTTTTTTTTTTTTTTTTTGAAACAGGACTTGTTACACACCTCTAGATGGCCTGGTTCTACATAGCTCAGGTTGACCACGAACTTCATAGCAGTCCACCTGCCTAAGCCTCTCCAGAGGTTACAGGTATGAGCCACCATTCCTGGCTGCAAACATTTTAATTTCTAAAAAAGATATATTACCCAGGCCTTTAATCCCAGCACTCGGGAGGCAGAGGCAGGGGGGTCTCTGAGTTTGAGGCCACTATGAGCTAAAGAACTAGTTGCAGAACAACCAAGGCTACACACAAAGAAACCCTTCTTGAAAGATTAAATAAATATTAAAATTGGTATGTTTATATAAAATAGTAACTCAAATAATACATATATGAGCAGATTATTCTTTATAAAATGCAAAACTTGGGCCTGTCTTCTAAAACACAAGAAAGTCCCAGCACATAAGACAAGCAATTGTAGAGATAAGTTCAGGGTAATTTTACAGAGCAAAGTCATTCAAGAAGATGGTTACTTGTGTCTGTTTACCTAGAGCATGTCTTTTTGTAAAATGCCAAAATGCATACATCCAGAGGCAGGTTAGGTGGAAATTCTACCAGGTCAGCCAGTTTACTTACGACTACTAGATATGTCTGTGGATACAGTGACGTAACCCCAGTAATCATTATTTACCCTATGCAGCATCAGACCTCAGGCAGGTACCCCAGATCTGCGTCTGCAGGAAGAGTGGGACATCTCCCATGTGGCCACTGATTGGCACTGACCAAGATTCTCTTCTGGTAGCCTCCAGTGTCACTGGGGGTCATATTGTCCTTTGTGGTCCTATTTCATAAGCCCAGGTCTACATCTCCCCTCTCCTTCTCCAGCCTTTCCACCAACTGCCTGCAGTATGACTCCGGTGTAGATATTTCATCTTGTGCCAAGATTTAATGCAAGCCTTCCCTGAACCATGAGGTCCACCCCAGTGGTCCAGTCTTGCTTAGTCTTATCCAAGATTGGGCGACCATCTATTCTGGGTTGTCTGGGATGTCCCTGTTGTCACTGCACATGCTAGGAAAGCCCTCTTGGTAAAGTCTTCTGAGAGGCTTCCCTCCCTCCTAACATCATGTCCATCCCAATTGCCAAGTCCTGTTAACACTGGTTTCCCTGAAGCTCTCCTAGTCCCGGCTACTTTTTATCCCCGCTGCTAGAGCTCATGAGTTCAGGCAGGTGTAAAAAGTTGTCTCCTACCCACTACCACTTGACCACTCTTCTTCCCATCACCCAATATATCTTTGAGGGACCTTTCTCAAGAGCAAATCAAGTACACATATACACCCACACTTGCACCATAGTTAAGCCCTTTGGGTGAGTCCACAGTGATGTCCAGATACCTTAGTATAGCATTCAAGGTTCTTATTCTGATTCCATACTTAAATCTGTGCCTCAGACTCCCTTGTTTTGTGCATGTATACTGTATTTTATAATATATATTTATACATTTACATTTATATGACATATCATTTTATGTAATATTTATATATTATATGTGAAGTATAATAGTGTTGTATATTGTATTCTATAATACATTAAAATATATAATATATAAATATATATTATGTTTACTGGGTTTTTAAAAATAAGGTAAAAGGTTCACATAGCCAACTGAAGAGGTTCAAAGCCCTCAATGCCCCACCCCCAACACAAGAGTTTCCATTTCTATGGGAGCATGTGCACCCTGACTTGGTTCATGGATACATTCTCCAAGCCAGAGACACTTCAAGGCCCATACAAGGCCCATTCATCTCGCACAAAGGCTTCATCTTGAATGTGTGATCCTTTGTGAACTCAAGCTTCTACCCTTTCTTGGTGGATGGGGTGCAACTGGAAATTCCAAGCTCCTGGTGTTGTGGTTTCCAGGGGCCAGGCCTGTGCTGAACTTATTAGGGTTTCTTAGTACATCTTGCCACCACTAAGCTGGCTAGGATTTTCAGCACAGGTGCTGGCTTTTGCCTTAAGTCATTGTGGATGCTACACTCTCTGCCAGGTATCTCTTCCTCTTTCCTCTGGCTCTTAGATCACACCTTCCTGCAAGAGACCTCTGTGGCCTTCTCATCACCAGGACACTCTGCTCTGGGCTCCTGCATCGCCCCACTGATCACCCTACTGCCTGCCCATTGGCACATCACATTTAAACACAACGTATTCTGATGACTATTTAGCCTGTGATATCCCCATGTTCCTATTTTACTCTGAAGGACGGGGCCTTATATGTCTTGCTGGCACCAGTTTAGTTCAATGACTTGTAAATGAAGTGCTCTGTATGTCCTTATTAATGAAGAGGCCCAGGGATGGAATGATGGCTTCCATTTCTGTCCACATCTCTGTGACCTCCCAGCTGCCTTGGCTCTTCCCTGGACTGTTTTCTTGCCTATACACTGAGCACTGTGGTCTGATGACTAAGCCCTGACACTGTGATCACACATTTTTTATTTCTTACTGATGGTCTCAAATAAGTAGGGATAAGCAACTGGTCTCAGAATAGGTTTGCAGTGAGGGCCAAGACATTTACTGCAGTGAGATTCTGTTTCGATGATGTGTCTTCTCACATTTGGGGCAAAGATGCTGTTTTAAAAGGCTGTTTTGGCTTCCAGGAGAAATTAGGACAAGATGCCACATGGCAGCTCTCTACTGTGCCACCCTTTTTTAGTAAATAAATCTCCATGCTGACCTCAGGAACAGTACTGCATGTGTGAACTCACACAGAAGTTGTGGTTCACAGGAGAGGCCAACACTCCGACATTGTTACAGAGGGCCACAGCAGCCTATTTTTCATAGTTCTGCTTTTTCTCCATAAACTCAGAGTATCATTGCCCTTTAAGCAATTATAATAGAAAGCTAATGCCCAAGCCATGTGTCTAGATGGGGCCTGTCTTGGAATTCTAACTGATTCTAGAGCTACATTTGTATCTATGTGCTGATCACTGGCAAACAACAGTCCCTTCTGGAAGAACCTCTTAATGTTTATCTTGGTGGTGCCCAGAGAACCCTAAGATTTGTGGATAAGCACTCCAGACTGATGAATTTCTCTACTCTTAAGGAATATTGTTGTTCTAATTGCTAGAGAATCCTCTTGGTAAGTGAACTAGACTGGATTCCCATCTCAATGGCATTTACAGCATAGAATGGGCTATAAAGCAATAAAGAAACCTACAGAATACCAGATAATGACAAGTACCATCAGTGAACCTAAATGAAGGTGAAGAGAGAGGTGGCAGGACAGGTCACTGGCAGGGATAGTTGATATCAGGTGTCAGCAAAGGCAAGCTCCCTAAAGAGGTGGTATGTGAGCTGAGCTGTGTCATAGAATAACAGCTCTGCAAGAAGGTCCCAGGAGAACCAGCAAACACAGCTGCAAACAGCAGGAGCAATAGGGTGTTCCAGGAATGAAAAATGCCCTGGGAGAGGACACAGGTTAACAGGCTAGCTTCCAAAGGTGTTCTGTACAGTCCAGAGGATGATCTATGATAACAGTATTATTCACTTTTCAGTAAGTGAGTTGGTTAAGTGCATAGCCAGCCAAAGTAAAAGCCCGCATAGCATTAGATGGAGAGTAACAAAACATCACTAAAGTGAGCTCTCAGAACTTCCAGCAGAAATGAAATGGGGAAGCCCTCTTAAGGCAGCTAACTGGAGTTCCCAATAAAGAGAATTCAGAGGAGATTAGTGTAACGAGTACGGTTTTTCTGCCCGCCGCCTGGTCTTGTCCTGCCGCCATGCCAGCCCCAATTAACACACAGAGACTCTGTATTTGATATTATACTGTTGGCCAGTTACTACTTTCTTATCGGCTAGCTCTGTCTTAAGTATTAACCCATTTGTGTTAATCTATGCATTTCCACATGGTCTTCTTACCCGGAGCCAGCTGCAGCATACTGCTCTCTCCAGACTCTCCATCTTGACTCCTCCTTCCTACTTCCTCTTCCTCCTTGTCTCCTAGTCCCTCCTATCTTCCTTTCCTATTGGCCAACAGTGCTTTATTTATTAACCACTATGAGAAACATATACAGAATGACATCTCCCATCAGATTAGTGGTCCCCCAAGAAAAGAAAAAGTGGCAACAGATAGCAATAACCCCCTCAAATCTGGAGCTCACAGTGTCCTGTGGAAACTGGCTGGGGAGCGTTGAGAACCTCTGCTGGAGTCGCCACGGCTGAGCTCCCAATGCCTGACCTTTTCAGCTTTCCCTCCCTGCTGTAGGCATTTTCACCCCCATGGGTAGACAACATTAATGGTTTTTGGAATGGGTTCACTTTCTAGATGTTCTGCTACAGTGGTAGGGTGGCCATCCTATCCTCAGACAAGGGACCATGGAAGACACTTGGAGATAAACCTGGTTCTAAATAGGGTGGAACAAATCCCCTTCGAGGACTAGCTCCTCAGTAGGCTCAAACCACCCATGACAGTTTACCAATGTAATGTATACTATGGAAGGTCCATCCATGTCCACCAACACAAAGCGTGAACCTCATTCCCAGCCCAGGGCTAGCTTAAGACCCTGAGGGGACTAAGCAGTGAATGTCATGACCTGTCCTTCTAAAACATTTCCCCTGGCTGTGTAGTAATGAATGTTCCTGAAGAATGGATAAGCAACCAGATGATGAGCTTGTGACCACTCAAGCCAAATATGCTAGTGGCTTTGAGAGATGGGGAAGAGAAGGTAATTATGGAGTCTGCTTTGGAAGTAGACCCTACATGTCTCTCACGTGGTTCAGATGTGGGAAATGACAGTGAAAACCACACATAGATTTGGATCTGATACATCCTCTGCATCAAGCAGATGACCACCCTTTCCTACTGAGATGGGAACTTGGAGTAGGAAGGGAAGAGTCTGGTTTTGACCCTACTGAGGTATGAATTAGATACCAGAGTAGAGTTGTAAGCAGGCAGTTGGAAATACATTCAGTATTGTTTTGTTTAAGGAAACCTGTTTGCTTTTGACCAGTACTGACTCTCAACAAGAAAAATTAAAGATACTTACTTTCTTTTTAACTAAAGCATTGCTTTAATCCTGGACAGCTAAATTTCACAGCAACAAGTGCACAGTTAAACTGATAGCATTTTCTTCTTTTGCTTGTCTTCACCTAAACTCCTAGAGTAGACTGGAGGGGGGGGGAGAGCAAGGAAATGTTGATTAATTTCATTGGATAGCCCCTTATAATTTCTACTTTTGATTGTGGGGAAATGATCTTATTGAATAAAAGTGAAGGAAGTGGGAGGCAGTAAGATAGTTCCATTGGTAAAGTGCTCGCTAGACCACATGAGGACTTGGGTTTGGATTCGCAGCACCGTGTAAAGGCAGTCATTGTACGTGTCTCTAACCCAGCGCTGGTGGGACAGGCGGTTCCTAGGGCTCACAGTTCAGTGAGTCTAGCCAAACCAGTGACTCCAGGTTCATTGAGATCCTATCCAAAATATAAGGTGAAGACAGCCAAGAAGATACCCAACAATGACCCCTTGATCTCCACATGTATAAACAATATACATCTCCTTCCAACATTCACACCACACACACACACACACACACACACACACACAAACACACACACACAAACACACACACACACACACACACACACACACACACAGAGTGAAGAAGTCTGGTTTTATCTAGACTAGTTGAAGTGGGGCAAGAAACAGTTGGCCTCTTGTACAGACTTTCATTTATAATCTGTGAACCATTTGTATTTGTTACATGTTGCATGTGGAGGTCAGAGGACAATTTCTGTGGGGGAAGGGGATCCTTGCCTTCCCCTTTTGAGGCAGGATCTCTCTTGCCTCTGCACTGACTACTCACATTAGCTGACACCTGAGCTTCTAGCTGATTCTCCCATTTCTGCCTCTCATCTCACCATAGGAGTGCTGGAATTACAGATGCACACCACCGTGTCTTTTTTTTTTTTTTTTTAACATGGATTCCAGGGATCCAAAATTGGTCTTACACAGCAAGCACTTTAACCCACTGAGCCACCCCTTGCCCTTCCGTGTTCTTAACTAGATGTGTATGCTGGGTTCGAGAGCTCATGGAGCATATGAATGGTCTTCGTGAAACAGTCAGAGCTACACGTTTAGGCCACTCCAACCTCTGTGGCAGTTGTTTCATATGTTTGTTTTTTAAATCATGGGTCCTACATTTTGAAGCATTTAAAAATGAGAAGGCACAAATCTAGTATCTAGTATTCTCTGCTCTGTGAACCATAGCTACATGATCTCTTAGCACAAGGTCTGCAAGATGGGAAAGATGATGACATGAACTAATAATGGGGGTAGGTAGATACATATTTACAACTCTGGGCTAAAACCAAATGAGTTTTACTTTTGAGTCCATTACTCTAGTAATGCACCCCATTGCTCTCTGAAAGGAGAGCCACAGGTTTCCTTGGCTGGAGGAGAAGGAAGGGTGTCTCACCTGCTAAAACCCAGAGAGGAGGAAGGAAAGCCGCTGTCTTACTCTTCTGAGCCTAGGGAGGCATCCAAGAGGACTGATGGGATGCTGGCATGGGAGACGCAGATGAACAGTATAAAAACTGACCAGCACATCCTGAATCAGTTCCTTGCACACAGTGGTGTGTGCAAGGATGTCAGATCTCCTGTGTTGGGGCTATTACAAGCTGCTACCTTGGCAGTGACTCTGATTCCAAGGATGACTTTTGAAAATAGCTGGGCTATGGGAGATGTGAAAGCCAGGGAAGGGTGTTTCTGAATGGAGAAGAGGAAGGTGTTCCAGAGGTCAGAGGCAGCAAACCAAAACTGTGGCGTTCGGAGAGCAACAGGGCCTATTGACAAGTTCATGAACTACTGTGGTAAGCCAGTGACTTCTGAAGTTGCATTTGGCCAGACAGGCTGCATTTGCCTGTGGTCAGTGGATAAAGGAAACAGTTGGCACCGCGGCATGCTGCTGGAATGGTGACGCCCCACCAGGCAGTCAGCACTGTACAGAAGTGTAGGACCTACCAGGTCTCTGCCTGGTAATAATTTTCCCAGACATTCCGATTGCTGCACATCAGTGGTTGCTCAACATCTGGGCCTTTTACTATTCATACAGTTTCATTTCAGTTTCTGGCAGTGTGTATTTTGGGTTTTCGTAATGCTCAACATTTTTTCTGTTTTGTAAGCAGCTATGGTGGGCAGGTTGCCTGTTTTCCAGGGGGATGAGAGTTTTGTTCGTACAGGATCCTAATTGTTCCCCTGAACCTTCATGATGGGTTAAAAAGGTAACCACTGGGGACTGGCTGTGACTCATGGTCATAATGCTAGCAATAATAATAATAATAATAATGACAATAGTAATAATAGTCGTACATACATTCATACATACACACACACATACATAACTGAGCCTAAACTTTAAAAAATCACTTTTAAAGATGTTTATGGGTCTAGAGAGATTGCTTATTGGTTAAGAGGGCCATAGCTCAGTTCTCAGAACCAACATCTTGCAGCTTACAACTGCCCGTCTCTCCAAATCCAGGAGGTTTGACACCTTCTTCTGGTCTCTGTGGGCACTCGTATATATGTGCACCCAGATAGACGGCAGACACACACACACACACACACACAAAACCTTTTAATCTCTTTTAAGATCTTAATTTAATATCTCTGAACATTGAAGTGTCTCAAGAAATGTAAACATTTTGCAGGGAGCATGTTCATGTGTTTAGCATGAAACAGGGATTCCAGTGGAGAATGAACCAAAGCTAAAAAGCAATCAGCAACACTTACAATCAGGGCTTAGAGAAGGTGTCAGCCTTGGATGAAGGACAGATTTTGATACGGGTTGAAGCATGATTTAATGACTAAGTAGATTCCAAATTGATGCTGCCATCTGCCCTGTTGACCAACACTCAGTATTAAATTCATCAATCTTCTGTTTGGATTTTCATGTGTGTGTTTTAAGGAAGTGTGAGATTCAATTCTGTTTGTTCTTACATGGTTGGTTGTTTTATATGATTAAGTGATCCTGGTCTGAACATCAAAAATCCAAAGTACTCTTGAAATCCAAAAGTTACCATGACACCATAAGTGGAAAATTCCACACTGTGACCTTTGCGACAGGTCACAGTCAAGATGACAAGCTAGATGAAAAGTATTGAATGATTACCTTTAGTCTACATAAGGTACATATAAAGCAAAGGAATTTTGTGTTTAAGTTTGGACTCCAATCCCCAAATGTCTCATTTTTCATGTGTAAATATTCCAAAATGTAAAGAAATATGAATCGCTTTTGGCCCCATGCATCTCTGAAGGGTAGTCCACAAAGTAGTATATGGTTCCCTGACAACATCTGTCATGCATCTATCTGCTCAGCCTCACCTGTTGCCATGGATGGGTCCTTGAACACTCTACAACAAACCTCAAAATAGTAATGGCTCTCAACTTAGAGCCAAGGAAAGTTATTTATGTATTGGGTGGTTATAATTGACAGAGTATCCTTCAAACTACTTGAGGTTTCCTGGTACCCAAACCTGAGCCAAGCTTTCTTCCTTTCACCTTTCCAGTATGCATTTGCAGCTGTACATAAGTAAAAGAATCCCAGATTAAAACAGTGTTTGTCTACACTGTGCCACCTGCATCCCAGATGGAAGATGTGTTGCCCACAGGAGAGCGCCAGTAACTGGGATGGCTGTTTAACCAATTAGAATTCACTGAAGCTAAAAACTGGATACTTGACTGCCACCACACATTTTCACTCCATAGCCACATATGGACAGTGGCTCCCTATAGAATGACAAAGGCAGAGCATTTCTATTATTCTAGAGTGTTCTATGGGATAGCACTGACAGCTAGACTTTGGTCCAGTCAACAGTGGCCTTTTCTTGTGTACTGACTTGTGATAGATGCCTGGCCTGATGTGACAGGGCCACCCTCCTATGTCAGTGCTGTATGTGTGTCAACATCCTTCATGCATGCACTTTCTCTTCCAAGGAGGAAGTTGGCCGGATATGGAAGATGGAGCTACTCAAAGAAACAGATGGGCTGGGAATTCAGGTTAGTGGAGGCCGAGGATCAAAGCGCTCACCTCACGCTATCGTTGTCACCCAAGTGAAGGAAGGAGGTGCCGCTCACAGGTGACTAGATCCTCTCCCCCATCCCTCTGCCTCTGTCTTCCTCTTCCCCCTTCCCTTGGTGCTGGGCTGGGCACTAGTGCTTTTCACTTGATCAAAGCTCATCCTGCTGGAGCCTAGGAGGGAAACGGGCAAGAGCGGTTCTAACTGAACACATCTCTGAGCACAGGAAGTGGCTCGTTAGGGAGGGCACTTCAGGGTAGGCCCAACCATGGAGCAGATTTGATTTCCTTGTACTCCCTTTTAGATTAGTTACTCATCCCAACTCTTGGAATGCTGGCACCCACTGAGGTAATGTGTAGTTACTTATCAAGAAAATGCCCCTGAATGAAGGAACATCATGTTCCTGACATCTGAAGTCCTGCGAGTCTGGGACAAATGACTCAGGAAGTGGTCCTGGTTCAAAAATGCAGCCACCATGCAAATGTGTCAGATCTATCCGGGTTTCCCACACACTCACGTGTGCTTGAAGTCACATGTCTCTATTGCACAAGAAGATGGGGAAAACTTAATGTGAATCTTCTCCATGTAACCTAAAATGTATTTAAAAGGGTACTTTTTGATCTGAACAATTGTGTGAAGTATGTGAGGGGCAAGGTTCAGCTGGAGCACCCATGAAGAGAAGGTTATCTGAGTATGAGGGATATGACCATCCTCAAATGTCAAGTGTAGTGTTTGCCCTGCTATTGCTTCCATTCATATGGGGTATCTACTATTTACAAGGCATGGTAGAGCATGCACACATGTTGCCATGGCCACATGTGTACATACAGTAAGAGTGCAGAGAATTGCACGGATAGGGAGGTGACTATCTTTTATGTAGTCTGGAATTTCTTCAGGCAAGCTAGCCAGATTCCAAGAGGGATATGATGGGCCAAAGCAAGTATCAAGTCCCCAAGACTGGGGGGGGGGGTCTGTCTCATTAGGTGTAGTTGAAGGAGCTAGAGTTGTGTAGACTAAATGACAGAAAACCAGCAGACTGCTTCCTGCCCTTTAGCAGGATGCTAAAAACTATGAGAGCAGTAACATTAACTACAGCTGTCAATTATCCAAGTGTTACGAGAGTAAGACCTTGGATGGTTTTAACCCAGAGGAGCATCATTAAACTTCCTGAATGGCATTGCTGATAGGCCGTAAGGAACTCTTAGCAGCTAGCTGTTTTCTCATTAATGCTATGTCTTATGTTCTGCTCAGGTTGGTAATTGGGAAATTCCTGTGCTCAGAGAGAAGCTTTACATGGGAGATGCTCTTGTCACTTTCCCATCGGGGCTATGGCTAAATCAGTCCCATCAATTCCTTTTCACTCTTAGCCTGGAGTTGTATGTGTCTCTCTCTGTGGTATATGACTCATCGGTGGGGCATTCTAATTAATAACAGGAAATGAGAGAAATGGAATTAAAGGGCAGAATAAGGAGAGGAATGGGCTGGGACGTTGTGGTGGTGTTGTGAATAAGTAACCCAGAACCAGACTTGTCTATGCCTGGTCCTCCTCATCCCATAGGATCAGCCCCCTACCCATACACCTCCTTGAGACTGCGGTGCGTCTCTCCCTCGTGACTTTCCTGTTCCCTTTCCTTTTCACTATGCTAAATCACTAGTGGGACTCTAAGCATTGCTCTACTTTAGGGACTTTTGAATACGGAAGGCAGAGACTGCCGGGAGTCCCTTGTACCTCTTGTCTTTTATTAAATCCTACACTCATTTAAAAAAAAAAATATATCGTGTGATCCAAACAGGGAGGAGGCAGCAAGAGAGATGCTTTTGAAGGCAGAGAGAGGGGAGGTGGAGATGAAAGGGGAAAAGCTGGTGGGTTCACTGGGAGGAAGCACAGAAGAGAGCCGAGTGGTCCTAGGAGGATGCAAGACGTGCAGGTTTCATGGCAGCACCTGGGTGGTAGTGGCAAACCACTGAGCCATGGTCTCTGCCTCACCATATTTTCTGTCTGGGTGTCAGGCTCCTTTTCGGTCATAGGGAACCAGGCCATCATCGGGCCATCTCAGTGGAGCCCACTGCAGAACCCGCACAGTGTTCTAGAGTTGTGTGCCCTGAGAGCCATGACTTGCCCTGCCCTGAGGGGACAGTCCAGTGACAGCAGAGTCTCCTGCCAGCCAATGAGAGGAAGTCCAGAACCAGCCCCAATTTAAGTGAAAAGAGTTTTTATGGCCATAGAACTGGGCCAAGTCTCAAACCTCTAGCAATAGCAGTTGGACAGTTTATTGTTGTGACTGATCCTTCTGCTTATGTACTTTGTCTGTGGGGACCCCAGGGTGAAATCAGCATTGAGAAACTCTGTTCAAGGTGCTGGTGGGGTAGGGCAGTACCGACATTCACCACATAGCATTGGTCCCCAGTTTCCCAGAAGGAATCCTGCCTCTGTCTGATGAGAGGCGATAGACCAGTGAAGGGCTGCAGGTGGGCTTAGCGTGTCTTGGCTCTGTCTATGCTTGGCTTAGCCATGGCCCTGAGCTGATGACAGGGAAGATTAGGGAAAGAATGACTTGACTCTCTTAAAACCCGAGGGTCTTAGTTGCTTTATCACAATAATCATCCCAATGAAGTGTCTTTGACACTGATGTCAGAGATGCCTAGGAGTGAATGCATTACTAAGGGGCCATCAAGAATCCTGGAGATTTTCACTCCTCTCCTGGGAGTCGGAACCCTAAAGTTAAAGCAGCCCCACCCCAAACCATCTTTGGTTGTCACTGCTTCCTGTTCTACCCAGTCCTAATTGTCCCTTCTCATGACTTTGCCTAGCTCCTAGAAGATGACCCTTCTCTAGCCCCGAATGTCTTGACAAGGGGTTTTCCCCCCCTCTGCATTTCCTCAGGGATGGCAGGCTGTCCTTAGGAGACGAACTGCTGGTGATCAATGGTCACTTACTGGTCGGGCTCTCCCACGAGGAAGCTGTGGCCATTCTGCGTTCAGCCACTGGGATGGTCCAGCTGGTGGTGGCTAGCAAGGTAGGTTGTTTTTGTCATTCTTAGTATTTATAATGATGGTATGAAATTGGGTGTGATTGAGCCTTTCCTGTGACACACAGATAATATGCATGCTTACAGCTTAACCTTTGGGCTACGTGGTGGCCATGATTCCCCAGATTAAGTACATGTGAAGGCCCTTCCCTGAAGTACAGTCAATTATTTAAGTTATTGAAGATGGCTGTTGCTAGAAAAGCCATGGTAGAATGAAGAAGAAGGTGAAGAAGACAAGGTACAGATGCATGGAGAGTAGCATGGAAGGAGGATACTGGATGGATTCCCTTTTTCATGACTGTAATGAAATACCTGAAATAATAAATAATTCAGAAAAAGACAAAAAATTATTTGGACTCATGACTTGAGTCTGTGGTGAGCTGGATCCAGTGCTGGCATATGACCAGGCAGAAATGTCCTGGCAGAAGTGTGGTGGGGAGAGGAAAGCTGTCCACCCCATGGCAATTAGGAACTGAAGACACCGAGGCCTGAAGAAACCTTTCAAAGGTTCACACCCAGTGAGGCCCACCTTTCCGTTTCTCCCACCTCCTGGTACTCCAATCATGAGCCCATCAGTGGACTCGTCCATTGATCAGGTGAGAACCTGCAGGATCTAACACAGCCCTGACTCTCACCTCTGACCATTGCACCAAGCACCAGACCTTCGGCATAGCTTGGGGTGGGGTGGGGGACAGACATAGGACACTGGACACTTCATAGCAGTGGGGATGCTTCTTCTAAGGCCAGAATGAAGGAAGTCTTGGGGATGTCCATGGGCAGCACAGCGGCCCTGGTCCTATTGCCCTTACAATGCTGCAGCTGGAGGAAACTCTGTGCCTTCTTTGTCCAGCCCCCTCCATCTTCCCTTTCCAGCTGTATGGATAAGACAGTAAAACAGATTGTCCATGGTGGCTGCCATCTTGCAGAGGTCATGGTGCCATCATCGGTGCCTGGCACACAGCCCTCTGTCTGTCCCATTCTGCCCCCCCTTCCTGGTTTTCACTGTATTCGTGGGATCGTGAAGACCCCTCCCCCCAGTTGGGGCTTTGTTCACCTGTGTGTGTTAACATGATGGACTGCATCTTAGGCTTGCGGCATCTGCCTTCAACCGCTAGAGAAAGGCTGCTGATGCCACAGCTGTGCTGAGGGCAGGAGGCAATCACTCCTTTCTGCTATATCCTTTGTCTGCTGTTGAGACTATTAAAGAGGCTGTATGACTCAGGAGTGAGTGAGGTGGACCCTTGCGCTCTTTCTGCCTCTGATTGGCTGGCCGGGAGAATCGGTGTGAGGCCACACATATCTTAACTCTGCATAGATGCTGTTGCCAGTTCTCTAACTCCTTTTCCAGCTTCCCCATTTTTATTTGGAGTTTGGAGTCTGTAGGTTTCCATATATTTTTTCTTCTTAGGTTACAAGATCTATTGCCAGTTTGAGCACAATCGGTTCTCCATATCCATGAGTCTCTATCCATAAGCTCAACCAATCTCACATGAAAAGTACTTACTGTAACAATCACATCTTTAATGAGCACAGACTCCTCCTCCCATTATTGTTCCTTAAATGATACCGTAGCTATTTAAAGAATATTCTCATTGTATTGACAACCTGGGGATGATTTAAAGTGTACAAAAAGATGTATATAGACTTTATACAAATACTATACCACTCTGTAGGAGGGATTTGAGCACCCTTGGGCTCTAGTGTCTGTGGGAAGTCTCTCACAGGTAACAAAAGTATATATATGATTCCATTTTTAGCTATCTGAGAAAACTGCCTGTCTTCTACCTTTTACCACAAACCTCTAACTAAAACATTAGATTTGCATAGGCACAGCCTTGGTGAAGGCTATGAGCCCCAAAGACAGCTGTCTGGTAGTCCTTCCCTCCCTATAGAGGTTCCATGAGCTCTGGGAACTTCTGTAGGATCCCTTCCTAGGGACAAGGGAGAATAACCATCCTGGGGGGTCCTATCCCCCTGCTGACCACGCCTCAGTGGGGGAAGAAGTGCTTCAAGGGAAAGAGAGACCACCTCCTCACTTTGCCAAGCAGATGGGGAGTTTGAACGCATCCCTAGGTCTTGCACACAGTCCTGTGTTTGCAGCATTTGCATAGTCCTCGGCCAGGGAGCAACTCGAAAGTGTGGGTTTCTGCCCAGGATTGTGCCATGTACCATCTGTCTTGGTTAACATTTCTATTGCTGTGAAGAGACGCCATGACCACAGCAACTCTTTTCAATTAAATACATTTAATTGGGGTGGCTTACAGTTTCAGAGGTTTAGTCCATTATCACCATGGTATGACACAATAACATGCAGGCAGATGTGGTTCTGAAGGAGCTGAGAGTCCTGCATCTTGTCTTAAAGGCAACAGGAAGTAGTCTGAGTGTCACACTGAGTGAAGGAGACCTCTAAGCCTACCCCCACAATGACACAATCCCTCCAACAAGGCCACACCTACTTCAACAAAGCCATACCTAATCATGCCACTCTCTATGAGCTTATGGGGCCCAATTACACTCAAACTACCATAACATACATCCTCATTTCCATGCTGCCTCTTTCCCCTACTAAATTTCAAAGGTGAAAAGGTGGAGTGTCTTTTCCTATGCTAAGCTGTTATCCACAAACACAGAACAAACAGGAGATAAAGATAAAATACGGTCCACTACTGACTGGCTGGAAGAATCTGTGAGACCACAGATATATTAGCTTTGCAAAGAGCTATGCTGTTGCCATTCAAGGGACATTCACAGGACCTCAAAGGTGGTTCCCAGTGATGTCACACCCTCCACCCTGCCCTGCACCTTAAAAGAAGAAAGGTGGAGTGTATAATGGTTGCCAGATACTAAAATCATCTCACTAGATTCTAAAGCAATCCCTTAAGGCACATGTGTGTTCTTTATATTCAAAGGTTTCCATTTAAATCCCAGTGGTTCTTTAACTTCCCCCAAGGACCCAGGCAGTAGACAAAAGCAGGTTTTCTGCCAAGTCCGGTGGATTGTGAAATGTCTGCTGTTTCCATACATCCAGCTGCCCTAGAGGTACAGAAGATAAAAAGAATAGCAGCATGGTGTCAGAAATAAATAGCATGTTCCTCCCAGAGGCTTTGCCTTTTGCAGGGCATGTGCTGGAGTCCTGCAGGGCTGAGCAACTTTCAGGAACCAAGTCTCAGTTGACAGGCTCTTGGGCACCTGACCCAGACCTCAGGGAACACCTTTCAGTTCGTGCCATGTGTCCTGTTTACACTCAGGTTGTCAGCTGTCCAGCCTGCTGCTGCTGCTGCTGCTGCTTAACCTTGTCCCCAACTGTCTGGAAGGAAGGAAGGAAGGAAGGAAGAGGAGCATCCATCTTCAATCTCCTCCTGGCATCCAGCTGTTCCTCCTCTTTATCCAATCAGAATAGAACAGCCAGAAGCTTTGTTTTGTATTCATACCTGGGGTATGAAGAATTGGAGAGTTTCTGTCATAATTATAAATAGTAATAAAAAAATGTAAAATCTTACTAATCTAGAGCTAGGGAGCTTGTCACAAGACTTTAAGGCATTGTCTGGAAGTGTCATTACTCCACATGGAGAGAGTACCAGTTAAGTGCTGCCACAACAAACAAGTTGTTAGCTAGTATCACAGAAAAGGCCTGGATGTCTGTGCTGCCAAGTCAGGCTTGCCAGTGTCCTGGTTAGTGTTCTGTCAACTTGACTAAGTCAGGGTGCTCTGGGGAAAGAGAGCCTCACATGAAAAAGAAAATGCCTCCATAAGATTGACCGGTAGGCAAGGCTGTGCCAACATTTTCCTGGTTGATGTGGTAGGGAGTGTCACCCCTGAGCAGGTAGCCTTGGGTTCCATAAAGTCAAATTGAGCATGCCATGGAGAGCAAAGCCAGGAAGGGGCATTCTGCTATGGCCTCTGCTTCTGTCCCTGTCTGCAGGTCCTTGCCCTGGAGTTCTAACTTCTCTTTGTGATAGACAGTGATAAAGACATGTGAGCCAAATCCTTTCTAGCCCAACTTGTTTAGTCCTTTTTTTGTCTTTGTTTTTCTTTTTCTTTTTTTTTTTTTTTTTTTTTTTTTTTTTTTTTTTGAAACAGGTTCTCTATATATAGCCCTGGCTGTCCTGAACTCCATCTATAGACCTGGCTGGCCTCTCACTCACTGAAATCCACCTGTCTCTGCCTCCCAGGTGCTGGGATTAAAGGTGTGTACCGCCACACCAAGCTTTTAGTTAATTTATTATCACAGCAATAGAAAAGAAATACCAGACCAGCCAGGGTGATTTTGGTACTTTTTATTTATTCGTGTTTGTGTGTGTGTGTGTGTGTGTGTGTGTGTGTGTGTGTATACGTACATATGTGCAGGTACCCGTGTGTGTGTGTGTGTGTGTGTGTGTGTGTGTGTGTGTGTGTGTGTGTGTACGTACATATGTGCAGGTACCCATAGAAGCCAGGGCATGTACCCCTGGAGCTTACAGACAGTTGTAGGCCACCTATGTGGGTGATGGAAATTGGCCTCAGATCCTCTGAAAGAAAAGTGTCTTCTAAGTTACTGAGCTGTCACTCCAGCCCCGTTTTGATATTCTTAATGGCATCATGCAGCCAGAAAGTTCGCTTTCATACTCTTTATCTTCATTCTTGGTTTTAATTGCAATAAACTGTAAACCAGTGTCCATTAAATCTTACATAGAAAGCACAGAGGTGATGATGCTTTAGCCATGCTGCTAATAATAGTATCCACTCACTGTGGTGTCCTTTACCTAGAAACGTGTATGTGTATGTGCAATGTGCATGCCCATGTTTCCTTTTCGAAGAGACAGAGTGCATATTGAAGGCCATCCCACCTGGACTTATATGCCAGCTCCACCCTGAGAAAAGCTGTGTTGTTCTGGGCAAGCCATTGCATGTTTAAATCCTAGCTTCCTGTCTGCATGAGATCAGGAACTGCCTCTAAGGATATCACAAAGCTTGAAGGAGGCCATGAAGTCCTAAGCAGTGCCGCTGGCCAAGGGGGGCAGCAGAGGAGAGCCTCCCTGCCTCTTTGTCATATAAGAGCCCATGTAGTCTCTTATATGGCTATTCCACATGTTTTAATTTGTCCGTTCACCGGGCAGCATACTCCAGACTCTTTCCCAGGAAAGGTACCATCTCAGTTCCATTTTGCAAAGCCATGACATAGTCTGTCCCACAGCTTCTCTGTAATTTACTCACCTGCTAGCTGCTCCTCCTCCTCCTCCTCCTCTTTCTTCTTCTTCTTCCTCCTCCTCTTCCTCTTCCTCTTCTTCCTCCTCTACCTCTTCTTCCTTTTTTCCTACTCATCTTCCTCTTCTTCCTCCTCCTATCCTTTTTCTTTATTTCCTGTTGATGGTCCAACTGAGCAGACAACATAGAAGAGAAATAGACTTACCTTTTCCCTAATGACTTAATTTCCTCAGAGACAAATGGTACAGTGTTCACAACTACTTGGTATAAAATGATTGTTCTAGGCCTAATGTGTTTGCCTAAAGTGAATGTTCTTTACATCCCTCAAGGTCGAAATGTTATCCATTGAGCTGGTGACAAACATTGCTGACTTTAGATGCCAGATCACTAAAAACTGGTCACGTCTGTTACAACTTGATAACTGGTTTTGCTCTCTTGTCCTCTATTCTATGGATAGTCAAGCAATTTGATGGTTTAAACTTTGCAGTACGTTCCACTCCCTGTGAAGTGGCTACAATGAAGAGATGAGGAGAAAGCCATACCATCTTTCTGGGGGCCCAGGGCCCAGCTCTTCAGCGCTGCCCATCGCTGGCCTTGGTGTCTGGTAGCCTTTGTAGGAAGTGTGTCTGGCTCCCGAGTGTCACAACCATCTCACCTGTGTCCACACCTATTCTACCATCTCTACACAGGAGCAAAGGGCACCTGTTGGGATCTGAACATAATAGAGACTGCGTCCATGTGCTAGTATTAGTCTTGAAATATTGTTCAGGGACTGCTTTCATTGAAAAGGTATCATTGTGTCTTCAAGTTGGCTTTTTGATTCTGTAAAAGACTCTTTACTGACCATATGCAAGTAAGATAGCCAGCTGGGCATCAGAGCTTTGTGTTAGGCCTGAGGATAATTAGAAATGGTGGGTGGAAGTAATAGGGACATGGTGGGGGTAGGGAGAAAGACAAGTGAAATTAGATTTGTTACAAGGTTGAAAGAAACAGCCAAAGCCTGGAGACGAAAGGGCAGTCCAGTGGTGTATGTCAACCGAAGCAAGGCCCTCCCACATGCTGGGTGAATGCCCCACCATCAGGCTGCATCACCAGCACTAGGCTCTCCAGCCCTAAGAGGGGCTAACAGAGTGCATCCCGAGATGGTCCTTATGGTGCAAATGAGTGTATACACTCTCCTGAGTAGGCCACAGTCGTGAGTGGTCCAGGGAAAAGATGGTAGGTGACACCAGGACTAGAAATGATTTGAATGGAGTATGAGGCTAGAGGAGAGTTCAGGGAGGCTTGGAGCACTAGGTGGAGGCCAGTTCTTTCAGCTGTGGAGCTGCTCATAAGAGGACTCGAGTCTCCTGAAGAGTGACAAGAGAGGCTCATGGGCGCGCTAGCCTCAGAAACACAGATTCTTTGGGAACCACAAAACTTCTCTGGCTTTAAATTGTGTCATCAGCCCTGACATTGATAGTGGCACCACATGTGTGGGCCATAAACCCCATGAGCTCTCTGGGTCAGAGCTTGTGGCTGGCCCTGTCACATTGCCTTCCATCAGCAGCTGGTACCCAGGGGGTAATTCCTGGGCCTTTCGTGTATCCTCTTAGGAGAGTTCAGCAGAGGACCTCCTGAGGCTCACGTCGAAGAGCTTACCTGACCTGACTAGCTCAGCGGAGGACATGTCCTCCTGGGCTGACAAGGAAGACCAGGAGGCAGACGTGGAGGATGAAGAGGGGACTGGCTCAGGAGCTGTCCAGGGCATGGTAAGTGAGCCTCTGGCTGTTTGCAGCACTATGATGATGCTCATCTGAAGACATGGGTGACAGAATCAGAAGAATGTGGCGCCTTCCCTTAATACTTTTCTCAGAGTGTTCTGGAAACGTCTGGAAGGGAGATGCATTTCATTTAAGAAAATTGAAACTGGAAACCACAGGCTGTTGAGTTGTGTATGTATTTCGGCCTCTAGAATGCTCTTTCATGTTGACGAAGACAACTCTTGCTACTTCTTGAGGGTACTTGAAAACAACTGAGGGTTTAAATACAGACTTCCAGATTTCTACTTGAAAGTGGAAGAAACCACTCAGATGAATTAGTGTAGAACACACCTTTGAATTTTAACCACACCAGGTCACCCTCCCAGCTTACAACGCTTCTGTACATGAGACTGCTCAGTTACTACCTGGCACACACAGGAAGGCATCCTACGACAAGGAAGCAATATGGATTCCTGGTCTCTTTCTGTCTCAGAGGTGAAGAATGTGTCATTAAATGAGTTCTTTCTGCTCTTGAGCCAATCTTTCCGCCCTCTCTGGGCCCTCAACTTAGGTATCATGGATAAGGAGTAGGTGTTGGAAAATGAGATCTGCTGGTCCTGAGGCCTTCAAAAGTGAAATGAACAAAACCCTGTATTACTCGTCATAGTTACTAGAAAACGCTGTTGCTTTTGAGGGGAGGAAAAATGTTGCTTTTTCCTAAAAGGAGAGCTTGCTCAGAAGGCCCACCCATGCAAGTGGGTAAGCTGACCCTCAAGAACCTGGGTTGAGGATTGGGGGGCAGGTTAAATAATCCTGTGGCTATTCCTTCCTCTACATAGCATGGTGTCATTTGATGGCCTTCCTTGGCTTTCAGCAAGAATGGAAAACGAACTGCTTTCCGCAGCCTCCACAACTCCTCTGCCTGCCTGTCAACTCTTTGCACCAGCTTCGTCATTAAGTCTAAGCAACTGTGTTCTGCCTTTCCATCACCCCTCATGGCGGCTTTCTGTTTTCATGCCCCAGGACCTGTGCAAGTGCTTTTCTGTCTGTGGAAGCCTCCATGTCCAGTCGAGTTGGGCTCCTCTCCTAAACTTCTGACTTCCTCAGTGGAACCAAGAACACTGTATTCACACACACACACACACACACACACCCCGCCTCTGAGCTTACTGTGACTGTCCATGTGCATCCTCTGTGAGCTGCTGGTCCCAGATTTTGTTTGGCAAATACCTGTTGTGATGTGTTTCTCCTGAGAAGCTGTATGAGGCAAGGGAACCTGACAACTGGTCTGGCGAATCTGTAGGTCATGCATCTGGTTTAATTCTAAAGCATTAAATAGTTTTAGAGGGGAAGCTGGGGTGTGGCTTTGTTGGTAGAGGCTTGCCTATGTGTGTGAAGCCCAGATTCGGCTCACCAGCACTACATAAACCAGGAATGATGGTACAGTCCTGTAATCTCAGCACTTGGGTCAGAAGTTCAAGGTTATCCTTGGCTATATAGTGACTTTGAGGCTAGCCTGGACTACATGTTTTGTTTTCTCAAAAATAAAACAAAATAAGTTGTAATACAGTACAAGGTGAAGCCCAAACACCACTGGCAACTCCATGGCGTGGCACCCCAGGAGGCTGAGCTTTCCAGAACACACATTCATAGAAATCCTGCCATTTGCTACTCTGTATAGGAAAAAAAAAAAATGAAAACAAGATCTACCTAGACTTTCCACCATTACATTGTATATTTGTCCAACAGTTGACCCCAGCACAGCAGTCTCATAGAATGGTGATGTAACAGCTGGTGTCATTGGCTTGGGAATAAGTCTGGGGCCTGAGCATCCCACACCTTGTCTGTGTCCAGTGCACCCACCCTCCAAGGCCAGACTTCTCCCTGCGATGCCTCCCTTCTTGAGTCTTTTTCAGCTGTGCGCTCACAGTAGTGTCCCAAATTTCTTGTCACCATAGTATATGGGGAATGGCATGTGTGGCTGTCTGCTGGCACACTTCCAACCATAGTCCAGCTCCCATGTTGACACCTGTTTTAACCACACATCCTCCTCTAGAGAACATTCCCCATGCTCTCTCCTCCCAAGCCCACAGTCCAGACTGGAGCCCCTGCTCAGCAGGTATCCAGGAGCCTCTCAGCCAACTTCACTGGGATCCAGTATACTCAGCCTAGGCAACAGGGGACTGGTAGCTCAGCACACATCACCTTCGGATAAAGCCCCAACCACAGTGTCCATAGTAGTTCCGTGTGGGAGGTCACAGTCGCTTTGATGCCCTACACTTCTATGTTGTATTCTCTTGAAAAAATCTCCAAGTAATTATTTGTGACTTTTTCCTTTTTTGAGTTTTTCAAGACAGGGTTTCTCTGTGTAGCCCTGGCTGTCCTGGAACTTGCTTTGTAGATCAGGCTGGACTCAAAATCACAAAGATCTACCTGCCTCTCAAGTATTGGGATTGGAGATGTGCACCATCACTGCCCAGCCCTATTTGTGAATTTTTATACTAAATATTGCTATGCTAAATGACCCTTTACTTATGTTTAATATATTATATTACATATTTTTGAATTTTGTATAACATTATGATACTCATAAAAGTCCTTTTCTAAATGTAATGATTTAAGTCATTACATGTCATTTACATGGGTCTTTCTGATTATCAAAATAGCATGTCATCATATGGCTGTTTTTTACCAAAAATAAAAGGCAAGTAGGCATAGTCATGGTGATCAAAGACAGCAACCTTACCTTCTGTTATGACTTTTTTAATTGACCTGTTTTGCTTAAGTCTATATGGATCTTAATTAACTTATACAAACATGCTTATGAAATTATTGTGGTCACAAACCTAAAAGTGAGTGTTTCCTGTGTCATTAAAGGGTCTTCTAAAGCATGGCAAATGGCAAATATTCCAAAAACATAAGCATGTCTTATTCAATTCATATTTCTCCTATGTATACTTAATTTACTTTAAAGATAGGATCTCACATGTATACCTCCAGGCTGCCCTTAAACTCACGGGGATCCTCCTGCCTCTGCCTCTGACTGCTAGGATTAAGGCATGCACTACCATACCCAGCTTCATGTTCAGTTTTTAACACAGGGACGAAATCTATGCAGAACGTATTTACCACAATTTTTTCTGTATATTATGATTCTTCTTTACGTAGCATGTAGCAGATAATGCTAATCCACAGGGTTTTCCAAAGAGATTACACACTCAGCCATACACATACACATTAATAAAAACGTAACCTAAGCCTCCGTGGAGACCTGAACTCTCGGGCTTCTGGAAGATGGCACCACCATTGTTCTGGTGTATGCTGCAATCTGTGGAGAAGAAAGCAGGCACTAAAAAGAGCCAAGATGACTCCTTCTGGATGTGCTGTACTTGTGCCTTCTTGTGAGTTATCTATACTCCATTGTTTCTTAAAGACCAAAAGTCATCCAGGACCTCCACCCGCTGGGGGCACCCCAGTTATCTATCGGTCTGCTGAGTCCAGCTCCCCTAGCAATTGACACCTCTGTCATTTATTTTAGTGACTGCTTCTGACTCTGGGGAAGGAAAGAAATGCATTTTTCCCCTTATTTTTAAGCCATGGGTAGAGCTCCTGGGGTTTCCTCTGTCCAGCGAGCTACCTTATAGTCAACACTTAGCTTGATGATGAAGAAATAAGTACTATCAGCAAAGTAATGGTTCATGGTGTGGCCCCCAAACCAGCAGCATGAGCACAATCAGGGAACTTACAGAAATACATATCTGAGGGGCCCACACAAAACAATCATTCCACCAGTGCACCACACCCAGCCTCCCACGAATCTGTTTAAAATCCCATTGATTTAGATGAAAGTTTCAGGACCTCGGCCTTGACATGAGGACACACCCTTGTTGCTATGACTACTACTATGCCATGCCCAAGCATAAATAATTACAGTTCATCTGGAAAAGGAGATCGTCTAGAAGTAGAGGATGTCCATGCTTGAGCCCTCCAGCAGAGTGGATCTTTCTGGAACCAAGGAGAATGAACAGTGTCATCAACATGACAAGGCATTATGGGGATGGTGACTTGAGTAAAGTTTATCTCCTTCTTGTATTTTTTAACAACAACAAGAAGAATTTAATGGAAGTAATCTCTGCCATATGCACAGTTGTCTCAGCTCAGCTGGGAACATCCAGCCTGTCAATCAGGAGACCTTGGATCTGGCTTCTCTTGGCATTGAGGGAGTTGGTTCTGGGATGGCAAGTTTGGAAGCTCTTAGAGGTCACTAAGGTGATCAGGGCTTGGGAAAATTGAAGAACCTCACTTAGCAGAAAAGATCGAAGAAGGCGGCTTGACCTTAGGAGCCTATAAGTCAGGCACAGCATTTGATTCCTTTTGTTACTGGAACAGCTGTAGAGATGAGACCCTAAAATTCTGTGTCGTAGGTAGCTACTTCTCAAGAAAGAAGTGGCTGTCCTGAATGCATTAGGGCTGGACATTTGGTGAGGTGTCTGCTCTAAGTGTCCCAGACATGTCTGGACATTCAGAACTTACTGGAGCATCTAAGTGTCATTCCTGGTTGACTTAGGTTGCCATAACTGGTAAACTGTTTCATCTTTGGGACCTGAGCTAATTTTTTTTTTCTGGTGAATCTGGAGTCTCAATAAAATGATGAGTACCATGTGTGTGAGGCTGAGCTTAAGGATGTCATAACAAGGAGGCGTGTTGTCAGACTAGAAGTCAGAGCCTCACAGAGTAAGTCTGGGAATGTGGAAAAACCTAGTCCAGGCTCCCTGGGCTCCTGTAAGAGGAGAAAATGTCCTCTTCCTACAGCCTCGAGGGTCATATTAAGACTTGTTTCTCTTATGAACAGCAGCAGGAGGTGTTCTGCTCCCAGAGTCCCTCTAAATCCATGGCCTCTGCAGGCAATGCTTAGCAACTCCCACTCTGGTCTTCCTAGGCAACAACTTCCCACTTCTGTTGCTTTGGGATTCACCTCTTCCAGGAAGTCTTCCAGAATGCACACGTAATACCCGTCTGGGGCCTGGCATGCTGTATGTCTGCATTATCCTTCATGGACCTTAACACAGATTGTCATGACACACTTACTCATGCATGGGGCAGCTTTCTTAGTGCCATTGTCCCTCTTTAGTGGCAGACCCTGGAAGTGGCTGTGCCAGGTTTGTCACTTGTCTGTTCCTCGTGCTTACTCTAGACCTTTCCCGTGTAGAGAGGACCTAGATGGGAGGAGAGATGGCACACAGGTGGCCAGTCCCACATAGTAGCTGGAGTTCCCACAGTGCCCCCTAAAGACCTCTGATCAAAAAGACTGCTCAGCTCCACTGGCTTTGCCAACTTCTGCAACCATCTGTGAATTTAAAATGGGCATGGCTCAGTGAACATCTGTTTGTGTCCCAAGACTGGAATCCCATCTGCCTTCTCTGTTCTGGGAATTTCTGCCTAGACCAAGCATGCAGGGAGGGGAAACAGGGATTGTGTAAGCATCCCTTCCATTAAAAGAGCTAGAGTTTTGGTAGACCCCTTTCCTTCTGCTTGGTTAAGAGTAGGGGGAAAGCAACTGGGCAAGTTAGGACTTGATATTTAACATGTTAACAATAGCGATGAAGGAGTAAGCAGTCTGATAGAAATGGGTGATGTCCAAGTGAGTGTGGATGAAAAGACTAGCCAAAGGCCCCAGGAGTGCAAACCTCCAGCTGTAGAGGACGTGGGCTCTGGGAAAGAAAACAGTAACATGGCATGCCTCTGAGGAGCCTGGAGATGAGGCTGGGCCATACCTCTCACGTTTTAGGCTAGAAATTCTTGATGAGAGAGACCACAGATACCAAGCTTACCCTCCACCCCACCCTCACTTGCCTCCTCCCATCTCCACCTCCCCCCAGCTAAGGCAGCCAGCCAATTGGGAAAACACAGAGCCTGGGAGAAAGGGGGCCACAGAGTGTTCACACACTCTACAGACATGCAGGGACAATGCTGGGGCCCAGGACTCTGGGCTTCCTGAAGTTTGTAGAAAGCAAAAGTTCAGGGCTCTATGACCATGTGGTAGAGTGGCAGGAGCCTCCCTCCCGAGCCCCCTCCCCCCCCACCACCTCCCTGTGTGGGACACACAGTCTTGAGGAAAAGATTTTAGACCCCTCTCCTTCCTGCAGTTTAGGGGTCAGGGAGTAGAGTGTTTGCTGTGTGCATGGGGGACTTGGAAGCCTGATTCCTTCAGGGGCACACAATTACACATTGTGCTCCTGCTGTCTTTGCAGATACCTGTCCCTGCAGATAGACTGGCAGTGTGCTTGTGGAAACTACTGTGCCAGCTCCAGCATGGGCTGGGCCGGATGCACAGCTACCCGGATTGCATGTTTTTCTCTGTGTTCCCAGCTATGAGCTATCCCACCTCTCCTCCCAATCCTGGACTTCCCCAGGTGGGCCTCCGTTTACTCCCATGATGTAAGGAGTACTTCCACTGGCTCAGGCACAGATAGAAAGCTGTGTGAAACTCAGTGCGCTAGGCAGAGCTGCCAAAGCCAGATAAGGAAAAGAAGGCTGCCATTAACACTGGCCTAAGAAAATAAGAGTTAAATTTGGGGGTGGCTTTGGTTTCATATTTAAAGAGATGAAGCGATTAGTGGAAGAGAACAGAGATAAGAATAATTATTTGCCCAGGATGAATTGCCCGGAAAGCTGCTCGTGTTTGGAGTAGACTTGTTCTTGTAGCAACATTTGCAGGGACATGCTGGAACTCGCTACCTGGCTCTGTGCCTCCTTCCCGTCCATGCAGTTTGCACTTCTCAGGAAAGTAAGCAGCATGTGCTGTTCGTATGTAAAAAGTGAACGTTGTGCCCTGTATATGGGGCTTATAATATAGGGGTCTCCAAAGGGGTGTGGAAATACCAAGAGGAAAATATTAGGATGTTTAGATTGTATGCTTCTTGAGTTTTGATGTTTTTATCTTTTGTTGTTGTTGTTGTTTGTTTTTTGTTTTTTTTTTTTTTTCATTTTGTAGTAGTGATGTTTTTGCCTTTTGAGAAAGGCCTCTCACCATGTAGCCCTGGCTAATCTGAAACGTGCTGGGTAGATCATGCTGGCCTCGAATTCATTCTTACCTGTGCTTCCCAAGTCCTGGGATTAAAGACATACACCACTATGCTCAGCCCTCATTTTGTTTTTTAAAAAATTTTATTACATTTTATTTGGTGTATGTCTATGTGTATGTGTGTACATGTGTATGTGTACTGTTAAAGAAAATACCATATGCAGTCAGCTTTAGGGATGATAACATAATGGGCCACTAAGACCTGTAATATATATATTACATGTTATAGAACAATTTATAAAATAGCATAATGGGCCACCAGAGTGATGTATACATATATAAAACACATGTTATAGAATAATCTATAAAATAACGGACCACTAGAATGTGTAATAAATATTATATATTACATATTATAGAATTTGTAGAAAGAAGTTCTGTCCCACCCATTCCTGCAGCAATTTAGTCCCAAATAAACACACAGAGCCATATAATATAAACTGTTTGGCCAATGGCTCAGGCTTCTTCTTGGCTAGCTCTCTCTTAATTATTAACACATTCTAATCTGTATATCTCCATGTGGTCTTGGCTTACCAGTGTTGCCTGGGTCTCTTGCTTCCTCAGTAGCTGTATGGCATCTCCTAAACTCTGTCTACTACCTTTCTCTGTCCCTGTTTGAATTTCCCACCTGGCTAAATCCTGCCGACCATTGGCAGAAACGGCTTTATTCATCAACCAATAAGAGAAACATATATTCAGAGCATACAGAAGGATAGCTCCCATCATAGAATAATCTGTAAAATAACATAATGGGCCACCAGAGCATTAATTAAAGTGTCCATGCCCGTCTGTTAATTTCTTTTGTGAAAATTATATTGTAAAAGTCAAGAGTTTTTATCACTTTAGAGAAGTGGCTTCTTGTGTTTGTGTGCTCTAATACGTGGTTTAAAGACACCTTTATTACACACCTTTTCAGCATCAGTACCACTGCTCTGTTTGTGTCTGCTGAATTTAAGCCCTCTGGGAACTTAAGTCTTTGGTCCATACATAGAGGGGAATATAGACAGTAAAAGGAAGGGGGCAGTTCCCAAGCAGAAAATGATAGATGGAAGAAAACATAACTCATGTGAGCTTTGGGAAGCACCTGAAATGTACATTTTTTTTTTTTTAAAACTGCTCATGGATGCAATCCTGACATAGTCTAACCTTACCCCAAGACAGGAGATCCCTTCTCCGCCTCCCTTTCACTTACTGTGATTTTGTTTTGTTTTGGTTTGGTTTGGTTTTGGTTTTTTGGTTTTTCAAGACAGACTTTCTCTGTGGCTTTGGAGTCTGTTCTGGGGAACTAGCTCTTGTAGACCAGGCTGGTCTCCAACTCACAGAGATCCTCCTGCCTCTGCCTCCTGAGTGCTGGAATTAAAGGTGTGCACCACTACTGCCCGATTTACTGTGATGGTTTTTAAGAAAGTGAGTAGTCTTAGGGTCAGCAAGATGGCTCAGTGAGTAAAAGCCCTTGCTGCCAAGCCTGAGGGCTTGGGTTCAGTCCTGGCGCTCCCACGGTGGGAGGAAAGAAGTGACTCCCCATGAGCTATCCTCCAACTTCCACTCATGTGCTGTGACACAAGCATCACACACACACACACACACAGGCTTACAAAATAAGTACATGTAACTAAAAATATTCTTAAAGTGACAACATCATCTTTGATGGTTCTTGGATGCATTGGATAAATGAGACATGGATGCTGGAAGCACAAACCTCACCAAAAGCTTCTCTGGGAACCAGAAGGCAGGCAGAATTTCTTGATTTTTTTCTAGTTCTAGCCCCATCTTATGCAACATGGTAGCACAGAGCCTGGGGAGTCAAAACAAAGCAAAATAGCAAAAGGTCAGAAGGTCTGCTGTGGAATTCGGGGCAGAAATTTCTCAAAGAAACAAAGATGCTCAGGACCAATAGAGTTCCCCCACCCCATGGTGAACTTGTGTGGCTTTTTTGTTTGCTGTTTGTTGGCTTGTTTTTCTGGCCTTGCTGTTTACATAAGTGGTGGTTTAGCTCCCTGGATGACATTTGCAGAAAAAGAAGACCATCGTCCTTGTTCTTAAGTTAACTTAAAGTGCTCCTCCTCACATTTCCTACCTTCTAGGATTCTACACCCCTCATTCTTTGGAATTATTATTGTTCCTCTTGCTGTCTATCACCTCTGCTTTTTCCCATTGCTGATTTTGAATATTTGTTGGCTCTTAGCACTCCAAGTCAGAAAAAGTCCGCTTCTGATTCATGACTTGTCAGTAAGGTGTTCTCACTCTCTAATACACATGTGCGCTCTCTCTCTCTCTCTCTCTCTCTCTCACACACACACACACACACACACACACACACACACACACACTTGAAATGATTTCCTCTTGAAAGATATCTATTTACTTAGCAAATAGTTGTCTCCCTGGACAGACGTCTCTAATTCTTCATAACATTCCTCCCGCCCATACTATGCCCAACCACAGAAGTGTATCACGTGGCCTGGCAGGCGCCCACAGCCAAGCCATCGTATGAGTCACCCTGCTCTAGCCAGCTCTGCATCTCCATCCACACAGTGAACATTTTCTGGTGTGCTTCTCTCCTCTTACAGCATTTGTTATAGCCCAGCGTGAATTACTGTTATTTATGTACATTTTACAATCTCCACTTCTGCAATAATAAATACCTAGGAGCCATATGGTATATTGACCTCAAGAAGACAGATGTAACTTTCTTCTTCTCCTCCTCCTCCCTTTCTCTCTTCCTCCTCATTCCTCTTTCTCTCTCTCTCTCTCTCTCTCTCTCTCTCTCTCTTTTTTTTTTTTTTTTGAGACAGGGTCTCCCTATCTAGGTTTGGCTCTCCTGGAACTCACTATAAAGAATAGACCAGCTGCTTCAAACTCAGAGATCCCCACTTGCATCTGCCTCCTAAGAGCTAGGATTAAAGACATGTACCAGTATGACGGCTATAACTTTTTCCAAGGTGGATGGAATAGTATTTGATTATTTCATGAGATTTCCACAAACTTACTCACAGAAATGAATGGCATTCCAGTGTAAAACTGTAACACAAACTGTCCAAAGATCACCAAGAAGTCCACTGAGCCAAATACTCAGGCTGGGCCTTTAGTCCAGTCCAAGGAATAGGACTTCTTTTATGAGAATTGTAGTCATAGATAGCTTTGCAGTTGAGTGACAGATGCGGTTTCTGTGCTGGAATCCTTGGGCAGTGAAGGGGAGGAGGACAACTGGATATGGAGGTCTTTGCTGGCCTCACTGAAAAGAAGAGACCAAGACAATGGAAAGGTAAAACCTGAAGTGGGTAGAGGTGGTTGGTGGGGTGGTGTCAGCCTGTCACTGAGAGGCTGGGTTCTTGCCACAGTGGCCCCTTGGTGATAGGAGGGTTAGGGAGGGGGGCAAGATGAGGATGAAGTTTCTGGTCTTCGGTTGAAACTTAGAAGAAGGCAGGGTTCCTCCTGCGCAGTATTGTAATAGGGTTTTATTCACCTTTGACAGGCTCCCATCATGACCTTTCTCATTGGCTGCACCCTCTCCTAGAGTCACTGTTCTTAAATGCTCTGTACTCACAGCCTGTGATACCCATAGAATTCTCTGTCATCACCCCCCTGCCCCAAGAAACTTCAGGTCCACAAGCTGCCTCTCCTTCCTTTGTCCCCAAGCCATTTTCTCTCCCATCACCACCAGGGCCAACACAAGAGACCAAGGACAGACCTTTCCCTTCCTTCCAGGCAGTGTGCTTCTTAGTAAAGCCCTGACCTGAAACCACCTTTAATGATGCTGAGAAGCCCCATGATATGTAGCAAGCATTCCCTTTCAAGATACGTAGGCTTTACAAATTCATGGGAGTCTCTTATTAGTGTCATTTTAAAATGGAATTTTTGAGATAAGAGCAGGCAGTTTGGGTAAGTCTATGGCCTGCTCAGCTATCTCCACACATCAGTTCCTCCCTCTACTTGCTGAGGCATGTTTTCTACAGATGCCCACGTTTCTTCAGAGCGGTAGGTGGAGAGACGGGGGAGGGGAGCAGAGTGTGCCTATGCCACCAGATGTAGAGTCAGCAACTATGAAGGCCAGGTGACTGACACTTCCAGCTTTGAAGACCAGTCACTGTTCCTCACCTTTGCCTTTGTAACGTCAAAGCAGCCACAGGCAGTAAAGAGACCAAGGACAGGGAAATGAGGAATCCATTGCTGAGCAGCCATAGATCTCCAGCAGGAGTTCGTTGAGCCCTGGGTGATAGCTGGAGGGCCAGAACCCAGCCTCTCTTGCTGTTTCCCATGGACTCCATAACATATCTACAGTTTCCTGTCAGATTCTTAAAGACATGTCCTTAGGACTCTGGGTCAAGTCATGTAAACTCACAACTCTAGGAAACAAAGAATTTGGAATACAACTCACATTGGTCAGTAAGGCCCTGAGGGTGTTATGCACGGAACCTAACAGTGAGCCAGCATTGGACCACAAAGAAGCCCTTCTCTTTGCCTGAACCTTCTGGATTGTATTCCCAGTCAGAACCAGGCTTTGTGTAGTATCGCAATCCATGGGAGACTGGGAGGTTTGTACAGGAGCGTGTTCGTGCAAACTGACGCTGCTGAGCTAGAGAGAGACCTTTCACAGCTCATCCACCACTTTCCTACCAGGCTGCTTGTCCCCCTCTCATGTCATTTGCTAATATATTCATCCATTTTGTTTTGTTTTGTTTACTTAGTTTTCAGTGCTGGGGATTGAATCCAGAATCCATGCTCTGCCTAGCCTATGCCTTTTTTCTTTTATGTTTTTAAATCAGCACTTCCATCATGCTTTTTGAATCTCTAGACTATCACCTGTATGTATACACACACACACACACACACACACACACACACACACACACAGTTCCCACTGTTCTTTTGCTCTGAGTTCAGGGTAAAGCTATCATGGTTGGGTCAGATCCCGCAGTGTGGGAGCTGTCCACCTTTCACTTCCCAGGCCATAAATCTAGAAAAGAGTTCCTGACCCCATGGGTTTCTCACCCACAAGGTTATAGGGACACAGCAAGCCAGGAACAAAGCTTGTTTGACTGAGAATGTTGGTATGCTTGTGTGCTACCATTTGAATTTTTTGATGAGAGGACATGCCAGTTCTCCCTGCCATCATCGATGCACTTAAAGAATTGAAAGTCCCTGAGAGCACTGCCCTCTTTATAGGCAGGTCATACAGACATACCATAGGATCACACAGGGCTAATGACTTGATGACATTCCAGGGATCTTAAAGGTGACTTCCCTACCACAGGTTTCTATGTAACCAAGAAACTTATTGAATTTGTATGCATAAAATCATCTAAATAATCCCCAACACAGTCCTTTAAACCCGTTCAGATTTGCTGGGGTATGAGGGAGGTGGTGAATGGGCATAAACAGGCTCGTACAGAACAAGGGCAATTTTATTTCACTCACAGAGCCACAGCTTGGATGTCTCCATGGACATCAGCTGTAGCCCTACCCCCAATGCATCTGAGGGTTTCTGAGCTGTGCACACTCCCTGTGCTCTGCACGTACGAGAGCACATGGGGATGACAGATTTGTCTCTCTACATTTACTGCTTTTCTCATCAGTCCCGGGCTTTTCTCTTGGATGGAAAGCAATGGTCCAGCAGAGGGATAGTCATCTTTTAATTTCTGTATGCAAGTCACAGGCTCCTTGCCACTCCCACCCGGTGCTGATTAAAGTGTGTGCAAGCGCACACTGTTGCTCTGATTTCCTCTGTATGAATGGTAATTCATTTTCAGCCCTGGCCTCTTGGATGGCCATCTGGTTCTCTTTTGGTCACTCACACATCTGCCCCAGAGATTTGGAAAATGGGCTTCATTTAGCAGCCTTCAAACCATCTTCCTGTGACTGAAGCATGAAAGGGAAATCATGTTGTTCAGTCCTGTGCAGCCTGGCCAGTGGGTGAACCAACCCCACTTCCCCAGGGATCTAGAGCTGAGATGTCTTCTGTCACATCTGCAGATTCCTTTTTTGTCTCTCTCTCTCTCTTATGATGGGAACATTAAAAACCCTTTTTTGTCTCTCTCTCTCTCTTATGATGGGAACATTAAAAACCCTAGTGAGAACTGAAAGCGACTATTTCTCCTGAGGCTTTCCTTGGGACCAGATATGCTTCAATGGAAAAGCTGGAGATAAAAGTCATGTTGTTTGTTTGTGAGGCCTCTGGAGCCAGCTGAGGAAGACAGATGATGTCTAGGAGCCAAACATTAGATGAGTCACAGTGTGTTCAAGGCAATCTCATAAGTGCTTCACACAGCATCTACAGAGCATTACTAAGTGATAGACTTCAGCTTGAACCCAAGGGCTAGTTCCTGGGTGACACTGAGTAGCCTCCTCTGCTCCCACAAAGGAAACCGTGGTGCCCTGTTTTGTCTTGGTCAAAAGGGAGACTTTAGGCAGTTTTACAGTAAGAGAAAAATGTCAATGCAATTGTGATAATCAGGGGGAATGCTGACAGACCTAGATTCCCTTTTGCAGATTGTAATCCCAAAGAGGCTAAGAATCCATTGGAAGTAATTGTCATCACCTTTGAGTCAAAAACAGAAACAAAACATAAAAAAAAAAAAAAAAAACACTTAATGCCCTTCTTTGGTCTCTCCTACATCTTATTTTGTTCTGTCTTAGTAATGAGGTTCTTGATGTTGTATGCAGAAAAATGATTGGTTTTCCAATATCTATCTGCAGATAGGGCCCTGAGCCAGCCCTGCCCTGGTGGTCCTTCAGTGCCTGCCCTCATGCCCATCACCTTCTCCTGGAGATTGATCTTGCCTCAGATTTCAGTGTTCTGGGGTTTGAGCAGAATCACTTTCTGCTATACACTTTTAGTCAGTAATCGGCGGCCTCCGGTGTTTCAGATCCTTCCCCTTTAAATTTCTTTTTTACCTCCTGCTTCAATTTCTTTTCTTCTTTCCCAGCCCTGCTTTGCCCACATTCAGATGCCTTTTCAAATATTTCTTCTGTTCCTTTGGCTTTTGGCTCAGATGTTTTGTTGCCAAATACTGATCTAGATTCTACCCTGCAGGGTTCATTGTTGTGGAGAAGTAATCAGTGAGTCCTCCATTTGATAAAGCAGGCATTGCTCAAATGCATTTGAACATCACTACCAGTAGAGAGCTACAGCCCTGGAAATAGCCCCTGTCCACCAACATCAGGTCTGTCCTAGGGACACCCTGCTGATTCCCCCTGTCCCTTTCACTGCCTTTGGGGTTATAATTGCATGCCTTTTTTAGGCAGCTTCCATGAGGGCAGCGTCAATAACTGTATCTCTCTTTAATTTACTCAAGTTGTTTCATGTTCTGAACATCTGTGTAACTCCCTTGCAAATCTACACATTCTGGTCTCTGATAAAGCACACATCCCAAAGCTTCTTCCTAAAAACTTTCATCTCCACTTTTCCAATTTTCTCTCTACTCTGTGTATATGTGTGTGTGTGTCCGTGTGTGTGTGAGTGTTTGTCTGTGTCTGTCTGTCTGTGTGTGTGTCTTTCTGTCTGTGTCTGTGTGCGTCTGTGTGCGTCTGTCTGTGTCTGTCTGTGTGTGTGTGTGTGTGTGTGTGTGTGTGTGTGTGTGTCTGTGTGTGTCTCTGTGTGTCTGTGTGTCTGTGGTTTCAGGGTGTCGGAGATGGAACCTGGGACAGTGCTCCACCAACCCTAAGGCAGATTCCTTTTGTTGTTAATTATTTAGATATATGGTGTTCTGCCTGTATGATGCCTGTACCACCAGAAGAGGGCACCAGATTTGTTGGCAGCCAACATGCGATTGCTTGGAATTGAACTCAGACCCTCTGGCTCTTAACTGCTGAGCCATCTCTCCAACTCCCAGGCAGACTCCTTAAATCTGTTTTTCTCACACCTAGGAATATCCAGAGTGAATGCCCCCTTCAGATGCCTGTTGGAGAATGATTAGGCACTTATGGGGGTGCTGCTTCCCACAGTCCCAACTTCCCTCACACCTGTTCAGTCTGTTCTCTTAGAGCTCATCTTGTCTTCAAAGAAAATGTCTTTTTTGCTGTAGCTAATCCTCATGTCTTTCTTTTGGTTTCTCTTTTCCATCACCACTACTATGAGGGAACACCACAGTGTGTTTTCAGGTCGTTGGAGTACAGTGCAAACCTGGCTGGCTCTACCTAAATGTTCTGGGATTTAATTTATAATAAAAATTGCTTTCTTTTATTGTACAGGGTTGTTTTGGCTATCCTGGATTTTTTTTTCCATGCAAGGTTGAGGATTGTTCTTTCAAGGTCTGTGAAGAATTGTGCTGGAACCTTAATGGGGATTGCATTGAATCTTTTTATTGCTTTTGGTAAAGTGGTCATTTTTGCTATTTTAATCCTATTGATCCATGAGCATGGGAGATCTGCCCATCTTCTGATATTTTCTCCAATTTCTTTCTTCAAAGATTTTTCTTGTCATATAGGCCTTTCACCAAAATAATTTTATATTTGAGGCTATTGTAAAGGGTGTTGATTCTTTGATTTTGATTTCTTCCTTGGCCCATTTATTGCTTGTATTTAGGAAGGCTACCGATTTCTTTTCTTTTTTCTTTTTTTTTTTTTTTTTAATCTTGTATCCTGCCACTTGACTAAAGGTGTTTCTCAGCTGTAGGAACTTCCTGATAGAGTTTTTGGGGTTGCTTATGTATACTGTCATATCATCTGCAAAAAAAATGATACTTTGGCTTCTTCCTTTCCAATTTGTATCCCCTTGATCTCCTTTAGTTGTCTTATTGCTCTAGCTAGAACTTCAAGAGCTATATTGAGTAGATATGGAGAGAGTGGACAACCTCATCTTGTTCCCGATTTTAGTAGAACTGCTTTGAATTTCTCTCCATTTGGGTTAATTGGAGCATGTCCGGATGTCCTTGGGAAGGGAAAATAGAAGAGATTTTATGAGTGGACTGAGGGACAGGTAGGGATGGAAACATAAGTGATCAGGTTCGGAGGTAGGGGGAGAGTGCTGAAAGAGACTGCTGGAAATAGGGGGGAGCGTTTGGGGGTCAGGTAAAAACCAGACACAAGGGAATCTCCCAGGAAACTACAAGGGTGGCCCCAGCTAAGACTCACAGCAATAGTGGATAGATAAACTGAACTGGCCATCTTCTGTGACCAGATTGGTATCTAGCCTGATTGTCATCAGAGAGGCTTCATCCAGCAACTGATGGAAACAAATACAGAGACTCAGAATCCTCAAAAGAGGGGGAGGAGGGATTATAGTAGCCAGAGGAGTCAAGGACACCACAAGAAAACTCACAGAATCAACTAACCTGTGCTCAAAGGGACTCAGAGTTTGAACTGACAACCAGGGAGTCTGCATGGGTTTCATCTATACACTCTGCATGTTTTTTACAGCTGCATAGCTGGGTCCTCTTATGAGACTCCTAACATTGAGAGCAGGGGCTGTCTCCAACTCTTGCTGGCTTTTGGGACCCTACTCATATTGGACCACCTTGTCCTACCCTAGTACATGGGGAAGGGCTTAGTCTTACTGCAACTTGGTATGCCATATTTTGTTAATACTCATGGGAGACTCCTAAACAGAAACAGGAGTGGATTTGGGTAGGGGGTGGGAACAATGGAGGAGTCTGGGAGAGTGACTAGGAAGAGAGGAGGGAGAGGAAACTTTGGCCAGGATGTTAAATAAATAATTTTTTAAATTGCCTTTTTAGCTCTTTAAGTTTGCAGTAATTTGATGGCAACCCCTGCCTCCATGTTCAGTCCCCAAACATGGCAACTTTCCTTTTGGCTTCCAACTTGGTCACTGTAAGGAGTATGGTTTTTCTGCCCACCGCCTGATCTGGTCCCGCCGCCACGCCAGCCCCAATTAACGTGCAGAGACTCTGTATTAGATATAATTCTGTTGGCCCAGTACTAGTTTCTTATCGGCTAGCTCTGTCATAAGTATTAACCCATTTCTATGTATTTTCACGTAGATCAGATTATTCCTGTCACATTCCTCTCTTACCAGGGAGAGGCGGCTGGCGGTTCTGCCTTCTCCAGACTCTCCATCTTGACTCCTCCTCACTACCTCCTCTTTCCTCCTTGTCTCCTAGTCCCTCCTATCTTGCTTTCCTATTGGCCAACAGTGCTTTATTCATTAACCAGTATGAGAAACATATACAGAATGACATCTCCCAGCAGGTCACTACTTAGTTTGAAATTAAACTTGCTGTGTCTGTAGATGTGAGGCTGAAATGAACATTACTGCCGTCTAGAACTTGTCATGTGCCATAATCCATCAAATCTAGAGATACTCTGAGGCCTACCGGTGTGTGTTTTGTCCATCCAACTAAAACTTCCCTTTACCATCCCTGAGGAACTTTTGGGTCCCTGCTAGTGTACATGCTGAATCCTCACACTAGTCCTAGCAGTCATCTTACTCCTTTCAAAGTAAATGCAGTTCTTTTTACTTTCCATAATGAACAGCCTTGAACATCAGCACTTTATGTCAGCCACAGTAGATGCCACATGCTTCTGCTCATACACTTGTATATTGAATGGGAAGGTATATATTCTTCGAGTGGCATTCTAATGGTCCTCCCTCCCTTTTGTCTGGTAGACACCCAAGAAGCTTCTGCTTCCCTGCTCTATCTCAGGCGTGAACTGGGAGGGAACATGGGAATGAATGCTCCAGCTTGGTCCATTTTCCTTCCAAGCCGCTTCATCTGACGTAGGGCAGTGGGGCATTCCAAAGGCCCTGCCTTGCTTCCTTAAGCCTGGCTCTTTAAGGACCCTTGGAGCTATCCCATGACTTTGATGGACACAAAGTTAGGCTTAGTCATTCCTTGCCCTTAGGAATCTTCTTCCTCAGAATCGGCCCATGGCAAAGACATACAACCATCACTTTGTCCTTGGTACCTGTACCCAGCTCAACCTTCCTTTTGTGTCTCTTGCCAGGGATACTCTGTGGGAAGCCTGACTTGTAGGGGTTCTGTCAAAGTGGGTTGCTGCTCAGCTTTCTCTAGTCCTCATCTAAGAGTCACGTAGATCAGATTATTCCTGTCACATCCGATTGCTTATCGCTTTCCAGGGAATGTTCTCATATTCATTCATATTCTTTCTCCATCCCTCCACTGGTTAGTGTGCTTTTGAGAGGGAAGCCTGACTCCATGAATCAGAAATCTACACAGTAGATTCACTTCTCTCCTGCAGCCCCATATTTCAGATGTGGACACTGCTTCTCACAGTAATTGACATTAACTACTAATAAAATGACACACCAGGATGGGTACCTCAAGCTGGGTTCTCTGTCCACCTCCCTCCCTGCAAAACCTGAAGCTAAAACTGCTTTTTCATTAAGAGAATTTCTCAGATGCTAGGATAGGTGAGGGTCTGAAAGTTGTGTTAGGTTCCAAGAGTATAACGGAATTGCCTTGCACGAATTAGAAATTGCTGGAGTGAAGGGAGGGCTTCCAGAAGAACATCTTGCTAATTTATTTCTAGAACAGCTACAAATTTCATTTTTAGAGTGGGATCCTTTGTTATGTGAATTTAGAGCAGGGAATATGTCCAGAAAAAGGATTCTCTTTACTTGGGCATTTTCATACAATAACTCAAGACTAAGGGAAGGCCCATTGTAGTCAAAATTATACTTTGTACACTGCTTCCTGCTAGAACATGGAGCTAATGTGTCTCCAAAGCCTACTTCCTTTTCATTGAATCCCAAGCCATATAATCTGACAAACAATTTTCTGTTAGGGGAGGAAATTACTCTATTGAAATCCAGGACCCATTTGCTTTGGTGTAAATAAAGCTTGTGTTGGAAATTTAACCCGGCCATGTGGTATTGGGAGAGAGTGCCTGATTTTTCATGAAAGGATCATGTCATCTTTTCACCAGGCTATTTACCATGATTCAGGCCTTCAGAAGGGCAAGTTTGGCCTTTTTGGTCTTTTGTCATGGGTGTGACCCAATACACATTGGCTCCTCAAAATTGGATTCCTCAGCATCCAAAACAACCAAGGAGGACCTTGGATTCCTGATGCCCCCTCCCTCTACCCGGCAAATGTACTAATACACCCAGCTAGGTTTTCTTTATACAGACCAGCCCTGTAGTATCTATGGCAACACAAAATGGACTAACATTCCTATGCTAATACTTCCAGAAAGTCCTGAAATAAGTCTTCATTCCTGCCTTGATCTCAACCCTAAGTCCTTTAAAGTGAGTTGTGGTGCATCTAGATCCATTCATGTTTTAGCCATAGTTTACCATAAGATTTCTTTGGCATCAGATATATCACAACTTGTAAGTCATAGAAACTAAATGTCATTTCATTCTTTGTTGCATTGGGAGGGGGGTTGGGTAACATTGTTCTTTTGAAAGCTTTGATTGACCATCTCTACTTTGAAATTGCCCTCAGCTTCTGCAAAGACATGCTCTTTGCATCTTTCTGGCATCTCCAGACTTTAGATCTGACTTTGTACATGTATGTGGTCTCCTAGAACTCAGGACTCATTTCAGATTCATCTTCACATGCAATCTGTTGTGGACCTTGAACATTATGAGCAAAATAGTATTACTTAATAGTCTCTGTTTTCTTTCCTCATCTGTTAGAAGGGCACATTACTGCTTGCCTTGGGAAGCATATTCAATGGAAAAATGAAATGGTAAAAAAAAATGGACTGAGGGAGCCACACACTTATGCATCTTGACTGTCCAAATTATTGCATTAGCTATAGTATCTTAGGATGGGAGGAGCAATATCCTAGTAAATATGAAGCTGGAAATTAAGGACATGGGGTCTCTGCAGTGCACTGGGCAGCCATGAGCCAGCCCTTCTCATGAGCTCAAGAGTTTGTGTGTCATTTCCAGAATCACTCTGATTCTGTGAAAGGCCTGGGAATGTGTTGGAATGATGGAGGAGAGCAGAAGAAATGTACTCCTAACTCCAGAAATAAGGCCTTGGGGGTGGTGGGGGGAATCCTTCTTTGACATAAGCATCTCTACCCAGCTGGCTGTTGCTTTGGGTACTGGCCTCCACCCATCCACTAGCCCCAAAGCCTTCATGGACTTGCAAGCAGAGAACACCTTTCTCTTTAGGTGAGCCATGAGCCTGAGCCTGCTCTGGGAATTGCTGTTCACAGTGGAGATGGCCACTTTCCATGCCTTTTTCCTCTCTCTGAATAATTCCTGTCTGCATGTTTCTTGGTTCCCTGTTGTCCAGATGGTTCTTTGTACTGGGTTTGCACCAAGGTCGGGATTTGAGGTTGCCAAAGGCATTCATCCCTCTGGAGAGCCTATAAAATAACCTTTAGGATTCCCTTCATAATCTAACCCTGGACACCTGCCAGTCCCTGACATCGTAAACTAGTGAGCCAAATTTGCTATCGTTGTTTATTATGGCAGGATTTGTTTTCCTTCCCAAAGCCCCTTCCAAAACTTTGCCCACAACTTTTTATTCTCTCATCCTATAATTCATTCTTATCTGAAAAGATACTTGAACCTAAAGAAGGGAATTTGCAAACATCAGATTAAATAAATCAGATAATTAAATAATCAGATAAAGTCAATATAAATAACCACCTGATGAAAGAGGACTCTTTTGGAAGATCGCTCTAAATGCTTTTTTTTTTTTTTTGATGATTTACACACTAAATTAGATATGTGCATGCCCTTTGCAACTTTGTGTGCAATTCTTAGCATTGAGCTTATCTATTTTCATGTGAGGCTTTTCACACACCCCCTTTTAGAACCTCGAAGGAAAATAAAATTGTAATGTTATTTGATATAGCTATTACATTTTAAATTTATCCCTTGAATTTGGTAGGGTCGTTAAATGTTCATGTGCATGTGTATACATATACCTACAGGCAGGCGTACATGGACATGCATGCTTGCAGGGGCCAGGGGTTGCCACTGGCTCTCTGTTGAAGAAGACAGCCACTTTTTGTTTGTTTTAGAATTTATTTTGATTTACCTGTTTCTGAATAGTTTCTTGAATCCATTCAACTTATTTCTTGAGACGCCCTCTCTCAGAAAACTCCAGAGACCTGTCTCTCTCTCTGCACACCCCTTCCCTCCCCCTTTCCCAGCCTCTCCTACCCTTTCGTGCTCAGGCTACCACTCTCTGCTCTTCCCATGGGCTCTGGCGATCTAAACTCAAGTCCTCAGGCTTGCATTAAGGTGCTTTATTGATTGAGCCATCTCCCCAGTACCTTCCCCCCCCCCCAAATTTTAACAAATACTCTCAAATACCTGAGTCTCCTATTTCAATCCACTAGTGTATTTTTTAGCACGGTTAGCTTTTCTGGAATGCCTAACACTACGACCTATGGAATGATCTTTCCTAAATCGCTTTTTGGAATCAGATGCACAACAAGACCTACAGACATCTGGGCTGACTGATCCTTCCACAGAACCTAGATAGTTCAGAATCCGGCGTGTAGCACATAGGACACTGGGTGGACTGAAGGAAATACACTCAAGTGGCACATAAGATTTCAGACGAGCCCCCAAATGCAACCAGTGCTGATTCCGACAGAGCCTGTGCCAGTAGATGTAAACGCCAGCATACGCAGTCCATACACAGTCCATAATACTTGATAATAAAGGACTGTATTACTACTACTCATTGACATATTGTCCACACTACACTTTTTATCTTCATTTTAGAGTCAGTTTCTTATCTTAGCAGGTGAATGTAAAATGTTGTACCTTGCACTGGCCTCTCGACTATCCAGAGCACCCCATCCCACCCCAGCCCTAGTGATTGGCCTAGATCATGTAGGTCTCACACTGTGCTCTTTGGTATTTCCACAGTGGCAAGATTGCCTTAAACTGCCATTTTCAGAACATAACCCTGACTGTCACTGACACAAATCACAATTTTAGAGACAGGTTTGGATTTTTGGTTTAATGTTTCCCTGTGGTAACCTGTATCCTACAAGACGATCTAACCCGTAAACCAGGAGTCCAGGATTCTCAATCTAGCCTTGCCTCTGGCTACCCTGGGGTGACCTTCACCAGGTAAAATGGGAGCAGAAACAGCCTCAGGGGTCCTTTCCAGCCCGAAATCTCCCTGGTATCTCTGAGGGGACACTTGCCTGCTGGTGGCACACTGGTTAATCTAAAGGATGGGGCCTTCATCCTGTTAAGACATTTCTCTCACATGACATCTGTATGGCTGCTTCTCCATCCTGGCTGAGGTAACTCCTCGGAGGCCCAGCCTTTCCCATCAGCTCTGTGCTCTGCCTTCTAGATGCCGGAGTCAGAAGAATCCCAGGACGTAGGCAGCTCTGAAGAGTCCAAGGGGAGCTTGGAAAGCCCCAAACAAGGCAACAGTAAAATGAAGCTCAAGAGTCGTCTCTCAGGTAAGCGGCCACCGTGCCTGTGGAGAATGAGAGGAGCTAGCATCCTCAGGAACAGGGAACCACCCTATTAAAAGGATGAACACTTTGGGGAGATAGTGGTACGAGGCTCAGGCTGGCCTGTAGCTTGTCAACTATCCCAGGCTGGCCTGAAGTCACCATCCTCCTGCCTCAGCCTCCTAAGTGGAGAGTTAACAGGCTTACACCTAGGGAGATGAGCCCTTTATCTCCTTAAAATTTCAGAACTGTTTTCCTCCAGTGAGGCATACTCTGGCAGAGCAGCTACGTTAAGCCTAGCTGCCCACGTGACTATTTCTTTTGTGCCATCACAAAGTGTGTGTCAGTGTAGGTGTGTGTCTGCTGAAGCTTCAATTTCCCGAATGTTTAGCTCGTTTATCTTACGAGGGTCCAGACGACCCTTTCAGTATCAACTCTGGGGTGGCCCATATTCTCAGCATGCACATGCCCCCAAAACTCCCTCAGCTGCCTAGAACAAGTGGCGAAAGGATTTTATCTCACATCACATTTGCATCTCAGCTAAGCACGAGGTGAAATGGCAGAAGAGGTTGCAACCTTCAGAACTGATAGATTCCATAGTCTACGTGTCCTGGGTACCTCCCTTGATGGCCTGACCTGGGCTCCAGGGGAGACAGCAGAAGAAGGCACACATGACTTTCATGGGTCCTTTGCACTCTGCCTTGTCAGATACTTTTTCCATCAAAAATTAAATTTCATGACTGTGTTCATATGCAGATGCACAGTGGGAACTGGGAATATCGCTCAGTGGGTAAAGTACTGAGTTCAGATCCGCAGTACCCACTCAAAAGCTGGGTTTGGCACTTCTGTAATCCCAGCACTGGGACAAGGACAAGGGTGTGGCACACACAGGTGAAACAGCAAGCGTCAGGTTTAGCAGGAGACCCTGGCTCTAAACACAAAAGTGAAAAGGAAGAGCTCTGGCCTTCACACGCATACAGAGATGCAAGTGAGCTGCATACACACCAATACACCACACACCCAACAGGTTTCACATGCACATAGCTCCACACACATGCATACACTGAACTCATGTACACATCTACCACACATGCATTTATGTGCACATGCATGTAATATATTCATGTGCACATCTACCACACACATGCATATAATGTATTCATGTGCACATCTACCATACACATGAATTCATGTGCACATCTACCACACACATGCATATAATGTATTCATGTGCACATCTACCATACACATGAATTCATGTACACATCTACCACACACAGTAAGTTAAATAAGTAAATAGTGCACAATAACAGAGGAAGACGCAGATTGTCAACCTCTGGCCTCTACACACACTGCATGGACTTGCATCCTCCCACACACCTGCATACACACATGCATATAACACATACTGACATGGGAGATATGTACTGAATTGCTCAACTTTTCCTGCATTTTAAAAATGTATGAAAGTGCTTTTATGGTCTCCAAATGTAGCATGGGTTCCTGGCACAGTGCCTCCTGGCCTAGTAGATAACTTGGTTCCAGCTGCCACTCACGGGCGTTGGGAAGGGGAGGCAAAACTTAGCTTTGAGCCCTTAGCAGTTGGTAACATTGCATCCTTAGGCTGTTTTTAAACCTCCCTCAACTTGCATTCTAACAGCTGCCCAAGAAAATTGATACCCTGACTTTGAAACATTAGGTAATGTTTTTGTTTCATCATGTATTTATTTATTGCTACAGATGTGTGTGTATGTCATGCACAAGCGGTGAGTAGACTTGCGCATGCCATGGCACATGTATGGAGGCCAGAGGACAATTGGGAGTTGGTTTGCTCCTTCTACTTATAATTGAACTCAGGTCATCCATCAGGACTGCACAGCAAGTGCTTATACCACTGGGACCCCAGTCTTAACTCTCAGAAAATTACCCAACACAATGCATAGTGTATTAACGTCTCCTATCCCATCATTTTCTTCCACACCCAGATCCCAGGCAAGGAAAGGGATGGTGCTGCCAATGTAGAGTATCTGGCCCCCATCATCTGGCCCTCTGCTGTGTTTATTCTCAGAGAAGATAAATAGCTTGGGACCATAAAGTACATCTCTGCTAAAGCTCTATTTACAAAAATTAGTTATTTTGGTTGACAATTGGGAATAATTAGGCAGCATCATGTTAGGTTGATTTTTTTTTGGGGGGGGGTGGGCAGGAAGGGATGGTATCGGGTAGAGGCTAGAAGGCTCCATGGCATCAGGTAGAATGCTCTTACATGGAGGTAGTAAGCAGGTCCCCACCAGCTGAGAGAAATGCTTTAAATCCCATGTGTACAAGGGCAGACAGGAGGTAGTGCTTGGCTTGGAAGAGTTTATCCACTGTACTCAGTCCCCAGGGAGGCTCTCTGAGTTCTCAGGAGATACAAGGATCTTTGAAACCGACTGCAGTTACATTCCTTATTTTATAGATGAGATCAGAGTGGCTAAGGAAGTCCCCAAAGGTCACTGGGTTGGAGCCAGGAAAAGAGCCTATGTTTCAGACATTTCTTCCCACCACTGACTTCCTCAAGACAGTGAAAGGAATTCTGTACCCTACAGGGAGTATGGGAGGGTGTCTAGATTCGAATGGGGGTGGGTGTAGCTCGGAGACCTTCCAGATGTCTGATTTTTTTTTTCCTAACCATACTGTCAATTTGGAACCAGCCACACCTTTAGCTGATAACCAGTCCAAGGCTGGCCACTGTTTGCCACAGGGGAATCTTCCCTTCTTCTCAAGCCATCTAAGCCTGTGATAGGGAAATGTGGAGCTGCGGAAGAAGTGTGCACAGGCATCAGTTGAATGTGTTCAGTTTCCAGCTCTGCCCCTGGGACAAGTGGCCTGGGACCAGTGACTTCTTTATCTGTGAAGGGAAGGTTACACTATGCATTTATTCTCTCCGGAGATAGGAGAGCCTTCCATGCATCTAGCCTTCTGGAAGACTGATGAAAGAATGTGGTTGGCACTGCCACTCAGAGCACGACAGCAGTGAAACCTTCCCTCAGAAGCACCCATTCAGTGTTTCTACTGCTGATATCATTAGTTACTATGGTCATTTTCATTTTCATTCTTATTGTTCTTGCCCCTTTCCCAACTCCAAGGGAAACAAAAGTTTGAATGGCCTCAGACAGGAAGGCCTTCATGAGAGCCTTTAGTCCCTAGGGAAGGCAACCCACACACACACATGGTGATGGCCTGGACAATGGCACACAGTGGCAGAGTGGCTGGGAGTCTCTCTGGACTGTGGTGCTATTGGATGCACCCAGATCCAGCAGGATAAAGGAGGGCTGAGATACGGGTAGAAGACAGGAGGCCAGGAGGAGGAGAATGGGAAATTTTCCAGGCAATGGGGGCAGTGGGGTGGAGGGAATGAGAAAAATGGGGGCAACTTTTAATCCTCTCTCTTTGAACGGCCTAATAAAGTCCAGTGGCAATAATGATTCAGTCCAGTAAAGCTTAGAAAAGATTACATTGGGGAAAAACTGCAGGCTGCTGAGTTGAGAGATGATGGTATACACAAGGCTGGGTGAACTCACGATAATTACATCCCATTTCTGGAAATGGGTAGAGAAAGGAGCACATGAGCATAGGGCAGATTCATAGGGGAGGGTGGGAAGTGATGAGACTGGCAGCTAAAGAATCTTGGGGCTTTGACAGCACTGTGGACCGGCTGGCTAAAGACTCTTTCGTATAGGAGTTTATTTCTAGTGGGAATGTGTGTGTGTGTGTCTGTGCCCAAGGAGCAGAGAGAGCTGTGGGCTCTCTGCAGCTGGAGTTCCAGGCACCTGTGAGATGCCTAATGGGAGCGCTGGGAACCAAGCTCTGGTCCTCTACAAGGACAATATGTGCTCTAACCGCTGAGCCATTTCTCCAGCCCCACATGGGAGGTCTTAATGCCATGGGATCCACACTTGTCTGCCTTCCAGACCTGGTTGTTGTTTCATATTCTTGAATGAGTCACTGTGGTATTCACATATCAGGGTATTATCAGTGGAAGCTACTGTGTGTGGTTTCTCTCCTGTTGATGACAAGCGCCTCCCTGTTGACCCAAAAGGAATTTTCTTCTACTAAATCTTACTCAGATGAGTAAGCATGCCAAGAAAGATTAATCTGGCCCATGAATTACTAAATTATGAATTATTTAAGTGTGTGTATGAGGTTCCAGCCATTTCCATGAGGGCTTTGCCTAGTCTGGCTCCAAAATGACTAAAGCAACATCATTTGTCATTTCACAGAACATTTTTCTAATTTTCTAGCCCAGGCTTTCCTTCCTGACTACCTCTTTTCTTGCCAGCAGGGATCGCCTTTAATTTCAGTACTTTTGATTTATCCGTGTTAACCTCTTAAGTTTGTGATCTTTTTAAATGCAAAATTTCCTTGGTTGCATAGGGATTTCAGATGTTTGAAAATCTACTTACAAAGTTAATGTGTAGCTTTTGAAAAGTTCAGCCTTAAGTGGCATCCATTAATTGTATCAGCACCCTGTCATTATTAAAAACTAAGCAACATGTGACTTTGTTTGTTTGTCTGTTTTGAGACAGGGTTTCTCTGTATTGCTTTGGAGCCTGTCCTGTCCTGGAACAAGCTCTGTAGGCCAGGTTGGCCTCGAACTCACAGAGATCTGCCTGTCTCTGCCTTCCAAGTGCCATGATCAAAAGCATATGACACTAACGCCCAGCTAACATGTGACTTTTAAAAGTCTACCATTATCTCGTCTTATTACATGAAAAACTTAAGAGAAATTTCTAGGTGGACATTGGACCCCATCAAATGAATCAATTCACAGTCTAGGAGCTAAAGATGCAGTGTATGGAGCTGGAGAGGTGGCTCCGAGCTTCAGGGTACATACTGATCTTCCTTCCGTTCAGTTCCCACTGCTCATGTAAAGTGACTGACAACAGTCCATAACTCCTCCAGGGGTTGCAATAGCTGTCTCTACTGGCTCCTTCACATGTGTACATCTACCCACACACAGACACACCCAAGTACACATAATTAAAATTAAATCTTAAAAAAACAATCTGTAAATAGAAGGCTTTTTTTCTGTCTAGCTGGGTCCCTCTTCACCGGTTTCTCTCTGCCCACTGAATCTCCAAAGCCACTTATAAGATGACCACACAGAGTCTTAACCTATATTTATAGTTGTTTGGCCAACCATGAACTAAAATAGAACCTTTGCCTCTAAATTGTCAGGATATTTTATTAAAACAAACTAAACTTAGACTATATAATATCTAAAATGATAGAAAAGAAACTACGACACCATCTTATCTTGTGTAAACATACTCCACACTCCTTAAAGCAAGCACCCTGCCATTAATTCATAGATGACTACATCATACTGTTAAAATTATGACTTTCGTATTTGCCAGAAAATACCATTAAAACAACATAAGGCATAGATGTGGAGACATAGTTATAATTCATAGTTCCAACAAAGGATTCATAATGTCACATATTAAAATTTAAAAACTTCCTAAAATCAGTGAGAAAATCTAATAAAAGAATGGACATAAAATTTAGGCAGACACTTTAGAGAAGGGGTCAACCAATGCCTATGTATACAGAGGTGTGAGCTCTTCAGCTGTCAGTGGAAGGAAAATTGAAAACCACATTGTGCACCCAGGAGAATGACTGACATTAAGCCTGATGGAGAGCAGAATGACATAGGGAAGACAGGGTTCATCCTGCAGATAACAGCACTGTAGAAGGAAGCGTGCCAGGAGCCAGCACTTCCACATCTGTGTAGCATTGGGAAGACCCTTCACAGGGGGCATGCGTGAGAACACAATAGCTGGAGTCTTGATCCAGATTCATCAAACTATAGCCCACAGATGTATACGTGGCTCAAAATGCTTTCTACATTTCTAGTGGGTTGTTTAAAAAAGAGTAATGTGTGAATAAAAACGTACTACGTGTACCAACACGTACACACATCACTACTCTTTCACATCCAAAGCTGGAAAGGAGCCAGTGTCCTTCAAAATAGAATGCACAAAGTGCAATGTGTGTTTATACAATGAAATGTTATGTAAAATGGAAATGGACAAACTGTTGACCATAAACAGCATGGTCACATCTCATAAATGAAGTATGTTAGGAATTGGCAAGATGGCTCACAAGTAAAGGTTCCTAACCATAATGCTAATGACCTGAGTTCCAATCCAAGTACCCAACTCATGCAAGCTGTCCTCTGACCTCTACATTACATACCATGGCATACATACCAACACATACATACATTACACAAAATAAATAGAAATATAGTAAGTGTTAAGAACAAGGAGCTCTATACACAAAAAGTACATAATCACTAATATAGAGTTCAAAAATAGGCAGAGGTGACCAGTGACATTTAGATCTTAGCATTGAGTGAGGAGCAGTCAGTAAACCAAGGGGGTTTTTAAGATTCTGGTTAATGTGTCTTGATCAGTGTGTTAGAGGCCATGTGAAATTTCATTGATGTGCTTTTGTTATACTTAATAAACATTAATTAGAAATGTTATTTAGAAAGTCACTACTAAGCCAGGCACAGTTGTACATACCAATTATTTCAGCACTCAGGTTGGAAATCACAAAACACAAGAGAATTCTGAATTCTAAACCAGCTTGCCTGCAGAGCAAGACCTATATCAACTGTATATCTCAAAAAAAAAAAAAAAATCAGTATTGTATGTGGAGAAAGCACCCTCCCAGCAGTGAAACCATGGCAACCAAAGTGATGCTCCTCCATCCCCCAATGACCACCTGCTCACAGCTCCCTCCCTCACTGATTTATCACTGTTCCCACCACCCCTGCATTGGACTCAATGCACACATTGCTCCTTAGGTAGTCTTGTCACTTCAGAAACTCCTAGTTTCTTTGCAGCTCAGCATCACTTTCTTTGAGCACAACAGGCTAATGCAGAAGCTGGTGGCAGGGCCTGGGCAAACTTGGTCCTTTGTGCATCTTCAGCTCCAGACCTTGTGAAACCATGTAATGATTGTAAATGTGATGGTCAGGCCTCTCTGTTCAGTTAATATTCTGTTTGGTTCTCATGCCATATCAAGCCCTGCCTTCACCATTTTTTGTTGCAGGAGGTGTCCACCGCCTCGAGTCTGTTGAGGAATATAATGAACTGATGGTGCGCAATGGGGACCCCCGGATCAGGATGCTGGAGGTCTCCAGAGATGGCCGGAAGCACTCTCTTCCCCAGCTCCTGGATTCTACTGGGACATCACAGGTTAATCCCGAGCTGTGGGGCCTTTGATTCACTCAGTCACCATTGCTTGGTTAGAGACCAAAGCACAGATTTGCAAACCCTGTCTCCAAGATTGTGTGTGTGTGTACATTTTATCTTTCCAAAGACCTCTGTGGACCTGTGTTCAGAAGAGCTACCCACTGATAATGGCTATGAATATTTGGACCTAGAGAGAGCGCTAGACCTTTGAAGAGAATGTGGGGTCTACCCAGAAAGATTAGAAAGAAGTCAGCTCCAGGATTGAAGAAAGTAGGAAATATCTCTTAATAGATCTCAGCATCTTGGTTCTCTTCATGCTGTGTGTTTTGGAACTAAGAATTGTTCTCAACTGCCAGGAGACAATGGCGTCTCAGAGTCTGTGGCAAACCACCATTGCTTATTTAATAGGAGCATCATGTGTCAGAATAACAACTATGTTGATGAATGCAAGCATGTGTGCCTGTACCATGCCTAGGGTTCCTACCTACTATCTGGTGATGACTCCAACAGCCAGGATCAAGGTCACTATAGAAGGCTAAAGTAGGTGGTTAGCATTAAAGAGCCTGTTCCTGTCAAGAGCTCTGTCTCTACAACCCTGAATAGGGGTTGGGGTTCATCCTCCATTATCTTGTACCTGATTCACTGGAAACTAGGTGACAGGCTCACAACTAACTTGGAAGGAGGCTCAGTCTCTAGGTAACTTGGGGTTTCTTTAAGTCCTGGTACCATGAGCCAAACAGGAAATAACTAGTGTCCCCTGCCCCTATCAGAAAAACAGGGCCAGAAGAGGAGGTTCCAGTAGCAGTGATATCCCCAGTATCACACTTGGAGACTCATAGGTGATGGGAGTCCAAGGGTCTTGGACCCTTACTTTTAGTGTTATGATTATTCTACAGGTGGATCAACGGAAGCTCAAAATGGCTAAATATTTTACTCAATATTGTCAGAATCTCTGAAGAAAAACTCTAGTCAGGATCAAGTATTTATGGCCTTTGTTTGTTCTGTCAACTCTTACCTGATGGGGGTGGAATGGGTAAGGCCATGTGTCAAAGTGGGTGCTGATTGGATTATTTTATGTTGAATTCACTCCAAGGCAGATTGAGATGGGAGAAGTGTTGAAAGAACAAGGGATAAAGAATTTAATAGGATCTGTTCAAACTCATCTAGACCAACAACAGGAAGGAGTCAAGTCTGTGGCTTCCTTGGAATGACCCATTGGGCCAAGGGAGCAGAGGAAGACCAGGAAGTGGTTGTAGAACCTCAGTGTTGGGCTGTTGGAGGGTGAGGGAGAAGCCAGGGTTTCCTTCCATCATGACTGAGTCCTCACACAGGTTCATGTTTATAGCCCAGAAATACCCATCTAGCCAGGCCCCCAGAGTCAGAAAACTCATGATGGAGTAGAAAGTCTTACCAGAGAGTTTTCCCATCTTTAGTTTGTCCTTTCTCTTATCTTCGGCCCTTCTCTTTCTCTCCCAGGTTTTATACACACACACACACACACACACACACACACACACACACACATTTTTTCCACCACTAAAAAGAGCTGCCCAATGTAGAGTTACTCTGTAAAACTTTGGGCATAGGTGTAAGTAGTTTGTGCCTGTAGCATCCAAGATGGCAGCTGCATATGCCTTAGCTGGAGCACACACTGGTGGAGTTGAATTGAGTGCATTTTAATCATAGTGAGCCTTAATCCCAACATAGAGCCACTGGAGGCCAGTGGGTAGTGCATTATTAGATAGCACAGGTCTACACGGTACAGAGTGACCCGTTGGACTCTCAATCGGCCACCCGGAGCACGTAGGCCTTTGGCTTCTGCTTGTTTCCAAGAGTGGTAGCATGAAACACAGCTGAAGACTGGTGGTCAGAGAATGGGGTCCCCAAGGGGATCATACATGAACCTCTGTGTTCGAGGGTTGGCTGGCAAACCACAGGCTGTGTCTGGCGTGCTCTGCGGTGGTTTCAGTAAATGGGCGGTAACACTGCCAAGCCCACATCATTTATTTAACGAGACCAAGTCTGGGAGGCCCAAGTTACTGGCAGATATTCTGTCAAAATGCAAGTCTAACTCTTCTAAGCCGACAGGGGTGGATGCAAAATACCCATGGCCAGAGGGAACATCTCATTCCTACATATGAATGAAGCAGATACAAATCAAGGGGGAAAAGTATTTTTGTGATGGCTCTTTTCTCCTATTAAACATGAAATGCTATTTTCCCCTTATGGTATGATATCTGTGCCACATAAGACATTTATTATTCTAAGAGAGAGTCGGAAAACTAAAGACTGGCTTTAGCAGTAGTTACTTAATCTCTTGATTATGTTATCAGTATGAATTCTGCTGACACACAAGAATATCATGGGTGAGGGCATGAAAGGGGGGTTGAGGTTGGAGCTGCTGGCCAGAAGGGGGAAGTGTGGCTTATGGGAAAGTATTTGATTTTTTTCCAAATACGAGGGATTAAAGCTGAAATGGCTGCTGTTTCTCAGCAGGGTATTTTATGTGGAAAAAACGGTTGTCTGGGTTTGTGGTTTATAGTTTATAAGAAACATGGGCTTGCTGGGTTTTTGAATGAGTAAATTAACCTTAAAATGATGAGATACATTTTAAACATGATTTTGAACTTGAGTTGGGGGTGGGAGAGATTTTCAAGAAGAGCCCAACCCTAGGGTGGTGGTCTTTGTTCTCCTGACTCTATTCCAGAAGGACCTGTGACATATGGCCGAGGACAGAGTGACACAGGTGCTTGGGGTCACTAAGCAGCCCTTTGTGATGGGGCAGGTATGGCGAGACACAGCAGTGGGAGACCATTAGAGTAAACTTTCTTTAAGTCAGCAGCCCACAGATGGGACCAGTGGCGAATCACTAATACAAAAGACAGCTGAGATTTTTCAAAGTTTCTTTGTATGCCTACACCTGCAGCTGGGTGAGTGAAAATACCTGGTCTTGCCTTGTGCTGGCTTTCAGGAGTACCACATTGTGAAGAAGTCGACCCGCTCGCTTAGCACCACTCACGTGGAATCTCCTTGGAGGCTCATTCGGCCATCCGTTATTTCCATCATCGGGCTGTACAAAGAGAAAGGCAAGGTGAGCTAGTTTCTGCAGACTTTTGCCTTCCAGGTGAGTGGTAGTGTGTTCCTTAGGTAGTTCATTTTCGTTCTTATTTTGGTTTTGTTTTTACATTAAAAAATAACAGCTATGAAGAGGGATAATATAACTTCCCTGGTGTTCCTTCTTGTGACCTTCACAGTGAGAGGCTGGCACAGCCTTCTTGCCCTATTGATATAGGGAGTTGCCAGCCCCTCAGGAGATACTGGGTGGAAGGCAAGGATGGAAAGAATGACCTTCCAGTCTTTTTGGTTCTACTCCCAAATCTTTTCCCCATGGAAAGAAATATACCACCAGCACCCTTAGAGAATGTCCCCTCTATTATTCTGAGTGAAGCTCATTGCTTTGCTGTTATATAAATGTAAAAATAACTTGATGTTATATCAATATTAAAATATCCACATCATACAAAATGGAAAGACTGACATAAATATGGCAACCACAAGGTGTAAAAGAGCTTACAGAGCCATTTTGCTCATCAGTAGGAAACTGATTCTTGGAATCAAAAGACTGACAAATATTAGAATTTGATGTTCAACCTAAATCCCTTCCTTAATATGGCACAAGCCTAGTGCACTACAGCTTGATCTGAGGAGGGAAATGGAGAAGGAAAACTTGAATTTGAAACTTGTTGCCTAACTAAACTCTAAGCCTGAGTAGAAAAGATACCTTGGTCAAATACTACAGTGGGAATGATTTTTGCAGTTAAAGTCTATAATGTCAACTTGGACTCTTGTCCACTGTCTGCTTTGAACATAGGGCCTTGGCTTTAGCATTGCTGGAGGCCGAGACTGCATTCGAGGCCAGATGGGGATTTTTGTCAAGACCATTTTCCCAAATGGATCAGCCGCAGAGGATGGCAGACTCAAGGAAGGTAGGCGGGAGTCTCCTGGTGATCTGTAGTGACAGCCTGAGTCCTGAGTCCTTGAAAGTCTGGCCCCTTGCCTGGGTGCCATGGCAGCTGACGTTGTGCTCTTGAGAGTGTGCTAGAACTGGCTGAATCCAGCACCTCCTCATCAGGATCTTGGGCAGACCACGTAACCGAAGCTCCGCTCTCCTGGGCTACTTGGAACAAATTTGGAATGCTAAAACCTACCTTGAAGTGTTTTTTTTTTTTGTTTGTTTGTTTGTTTGTTTTTTTTTTTTTTTTGTGGGGATGAAAAGAGATGTATATGAGAAGTGGCTTGATGTTTGTGTTGCAGTCTGTATATATTAACTTGGCTACGTGGTTAAATACTGGTCCTTGCTCAAATTGTGTTCCTTAAATATTGCTGAGAATTTGACAGTTCAGTCTTACCTTAGCACTGATGGGAAAACAGAGCACTTTAAAAGCTATTTAATGTCTTGCTGTTGGAATCAATACTGTGTAGCTGGATCCTAACTGGATGCCTTTCCATTCTCCATAGTGTCTACCATGTTATCAGACATAAATATAACTGTCAAGTGATTTTGGGTGTAGATTAAAGTATCACTGAGGTTTAAGTTACACCTTTCAAATACAATTTTGAAATATTTCACTATACCTTGTAGTTTTTGGTCTTTTAAACATTTACAAAGCATATCTATGTATTTAAGCTATTTCATTAACTGTATTACAAACCTATAGAGTGGGTATTTTAGAGTAAGTCTTTTATAGGCCAAGAAACCGGCACTCAGAAATGTTCAGTAACTAGAAACCTGTTCCCTCACTGTGCAACACTGGCTGGCTGGAACTCTCTGTGTAGACCACGCCTCTAATTTGCAAAGGTCTGCCAGCCTCTGCCTTGTACATGCTAGAATTAAATGCATGCATCACCATCCCCAGTTATAGTAGTTTCTTACAATAATGATACTCTTCTCATTGTATATGTTTGCATATCTTAGAAAATATTTATCTGAATTAAGACTGTTTACTTTCATGAAGCAAAATTGCCAGTAAATTGTGAACATAAATTTGCATAACCCATTTTCCCCATTCCTTTTAATGTGCATTTTTTCATCTATAAGAGACATTTATTTATTTTGGTGTATATATGTGTATGTGCAATTGGGTCACAGTGCATATGTGGATATCAGAGGACAAACTAGACGAGTTAGTTCTCCATTCCCACACTGTGTGCCCCAGGACTCAAACTCATGTCATTAGGCTTGGCAGCAAGTTCCCTCACCCATGGAGTCATCTCACTGGCCCAGTATCTGTCTTTCCTGAGATGATTATCAGGATATTTCTCTTTACCTTTATAAATGATATGACTTTTCTTCAATTCTGTTGACTCAAAGTGTAGTGACCACTGTGTTTTACAGGTTTGCTTCTTTAAAAAAAAAAAGAAGTGTCCTGGTTTTAGGCAGAGCTGTAAAAGCCTTCCTGTAACAGTATGATTTGACTACTTCTTGGGCAAAGTATTTATCTCTATCTCTCTGAGGAAAAGTTACTCCAGGCACTATTGGTATCTGGTTTCAGAGCAGTGTAAAACTCTAGTAGAGCAGTCTTAGGATGGATGTACCACCATACATTTGCTGTGAGATTGGTGGAATGAAGCAAAATAGATAGGGGAGAATCAATCATCAAGAAAGGTTGACGAGTCTCCTAAATACTATTTCTTCGTATGTGTTCATTTATGAGAAAAGTAAGTCCCTGGGCTGGATTTCTAGCCTGTTGAGTGATGCGCCTTAAAAGCTCTCCTATAAATTACAGGGGTCATTTCAGAGTTTCTGCCCTGTGTCCAAGTAGATACACCTTCCAGATAATTGAACAGTTGGTGATGCCAGGCAATTTTTAAAGGGAGAATATTTCACTTATAGTATGTTTTGTGCAGTTGCATTAAAGAGAATGCATGGGGCATTGCTACATTTCTGTACCTCATTTAGAGGGTTCCCAACCGCATGACATGTATGATTTTCCACTGTTTGACCTGTCTTCTTGTGCACAGTCTCTCTCCCCTCCTGCACTGCCAGGCAGAGTCTGTGTGGGTTTTTTTTTTGGGGGGGGGGACATCTTTTAGTGTTTGATGAGCTGTTATTCCAAAACACAGCCCATATCATAAGAGTACAAATGAGAAACATGTTCTCAGAAGCCAATACAGTGTCCACATCTGCTGACATTCCAAGAAGGTACTATGAGCATCATGGAAAATGAACTGACTATAGACAGTCACCATTATCTGAGTTAAGGAGAAGCCAGTGGGCATTGCACATACATTCCTCACAACTTAGCATGCCCCTGCAGTCAGTTGTCATCAGCCTGCAGTAATGTCTGAGGCATCCTAAAGAAGCAGCCCCCAGGACCTGCCCCAATAAGACATCCAGACTATTGCTGGAAGCAGGTTTATCAATTCTCAGTCATATCTCAGCAAGATTTTCTCCCTACTATTGATTTAAAACCTATTCCATGTTGAGTCTCTGGACTTGGATAGCTTGTCTTTCTGCCAATAGGGAAAAGTGGCTTCCCAAGCGTGCCTATGTTCATGGCTTCTTTGCCAATCATTTGTTTTTAAATAAAACTACTTAAAACCTAATACTGCAGTTTAGACTCTGAGCATAAGATATTTCTTGTCAAAGGTGCCAGTGGTTAATTATCAGGTCTTCAAGTTTTCTATGGTTGATTTTGGCTTCTGGTGTTGGTTATGATTGGTTAGTTTGTTGGCTGGTTGATATTTCATACTTGTTTTGTATTTGTGTGTGTTGTGGTTTTTGTTGATTGATTAGTTTAGTTTGGGATTTTGTTTTCTTTGGTTTTGGTGATGATAGTGGGTTTTGGTTGACTGGTTGGTTGGTTGCAGTCGTTTTTGGTTGTGTTTTTAGTGCCGACAGTCTTATTTGGTAGCCCAGGCCAGCTTTGAATATTATTACCCCAGAGAGCCTTGGTCCTACTTTCTCAGCCTGTCCAAAGCAGGGATCCCAAGTGTGCCCTACCAAATACAGCCCCACAATTAATTAAATATTGATTATAGAATTATTCCTGAATAATACAAATTGTTTTTTTTTTTTTTAATTTGTCTTCATTATCCCATTTAGGGGACATTCCTGGGAATGTTAGTTAAAATGGATCAAGACCATAAGAGTTAAGTTCGTAGGGTATGCCATTGTAGTTCAAGCCAAGCAGAGTCCAGTAAATTAAAGCTTAATGTACTTTCTTGTTCGGTCTCTAGGAGATGAAATCCTAGATGTAAATGGCATACCAATAAAGGGCTTGACGTTTCAAGAGGCCATTCACACCTTCAAGGTAACAGTGTCCCCTTGGATCTCCTTTGACCTCTTCCTTTTCTTCCCTTCTGGATTTTGACTGTTCCCACTCACTACTTGCTTTGCAGCAAATCCGAAGTGGATTGTTTGTCCTCACAGTGCGCACCAAGTTACTCAGCCCCAGCCTCACACCATGCTCCACTCCCACACACATGAGCAGGTCAAGCTCCCCAAGCTTCAACACCAGCGGGGGACCCCCAGCAGGAGGAGGCCCTGATGAAGGTGGTTCTTCATCTCTGGGGCGGAAGGCTCCTGGACCCAAAGACAGGATTGTTATGGAAGTCACACTCAACAAAGGTACCATTGAGCGCTCCTCACTCCCTGCTTCCTCCTGAATAGCAGTCCAGGATCTGTTCTTCTGTTCATTTTTTTAAATCAGTCGTTCAGAACTCCCTGCTGTCAGCAGCAAACACCGATCTCTAAGCAGCAGGGGTAGTCAAGAGGAGAAATGTTTACTCTTTTTACAAAAGGGGGAGGGCATGCCACCAGTCTTAAAAATTGTCCCCAGATGAATCACGGTGTGTCAGGGACTTGTGTTAAAATGAGTACTTTAAATCCAACCTTCCAAAATTGTAAATACTAGTCAACACTAGTAACTACAAATCACAGGTTCCCAGCAAAACCTGTTGCTTTTTCTCATTTCTCCCCTCCCCCACAAGTACTTACTGTAGAAAGACAATCCTCAATTGTAAATAACCAAGAAATTAGTTGAAGGCCAGCAAAATCTAAAAGGTTTTATATTCTGGATAAAAATATTAGTCATTCTCCAGCTATTTCCAGAGACAGATTTGAGGAAGTTCTTTAGACTAAGCAGAGAGTAGAGCATGTGATAACTTGAAAAGCAGGATTTACATTCTCGTCTGAACCACACTACCAGCTTATTGGTCTGGATAGCTATTAGCACTGTGTAAAATGCTTGCACGTTTTCTGATTACCATGTAATGTTTGCTCCTGTTATCTTCTGTGTCATACCTCTCCCAGAGCCAAGAGTTGGATTAGGCATCGGTGCCTGCTGCTTGGCCTTAGAAAACAGCCCTCCAGGAATCTACATTCACAGCCTTGCCCCTGGATCAGTGGCCAAGATGGAGAGCAACCTGAGGTTGGTTACATCCCTGGCATTACACAGTTCTGGTGTGATCTAGAGTTGTGAAGACACACAGTATTATTTGCTTAGACACTGGCAGGGACAGAGAGAAACATACAGCCCAGATTGGCTTTGAGCTTAATATATAGCCAAGGATGACCTTAAACTTCTGATCACCCTGCCTCTACCTCCCTAATGCTTTATAGGTGGTTTACTTAATTTTTTCTGTGGAATTCTAATATTATGTCCAAGACTAAAGTTAATAACATCTCCAATGATGAAAAGCTCACATAAATCAAATTTGGTTGAATCATAGGACTTTGAATCTTGGTTTCTCTGATGGTTTTAATTGTTAATTTGACACAATCTAGAATCACTTGAGGGTCTCAATGAGGGATTGTCTAGACCAGGTTAGCCTGTAGGCATGTCTTGGGGGAGGATTATATTATCTTATGTTAATTGTGGTGGGAAGTCTGCCCACTGTGGGTGGTGCACCATTACCTATGAAAGGGATTCTGAATTGTAGGAAAGTGGCGAAAGCAAACCCAAGTGTGTGCTCTTGACAATAGATATGACTAGGGGCTTCCGGTTCCTGTGTCTCAGCTTCCCCAGTGATGGAGTACAACCTAGAGTTGTGAGCTACATAAGCCCTTTGTCATATATTGTTTTGTCGGCATTTTATCACAGCCGCAGACAACAAGATGAAAGCAGCTTTCTGCCCTGCTTTGTTGTATTTGGACTCAGAAGTTCAGGGTTAGAATTTTGACAGACTATAACTCTATATAGACTATCTACGGCTACTTCAATATACTCTTTCACTCTTTATTCATTTATGCGAAATTCATCCTATAACCTAGAACTGCTTATATTGGTTCAGTGACTGGATGCAAAAAAAGCCTTGGAATCCTGTGCGTGTGGGAGGCCTTGTTAGTGGTTTATGAACTTTTTCAATAGCTTTCTTTCATTGCCATTTGAGTGACGATGACTAGAGTCACTATCTGTTGTCTAAAATGATGGACCATCAGATTTCTTGACTCAGACAGTTGAGTTATATAATCAGCACTCTGTGTACACAAGAAATCTTAATAGTCTTTTATACAGTAATTGCAGTGGCTGGTGCCCACCTAAATATCACAAAAATGTGCACATGTTACACAAAGCACTCTGTATAAACAGTATCACCTTTCTCCCTCGTAAGCATCTAAGTCCTTTGGCAGTTGAAGAATCATCAAAACAGCATTCATTGGTTGCCATTTTGGAGGCTGTGTTAATAGATTATATTACATTTTTCGTTAATCATCAGAGTGAACTTCCATATGAAAAAAAAAAAAACTTAGCAAATCATCCAGAGTACATTAAAGAAAATATACTTTTAGAACCCAAGGGGGAAAAAATCCTTTAATGACATCCCAAGTTGATGTTTCTTTCTTGAATGGTTCCATATGCCTGGGGCGAGCCAAATGAACATTCCTCAAACCCCATGTAAAGGGTCTTTGTTCTCTCCTGCTGAGCACACTCGCGATAATTTCAACTCAAAATAGGCAACTTGTCCTAAATTTCTCATTTGTTCAAATTTGAAATATTTTTACAAATTCTTAGGTAACCTTGGAGCTTCAGATATTTCCTCCTTTGACTATATTACAATAATCATTTCAAGATGGTAGGAAGAAAGATGAAACTGATGGTGATCAAGAGGCTATCATGTGATGATTACACAGACCTAAGCTAACTCAAGTGTGCTGTATGTGTGTAGTCTCTGAGCCTTTCTGAAGTGTAATTATATAAACCTCTCTGTACAGGACCTCACATACAGTAGGTGCTCAATGAGTGGTACCCTTCATTGTTGCCTTTTCCCAGTTTTATTTAAGTTTACTATTTCTGATAGTGGCCTTGGTCAATTTAGAATATGATGTTTATATGAATGTATTGCTTTTTTTAATATGTGTATAAAGATGAGCGAATGCCATGAAGTATTCAGAAAAGATTTCATATTTTAAACCCTTTCCTGAAAGAAAGCTATCTTAGCTTTTATAAATCTGACCGTTGCCACTATGTGTTATTATATCTCCTTCTCTAGCCGGGGAGACCAGATCCTGGAAGTGAACTCAGTGAATGTGCGCCACGCAGCTTTGAGCAAAGTGCACGCCATCCTGAGTAAATGCCCACCAGGACCCGTTCGCCTGGTCGTCGGCCGACACCCTAATCCAAAGGTGAGGAATCTGTCCCTGCTTTGAGTATGGGACAATGGTTTAACTGCTTATTCAGCCAATGACAGCATTCATATCTGAGCCTCTCTGCCTTAGTGAGAGAGGTCACCATGTTTGGGGCTGGGTGTCAGCCTGTGACTCATGTACAAGGGAAGTGAATCTTGGATCTGGATTTCATCTTTACTCTGGAAAATTTTATTGGAAAATATTGTGGAGGTTATTTGGTGAATGTAAAATCTGATCTTGTGGAAAGTAGGACTCTGAGTAACCTCCATGGCTTCTTAGCTGCTGGTAAGATATTTAAACCTTTAATCCCAGCACTCTGGAGGCAGAGGCAGATGGATCTCTGAGTTTGAGACCAGCCTGGTGTACAAGAGCTAGTTCCAGGACAGCCTCCAAAGCCACAGAGAAACCCTGTCTTGGGGGGAAAAAAGAAAAAAGAAAAAAAAAAGGGGGGGGAAGGAAGGAGGAAAAAGAAAACAAACCTGAACATGCCAGGTTAGATCATCTCTGTAACCCTTTGAGGTTTGGAGTACTTGGGAAGATGGTTCAATGAACAAAGCAATTGCCTTGATGTGAGATTAATTACCTAATGGCTCATTGAGCTTCTGCTACATTGATGGATGAGATTGTAGTTTCCTGAGAAGAGGCCTGTTGCCTGAAGTTCATGGAGTCTAATGAAGATTTCACAAATATACCAGTTTGGGAGCATATTTGTGTTTGGGAGTGACAGCAATCGCTTATGTCAAACTTTCAGTCACCCATGCCCCTGCAAAGACAACTGTTGTGTTAAGGTGTGAGAATGTTAAACAGATGAAAGACCTGAACTATGTTAAAGAGATGCCCCCTCCTGACCTCAACAGACGCTGCTTCTGTGTAATTAAGATCTGAGAGCTCACTAACATAAAAAAATAAACAAAATCACTTTTCAACTGTTGACCCACAAAGACTATTTGGTCATCTCTCCTCTGTACAGTTACTTTTAAAAGTTTTAAGTAAACCATAGATACCTCAGCAAGTTCAAAACCCACCGTATCAGATAATTTTTGTAGAATATATTAGTCAATGTAAAAAAATTAGTTTCTAAAATTATGACCAGATTGTATATAAACTCAAAAGGCTCAGAACATTAGCTCTTCCTGAATCACAGCACAGGAGATGTGGTATTATTTGTAGTATTGTCCTGAGTGGTCCCAGGCTCCCGAGCATCTTAGACTTTTATGACATTTTATACCTATGAAGGCCGCATCTGCAGCAGCTGCTTCTTCCTTCCTCCCTCCCTCCTTCCTTCCTTCCTCCCTTCCTTCTTCCCTCCCTCCCTTCCTTCCTTCCTTCCTTTTCCTTCTGTTGTTCTTGTGTTCTGTCTTTTTGTTTTTTCAAGACTGGGTTTCTCTGAATAGCCCTGGCTGTCCTGGAACTCACTCTATGACGGCTGACCTCAAACTCAGAAATCCACTTGCCTCTGCCTCCTGAGTGCTGGGATGGAAGGTGTGTACCACCATTCCACATCTGCATCTTCATGATGGCATCCTTTTAAACACTGAGTGGTCTGAGTTTGTAGTATTGGTCCTGCCCTATGAAGATAAGTGCTGACAAGCTGTAAGTCAGTGTCTTGGTCTAGGAGTGCGATGGCAGTGGTGATGCTAGGACAGAGATCCCTTTGGACTGATTCAAAGACAACTGCACTGGTTTTTTATTTATTTTAGTTCTTTTTCTGGATTGTTTTGTCTACATGCATTCTAAAAATGTTGTGTGTGTGTGTGTGTGTGTTGATTTAGAATCTGTTCTACTTTGTAAAAATCTTTCTGCTGCTGTCCCTGTGGTTCTCTCTGGGTCACATTTAATGACTTTTTGCTTCGTGATTCCAGCAAGTGAGGGAAGTTCCCAGCTCCTTCCTCCACTTAAGACTCCAACATCCTCATCATCTCTTTTCACACTGTCCAGCGTGCTGTAGTCACCCAATGCCTGCCACCCCAGTGACATTAGAATGTAAGCCACTATCCTCAAGGCCCAGCTATCTCCCAACATCATGTGGGTGGTGATTTGCTCAGAGTCTGCTTCATCTCAGCCCAAAAGCTATTTTGCCATCACGACCCATATCAAAACACTATTTCAGTGCGCAGCCGAATCGTCCATGTAGATGGGTGGTCTGAGACCCCCATTGAATATAACAAATGGATTTGTTTTCCCAGCCACAGTGTAATGGCCTGGGATATGCCAGAGATATGTCCAGCAAAACCACACTTGAGTGTTGGAACCGTTTTCATGTTTCTTCCTAGGTCAACATGATGTTTTTGGTCGTCACATGATACTATATTTTTCTTCTGGTCAAGATTCCATCTTCGATTTAATATATTTTCGTACCACTAATTCAGCATTCCATGCCAGGAAGACATTTTGATACAGAATATATACGCTGCCTTAGGTTTTGTGTGGTTCCAAAAGAAACACCACAGCATTTTCTTCTCTCCTGCCTCTCATGATGTGTGGAGCAGTGGCTGCCCGGCTGGGATATTCAAACCTTCCAGGTCTAGACGGCTAAGGTTTGGACTTGTTAGGATAGCAGCTTCCTGCTCATGTTGAGTAGGAAAAAAAAAAAGTGGGAGGGGGTAACAGAAATCGGCTTTTCTCCCACTCAGAAAAACAGTGGCAAATATTGAAAGTTTGTTTTCGAGAAAAACGCCATCGTCGATGCTGACATTTTCCCTGGCTCATTTGTCCTATTTTTGTTTTGTGGAGGAGTGTATGTGTGCCAGCCAGTGTGCATAAGTGTGTGATTTTATTTCCTGTGAGTCCTACTCTAAAGTATTACATAAAGGCCACGGTATGATTATGATTCATCTATTAGGGTAAACCCTGCATTTATTAAGACAAATCTACATTCTTACCCGAATAAGACTTACGTTAAATATTATTTTAGTATACAAAATTACCATCCTTAATTTAAAATATTCTTACCTTTGAAACAGAAACTATTTTAATTATCTTTTGAAATAGGATCATAGTTTGGTATATACCAAGCTTTATAAAGAAATTTCCCCTGTCATACAGGCACAGGACTTGATTTCAGATTCCCACCACCCACGTAAAAGCCAGGTACTACAGTATACCTCTGTAAACCCAATGCTGAGTGGGTGACGCCAGACGGGCCCATGAAATGAGGTCATTCAGCCTAGCCAATCATTGAGCTCTGGGTTCAGTGAGACTCTGCCTCAAAAATAAGATGAAGTGACAGAGTAAGACTTGCAGTGTCAGCATCTGGCCTCCACATGAACACACATGTGCGCATACACAGGGATTTTTATCCCTTTTGGGTGTGTGTGTGTGTGTGTGTGTGTGTGTGTGTGTGTGTGTGTGTGTTTTGCTTTTTTGAGACAGGCTTTCTCTGGCTATCTTTGCCTCTTGAGTGTTGGGATTAAGGGGGCATGTTCCACCAGCACCAGGCCCATAGAAATATTTTTAAATAAGAATAAGTTGAAACATTTTTGAAGAACAGAATAACAATGGGGAAAGAACTCCCTGGATGTACCACTGCATTAATAAATACAGAAAGAATAGACTACAATAATCATTTTTAAAATCTTCAGAGTAGTGATTATTTCAGCAAAAAGAAGTAATGCTAAAGTCAAAGATGGTGAGAAAGATCCAATACTTTGTATGCTAACTAATTAATTAATACTATACATACAGGCACTCTATTGCACACACAAGGGTGAAGGATGTTTTCGTAGTCCCAAACTATCTCCATAGAGATTACTCACTGATGACAAAAAATTCCAGCAGAGAAGTCTAGCTCATTCCAACATAACTAAGAGATCAAAGTCATCATATCCAGTTGTGGGGTGCATGGCCCCTGAGTGACTGAAGGGGAAACCACTTCTGTGGCCTTTCTGAACAAACAGCCAAGAGTGAGGCAACTATTGGACAGATCCTAACAGAATCTTCTGACTGTCTCCTGGGCTCCTTCCCAATACCAGTATCTTGAAAGACAAAGACTCTGTAGTGAGATATTCACTCTGTCTGCACCTGTTGCACTGACCACACTCACTGGGGGTGGGGACAGGTGCACACATGATCTGGGGGAACTAGGTCTGAGGCAGGGAACCAGGAGAACTCTCTTACTTTACCAGACGGAGACAGAGAGCATCCAGAGGCATCCTTGGGACTGGAACCTGCTGGCGTTCATCTGTCTCTGTTGTAAGTTATTTCTCCCTGAATAAATATCTATTCAGCCTGTTTTTCTGGATACTTATTATTCTGCATTAGACTCAGTCTAGGTTCAGATTTTAGAAGGTGGAAGAACTTGGGAAGCAAAGGCAGGCCAATCTCTGTGAGTTTAGGGCTAGCCTGGTCTACATGGTGAGTTCAGGATATCCAGAGCTACACAGTGAGCCCTTGTCTCTGGGGGGAGGGGGGAAGCAGCTGGAGATGCATGTCAGGTGGGTCCTGGATGGCCAGAACCCACCCTCCTACAAAACAAAGAAACTGGGACACAGGGATTCACAGCAGGTCCAGAACAAGTTCAGTGGCATGGCTCCAGAGCCTAAGTCCTTTGTTACTGTGCACACTTAGTGCAGAAGGAAATTGGAAGGGAAGTCCCAGCCTCTGCATAGGCTGGTGTCACACTCTGGGAGCTAGTTGCAGCCTATAGAAACTTGTGAGTAGGACTTCAGAAGAATGAGGTTAGAGCGATAGCCAAAGCTGGAATATGAAATGTTCTTGAGTCAGTCAGAAGCCCCATGGTGATTTGATAGAGCGGCTTTGCTCCCAGGAGATTCATAATTACGAACTTACAAGCAAAAGATCATCATACCTGCACCCTGCAGGTGACTTACCAGCAGGAGAAGGAGTACTTCACATGTAGTGAGGCATTAAAAGTTAACGGATTTAGGGGCCTGGAGAGATGCCTCCACGGTCGAGAGCATCAGTTGCTCCGGCAGAGGACCCAGGTTTGGTTTCAGCACACGCACACCAGTTCACCACTGTCTATAACTCCACTTGTAGGGAATCTGGTTTGAGGGCACTGGGCACACACATAGTGTACATACATACATGCAGGCAAAATATCCATATGCATAAAATCAGTAAATTTTTAAAAATAGTGAAGGGCTGAAGAGAGCTCATCCATTGAAAGCATACAATGTTCTTCTGGAGGACCAGGGTTCAATTCTCAGAACCCACATGGTACCTCACAACTGTCTGTGGCTCCGGTTCCAGAGGAATCTGATGCCTTTAAACCAATAAGTGTTAAATAATTGTTTTTAAAAATTTGTTTTTAAAGAAATAGTGAATTTAGGCAAATAGTATAATAGTCTTATACTGTTCTTACATTTTATAGATGTTTTGTTTTCTAATATATATTTTTATTTTTGTGTAGGTGTGTTGTGTATGTATACATGCCAGGGTTCACATGTGCAAATTACAGGCCAGCTTGTGTTAGTTGATTCTCTCTTTCCACCACACTGGTCCCAAGACTTGAAACCATGCTCTTAGGCTTGTGGCAGGCATCTCTATCTGCTAAGCCAACTTGCGATCCCAAGGTTTTTTTGTATCTATTTTTAATTTTTAAATTTTATTTATTTAGTGTGTGTGCATGCATGCACGCATGTGTGGGCATGTACATATCATGGTACTGTGGAGAAGTCAAAGAAGAGCTTGCAGGAGTCAGTTACTCCCTGTCATGAGGGTCATCAGGCTTGGTGGCAAGCCCCTTTATCTGCTGAGAAATAACACTGGCCTCACCTTAAGTTCTTCACTAAGGATGAGAACTAAGTATTCTAGAGAAGGACAGATACAGTGAGTTTGATAATCTTCGCATATAAGTGCAACCCGGGACCAGTTGGTGGGCTCGTTGCATATACACTGTTTGAGGCAACCCCTCAAGCAGCTGGACTTACATGTTCTGAGTTACTGTTTCTAAGAAGTTCCCAGTCTCTGACCTTCTGGTCCTAACGCCTTTTATTGGGATAAAAGAAATCCATAAATACATCTAATTTGTACTTTCTTCTGAAAATCAGGTTTCTGAACAGGAAATGGATGAAGTGATAGCACGCAGCACTTACCAGGAGAGCAAAGAAGCCAGCTCTTCACCTGGCTTAGGTATGGTAACGCCACATTCTCATTCACAATTGAGAAGAGGTTCTCTGAATTCACTACCACTCCCAGCACCACCACCCCCCACGCAGTAGCATGAGATTCTCTGTAATTACTAGGGCTAGCGACAGTTGCTGTCAGACAGATTGTATGTTTCTTCTGGGTTCCTCCTTTTGATTTCTGCACTTATTTAATGTGCTTCATTAAAGACCTAACCATGCATGCTGCTTATATGAGTTTCAAATAGTTTGAAAAAGTAAGTTAACAACCATTCACAAATCTCATTTGAAATACACAGGAAGAGGAGATTTGACACCAAACTGAGTGATTTGATATCAGAGTATTATCCATCCAAAAGCTGAGGTTTCTTTGTGTGGATTTAAAAGTTTCAATGCAAACTGCCTCCTGTTTGCTGCTGGAGGCAGCAAAAAATTCTGAAGTTTTTTCTCCTGTGGAAATTTTCAGGCAGAAAAGAAAGGACTGCAAGCCTCCTCTGCATTTCTTGCTAACTTAAAGCATTCTTTCAAGTTTTAAGACAGTTTCCTCGGTGCACAGACCTAGGAGGAACTCTACAGACGTTGCTGGATTGGCTAGAGACTTCTCTGACATTTAGACTGATACTCTGGAGGAATAGGCACTCAAAGATATGAGTTACTGGATGTCAAAGGAAAAGGAACAGGATTTGGGACAACCATGAAATCCCTGATGATTTGCATCCATAATTAATATATTTAAAGTGGACTGAGCCATAATAGGCTCTTTATTTGGCCCGAGCGCCGGGTTCTCTTATCCCGACAGTTCTACTTGATCAGTCAGCAAAGATCTTTTTTTTTTTTTTTTTTTTTTTTTTTTTTTAAAAGCCGGAATTCTCATGCCCTAAATCTCTTTTGCCTGTGACATGTAATTTAAAGTCTACAGGCTGAGCTCTTCACCCTTCAGCTAAAAAGTAAGATCGACATCCAACCACTTCCCTAGTTCTTTCAGGAGTTTCTTGGATGGGGTTCATTGGTTCATTCATCCTTTTGGCCATTCGCCAAGCGCCGAGTACTTAGCCAACACCAGGTGCGATGTGCAGGCAACACCACTGCTTGGTGGGCTGTGGAGCAGTGGGGAAGGGAGATACAAAGATCACTCACATTAAACTGTGCTGTGTGCACGGACACTGAGGTGTGAGCCAGATAAGACCCTCGGTGATACCACGGAGGAGGAGGAATCATAGCCAGGGTCCTGCAGTGTGAGCAGTCTTGAGTGAGAGAAGGTGGTAAGGTGGGAGGGGGTGGACAGGTACCCAGATAGACGAGATGTGGGGGTGGCTACCCAGGTAGGCCATATGCATGCTTTCACCTATGCATGTAACACTCAGGCAAAGAAATTCTGTTGAATATGTTTGCTGTGTCTCCCCCACATCCCTGTGTGTGTGTGTGTGTGTGTGTGTGTGTGTGTGTGTGTGTGTGTGTGTGTGTTTGGGGGTTTCCTTAGTAAAATATGTGAGCCTGCTTGTGACTTGAGATTAATGGTTTTGTAAATCCCTCCCACACAGGTACTCCCTTGAAGAGCCCATCTCTTGCCAAAAAGGTGAGTCAAAAGGCACTTGGAAACCACAGACCAATTTTTAGGAACTTCTCAGTCAAGTCCCAGACCCCGGTACTTATTTCTGCAAATGAACCTTTTGCCACTTTGTGGCAACCACACCAATTTGAAAGCCAACACCCAAAGCTATGTTTCTCTTAGTAAGTATTCATCCAAGAAAAGAGCAGAGCAGAAAAGTAAAAGCACGAACCTTACAAACTGTTCCCTATGTAATAAAGACAGTGTGGATTGAGAGAACCTGCAGCTGTCAGGACTCTGTGGGACATTCCTCAGCCCCACTGGATCAGGATTCACTCTGGGAAGCCCCCACCATCACCCCACCCTGCCCCGCCCTGCCCCACCCCACCTCACCCCATCCCACCATCGGATGTTTCTTGAGTTGGCTGGGCCATATGGCTTAGTTTTTCCTTCTCCTTTCCTATCCATTCTCTCTCGCACTGGTTTTGTTTTGGATTTGCTAAGATGATTGATAAACTACTCTTGTGGAGGCTGGAGAGATGGCTCAGCAGTAAAGAACACTGACTGCTCTACCAGAGGACCTGAGTTCAATTCCCAGGACCCACATGGCAGCTCGTGGCTGTCTGTAGCCCCAGTTCCAGGGAGTCAGAGACCCTCACACAGACACACATGGAAGCAGAAGACCAACACACATAAAATTTTAAAAAGTAATTAACTAAAAAAGACAACCTACTATTCTGTTTTTTCCTGGTCATTGCTAAAAAGTTCCTCCATCTAAAAACAGTATCTGCCTGTGTTAATGCACTGACTATTGCTCTAGCCACCCTACAGTAAATGGAGATGGGTGGTTACTATCACAGCCGTTCCCAGTGATCAGGGATTAGAACAAAGTGCCCCTGGAAAGCTGGGAAGTCACTAGCATTGCTATGCTCAGCTCTGGTGTATCTCCCTAGACTCCAGCCTGTTGTTTTTCCAATAGGACTCTCTCCTCTCTGAATCCGAATTCTCCCAGTACTTTGCTCATGATGGGCGGGGCTCCTTGTCAGACTTCGTGGTGGTTGGCTCTGAAGACGAAGACCATCCTGGAAGTGTTTGTGGCATCTCGGATGATGGCAGCCTGCTTCCTGGACCCTCCGGTGAGCACAGAAGCTCTAGGGAATCCTGAACTAACAGCGCAGTAAGCAGTTGCTAGTCCCCCATCCCTACTGGAGGCCTTGCCCAGGATAACAAGGAAGCAAGGAGAGAGAGCTGAGTAGAGGCTGCATCTACTGGGCAGTGGTGACCAACTGCTCAGGCAACAGTGAGTTGCTCCACACACATTCTTAGCACCAGTGGTGAAGATAGCTTATCAGGTCCCCTCACATGCTATTTACAGCATGTCGCCTCAAGTTTCATGGCATCAAATCAGAGTAAGCAACCTGAGGCACTCAATTCAGGGAACCCCCAGCAAATCCCAGATCTATTCCCTCCCTAGGCTGTAAACTTAATTCTTAGAAAACAGCAAGTTATATATGTGGGACTGGGACTATTAGCAAAAGGTCACTTCCACCCAAATGCCCTTGAGTTTCTCCTCAAATGAGATCATCTAACTATATTGAGCTCTCAGACTTCTGTCAAGGTTTCTTTTCATTCCTAATGTTTGAGCTTCAGAGAGGCAGACAATGGCAGCTGTGACTTATGGGAGCCGCCGCTGGATGTGCAAATGGCAAGCCTGTACTTTCCACTGTAGTGTGAACATAGAGCATGCCAAAGATCGGCAGAGTCTCATGCATGCTGTGCCTCAAGCATGCCCTTCAGAAGCAGACAGCTTGGGCTATAGATAAGGAGGGACCTCAGGTGTTGAGGGGACACAGGAGGAGCATGCTGCCTGTGTTACCTGATGGACAGGAGTTCTCAGCATTTGGGCCAGACCCTCAACAACTTGGGAAAGAAAAATGAAGCTAAACTGTAGATTCTCCATCCCTAGAAAACTCGCCATTCAAGTTAAATAGCCCAGGGTGAGGAGATGGGTAAAAGATGACTCAGTAGAAATAAGGATGAGTTTGGATCCTAGAAGCCACATAACGGCAGGAATCAGGAATCTCAGTACAGACAGATGAGAGGCAGACAGGAGAACCCTTGGGTGTTTCAGGTCAGCCAGCCTGCCATGTGCAATGGCAAAACCAAGGCACCCTGTCTAAAATGAGGTGGAAGGTGAGGACCATGTATAAACATGTGCCTACTCACCCACACTCACACTCAAACACACACACACACACCTCTCGAGCACAGATATGCATGTGTATATATGTATCAATATGTACATTTACCTGTATAAAAATGGGAGTGAAGAATAAAAAGAGAAACAATAGGCTGGCTGCCCTCACTGTTTGTTTGGACCACAAGAAACAATGTTGTTTACATGGATGTCCAGTACCAGAAGTTATGCCTGGCATGTGAATTCAGAAGTGATGATGTACAGTGATGGGATTGTTTTGTTTGTTTGTAAGTAAAGCAGACTTTACTCTTGATCAGGAGGTTGTGCTTGGAAGAGCAAACAGTGAGATTTATTTCTTTAAGGTTATAAAGTCAGGCCAGATTGGAAAGCTGTTTTTTTGTTTGTTTGTTTTGTTTTGTTTTGTTTTGTTTGTCTGACTCTTCTGTCTCCTCCCATTGTAGTTCACACAGGGAAAGCCAGGGCCAACAGCCTTGTGACACTTGGAAGCCAGAGGACCTCTGGGCTCTTACACAAGCAGGTAACAGTTGCCAGGCAAGCCAGTCTCCCCGGAAGCCCACAGGTCCTCAGGAACCCCCTCCTCCGCCAAAGGAGGGTACGCTGCTATGATAGCAACGACGCCAGTGATGAAGATGACTTTGATGGTGAGGATGACTGCATTTCACTCCCAGGAGTCCTCCCAGATCCCAGCAAGCCTCTGGTAGAGGATGACACTAGGCCTGCCTTGACAGCCTCTTCCAAAAGTGTTGATGTGAGCAAGCAGGAGGAACGACCCCAGAAATCACTGGTCAGCAAGGCCTGCTCTGTGCCTCTCCTTGGCAGCTCACTGGATCTAGAACACAGCATCCCTGATGGAATGATGGGTACCCCTCCAAAGGCAGCCAGCCTGCCTGGCTCTGTAGAAACTCCCAAGAGTGGGCCTGGAGGTCCTGGGAGAAAGGAACTGTCAGGGTCAAGAAGTTCACCAAAGCTGGAATACAGAGCCACCCAGAGCCCAAGGAGCCCAGAAAACCCCATATCCCCACCACAGAAGAATGCAAATCTGGTGTCCAGACACAAGCCTGTGGCCAGGATCAGCCCACACCACAAGAGGTCTGACACTGAGGCCCCAAGTGGAACAGCCAATGGACTGTGTGGTCAGGACTTGAAAGGCCAGGCTCTGTCCATGATAGATACTGTCACTGGCCATCAGCCAAATGGGACTGAAGAAAAGGTAAATGACTCACTTCTGTGTTAAGTTTGAATATTGTGTGAATGGCTACAGAGTGCTTTGTAAGGCTCAGAGTAAACTGGATGAAAGGGTGATGGTGATGGCAGGATTATCTTTCAACGGTCACTTAATGGGTGCCCATTGCTATGGTGGCAGGCTGTTAGTCATGAGATCACTCAGCCAAAGAGATGTGCGCACTCCCTCGCAGGGCACAGAGCCAGCAGTGATGATGGGAAGGCACTGTGGAGTTGCGGGGGGGGGGGGGGTAAATCTCTGGGCCTGGGGCCAGCTTCCCTGACTAGTTGCCACAAGTTGGGTGATGGCATGCCAAGTCATTGAACCGTCCTGGGCCCATGAGGCAGGGGTTGCTTTCTGCCTTGGTTGGTTGATGTGTGTGACCAGCAGGTGTCAGCTGTCATTCTGTCCAGCTGATGAGGTCATGAGGAATCCTTGATTACTTTTAACATCCTTACAAGGTTCTGCGTGTGATTAGAGCTACGTAGACCTTTCATATCATGTGAAGCCAGGCGTGACAGAGCATGCCTGTAATCCAACACTCAGGGTGGAGGCTGGTGGTTTGAGTTTGAGGCTAGCTCCAGCTACATAACTAGGCCTGTCTCAAAGGAAAAAAAAAGAAACTGTCACACTAAATAGCAAGGCCATGTCCATTCCAAACTTACAACCCACCATGGTGGACACAAATTAATTGGTATAACTAACTGTTCATATGTTCATTATCTAATTGGGGGATTTGTTTGTTTGTTTTTGTTTTTTAGTATGTCCCTTCTTGTTCAGTCTCTGAACAAAGAGTCTGAAATGATTTTAAGGCCTCATTAATGAAGATAGTTCATTGTGATTTAATGGGCCTAGAAAATACAAAGTAGTAAAATCTGTATGAGGTAGAAGTTTTTTGTTTTTTGTTTTTTGTTTTTTTTTTTTTTTCTTAACCTTACACATTCACATTTTCTCCTCTCCTCAAAAATTTTATTATTTTATTTGCTAGGGCTGGAGCGTGGGTTCAGCTCTTCCAGCTATCCCAAGTTCAATTCCCAGCTACCATAGGTGGCTCACAACCTTCTATAATAGGATCTGGTGCCCCCTTCTGGCGTGCGGACAAACCTGCAGAGTACTCATGCATTAAAATAAATCATTTTTTTTTTTTTTTTTTTTTTTGAGGTTGTATTTACCTCCAAGCAGTGCATGCCATTAGTGTATGTGTTCTTTCCCTTTAGAAAATACCATCTGGGCAGGAGGCGTAGCTCAGTGGCACAGTGCTGGGCCTGCACAAATACACGGTCCCAGGTTCCAGCCTATCCCTCCCTACACACTAGATCACCATCAAATTTTAGACAACCGTAGAAGGGCCAGGTTAGGATTTTTATTCATAATTATGCATATTTATTACAAACTGTTCTTGCCAAATATAGTGTCACTTATCTGTCGTGCTAGCAGTTCTGATTAGACAGTGATCCTTGGTTAACACAAACACACAGATATAAACGGGGGGGGGGTATTTTTTAATTTTATTTACTGGGGGCATATCCTGTCTCTGTCTCTCTCACACATGTTCTCCCTCTAGCTCTCACTCAATCACACATGTGCCATGCTGTCACTGTAGCAGTCCAGAGGCCAGCTTGTAGGACTCAGCCCTCTCGGGTCTGTGTAGGCTCAGAGGATCAAACTGAGGCTGTCAGCCTTGGAGGCGAGTGCTTTTACTCACCAAGCCAGCCCAGCCTAAGATTTCATAATTCTGAAGTATCTGCAGTAAGAACCTTTGAGGGGCTGGAGACATAGCTCACTGGTTAAGAGCACCAGGTACTCTTCCAGAGGTTCAATCCCCAGGACCTGCGTATTTACTCACAACCTTCTGTAACTTCAGTCCCAAGGGATCTGATGCTCTCTTCTAGCTTCCAAGGGTGTGAGGTGCAGAGACATACATCCTGGCAAACACTCATACACATAAAACAAAAATAAATAAAACCTTTAAAATGGGCAGGAGAGAGAGGTGGCGGTAGGGACACACCTTTAATCCCAGGAGGGAGAGGCAGGTGGAACTCTAGAATTCAAAGCTAGCTTGGTCAACAAAGCAAGTTCCAGGACATCTAGGGCTACACAGACAAACCCTGTCTCAAAAAAAACAAACAGCTTTTTAAAATGGAGTTGGAGGGCGGGGGCTTGAGCACTATTTTTATGTAAAATGTTTTTCTTGTAAAAATTTTGGTTCTAAGCTTTGATTTTATATATATATATAAAAGAATACCTCTCACTATAAGACATCTCAGATAAGAGAGGCCAGTATCTTCTCTTCTAAAATCTTTTGTGATGTGGTGGTTGTTGGTGCGTGCGTGCGTGTATGTGTGTGTCTGTGTGAGTCTGTGTGTGTAGGTACTCCCTTCCACAGGCCTATACATAGGTGAGGGAGGGCATCAGCCCCCCCCCCATATCTGCCTGTCTCACTACCTTGAGACCGAGTCTTTCACTAAACTGGAGCATTTTCAGCCAAGGTGGCAACTGTGAGTAACAGTGACCCCCGCCCCCATCCCCCAGTCCAATGCTGGGGCTACAGGCATGAACTACTGGCCTTTCACATGGATGCTGGGATCTGAGCTGAGGCCCTTGTTGTGTGCACAGCAAGCAAAGCACACTTCCGGAGCCTTCTCCCGGTCCTAGTCAGAAGTTTGTATTAAGGTAAAATTCATATATAACAGAAAACTGTTTTAAAATACACAATTGAGGGGCACCCCCACCCCCACTTCTGTCCAGCTGCCACTCTTCTGCTGCTTTTGTTTCCTTCCTCCCTTACCAGTAAACAGAAACTCAGTGCTTCCCTTAGCCGATGACTGACACTTTACAGAATGAGTTTAACAAGAGTCGTGAGAGACGTTATACCTTCCCACACACACTTGTGTGCACGCATGCACACACACACACCTACCTATCTCCCTAGCTACCTTTGGGCCACTTTATGATGCACCAACTCAATGGATGAATTTTGAATAAATATGACTCGGCTTCTTAGTGAGTTTTGTGCTGAGTATTCCATAGACAAAGGGAAGATAAAGTAATTGGCACTTGGCCTGAAGGAAATGTAGAAATATCACAACCCGTGTTCATTTCATCCAGTTTGCCCTCTCCCTCACTAACAAACTAAGGCATTGATTCTATAGTCTTGGCTATCCTAACAAAATCTTAGAAGGTACCTCCCACCTTATAAACCTTACCTGCTGTTTTTATAGCTATTCTCATTTATCCATCTTTTCTTTAAAACTTTTGAGATTTGGAAAGTCTTTTTATCCCCATTTGAAAGCTGAAAACACTGAGGCTTAGGGATGAGAATCCAGAGCCTGGATGGAGCAGCTCCCAGTCTGATTTCCCTCCACTGACGATGCTGACTGAGGCACGCTCCACTCCCAGACTGATCCTCCTCTACTGTCTTAGGATGCAGAAACCCTGAAAAGCTATTAACATGGCTTCTGCTTCTCATTGTGCCAGGAACTTCGGGGAAATCCCACCCCGGGGGACAGATCTGTCCCCACCAACTGTGGACCAGCCAGTACCCCATGCCACCCAAACACTGGACTCCCCACAGAGAGCCTGCAGGGAGCTGCACCAGGGTGCGGGCCACACCCTGAGACTGGTAAGACTGTTATTGTCGGTTCCATTGAGGCACAGGTAAACACAAATCCTGAGGAGAGTATTGCAAGAAGATCATTTTGAGAAGGGAAGAAAAACCACTGAAGGAAATCAATATTTAGATGTGGACTTCATGATGTGGACATCACTGTCCCCAATCATTGTGCCTAGCACCCCCCCCCAAAAAAAAATGCATTCCACCTTGAGTACATCCATGTTTGGTCTTCATTTTGTGACATAGATGAGACATAAGAAGTGCCCCCCCAACCTCCATAGTCTGCTTGTATGAATCAAGTGTGCTGAGAAACGGCAGTAGAAACCTCCACAAGGAAAATAAGAAGAAAATAAATATGTAGGGAAAACTACCCAAGTGTGATAGAGACTGACTGACAGCATGGAAGCAGAAATCATGGCCACTTACATCTCGAGATTTTTTTTTTTTTAAAGTCAAGCTGAATTAAGTGATGTTCCTGCTTTCTCTGTGGAAGAGGAAACTTTTCTTAGTGGCTGGTAATTACTGTAATGGCCTGATAGCTGCTGAAGTGTTGGTGATCTGTGGTAATCGAAAAATTGGAAAGCTCCCTGGTCAATCAATGCAGTCCCATAAAAATTTTTATTATGTTTTATTTATTTTGTATGTGTGTGTGTGTGTGTTTGTGTGTGTGTGTGTGTGTGTAGATAAGGGCATGTATTGGTATATACACACACCGAGGTCACAGGACAATTTGACAACTTCCCATAATCCATTCTCTCCTGGGAATTGAACTCAGGTCTGAAGGCTAACAGCAGGTGCCTTTACCAACTGAGCCATCTCACCAGTTCATGGATGTCCTACAAACTTAAATTTGGAGCTGTAGAATATCTACCTCATGCTTTTTTTTTTTTTTTTTTTTTTTTTTTTTTTTTTGAGACAAAGTCTTACTTTGTTGCCTTCACTGACCTGGAACTTGTAAGCACCACAGTCAGTCCTGGGAGCATGAACCACAGGCACACCCACCACACCTGTCTTCTACCTACACACTGTTGACTACTCCAGGAAAAAAAGGCAGACCCCCACCCAGAAGCACTAAATAGGTCCTCCTTCCTCAGTCAGTGATGAGTCCGTTACCATGGTTTCTGCTCCATCTTTCAGGTTCAGTTCACAATCACCCACTATTGAAGACATGTTAAAAGGGCAATTTTCATTAGCAATTTGACATTACTGCTAAGCTTGTTAACTTAAATGGGGTTCCATTTGCAGAAGATGAAGTTACATGGAGACAGTTCAGAATGTCACCTGTCAAAATAGGTTTCATTTGAGACCGTGCCCATGTGCATCCTAAGAGAGCACATTCTGTAGCACGATTGTCCGGATGTTCTCCTAGGATCCTCCATTGCCTTCCAAATCGAAGAGGCAAAAGATTACTTTAATGCCAAAATCAATCTCCTCCTAATTTGAAACAGTATAGAAAATCTATCCACTCAAGGAATTACTCTAGACAGTCGAATGTTCTTAGTCCTGAGGGTTTGTGCTTTGAAGAGGTGTTTATATAGGCAGGCTTTTTGGACCAGAGAGGCATTTAGTCTCCCAGCCAGAGAGCCAAAGATAAGACATCTGTTCCGTGTTCCCTGGTGCTTATCCACCTGTTTGTCTGTCTGTGCTTCCAGCCCTCTGCAGGTGTTTGTCTCTTCCCTCTGGACTTCCCACCAATAATAAGCCTTAGGGAAAGGAGCAAACAATAAATACAAGTGCCAGGAACTGGTAATGTTTAATATGTAACAACACATGTGCTATATTAACGTATAAATCACCTTGAAACATACCATTCTGGTTATCATTTAGTTCTCACATGCAGAGCCTGAGAGAGTTGAGGTGATAATGCTCTGGCGCCCTCTAGGGCTTTGGAGGTATACCTGAAGTGTTTGACCCACATTGTTACCTGATTCCTACAAGTTTAGCGCTTCTGTCTTTTTGTATAATTTCCATTCTTTCTCAGTTCAAGGGGACAGCAGAGACCCTGACTATTGGGCATGGCCTTGCTTCCTTCTAATTTTATCATAAATAGCTTAACCGCTTTCCAGTGTACAGGAAAGATATTCTTCAAAATCTAACTTTTTTTTTTGAAGGGAAAGATCCCAAAACAGGTAACTCACAAAAGGAGGCACTGTTCACCTTTAAAACAAAACAAAACAAAAAAATTTGTGGGGCTGGAGAGATGGCTCAGTGGTTAAGAGCACTGGCACTGGTTGTTCCTCCAGAAGACTTGAGGATCTGGGTTCAATTCCCAGCAACCACACCATCTCACACCCAGCTCACAACCATCTAAAATTAGATCTGATGCCTTCTTCTGGCATCAGGCATACATGCAGAGCACTCAAACATAAAATATAAATAAATATTTTTAAAAGGTGTATGGCATGATACTCAACCATTTTTTTAATTGTGTTTTTTGGGCCCATGAAATGGGTGCATGCTGCCAAGCCTGAAGACTTGAATCCAGTCCCCGGGACCCATATGTAGGAGAGGACTGGCTCCTACAGGCTGTCTGACCTCCACATATGTGCCATGGCACCATGTGCCCACACATAAATAAATAAGTCTTTAAAACCCTCCCTCTCAGAACATGTCTAAAAATGATACAAGAAGCACATGGATGTCAAATCCAAGCTCTGATAGAAGCAGTAGCTCCTAGCAAGTCACACAGATGCCTGCCTCATGGGCTGGATTCTTAGGCGTCTATGGAGTTTCTCAGTGTATACAGTTCAAAGCACTGTGTATAAAACAGTGTGTACTGTGTGTGAGAGAGAGAGAACATATGTGATTTTCCTAAAAAGAATCATATATGCCTGTATATACCTAGCATGTAATAGGCATTTGGTAAGGTCTGTATAGACAGTTTTCCTGAGATGGCTCAGGAAGGAAGATTGATGTCGTTGTATGCAGGATCACACCACCTGACTATAGCTACACTAGCCATGAGGGCTGACCTACAGCCCAGGCAGCCATGCCTGGGTCTCCTAGTTAACCACTCTCAAAACCAGGAACAGAGGCAAAAACCTCCAAGGGCTCACCAGACCTGCTGTGAGAAACGCCCTGAAGAGGTGTGGGGAGTGTAGATACTCTACTTGTTGCTAGCTCTATAATGAAATTTAGATGTCTTCATTACAAAAGTTAGGAAGTTGTTGACCCAACCAAGAAGGAAATTTTAACGTTGCCAGAGCCCACAGAGTATATCTCCATTGCTATTCTTCTGTGTGTCCTGTTGTATGTACAACAGGTAAAGTGTCACCTGTAGTTGTGTGCTTTTTCTTTTCTTGGCATGCTACCTAACACACTTCTTAGCCTGAGATGCCCACAGAAGACAAGCAGCTACCATGGTAACAGTGCTCCTACATGACAGGTGTGGCATGGCAGATCCTGCTGAGCCCTGTTGACTCAGTTACACTGCAGCCTGCTCTACGATGAAGCTGCACCCACATCCCAGAAGCCTTCCACCCTGGGATGTGCCCATTAGTGGCCATTTGATGGGGGTTCCAAGTGAAGCATTATTCTGAAAGGCAGTGCAAGGGTTGCCTACAGATGAGTTCCTATCCCTCAAATAAAACCGTCTGAGGGGCTGGGGATGTGGCCCCTGTTGGTGGAATGCTTTCATGAATGCTCGAAGCCCTGGGGTGCATCCCCAGCACCCCATAAATTGGTTGTGGTGACTTACACTTAGGTAATTTGAGCACTTGAGATGGGGATCAGGAACTCAAGGTTGTCCTCTGATATATAGTGAGTTCAAGGTTAGCCTGGGATACATGAGAACCTGTCTCAAAGCAAGCCTCTGAAGATACACCATTTGCAGTAACTCAGCTCACCAACAAAAGCTGCACAAAAATTTGCCTGTTAGTAAGTGAATCTGAAACTGTTCAATGGCCTTTGACAGCCAGAGAGACATGGATCACAGGTTAGATCCCTGAGCTCACATAGTGAAAAGCGAGAACATATCCATCCCTACAAGTTACACACACGCACACACACACACACACACAGTGTTCTTTTCAAAATAGCCTTTGAGTCCCTTCCTCTTGTCACATTGCCACTTTCCCCTGTGTTTGGTGTCAGTAGAAATAAGGATGTTATGCTTAAAGGTTCATAAGAATAGGTATGGTGCTTGCCACCAAAGACGACTACCTGAATTCACTCCCAAGTACCTACATGGTAGAAGGAAAGAAGTAACTCCTACAAGCTGTTCCTCTGTCCTGCACATGTACACCATGGTCTACACACACACACACACACACACACACACACACACACACACACACACACACAAATAGATGTACTACCAACCTTTAATCCCATCGCTCAAGAGACAAAAACAGATGAATCTTTGAGTGTGAGGCCAGACTGGCTAGTCAAGGCCTCATAGTGAAACCCTGTCTTAAAGAAAAGTGAGAGCCAGGGATAGAGTTCAATGGGGAGTGCTTGCTTGGCATGTTCAAGCTCCAAGGTTCAAACGCTCAGTGCCACCAAAAAGGGAAAGAAATGTAGTTAAAAATCCTATTATTCTGTATGTAGCTGAATTGGTCGGTAGAGTGCTTGCCTAGCATGTACAAGGCCCTGGATTTGATCCCCAGTTCCACATAAACTGGGCACAGTGATGCAGACTTGTAATCTCAGCACTTTAAAGGGGTCGAGTGACAAGTCCAGATGTTCAAGGCCATCCATGACTACATAACAAGTTCAAGGCCAACCCGAACCTGACTTTATCACAAAAACCAACTGATAGCTGGGCGTTGGTGGCACACTAACCTTTAACTCCAGCACTCTGGAGGCAGAGACAGGTCGATCTCTGAGTTCCAGGACATCCAGGGCTACACAGAAAAACCCTAACTCAAAAACCGAATTGATGATTTCATAGGGGAAATGTGAGAGGAATTTAACATTTGGGGTAACACTTCTCAAACCAAGACTTCTTATGGGTGTGAGCCTGTTCTGCCACTGCAAAATGACACATGTCAACATGAGATTACCCTAAGTGAGTGCACACCGCAAGGCTTTCTGAGGGAACACCTCCAGGACGGAACAGCTCTCAGAACTGCTCTGGGACTTGACTTCCCTGTACCTCAGAGCTTCCTGTTTTATGTGCCTTTGCTTTCAAATGTTCTCCTCCTAACTTGGACCAGACTATTCCTCTTGAGCCCCTCTCAAGCTCCCGCCACTGTTGCAGTTTCCTGGAATAACTGGACTTCAGATCTCCGGCTTCTCTGAGCCATGTCAAAGGCAGAGCTAGAGCCCCATGTCAATGGAGTCCCCACCTGTTACATTCTGTCACTCTCCTTAGCTCCGTCTGCTGTGTTAAAAAGCAAGCCCTTTGGCTAAGTGTGCAGGCACAGGCCTGTCTGTCATGGAGGCTGAGAGTCACGAGGGTCAAAGTGGGGGAGGTCAACCAGGGCTCCACAGAGAGACCATCCCAAAGTGCAAGTAGAGAAAGTAACCTTCTTGGGTTCAGTGGTTTGCCTGTTGGTGCGTCTGAGGCTGAAGTCGCTCATGATTGGACAGATGCGAGGATGGGACAAGACAGGAAGCCTCTGCCCAGTCTAGGCCAAAGCTAAGGAATAAGACCTCTCTATTTCCCGAGCTTCCGCCACCAGAGGTGCTCAGGATAGAAAGCCAAGCAAGGGGTTTCTGGTATCTCCTGTGTGAAAGCAAACAGAGAGAAATGGGCAAGTTTAAATGCCTGTCCTGCCTGTTTGTCTTGAGTTATTTTAAGGCCAATTAAATCAGGGTGGTGGTTGTTAGCTGTGATCACTCTGCAGTTTGAGAGACAAAACCAGAAAGACCAGAAGGTCTATATATAGGCTATGGAATGTCTAAGAAACAATAATGAGATTATTTATACCTTTTTAGACCTCTAGAGGGTTTCTGTTTGCTTACATTTCCCCTTTCATCTCCCCTATCACTCTATACAGAACGGGATGGCTCCTCAGCTCCCCCTTCCCCAGGGAAGAGCAGGGAAGTTTATCATGACTCCAGGGAGACCTCCACCTTCACAGAGCAAGTCAACCAGTCTGTGTCTCCCAGGACCACAGAACCTGAGTCCCAGGGCATATTTAAAGTGAAACCAGCTAGCAAGCAGAGCCTGTCTCCCAGGGAGAAGGCCTTGGCTCCTCCTGTCTTTAGAAGGACTTGGGCTGCACCTGGGGACAGCTCTCCCGAAACCAGGAGAGCAGCTGTCCCCATGAGCACAGGAGCAACACCAGCTACTGCCATCTCTCATGTCTCCCTCGTGTCCCAAGAAAGGAGTCGAGGTCCCAGCAAGGCCTTGGAAAAGACGGGACTCTGTATACCTAAAAGCTGGAAGGACGGTGCTCTGCTTGAAGATACAGCTTGTGTGTCTGGGAAGACGTCACCTGTCAGCCCCTCTCTGCCAGTGGCTACTGACAGCACCCTGTCAGGGAGCAGAGAGAGCCCTGTGACAGACACTGACAACTTCATCAGGGAAGCGTCTGAGGCAAGGTCACAGTCCTCTCAGAAAACCGGCTGCAGGGCTCACCCAGGCATTTTTGAGGACCAGCCACCCGAAGGAGCCGGGGATGACAGTTCCCACCATGCCCCATCAGTCGGGAGTGAACAGGCATCCTCCCCAAGGAAGGCTGGGGACACAGGCCCATCCCCGCCCCCACAGTGGGCCTCCCAGCCTTCCGTTTTGGATTCCATCCATCCTGACAAACATTTTGCTGTGAACAAGAACTTTCTGAACAACTACTCTAGAAATTTTAGCAATTTCCACGAAGACAGTATCTCCCTCTCGGGCCCGGGGGACAGTACAGAGCCATCGCTCTCATCCATGTATGGTGATGCCGAAGACTCGTCTTCAGACCCTGAGTCTCTTGCTGAAGCCCCACAGGCAGCTGCCAGGAGCAGCTGGTCACCCCCCCATCCCCATGGGTCCTCTCATCAGGAAGGTACCAGTGAGTCTGAGGATGAGCACATAGAAATTTGCTCCACAAGTGGTTGCCCTGAGACCCCAGTGACTGCCCACCCCCCTGCCCAGGCTTCACTGTGTCGAGTTCTACCCCTACAGCACAGTGCCCTGAGTGAGCCGGTGGGGGCCTCCTGTGAAACCCAGACCTTACAAATGTCCGTCCCAAGCTCTTCTCAGCCAGTTTCCTTCCTGGATGTAAGCTCTCGGGAGCACGGGCCATGGGTGGGCCCGAACACTTCACAGAGTCACAGACCCTCATGCACGGAAGGAATCCTGGCCACCACCTGCATGAGCTCAGTCATGGCAAACAGCCAGCATTCAGACATGATCAGCCCTGGTCACAACCTGCCATTTGCACTTAGGAACCCAAGTGTGGTAAGTGGCTTGGAATGTGACCTGTCGGCTGAGGGAGTCCCTGTCGAAGCAGCAGCAGCTAATGTGACACACAGTGTGTATGCTGTGGGTGCCGAGGGCCCTAAGAATAGAGAGGCTGTTTTGGCAAACCTATGCGATGCCAAGAGTAGCATCCTGGACGACTTGCTACAGAAACCAAAATTGACCTCCAGGAGGCCCATCATGGCCTGGTTTAAGGACCTGAATAGAAATAGCCAGGGTACACATTTGCAAAGCAAATCTGAGAAGGAGCAGTCCTCAGCGCTGGCCACAAGCCCTGGATACAAAGCCCAGATAATGAGCGCCAGCCACAGCAAGGGGGTGGCTGTGCTTAAGAGTCCTCCTCCACTGCACAAGAGTCAGGAAAATAAAGACCTGCCCAAGAAGAGTCCAGTGGAAACACTAAGTAACTGTCAGAAACCCAAGTGCGGCCCTAAGCTGAGGAGACTGAGTGGCAAAAGCAAAGCTGGTCCCGAGACTCCTGTGGCCACTTCTGCTAAGGCCGGTGGGACTGAGCACAGGAAGAGCTTGATTTCACCCCAGGCCTCCCATAAAACGCTCTCCAAGGCGGTGTCACACCGGCTCCACATAGCTGACCAGGAAGAGCCTACCAACACTCTTGTGGACAGCCCCCAGCTTCCCCAGTGTGTGCCCCAGGGCAAGCCACCCCTGGCTGCCTCTGGGTCACCCAGGACCTCAGCATCAGACACAAACATCAGAGCCTTCACTTCATCCCTGACCTCCCCCAACACTGTCCCTGAGCACAGTTCAAGCAGTAGGTTCCACATGGCTGTCTACTCAGAATCTGACACAAGTTGTCCAACCACCTCCAGGTCCCCTAGGTGTGGAGCAGAGGGCAAGGTTCCCCATGGTGACTCTGGGTCAGTGAGTCCCACAGCCCCAAGGAGCAGCCTGGCCTTGGCAGGGATCAGACAGAGCAAGCATCCCACACCCAGCCGAGTGGACTTGGTGCTGTCAGAAGCAGCTCAGCCCAGGGGAGTCAGTGAGAAAGGAAGTGAAAAAGTTGATAGTGATCTTCTAGAAAGGACAACCCAGCTGAAGATAGTTAACATTTCTCCTGAAAGAATGCCAAAGAATGCAGGTGGTGACAAGCCACCTGATGGTGACAGACACGGAGGGTTCCTGACCCCGAGCAGCTGTCAGGAAAAGAGTGGAATCAGTCTCCGGCAGTCAGCAGGGTCAGTCCCAAAGCATCCACCCTCACCTCCCTCTCAGGCCTCCCAGGTAGAGCAGGAAATGCCTGGGTCCTTCAGCATGGCCAAAACAGCCTCCTCTCCACAGCTGCCTGCTAAAATGCCAGATTCCTCCCAGGGCAGATCAAGTCAGATGCCAGCCTCCCTAGGGATGCCCAAGAATGGTGTACCCATAGGCCCCGGGGGAGAGGAGCAACCCTACTTCACACCAAGGCCAGCCACCAGGACTTACTCCATGCCAGCCCAGTTCTCAAGCCACTTTGGACGAGAAGGTCATTCCCCACATAGCCCAAGCCACTCGCCTCAGGACCCGCAGGTCCCTGTGATGACTGTCACTGTCTCTGAGGCAAAGGCAGCCAAAGGTGTATCTAACGGACAGGGTGTATACAGTGTGAAGCCTCTGCTGGAGACATCAAAGAACCTGCCACCCACGGGTGGGGGGGATGCCAGTGCGGTCCCTGGCATGAGTTGCCTCATCACAGACAAAGGCAAAGCCACCAGGAGACTTCACTATTATGAGCACAATTGGCCCCATGAATCTACCTCGTTTTTCTCTGTGAAGCAGAGAATCAAGTCTTTTGAGAACTTGGCCAATCCTGACCGGCCTGCAGCCAAGTCTACCACATCCCCATTCTTATCTGTGAACTCCAAGCCTCCCATTAGCAGACGGTCATCTGGTAGCATCACTTCAGGGAGCCTCAGCCACCCCAGTGATGTGACAGCACGGTCACTGAGACGAAGCTTGAGTTCCTGCAGTGAAAGCCAGAGCGAAGCCAGCAGCCTTCTCCCACAGATGACCAAGTCCCCGTCCAGCATGACACTGGTGGCCTCCAGGCAGAACCCACCAGAGACCAGTAACAAGAGCCCCAGTTCAGACCCAAAGAAATCACTTGTCCCTGTGGGAATTCCCACCTCCACAGTGACTCCAGCCTCACCCACAAAGAGGAACAAGTCCTCGGTGCGCCACGCCCAGCCTTCCCCTGTATCCTGTTCCAAGCTCCAGGAGCTGAGAGCCTTGAGCATGCCAGACCTGGACAAGCTGTGCGGTGGTGAGGATGACTCTGCCAGCCCAGGCTCTGTGCTCTTCAGAACCCAGCTGGAAATTATCCCCAGAAGGTCACTCGGTTCCCCGGCTACCTCTCCAGCTGGCTCCCCAGCTAGAGGCCAACCAGGCCTTGATGGACCAGCCTCCCTTTCATGTCCTATGAATGGTAGAACCAGAGTCTGCCCAGGAAGAAACAGCCCTCCAGCCAGTGAGCCTGAAGTATCTCCTGAAGCCAGGGAAGGGGATGAAGCTGTGCCAGCCCTGCCTTCTGGAAGAAGCTGGTGGGTGAAGTAAGTATCTACAGTATCCTCTTAAACTGGCCTGCATTATAAAAAAGTTGCAAAGGTAATAATCATTTTACACATCCCTAGTCCATTAGTAAGAACTAAGGACTTAACCCCAGATTCAGCTGAATTGATTCCACCAATGTTCTTTTCTATTTCAGAATCCAATCCAGACGACATTGCATTTTCTTTCTTATGTTTCTTTGTTGTTTTTCGAAATGGGGTTTCTCTGTATAACAGCTCTGGCTATCCTGATTCGCTCTGCAGACCAGGTTGGCCTCAAGCTCACAGAAGTCCATCTGCCTCTGCCTCCTGAGTCCTGAGATCAAAGGCATGCACCACCACCATCCAGCCACACTGCATTTTCAGTATCAGTTCTGGAAGCATAAAAAGCCCCAGAAGCCACATAAGCTGCCAGTGTGTGGCTCTGAGTAAGGAGTGAGGGGAGGAGGGGTGGAGCAGGCTGTGCCTCAGGCAATCCTGGGCCTCTAGATTGTGGGAAACTCTGAAAATTTAGTATGTTTCACTAGGCCCTCTGATTTCTAAACGTGTAAGCAATTGTCTGCTAAACTCCTACCCTGGTCCCTTAATATCCTAGAGGGATCCCCAAACTCACTTCCCACAGTCAGTGAAGCATATTCATGCTGGCTATGGTTACTCTGGAGTGGGAGTTTGCCCAACAGGCTGGAAGGTCAAAAACACCCACAACACAGCAAGACCTTTCAGATTAGTCCTTCCTTAGGAAATGGAGATGTTGTCTTTTAACCTTCTTCAAATGTATTTTTCACTTAGTTTGAATCAACTCCTTGCATCATCGAGGGACCAGCAGAAATTACAAGCCGTTTTATCACTAGTGGGGTCAAAATCTACCATCTTCACTCTCATTCAGGAAGCGAAGGCACAATCAGAGGTGAGTGGATACCAGGGATGAAACAGCAGGGAAGTATCGCTGGTGTGCTGGGGACAGGTGCCGGGCTCAGTCTGTTGCCTCATGTACTGCCACTGGCTTGAGGGGCTGGACCATGCTGCGATGTGAAATGTTAAGTCCCCTGCAGCAACTGTTGACCAGCCTCTACCCCTCGACAGAGCCTGTAGGAGAAATGCTGGATGACCCTGTAGCTCTGTCCTTTTCAGTGTGGACATAAACTAGTAAGGGGAGCCACCTGGTGGTAAAAGGCTCACACTATTATAGCCCTGCTTGTGCCCTGGAGTTTGAGTTGCTAAACCCCAGTCTACAGGACCAAGATACAGAATTTAAATGAACCAAAAAAGAGCATGAGTTCCCATCTAAAACACTTCTCAAGGTAGTAAGAAAATGAACCTGGACAGATGAATGTTTATACACAAAAAGGCAAACAGGAATGACTGATAACACTGTGGGTTACTAATGACATCTGCAAACATTATTCCAGCAATTCCCTGCCCCGACACCTGGTACCATCTGGCCTTACCATCTACTGGACCAGGATGGCAAGGAGATGGGGCAAGGGAGGGGAGGAGGGGTAACCGGAAACAAATACCTGTTAGTTCCTACTGTATTCAGATCCTCAACCTACTTGTTAAGATAAGTACAGTTGGGACCAGGGACTATCGTCAGTTGGCTGCTACACACCCACACTTCGGAGGGAGTGCACTGTTTATCTGGTTTCCCAATGCAGTCCCAAGTTCCTCAGGCAAAACCTGACCTGACCATCAGCCATTAGTATACTTGTTTCCCACCACAAGTTAATTTAAATAAATGAAACTTTTGATGACAACATGCCCATTTTAAAATATGCTGTCCCAGCCTGGCGGTGGAGGTTCACACTTTTATTCCCAGCACTCGGAAGGCAGAGGCAAGCAGATCTCTGAGTTTTGAGATCAGCCTGGTCTGCAAAGCTGCACAGAGAAACTCTTGTCTCGAAATACAAAACAAAACATTAAATTAAAAAAAAAAAGGAAGAAGAATAAAGAAGAAAAAGGCTGTCCCTGTTCTAGGAAGAATGGACATTGAAGAGTGTTCACACCCAGAAACTGTGCCAAGAGCATTCATTAAGCCACGTGCTTCTGTGTTTGTTTAGAAAGCCTAGGGGCCAGGGTCACCTTTCTGTCCACTGGTCCAGGTGGTGGAAGTCTTCATGACTTAACAACAGAACACTTGTCCATCAGATTTCCCATCAGCTGAACCCACGATGGTTTTCTGCTCCCTTCTCACCCGTTCCTCAAAGGTTATTGTTAGCTTTCTCTTGTATTGGTGTACTTGAGAACATGTTGAAGCCCTTGATGATAACTTCATGAAAAATCAAGCAGTGTAGAGCTTTAAAATGTTAATAAACCATGTCTAAAATGGGATGAAGTCAAATTTCAGAAGTTAGCCCACTTACATGTAATCTGTCTCAACATCTTTTGACTGATGTTTGAACCAAGACAGTTTAATTTTTTAAAATCTATTTCAAATTTTCAAAAAAGATCAGAAGTAAACCATCACTTTTGAGAACATAGCAAAATTTGAGCCCAGCCTGGGCTATATGAACCCTATCTCAAAATAATATATAAAATTAGTAGACTTAGAGAACTATGGCATAAAGCATTCCCTGTGCAACAGAGTAGTGTATTGTGGTCAATTCCGGGAAGGCAGCAATCTTCCTTAAATGGCTTGAAGACTTGGAGACCCAGAGAATCTCCTGCGTCTACCCTCATGTTCCGCAGCTGTAGGGTGGATCTTCAAGACCTTGCACAGAAGCCTGCCTGGGATGGACATGAGGAGGATATGCTACCTCCTCTGCCATTTCTGGATTAAATGGAGAACTACTAAGGGTTCATGTCAAGCACCTCCATGAGACTTAGATTGAGTTTCTCACTTTGGGTACAAGGAATACAAAGTAAACTGTCTTGTTTTTCCCCTTTAGAATAAAGAAGACACTTGTTTCATAGTCTTGCATAAAAAAGAAGGCTCAGGTCTGGGATTCAGTGTGGCAGGAGGGGCAGACGTGGAGCCAAAATCAGTCATGGTAAGTGGTCATGTTACAAGGCTCTTGGGGTATCCATCTATAAGCAGCAGCATTTGATCAAGACACAACAAATTCCAATCCGACATCACCAAGTTTGGGTGGAGCATGGAGAATTATATGTTGTGTTTCCATTGTCAAAGATCAGTGTTTTTACACATAGCTAATGTGATGTATAGGCCAAATGCAATATATGTCAGCATAATTGTCTATCTTGTAGTAATTTGTGTTGAAGCACTAGAAATGAGTCAAGTGCTCACAATAGTAATAATCTAGAAAATCATTTGGTGACCTTGAGGCCATTTTTACTGGGCAAGCCTGAGTCTTATCTGTCTTTATTCTTGTTACCCTATGGACATGAGTAACAAAAGTGGACATATGGGTAGATGCTGCTGCAGAGATTTGTAATCCCAGCCTGCCCACTGATGAGTGAGAACTTTTTGAATAGAAAGCTTGGCATGAAGCTCCCTGACCATGGATTTGAGGCTACTCTCTATCAATCAGTTACCAGGGTTGTGAGTGAATTTGTTCTTTTCCTTTCTGACCTAGGTCCACAGGGTGTTTTCTCAGGGCGTGGCTTCTCAGGAAGGGACTGTGAGACGAGGGGATTTCCTTCTCTCCATCAATGGCACTTCCTTAGCTGGCTTAGCCCACAGTGAGGTCGCCAAGGTTCTACACCAGGCACAGCTGCACAAACACGCCCTCATGATCATCAAGAAAGGGAATGACCAGCCCAGGCCGTCCCTCAGGCAGGAGCCACCCTCCACCAATGGAAACGGTCCACTCCCCAGAAAGATCGTGCCACTGGAGCCTGGGACTGGTAAGTCCTCACTGATAGTGAGCAGAGTGTGAGAGCAGCAGGCTGATAAAGCAGACTGCACGAGGACTAGACTGAACCAGCAAGATCAAATAGGCTAAACCACTCTTGTAACAGGATTCAGTGTTGAAGATTTCTGAACAAGGTGCGTCCTTGACAAACATCAGTTGGCACTGTCACTTATTCTTAGTGGAATATAAGGAAATGAAGGAGTAAGCATGTTTCTGTGCTTGAAAATAGACGCAGCCCTCAAGTGCTTAGGAGGGGCTCAGAGGAGATTCCCCTTCCACTGTCCCCGCTAAAACTCGTTCTGTCCCAAACCCAGGCTCCCCAGCCTTCTGATAAATCCTACAAATTCCCTTAGCATCCTGTCGCACTGTCAGTCTCAAGCACAGATAGCCCCCAGTTCAAGGTAAGCGGGCCTTTGTTTCCTCTTATTATCTGTCCTGACAGGGCGGCCAAATGCCTCTGCTCAGTTTGGTTTGGATGTGGCCTGAGCTATCCATAAAGGCTTTGCTGGAGATGCTTTAAGTTTGATTCTGTTAAGTACACAGAAACTTCTTTTGTGTAGATGCTGCTGTAGTCCTCAGCCACGGCCATGCTCACCTCTGTCCAAGCAGGCACCATCTGAACCTCTTGCTGTGTTCAGTGGGGAATCAGCTAGCTTGTCCAAGGAGACCCTGAGCGCTCAATCCTGATGGCTTCCAGAATGTGACCCACATGAGTTCAGTTACCAATGACTGTCCCACTGTCACCTAAATGCAAGATTCCTGGGGCACTCAGGTGCATCTAGCTTGAGTCTGAGCAGTGTCCTAAAGCTGCAGCACCTTGAGGGCTTGTTTCCACTCACTGCTATTTCATATTGCATTGCAGCCTCCCTCCACTTTGCAGTTAGCCCATGCCAGACTGACAGGCATCTATCAGATAAGGGTCTATCTGGACACTGGAGGCACCTGGACAGCTGTTTAAAAACCCTACTGACCAGAAAGTCCCCTGCTAACTGAAAAGTCAGGAGAGTAGGGACAAGGCATGAGTAGATCTACAATGCTGCCAGGTGATTCCAGGCGAGAGGCCAAGTTCATTGTGAAAGCCTCCTCTCCCCACTTTTAACAGCAAGTCGCCCATTAAAAAATTATACTGCTCACTGTGGCTTATGCCTTTAATCCCAGTATTCAGGAGGTAGACTGAGTTTGAGGTCAGCCTGGCCTGCAGAGGAAATTCCAGGGCAACTAGGACTACATAGACTGTATCTCAAAACAAGCCAAAAAACAAATGTATGTGTATACATATAAATATATGTATACACACACACACCACTTCCAGTATTAGTAAATGTTTTTCAGACCATGCAGATTGGCATTAAACTTGTATTAAGGAACTGGCAGTGAGGCTGGCTCAACTGTAATCCTAAGGATTACATTAGGTAGTTTCATTTGTGGTCCCTCTCCTACCTTTGAAGCAGCTAAGTGCACCTTTCCACTCCACTCCATAGTAGACATAAGGGAACTAAAAGGCAAGTATACAATTCCTATTGAGTCCCAGCCTGGCCTTTCCAAACAAGCCACAGAGCTGATATCACCATGGAAACACTTCTCCCCGCCACAAGAGCAAAATGCCAATGAAGGACGCCAGTAGGAGGGAGGCAACCATGCCCCCCCCAAGGATGTTGGGTTTCCTCTCATAGAAACACAAAGGGTAGAGGGCAAGGAAGGAAGCCCCACCTGGGTCCAGGGAGCTTCCCAATCAATTATGACAGTCTCTCATGAGCCAGGCACTTTAATGCCTTTGCTTTCAATAGCAGATGGTGACATTCCGTTGCTATGGTAACCAAGGTTGGCAGGAAATCGAACTGATTCACTGAGTGTGACTTCCACCCTCACCGGGATGTGTGTCTCCAGAATGTGAGGCTTGACAAGAGCAGTGTGTCCTCTGGGCATCTCTGCCTGGGAGAGGAAGCATTCTCTGCCCTTGCAGGAACACATAGAAATCAGCAGATGTGAGTCCAGAAGGCCACAGCCAGGCAGGGGGCTCCCTCCTGGGAGGTCAACCCTGATGCTGGGATCACAGATTGTAAACAAGTTTCCAGCAGACAAGATTCGGGTGACCAGAGTCCAGGTGCCCGAGGCAATGCGTTGGTGGTGGGGCATCGGACAGGCGGCGTGTTGAGCAGCCTGTCATTTTCCTCATGACAAACATCCTTGCTGCAGGGAGAAACGGAGCTGCTCACGACGCTCTGTGTGTTGAAGTGCTGAAAACGTCTGCAGGGCTGGGACTGAGTCTGGATGGAGGAAAATCATCCCTGTCTGGAGATGGGCCCCTGGTAATTAAAAGGGTGTACAAAGGTAAAGTATACGTCCGTGGAAACCCATCCCTTCTGCATGGGAACTGAACGGTTTCCCAGTCTGCGGTGCTTTCGCCACGCTGGGACACTGGGTTGTGTTCTGTGTGTATTAAAATTTCCAGGACCAGGTGGGTACTGAGGTGAGCACTTTACCAAATACGCCAGGAAGGGCACCAAGTACTAACCAGGATTTCCAGTGATTTCAAATGCTAGACTACAAGAAAAGAAAGGGGGTGAACAGTGTTGAATGATTTCTTCATGAACTTGAAATTTTCATTTTATGACCTAGGGAAACTGGGCTGGGGGGGAATTCTGTTTTGGATTTTTTGCAGATGTGTAAATGGTATGTGTATTGATGTGCATGTTTGTGTGTGTACACACATACATGTGAAGGTCCAACACTGATAGTTTTATTGCCCCCTTTCTATATACTGAGACAGGGTCTCTGACCGAGCCCTGTGTCCCCGGTTCTGGAAATCTAAGCTCTGGCCCTCACACTTGCTTTTATCTTTAATCAATCAGAAATTACATAATTGTATGACTGATATCAGCACATAAGTAAGGAATCAAGTCAGGAGTATGGTTCTTAGTTTAAGATTGGTTGGTGAATGTATCTACTTTTTTGTTTTGTTTTGTTTTTCGACAGGATCTCTCTATGTAGCTCCTGGCTGGCCAGGACTCCGAAGTCTACCTGCCTCCCTGATCTCCTTCAGTAATTATATAGCTACTCTGTAACCTCTCCCCACTCCAAACACATAGAATTAATATGAATTCTGCTTTAAAAGAAAAGGTTGCTAGGCGGTGGTGATGCACACCTGTGAATCTGAGTTTGAGGCCAACCTAGTCTACAGAGAGTTCCAGTACGGCCAAGGCTACAAAGAGAAACACTGTCTCAAAAATATAAATACAAAATAGGGAAGAGAGGCAGAGGCAGAAGGCCAAAACTCCCAGTTTGTGCACCCCCTCCCAGACAGAAATAAGCAGGGAATGCTGGGTTGTTCCTTTGTAAAATTTCTCATCTGAAGCAGAACCTCCATCATCTGGTCACAAGACCATCCCTGTTCTTAATCCTTAACCTGTTACACTTTGTTCTGGTTCTATTCTCAGTCTCAGTGGAACAGTTGTAAAACATCTCCAGTCAGGCATAGTGGGCTCACATCTGCAGTCCCAGCACTCAGGAGGCAGGAGCTGTGGCACGTCTGAGGCCAGCCAGGACTACATACCAAGACCCTGCTGGCAAACAAAACAAAATCAAATTTCCATGCAAAGTAGACATGAAAGAAGACATGTACAGAAATGAAGTATACAAGCCCAGGAGGAGCTGCGCACCTCCTGGTTCTGCAGGCTGCAGATGTAAAAAGACTGGGGCTTGTGCCCTGACAGCGTGCTTGATAGTTCACAATAGCATCCAAGACAAACTGTCTCTTCCTCTGACCCCATGTGCAAGCAGAAAACAGGCTTGAATGGAGTCAGCTCTATTATATGTACTACACAGGCTTGGCAGTACTACGGTACAGGAAACCCCCATACTCACCCACTCATTACACTGACAGGTAGAACAGAAGAACAGGGAAGCACGAAGCCAGTCAACTGTAAGAGTACTCACAAGGAACCGCTCCCAGGGGAGGAGGGCGAGATGTGTAAGGCCATCTGTGAACTCATACTGAGAGCCCATTAGAAACTAATGACTGTGCCCAGCTGCTAGCCTGCTTTTAAATACCACATCCGCTGGCACCTTGATCTTGGACCCGCCCCATCTTAAACCATGAAGCTCGCACTGGAAAGCAAATAACCAGTGACCTGAGATTAATGATTACATTGTCTGTGCCTTAAAACAAAGTGAGATAGTGTTATATATACCTACCTCCTGGATTCCCATCCTCCCAGGTACAGACCAAGCAGTGAACGGTGTGTAGAATGGAAATAAAACATACCTCAGGCCATCTCCCAGAGAACCTTGCCAGCCTGACAGATGGGCATTTATCTCTAGTCCTTTCTCTCCTAGGCTGTATCCTCAGTGTGTGTGTGTGTGTGTGTGTGCGCGCGCACGCGCGCGCGCGTGCTCGCATGCAGCGTACAAGTGCATGGGCCGATGCTGTTGGAACATCTGAAGCTATAACATCCAGTTATTGGTGGTTTTAAGCCACCAGACATGGGTGCCAGGAAGTAAACAAGTCTGGATGAGCAATAGCAGCACTCTGACTTCTGAGCCATCTCTCCAGCACCTTTTTGTAACAGTTTGTGTGAGTCATTTCATGAAAGTCAGAGCACAACTTTCTCAGTATATCACCTTTACCCACTAAGCCATCTTGCCAGCCTTAAGGACCAAAAATGGCTTTCAGAAATGTACATCTGTCCAGTCTTTGGAGCTGAGGTTTCTAAGAAAGACAAGGTTTGCTCTCATACTTCAGAGGTTTTCTTTCAATGGTGACATTTCTTCCTCAGTGTGATCTAGGTATCTTTGCAGCAGGGAGGCAATGGAGGTGAGTGTTAAGTATGCTCTAACTTCCACAAAGTTGAAATAGAAATGTGGAAAGTTCTGCAGGGAGGTGAGCCATCAGTTAAGCTGTGTCCATACTCTCCACAATCTGGTAACCAAGTAACCACTGGAGCTCAGAGGGTGACACAGACAAGTTCAGCATGAGGATGTTGATGCTCTAGTTTTTCGTTTCCTTTGGCCAACTCTGCGTTTCAAGTTTGTTGTTTTTAAAGTGATTTTACTGATTGAGTACACAAGACTTTATGCCATTATCGCAGAGGCTTCGAATGACTCATTTGAATGAGTAAATGCTACTCTATTCCAATCAGGCAGAATTTAGCATCCTTATCCTTTCTGTGTCTCATATAGCTTGTGAACAATGACTACTTTTTTTGTTTTGATTTGTTTGATTTTCAAGACGGATTTTCTCTGTAGCCTGTCCTAGAACTTACTCTGTAGACCAGGCTGGCCTCAAACTCAGAGATCGGTCTGCCTCTGCCTGCCGAGTGCTGGGATTAAAGGTGTGTGCCTGGCACAACTACTCAGGAGGAAAAAAACTTAAGGATTTATGCAATATCAGGAGTTCCTCAGGGTCACACCAATTTGTGAACCTTCTTGGCCAGTTCATAAATCTGTTCCTTCACAAAATTAGACATCAACTTGAGCTGGTGGGGATGCACTGGAGAAGGGCAGAACCCTCTGAGGCAGGCCCTTCCCTGGAACCTGCACGTAACCCATGATGGCAGTGATCTGGTAGCAAAAGCCAGTGGTTTGTGGTTCTTCAGTCTAGAAACTCCATTTGAATCAATGCATTATATCCTCCCTGCTTATATGGGAAGGGACTGCTCTACAATTATCATGTATTATTCAACTTAACAGCGAGATTCTCTCACTGAAACTTGTAGATTCTCTCACTGAAACTTGTAGTTGCATTTTTGAAAGGATGCAAGTGCTAACAGTTGACTCTGCACTTGTGGCAGGCGGTGCAGCGGAACAAGCTGGAGCAATAGAAGCTGGCGATGAGATCCTTGCTATCAATGGGAAACCTTTGGTTGGGCTGGTGCACTTCGACGCCTGGAATATTATGAAGTCTGTTCCAGAAGGGCCTGTGCAGTTAGTGATTAGAAAGCACAGGAATTCCTGAGTTTTAACAAGAATCTCCTTCCCCAGATACACTTCTAGCCAATCAGAGAGACCTCTTTTAATGAGTTCTTGAATCAACAAACAGCTTGGACAGATATCCACGACTGTACTTTCACATGAAGCCTGAACTCTGGAAACCTCCTACCTGGACCACCAAGGCTGGGCCGTGTCACTTTGTTCCGTGACTGCCACTCCCCTACATTTGCAGTCAGGTGAAGAGCTAACCTCTTCCCCAATACCTGTCTACACCTTTTCATCCCTTTTGCCACCTCCCAGCATCAGTCCTGGTAAGCAGGGACCAGAAGGGTAACACAAATGCCCCAGCTAAAATGATGTATGTATGTATGTACATTTATATAATTTTATAAGTAAATGACATAGTGCTTTTAGGTACGTACATGCAGTGGAAGGCAGAGCTATGGGTCTATGTATGTTACCCTGAAAAAAGAGAGACTTAAAGAAAATGAATTTATGACCTAATAGTTAGGCAGCGCTCAGGAATTATGCACCAGTGAAAAAGATGAGTTTTAAAAAGTGCTATTTTTTAATGAACGTAATGTATGGTGTGGACTAGGAAGTTGTGCTCATTTTCTGTTTGAGAGCGAAAGTCATAAGGCTGTTACAGAGTGACAGTTCTGGTGAACTGCAATAAATGGCTGTGAGCTTCACTGCTCGGGAGGAGGAGGAGGTTCTAGCCTGAAAGCACCTTGCATCTAGTTTTCAAACTTGCATATATGTTTGAATTCAAGACTGGTCAGCACACGAGCAGGCAAAATTGTCAGTGTTTCTGTTTGCACACACATGTGTCACCACCTTCAAGGAAGTTTTGAGAGTTAAAACCTTCAACTAGCAAAAGTAGGCAGGCATTCTGTGGTCCAAACTGAGGAACTTCTAAGTATCCTCTATGGAGATTTCCTTGGATTTTTCCTTTTCCCCACCAGACCAAAAGCAGTATAGAATTTGCAATCTGGCTCTCTTCCCCAACGAGCTCTGCAATGGCTCAACTTTTTGCTAGTTTGGTTTTTACTGTTTTGCCCTTTGCCAAAAGTGGGGTCCCACAGACTGTTCTGACTCAAGTTGCCTATCCAGAGCCTTCCTCCTCACAAAGCTGGCTTTTTCTTCCTTTGCACTGACCCTTATTTTCTTAAATCCCAAAGCCTCACCAGCTTCATTTACCAAACATGGAGAAAAAAAAATGGAAAAACAGGGTGAGTCACTCTCAAGGAAAAGGACTATATGGTGTTTACCACCCAATCCTCAGGTGGTGCCACCCAGTGCTGGGGTCTTGAGGGCTTGGGTGGAAACTGCATTTGTCAATCCCACATGCATGATGCTACAGTTTTGTTTAACCCACAGCTGGGTCTAGGGAAGACATCAGAGGTGCTTGAGCTGTTGCCTTTGTACATCATTTTTCCTGCTGGCCATCTGTAGAGTAAACCCAGAGAGGGTCCTCAGATGGGCACAAAACAATTGGCTCACTTTCAGCAGGTTACACAAAGATAACTACAGTCCAGGAGTTAGCTAGAAAAGCCTGATTTAGCATCTACTTTTCATTACAGTTACAAGTAGCATACTATAAGATGTCAGTGCAAGGTGCATGCTAAGTTGTTGTTTAAGTCTCTGGGGTCCGTTTCTGTTTTCTTACTTGAATGATAATTTTGAAGTCAGCACGAAAAACTTTTTTTTTTTTTTTTTTTTTTTTTTTGCTCCACTCCTTTACAGTCATGCCTATTAGAAAAGTCCTCTGTGATCAGAATAGGACTTTCTGAATGTTTCCAAGGAGGATCTATGGCTTACCACACACTGTTTAGTCAGCTTCCTGGCTAACAGTGGGAATGTAAAGGGACGAAGCAAATGTTATCTTCGACCCTGAACTAGAAAGGTAATTATTTGTCTTCAGTGTTAAAGGCATGATGAGTACTGCTAATTAGTTTAATAAAGCCCCACACAGTCCTACAGTGAACACTAATGGTATTGTTCTGTCATTCACAGTAAGCTATGAGGGTAAAAAGTCATGACATGTAAATCGTAGTCGTAAGAAAATACCATGATGGCTCAAGTAGCTGGGTTCCATTTCCACCCTCACACATACTGCATTGTATGCTTGACTTAATTGGCACCACACCTGTTGTACATTATACGTTATTCTTTATTTATATAAAATGCCTTATATATTAAGAGTAAGTGCAATAATATGAAATGGCCTGTACATTTAAAAATGTTGTCGCCAAGTTATGTAAATCCACATCTCTATAAACAATTTTTTAAGTAATTTTCAAAAAATAAACACTGCTTACTACTTGATTTTGCCTCATTATTTATGCAATGAGTAACACTAGGTTTTTAAAATGTGTTAATTTATCACCTACATTGGTAAGGGGTACAGAGGCAAGGGGCCTTGGCTAGCTGTAATATCTGTTTATGTCTACTCTGGCCACTTATTCCCACTACATCTGGTCTTTAACGATCCTAGTGACTGCCTCTCTCTCCCCTTCCATCCACACTTCCTCACACAACAGACATGCTAACACTAGACCCTGCTGCACTGGCCTGTCCTGCCAGCCAGTTCAGAACCTTCCAAATGGCCATAATCATGGTACCTATGCCTGTTACTACAGACAAATCCCAAACCCACAATGAAAATGGCCACAAATCCCTGATTTCCAACATTCCCTGGACCTTCTTTGCAGCTCAGCAATTATTTGCCAGCTTTTCTTCATTGTTCAGGAAAGCATTCTTTTCCTGTCTTCCCCCTCATACCTTCATGGGGTCAAATAAAAACCATTTTATTGAATGCCTACGAAGGAGGCGAGAATATAGATCCTCAGAGTGTAAGGTTCTGGTATGCAGATACTCCTCCTCTCTTGGCCTAAGGGATGAATTCAACAATGCTGAACAAACTACACAGAATCCACTGCTGACAAGTCCTGGGCACATGGCAGGCTTAGAATTCTCCTAATTTTGCTAAATTAGGGCGAAAAAAAAATAAGCAAACAGACACAAACACACTTGAGAACACACTACACACTTGAGAACACACTACTTCAGAGAAGTTTATTGTTTGACTCACCACTTTAGATGTCTTGGATCTGTCAGCTTAGGTCTGTGGCAGCACATACACCATGGCCAGGGATGACTACCACATGGTAGCTAGGAAGCAACAGATGAGAGGACAGGCCCCAAAATTCCCTTCAGGGGTATGCCACCTCCCAACAGGGCCACAGTGGCAGCACGCCTTCAGAATATAGGCCTCTAAGATTCAAACCAACTGGGCGTGGTGACAAGCAGTGGAGGCAAAGGAATCAGGAGCTTTAAGGTCATTCTGGAGAATGTCACACATCATGCAGAGTGTGGGGCAGCAGCCCCACACAAGATCCTGTCTCAAAAAGAGATTGTTCAGGTAAAAGCAGACCTAAAGACCTCAGACCCACTCTGCCAAAACAGAAAGATGCTAGCTAGAGAAAAGGTGCATGAGGCTTCATCTCTTCTCTACAAGAATTCATATGTTAAAATAGCAGAATATCATGCACATTAAATCCTGTACAAAATCATAAAGCAGGAGGAGCAAATACAATCCCTACAGACAACGGGCACACATGAGAACTGTGACTCCAAACCTCAAAATGAGTTCAAATACATTGAAAAATAAGACATAACACATGGCTGAATAACCACACGAAAATAGAAAAGTACAGTGTTGGGTGGCAGCCAGGCATGACGAGAGTCCATAACCTCATCACTGCAAGCCCGAGGCCAGCCCAAGCTACATAGTAACATCCTGTGTTAAAAACAACTGGGGAGCCGGGCCACTGGTGGAGGCCCACGCCTTTACTCCCAGCACTTGGGAGGCAAAGGCAGGAGGATCTCTGAGTTCAAGGCCAGCCTGGTCTACAGACTAACACTGCCTTGAAATATAAAAACAAAACTGGAAAGATGTAGCAGTCCTAAGTGCTTGCACATATGTGGTCCCACACTTGTAATCACAGCTCTGAAGAGGTGGAAACAGACAGGAGGGTTCCGAGCTTCACAGCAAGGAGATCAAAGATGATAAGTGCTCCTGAGGATGACAAAATAAATAAAAATAAATAAATAAATCTACATAGCTCAGAAAAATGTCAGGAGAGTCATTTAGAAGCACCCATTCCCAATGAATAAAAATGAAACAATGCCTTAAAGAGACAAAAAGGGGAAATGTCTAAAACCCAATACAAAATACAGTAAAGAAGAACCCCAGGGAAAGTTGCAAGCATAGCTCACACCAGTCAAACTGGAAAGTGCCGGGTTCAAATGGAAGACCTTGCTTCAACAGAGATGGTGGAGAAAGATTGAGGATGACAACGGGTCCTTCATACACACAAATGCACACACCTCCATGCAAAAAACAGAAGCTACGTGGTAGGGCTGCAGTATACTAAAAAACAACCTGCCTGAAACTGAACAGAGAAAAAAGACTGAGACACCCACCACTTAAAGGAACTTACTATGTATACCCAGAACCAAAACACTCTGTAGTAACACTGGGAGAACTATCCAGAAGGCATTCAGACAACGCATTACATGGAACAAAATATCACCAACTGCCAAGGTTTGACAAAAATGCTTTATGCCAAAAAGAACATTCATAAGTTACTAAAAAAAAATTTTTTTAAATTCAACTGACTTGCCAGTAAAGGCCACAAACTCCTCCATATAAAGTTAGTTTGGAACTACATACAAACAAGTTTGGGACTACATTCTACAGGAAGCCCTAGGAAGACATGAGCAATTGAGAACAGGTACAATGATGAGTGGTAAGGGTATGCACCTGGAGAGAGAGTGCCAAAGTATGAGTGGAAAGAGAGCAGTCTTATAACACAGATGCAGCAATTTCCAAAAGTGAGGGGAGAATACAGCTACAGTACATCTTGACCAATCAGTGCTAGACTAGCATATACAACAAGGTCCCTGGTTCAAGACTGCCAAGAAACAAACTCTGCTCTAAAAAAGACGTAAGTGTCAAGAGAAAAAAGCAAATAAATACATACTACTTTAATTTGATCACCACTAGCCTGGACCAGATTCTTGATATAGACAAGACAAAGAAAAATCCTACAGCTCTAGACATGAAGCAAAGTATCAATAGAAAGTCATGAAGTGTTTTTTAAAACCGTTGGTCAATGTAGTAAAATACACATAAAATGTACCAATTTCACCACTGGAAGAGTACAATTCAGTAACATCAAGTGTATATCTAAGAGTGTTGACACCATCACCATCTCCAGAATGTCATCATGCTAAACTCAAAATGTTGTGTTTTACACATTAAACACATATATATACAAGATTGTTTTTTCCCTCTAAAAGCAATAAATCACAGTAAAAGAAGTTAAGTATGTGAATAAAAGTACAAATTGTGGCCTTGAAGTACTATTTCATGGAAAAAGAATCCATGGCTTGTTGGAGACACTGATGATTCCATATAAGGGGTAGGAATGTACAAAGTAAACCTAGAATCTCTTGCCACACCAAGAGGTCATCAAAAGACTACTGGACTAAGCAATAAAAACTGAAGATCCAGGTTTGGAGAGATGGCTCTGTGGGTAGCATTGTTTGCTTCTAAAGCCTGTTGACCTGAGTCTGACCCCAACATCTAAGGAAAAAGACAACTCCTAAAGCTGTACCCTGATCCCCACATAAGGGTGACATGCAGACACCTAAGTTCTCTCCCCTCCCCCCCCCCCCCCGAAATAGTAACAGAACTGTATTTTTATTTTTTTTAATCCAGGGTCTCACTATGTAACTCTGACTGTCCTAGAAATCACTATGTAGACTGGCCTCTTGCCTCCTGAGTGCTGGGTAGAAGGCATTTGCAACCACATCCAGGCAGTGTTTTTAAAAGATCTTTGAGAATTTAACTGTATAAAAATAGGAAACTTGAGTATTAATGAAGATAACATGTCTGCTGCACCATACTATAAAAAACAACCAAGAACTAAAAAATAGTTATGATTTCACTTATATGTGGCCTCAAAAAAACTAATTTACTAGGACAGAAAATAGAAAAGCAGATAGAAGGCTGAGGTAAAATTAGAAGTGATTAGTGAAAGGATATAATGTTCCAGAAGTGAGTTTTATTGCACTGTGATCAGAGTTCATAGCAAGAATGCAGTTCAAGGGCTGTAGATGTAGCACAAAGGAAAACACAAGGTAGCATGCACAAGGAACTGGGTTCAATCCCCAGCAGCAGGAAAAAAGTGTTTCCAAGCCACTGAAGCATTCACCATTCTCACCAGAGGAAAGGAAGCTGCTACCTTAGGTTCATTTACTCTTTCCACAATGTATACACAGATCAAAACATAACATTACACCCCACAAATACAAAAAGTGCTTGCCAACTACAGGTATATAAATAGGTACACAGTTCATTTCCAAAAATAGTTTTTTATGAGCACAGGTAATGTACCCATGGAGGCTAGCACTGAATCCCCCTTAGTTACAGATGTTGTAAGCAAGCGCCCAATATGGGCTCTGTGAACCAAACTCTAGTCCCCCTGCCCAGCAGCAAGCACTCTGAAGACCTAAACCATCTCTCCAAGCTTCTGCCGCCATAACTTCTTTAGTGAGTATCAGAAAACCACTCTTCTTGAAAATAGGCAAGGAAACTCTAAGTGTGTACCCTACTCTCTGTGAAGCGTGCTAGAAGATAATGGAGATATCAACCTGAAACACATATCCTAGCTCATGATGGCAAGAACAACCCAGGCTACACACAGTTTCAGGGAAGCCCTTTTGCAAAAGGAAAGAAAAGATTAGGGGCAAACCTTCAGATGGGGCCCAGAGTGTTGCCTAGATAACGTTCCCACAGGGAGAGGGGAAGGTGGAGAAGAAGACAACCAGAAATCCAAAGGTAGCATGTATGTGCCTTCTCATGGAAGTACACACCACCACTAATGAAAGTCTCACCAACACAAGGAAACCAAAACCTGACAGCTTCCAAAGCAGTCCCAGTTCCCAAGATGCAAAAATCAAAGCATGTTAAGTTACACCATGTAGATGCTATCAGCAAAATCTAAACTTCGGAAACCTCCAAGGACAAACATTTCAGTTTCAAGAACAACTCTTTTTCAAGAGAAAAATGGGAAACATTCAGAGAAGAACCTATAGATTTAAAGAAGTTAAAGATCTAACAAGTGGAAAAAGAAAGTTAAAGACACACCAGATAGAGCACTGAACAGCTTCTCCCAGGGCTATCCCCTGACCCAAATGACAGTTTTAAGGGTATCTGCCCAAAATTAACTTATTTTTAAAACTTTAACCTTATCTTTAATAAAACACTTGGATATAGGTATGTTCAAATCTGGCATCCAGGGCACCAGGCACACATGCAAACAAAACACATACATGATACACATTTTTTTTTAAATTAAAAAAAAAGGAAAAAATTTTCAATGATTCCATAATCAAGCACTATATACTTTCCTGATATTAATGAGAGCTAAAGGAAACACCAACCACACCAACTCTAAACTGAGAAAATCGCCTGGTAGTACTGGCGCACGCCTTTAATTCCAGCACTCAGGAGGTAGAGGCAGGTGGTTCTGAGTTTGAGACCAGCCTGGTCTACAGAGCGAGTTCCAGCACAGCCAAGGCTACCCAAAGAAAAAGCAAAAAGCAAACCCTGAGAAAACCAACTGTATCAAAGACAGGGTTATGTCCTGGAAAATGAACACAAAACAAGGCTCATTAGAAAATATGGGTGAAGGAGAAACCAAAATTCACAGAAAAAAATGCAATCACCAAAAGACACTAACAACACCCACACCCACAATTAACAACTGGTTAGTTCTGCCCTAAGAGCTAGGCAAAGGCCAAGACTGATGATGCCCTCTACCTAATGAGTGCAGAAGCCAAAATCCACATTACTGGTGGGGGTGGTATATCAGCAAGGATCTTAGAAACAAACCAGCTGGACTTGATATATTTCTGATAATTATTCTTCCATGCAGTATATTTCTGTGAATTTCTCCTACAAAAAAAAAAAAAAAAAAAAAAAATCAGAGAAATATAAAGATGTATGTATGCACAAGACTATTTCTAATAACCAGACATAAGAAAGAACCTCACTGACAGAAGCTAGGCAACACAACAGAACCACTCAAAAAGACAATGTTTACTTGAAGTGCATTACACACAGTGATACCTGGTGTCTACCCACTATTCTATTCTGAGGATAAATGCACAGTAAAGTCTAACATCAGACTGAGAATGTGGGCACAACCATGTTACCATCCACACCTCCCTGAAGAACAGCAGGCAATGTTAAAATAAACAATACCACCACTTGTCTATGATGAATTTACTAAGATGGGCTTAGAACTCCAGGCCTTGGTGGATTAGGATGAACTACAAAATGAAAACAGAATGTAGTGCTTTAACTGGCAACAGCTTTAACTTAATACATGATGGAGGTGCCAAGGTTGGAAATTAAATGAACTTCATAAAGATCTCACATAACTTATGACATACTTCCCAGGCTACTGGGGCAAGTCTGGCTATGCCTGGCAGACAAGAATCCCATGACCAGCAGGCTGAGGGACTCCATTCAAACTAGTCCCATGCTTCCTTTTATGGGAGTGGGAGTGAGTTGAAAAGGTACTTACGATCATATATGCACCTGGGTTGGAGAGACACTTCAACTATAAGGACACTGGCTGTTCTTTCAGAGGACCGAGGCTCGATCCCCAATACCCACATGACAGCTGACAAACTGACTGTAACTCCAGGTCCAGAGGATTCAACACCCTCACACAGACACACATGCAGGTAAATCAATGCACATAAAATAAAAACATGTAAATCATTTCTTAAAAATGTTCTACCCACCTACTCACAAATAATAAAACTCCCTATATGACAGAATAAATCACAAGTCCTACCTCAGCAGAGCAGTGGCAGTCTTGGCCCTCTAACATATTCATGCTTCTTCTAAAAACAGCCAATTTCTCACATCCCTGTAATTTAAATAAATTACACCAGCATGTCCTTTAAACTGCTTTGACGACTTTTTGGATATCTGCTACTCTGGATCTGTCTCTCAGAGAAAAACAGCCTCCTCATAAGTGCCCAAGTAAAAGAAAAAAACTTCAATTGGACGCCATCCCTGTTTGTTCAGTCACTTTGGGATCAAAAGTTTAAGTAGCTACTAGAGGCTGAGACAATCATCTTCTGAGCACTAGGGATAAGATGTCACAAGGGCTCCCCACACAGCTTAAGACCACTGCATTGGTTCATCAATTAAACACTGAATGCATGATAAAGCCAAAAGGAAACAACAACTGTTCATTCTTAGACACAATAGACACACAGGCCTTATGAAATGCCACTGCCATTGGCATCTTGGGCTAATAGCTTTTAATTTGTTACATTAACCGCAGGAATAATTATTTTCATTAAAGAACCATCATTCTTGCTTTTAAGAGGTTTGTAAGAGCCGAACATGGGGTTGCACTCTAATCCCAGCATTTAGGAGGCAGAGGTGGGTAGATCTTCTTTGAGCTCAAGGCCAGCCTGGTCTACATAATGAGTTCTAGGACAGCCAGATGCAGAGATTAAAAAAAAAAAAAAAAAAAAAAAAAAACCATACAAAATATAAAGAAAGCAAGTCTTTGATGGGAAAATTTTCCCTTCTGGATCTGAAGCCACTCACAGGCTGAGCCAAGTATAAACTCTACCCTAAGATACACACAAATGACTGTTCTTGGGATTATCTATATTAATGCTGAAGCAAGTACCTTAGAGATTATCTATTCCTTCTATTTCTACTTCTAAAATCCTTCAAGAAAAACAGTAAAATCTTCACCAAATGTGGGGCTAATGAGCTGGCTCAGCAGGTAAGACCACTAGCGGCTCTTGCAGAGGGCCTACCCCCATTCAGCTCCCTACACCACATGGAGGGTCACACCTGATGTACTCACTCTTCTGGCCTCTGGCAGGCACCAAGGACTCTACATCCATACATGCAGGAAAAACATACACATAAAATAACAAAATTATTTTTTTAATTTATTATTTTAATTTCAGTGTACTAGTGTCAGTTTTCAGTATCCATGTTTAAAAACAAACAAAAAAAAAAAAGCAAAACAAAACAAAAAAAAACCTACCTTTATTGCTAGTAACAGTGTCACTGGGAGGGAAATGGGTTATTTTAATGTCTTTCCTCATGCATCATCATAAAAGGGATGGCAACAAACTATTACCCAGAGTCAGCTGTGTTTCTCTAATATTTTACTGCCACTGATTTGTATTGTCAGTGACAGCAGACTGAGTTTCTGCAACAAACACCATCTGTGGCTTGCCAAGTTTAAAGTACTTCCTATCTAGCTCTAAAGACCGTGTACCAAACTGTACACTTGAAATGTTGCTATGCCCCACTTCAAGCTTCACTTGAAGCAAAGGAAATGACAGATCAAATGACATGCTCGCTCTGATTCAGGCACTTTCAAGATCATAGTTTATTTATTACTTCAGATAAAAAGATAGTATACATATTAGGGAGTCCCTTAAAATTCAACTCTAAAGTTAATATGCATCTAGTATTTTTGCATCAAAGTTAACCAAAAGTTTCTAGACACCTGAAAGCCCCACTATTAACATGAACTATGGTAATAAAAAATTTGACATTTAATTTGTTCAATGTATAGTATTTACATTATGAAACCAATGGTACAGAAACAGTGATAAAGAATAAAATCAACATTAAAAAGCAGAGGTTTGTAGTCTTACGATGTGCTAATTATCATAATTGTATATAAAATTAAAACATAGCAGAGCTTTCTGTTACAAAATTCTTAATCATCTGAGTTGCAGTCATTACTTGCTACCAATTTACATGCAACATCTGCTAGGACTGATATCTGATTTTTTATTTTTCCCCTCAAGAAAGGATAAGTGGATAAATGATATTTTGGAGCAGACATTAATTTACTTGAAAAAGTAAAAGAAAAAAGAAATGTACTCAAGATTGGTACTGGTCACAAGCCTCTTTCCTACAGAAATCATAAAAACAGGCCTACAGAAATCATAAAAACAGGAAGAGTCAAAAAAAAAAAAAAAGTTCCAAAAGAGATGCACAGGCAGAGTACCATGAGGGGCACAGCTTAGAAAGAGCCCTGAATGAATCACACATCATCTATCCTTCAATGATGAGAGGTCTATTTTGCCATCAAATAACAATGAATGACTGAGGCAAGTGAGGGGCACCAGGTGCACAATGAAATTTTGCAAAATACTAAGATGAGGCAGAGGTGGCCAGAAGAAGGGGCGATTCATATAATTCAAACTATATACAGCATAAATGGAATGCAGCCCATCTCAAACTGGCTTTGTGAAACAACTGGACCTTTATGATTTAATAGCTAAAATTATAACAGGTGCAATCATACAATAGATTTACACAGGAAACAAAATCCAAGGGGCATTTTATATTACCTATTTACTGTGCTGTTTCAATTTAAAAATAATAATTTTGCTAAGTATACATCTCAACTGAGGTCTATGTATAAAATGTCCTAATAGATACAGATATTTACCTTTGGTGAGTTGAAGGCCTTGTTGTGACTTGTCTGAATTGTAGGTAGGATACCAGGTGAATGTGCACATGTGGGAAAACTCAAGCTGAGGTAATCCAAAAGCTGTGCAATGAGGTGACTGGAGGTACTCTGATAGTCAAAGTACACCAGAAACCCCAACAGGTAACAGTGAGAATGGCAACAGGGAATGGAGTGCCAATATGGCAATAAAGTTGATTAGAAACAGAAAGAGGAAGGCCTCTCGTACCAGCAGAATCCTGCGTACATACAAAAAGAAATAGCCACCCACCATTTTGTAGAACAAAAGCCAATTATTAGTGTGGGAAAGTACAAACTACAGAAAACCAGAAGTCAATAGAAGAAAAGCTACCAGTTCACATGAGAAAAAGGAAACATTCCACTCTGACAGTTACTTGGTAAACGCAGCTACCACAGCCCATAGAACTTCATTGGTATTGGCCTTCAGACACTCCACTTCTGGGTCTAAGTCAAGAAGCTGCCGTACTCTCTTGGTGGCTAAATCATACTGCTCGTCCAGAAGAGGGGCAAAGGCGTTCTCCAAAACATCTGAGGCATGAGCTAGGTAAATGAGGGCCAGCAAGCGCTTGTCCATTCGGTGAGGGTCATTTACCCATTTGTCAAGAACTGCTTCTTGTACCTTCTTGATGAGGCGCTGCTTAATGTTGTTATTGGTGAGAGGATGTGTTGTCATGTCAAACAGGAGGAAGTTCTGTTTCTCTGTCGTCAGTACACCCTTTTCTACCAGGTTTTTGGCTAATCGTTCCCGTACATTTCTTAACTGATAGTGCAATTTTAATGGATTCCACGTCTCACCTAAATAAGAATGTTCCAGAAGTTAGAATTATAGGTATTACTTTGCTGAACTATAACATCAAAAAATGAACTACTATTATGAGCATGTTTTTTTGCTGGCCTGGTCCCATAGCCATGCTAGCCCCAAATAACATATGAGATGCTGTATTAGATATAATGAACTATTAGATAAGCAAAAGAACTTTGATTCTTGCTCCTTCCCCACTAGATCATCAAGTCCCAGTCTGGACCACTGCATTCCAGGCACCTATCCCATTCCCAGGCAAAACAGTAATGAACCAAATATTTTGTTCCTGCCTGCTCTGGCAGGATGTGGGGCACAGACTCGCCAGGCAGAGGTGGAGGCGAAGGCTCTCAAGTGTGGAAGCATCATCAAGTGTGGCTACATGTAAAAGATGGTCCTACAATATAAAAGCAGCACAAAGCCCAGAGCAACCCTCAATACTACAAAACAAACAAACAAAAGGGCCAGCCCTTCCCCCCCCCCAAAAAAAAAACAAAGCAGCAACTTTATCCCTACAAACTACCAATGATCAACAGACAAAAGGGAAATGGAGCCCTGTGACTGTATGTTCTCCTGACACTGCCACCAAAACAGTCTGTAAAGACGGCAAAGTTTATGTGAACAGGGATTTTTAAAAGTATATAAAGTTGACCCCTGAAAAGAAAAAAAATTTTCTAAGTTTTTTGTTTTGTTCTGGAGATAAGGTTTCTGTGTGTAGTATTTGCTGTCCAGGAACTCACTCCATATACCAGAGGCTGACCACCAACTCAGAGATCTTCTGCCTGCCTGCCTCTACCTCCCCAATGTTGGGATTAAAGGCACATGCTGCCACCACCACCCATCATCAGTTTTAATTCTTAAGTGTGTCACCTAAAATCACTTCCTTTTGAGACAAATACTTAGTTAAAATAGGCATTTCCCATTAAAAAATACTTTATTTTCAGCCTAGTATGGTGGTACATGCCATTAATCTATAACCTCCTCTACAGAGTAAGTTCCAGGAGAGCTAGAGCTACACATAGAAACCCTCTTTTTTTTTAATCCTTCACAAAATTTAGTAACTTTGTCTATCATTCAGATTATATGCAACAAGATTATATGCAGTAACTGTATTTCCAAATGATCACCAATGAACACAGAACTATTTCTGCAGTTTGGGGGGGGGGGGATACCAAAGTACTTTTCTAAACCACAACACATTAAAAACCAACCCTAAGCACCGTCCTTCAGTGTAAAGACTCAAAGGCTGAAGTTTTACAACACTAAGAGAATGTATATCACTGAAATCAGTAACATGGAACTATTTAAATTTTCAGTTCCTCAGCTTTGCAAGCCACATTTTAAGTATGAAAAGCCTTTAAGTGGCTACCCATTAGTTACTCACTAGGCAAAACAGAACACTGTTATATGAAAGACTAGTGAACTGTGGCACCTGGAATGTATTTCTGTTCAAATGGCCACAGAAATTATTTTGTCACCTAACAGTAAAGAATATCCTTGACAGGAGCTCAGTAACAGTTTAACTCTCATATTAAGAGCACATGATGCTCACACAGCACTGGAGTTTGCTCCTAGTATCAGGTACCTAACAGCCAGCTGTAATTCCAAATCCCCAGGGAGAGGGATGTCTTATCACCTCCTTTTCCAGGCACTTGGTATACATACAGTCAGGTACACACACACATAAAAATTAAAAGACTATCCTGGACAGCAAAGCAATCCTTGATGTTTATTATTAAAAAAATATGGGGGAAATTAAAAGACTCTTCAGTTACTGGTCATAAAGCATTAAAAAATATGACTTTTGGATAAAACCTAATGAGATACAGACCTGCCCCAAGTACACTCCCTAGCATGTCTTAAGGAACAAAAAAGCACAGCACAGCAGTCACTCTGACTCAGTCACCCTGCCCAGTCAATGGTCAGAGATCAAAATGGCTAAAGCAGCTGAAAGATACAAGGCAGAGTACAGAAGGTCTAGAGACCTGCACAATGTTCTCAAGTCTCAGAAAACTAAGCCACACATGTTGAAGTAAGAAACTGCAAAGCTAAGCAAAAAGCTAAACAATGCCAGGAGTTTTCAGAGAGCTGAGTAACCTTGAGTACCAACTAGCCTGAGGGGAACACTTATTTGACTGTCCAGGACACAAGAGGACCTGAAAAACCACACTATAGGAACAAGGCTGAACTAGCCTCAAGGCCTGTACTATCCAAGCTTTAAAGCACAATGCACAAGTCATTTAAATGTCTGTCTGACAAAGCAAAAGCCAACACTCCCCCCACCCCAGGGGGAGGGAGACAACACTGAGATTGAATTCAGGACCTCCCTCATACTAGGCAGGCACCCTGAATTTAAATCAAACACTCCTTGAACAAAGACAGCAAGTTCAGAATTTAACCTAATATTCACAATGTTGAATGTTTAATTTTAAAACAGTAACATGTTAGATTTGCAACAACAAAAAAATGGGTCCCAAAACTAATGGAAAATGGAAATGGCCAACCAAATCAAACATGAACAAAAAATAACAAAGACGAGAAAATCAGCAGACAAGGATTTTAAAGAGCTAATATAACACCTACATAATTTAAAGGAAATGAGCACAAAGTGGGAACTACTTTTTAGAAAGAATAAGCTATCTGAGACAACCTTTTATTACATTATTTGGCATGTATGTGTATGCACACATGTATGTGACTCATGCCACAAATGTGGAGGTGAGAGGACAGTTTTTGGGTTTTTTTGTTTGTTTGTTTCTTTCTTTCTTTCTTTGAGACAGGGTTTCCCTGTATTTCTTTGGAGCCTGTCCTGGAACTAGCTCTGTAAACCAATAGACCAGGCTGGACTCAAACTCACAGAGATCCACCTGCCTCTGGCTCCCAAGAGCGAGTTCTTTCTTCCTTTCCATTGGGTCATCAGGCCTGGCAGCAAGTACCTTTAATTTCTGAGCCATCCCATTGGTCCATAAAAGAACCATTAAAATGTAGCAATTTACTTTGGAAAAGGACTTAATGAATATGATTAAAAAGTTAGTACTATGAATTACGAATAAGTAAGGCCATTTTGTTCATTTAAAGAAAAACATTTCAAACAAAAAGTCACAACAAATCAGTGCCTGCAAGCACATATGGTCTTAAGCATGCACACACAAAAGCAAGTTACTTCATAAGGTGGTATTTACAATGCTCTTGGGAATCACAGTACCAAGAATATAAACATTAAGACTTATTTCTAACCTTTTAGGAATTACAATTAATTGAGAGAAACCTTCACAATTTAGTGGCTAGAATAAAATGGGAATAAGGTACTAAGTACAAAATGAAGCATTAGAAATGACTTAATATTAAGGGTTATCTTTAAGAAAATTAGAGGAAGAGGCATTTAAGCTACATCTAGACTTCCAGAAAGAATAAACATTTAAGAACAGAAGAAACAGCACCAGTACACAACAGCGATGATCTTCTCTCAAAGGTCTTGTAACTTCCAACTTTTAATCAATCCCTCATCTCCCAAAGTGCCTATTTATCACCTGATAGTTTGGGGTTTGGATTTTATTCTGTTTCCTAATGCCAGTGTCAGGAAGACAGACAACCCTAACCTAGAATCATACAACATGTATTAGCTAACTGTGGAAAATTCAAGCTACTATAACATTAGATGATAGCCACATTATGTAAAATACTTAAAAACCTACACTTTAACTCTACCATTAACTAACTATGCATACAGTAATCTGGAAGCTATCAACAAAACACTTTCTCCTAGCAACACTAGCTAATTCAGTATTACTGACTGAATAAGCTTACATTTTCTCAGAACTGCAGTACAACACAATTGTGTTTTAACAGTATGTCCAACAGGAGAGGTCTCACACTCACACGACATCTTGACCATCTCAGGGAACCAGGCTTGGCAGCAAGTGCCTGGTTATCTGCTGAGCCTTCTCACTGGCCCACTCTAATCCTTCTGAAAAGGTTTAATACAAACTCTACTTCCTTTCAATTTCTAAGTTTCCTCAGATTTTTTTCCTTAACCGCCAAACTTTTAGAGTTGTAAGTATTAAATTATTAGACACACACACAGGTGGTCTCCGAATATACTTTAAAACTGCTTCATCTGCAAGTATCTGCTTAAGTTCCATAGCATCTATGTCAGTATCATGCAACACTGGCATTCACTCAGTACACCACATACTTTTCTGTTGCTGATACTTCTACAGTGCAGGATAGGTGTCAAATCCAAGGTTTTGCACATTCTAGATCCTTTAGGACTATACCTCTGATGTGGACCACTTTGAAACAACTGAAATTTGAAAAGGAAAAAAAAAAAAAAAGTTCTCACCACCAAACCGGCCACAGACCTACATCCTTAAATTCAGACTGGGAACGCAGCTCGATGGCTCAGCGAGCAAAGCCACTTGCAGCCAAGCATGACAATCTCAATGCACCCCAGGAATCACATGGTGAAGGAGAGAGCTGACTCTTGAATACTGTCCTATGACCTCTACCCTGTTATACTCACCACCACCATCCCACCCACCCACACCCTCTCCCCCACCCCAAATGAACAAAAAAAAAAAAAAAAAAAAAAAAAAAAACAACTCATAGTTAGTAGCTGGCCAGCTGAAACCTGGTCCATTTGAACAATAAGGAGCAGGTGACTGTTTTTCCCCTGGGCCTTGCACATGGAACCAAGCACTCCAAGCACTCCATCACTAACCAGAACCACCGTTCCCATACCAACAATGTGCTTTGTTTCCTCCTCCCAAGCTGGATCCCCTTCTTTCATGTCAACATGGAAGCTCATCCTAATATATTCCTGATAATAAAATGTTAACCACAACATCTGGCATTTATAGCCAATCTAAAAACATGGGGCATTGTCTAAATATTTTCTTCATGGATTCTGACCTAATCCAATGGATAACCTACTGTACTGGGAGAGAGCTTATAGACTCTCATGGACTCTGACCTAATCCAATGGATAACCTACTGTATTGGGGAAAAGCTTATAAAATCTCACTCCAGTGAGAAACTCACAACAGCAGTTCAAGTTGAAAACCAAGTTCAGCCAGCAGCCATACAATGTTAACTAGTTAAGTACAACCACCTTAACCTATTAACCCAACCCCTTAGGATAAAACTAGTTTGGGTACATGCATTGTCAGAGGATATCCAGTGATCCAAGACACTGCCGGACTAGACCAAGCCCAATGAGGCCCTGGTATATATATCAGATCATTTATAAAGTTTATAAAGACATTCTCACAACTTGGCCTGCTCTAAACAGTAAAATGTAACAACTCTGATAAAGAATGATTGGCAAACAGCATAGTGGTGTAGGCTTTAATCCCAGCACTTAGAAGGCAAAAGCATGTGGATCTGAGTTGATAGCTCAGCCATGACTACAAAGTGAGGAGACCTTGACTAAAAAACAATAGATGAGAGTTTGAAGGAAGAACATTCCATCTCATTTAGTATCTGCTCTCTTTTGTCAAAGGAGATACATTTTTTTTTTTAATTATCATCCCGCCACCATTTTCCATACTTAAAAACTTCTCTAATCAGAACTCGATGTTTACTGTTTAATAGATCAGCTTACCGCTAAGTAACTCAATCCAGTTCTGGACCGTCTCTGGAGGCTGAGTCTCCTTAACATGCTTTAGAGCTTCATCAAGAAGAACATCCCCTGTTGGAGCATCCGATTTACAGATCACCTAAAACACAAGCAGTCAGAAAGATCAACTGGTACCATCTTCCCTCAAACTCATTAGATGAAAAACAAAGTATGCAAATATTTCATGCTCAGAGCCTTTACTGTAATTTCATTTGTTGCTGAACCTTGAGCTATTTAATGCAGAAATATCATTCACTAATCACTCAAAAACAGATTCAACTATATGGAAAATTTCATCTAGTAAAAAGATATTTCACATAAGTAACACAACTAATTTTCTCAAAAAAATATCTTTAAGGAAACTTTGACAAGTTGGAGCAAAAACAAAGTCAAAAAGTATCTCCCTAAGTAATGAGAAAGAACAGGCTGGAGAAACGCACAGAAACAACTGACCTAAACAAGGGGGAGTTCATGAACCCCAGACTAATAGCTGGGAAAACAGCTAAGGACCCACCCAGATCCCCTGAACGTGGGTCTCAGAAGTCCTGGGCAGTCTAAGGGACCTGTGACAATGGAACCAGGATGTATCCCTGGTGCACTAACAGACTTTAGGAGCCCATTCCCTCATGGAGGGATACTCCCTTAGCCTACTCCAAATGACTTGACAGATTTTGATGATCCCTCATGGAAGGCCTCACCCTCCCTGGGGAGTGGATGGGGATGGGGTGGAATGATGGTGCATGGCATGGGAGGATGGGAGGGAGAGGGAAGTGGGATCAATATGTAAAATAAGAAAAAAATAATAAACAAAAAAGAAAAAAAAAGAAATGGCTCCCTTGAGCTTATGCTTAATAATAAAAGATATGAAGGGGAAATACAGTTTTAGGAATAAGTTTTATTTTAAATGACAGTGCTAACAGAAGCCTTAGTGACTATAAAAACTCTATCTCCAGCACCAAGAGGGTAAGGATTGGAGATGGGCAGGCCCAAGGACAGACTCTCAATCTATAGTTAAAACCTGTGCAGGCTAAAATCTTAATAGTGAAAAGTGGCTCAAGAGTTAAGCACACTGGCTGCTCTTCTAGGACCTGAATTTATTTCCAGTACCAGCTACAATCATCTATAACTCCAATTCCAGGAAATCGAACACCTTCTTCTGGTCTCTGCAATTACAGCATGCCTGTGGTGCATAGACATACATACAAACAAAATATCCAGACTCATAAAAGAAATAAACCTCAAAAAACAAGATCCTGGGAAGTGATTAGGAAAGCAACCCATACTGCCACACTACTCAACCACCTTAGATTCCCATAGGCTTCACTCAGGTTATCACCTAAGCAACACATTTCTACCTGAAACTTTATAGTACCAAAATTCAACCCATTACAGTACCTTGGAATGGATACTAAAAAATGTTTAAATGCGACTTTTCTCTGATACCCAAAAAAGGTGCCCTTCATTTTTTTACTCAATGTCACTAAAGATTAAAAATATATATATAAGACCTTATTCTTCAGGACTACACAAGAGAAAATATAACCATAACATCAACCACAAATCTAGCCTTGAGGAAAGGAAAATGAAAATTTTAAATATTGATTTACCCCAATATAACCAAAAACTGGTCCATAATAGATAACTGTTTGAAAGCAGAGATATTGTTTCCACCAATACGATTTTTAAAAATCCAGTGTTTTTACAGCACATATCAATTTTCAATGGCAGCCTCATTACTAAGCTGGACAGTGCAGATACAGAAATACTCAGAACATTCACTCCCTGGTGCTTAGTTAGACCAGGATTTATAAAGGAGAAAAAGAATTTCAGGAGAAAAGAGTACTACATCTGTGATGTTGCAGACATGTGACCTACACTTCCTCTCCTTCCCTCTCTCCATGTGGCCAGAAGCTGGTGTCAGCCACTTTTCTCATGCACCCCACTTTAAGACAAGTGATTTATCAGTACAAATAACCCAGCTATGTTCTCAGTTCTGCTTTAAACCTTCTTCACATGTGTCACTCACTCCCTCTATTATCTTTGCCAGGATTTTAGCCCCCAAGTCTGACCATCTTTCACTAAGAATAATTTGTGTCTTGACTTCAACTTTTTAATGTTTTAGGGATCCTTTTATTTGATACTTTCATAACATATATACAATGTAACGTGATCATATCCAACCCAAACTTCCAAACCCCTCTCCTTTCACTTCATCCCCCTTCCCCCCCCACACACACACACGGATGTGTGAGGCATCCACCATAGTGCTGGCAACCTACCAGTGGTCACATACACCAACCTCCCCTGCAGCCATCAGTTGCTCCTCAACTGGAGGGTGGGAGTCTCGTGAGGCCTCTCCACTCAGCCCTGGGAAGCTACTGGCTTCATCTTATACTGGTAACCACAGGTGCTGTCTGGGAGTACACAAGGCCACCTTTTGCCTCTTTCAGTCCCATGCTCCAATTTGAGCTCTTCAGGAGGAAAATCTTACATTTCATTGTCCCTGCTCAAAACGAATCACAGATTCAAACAAGTTTTAAATTGCTTTTAAATTTTCAAGAATAGCCAGACTTTCATCTCAGCACTCGGGAGGCAGAAGCAGGTGGATCTCTGGGTTTCCGAGGCCAGCCTGAACTACAGAGTGAGTTCCAGGACATCCAGAGTTACAGAGAGAAACTCTGTCTTGAAAACCAAAAAAAGAAAAATACTTCAAGAATATGTGTGGGTTTGAAATAAATATCCTCTATACTTCAGTAAATTCTTGCTACGTCCAACATAGAAGAGACAGAAAGAAGATAAAACCAAGACCTCTGAGAAAATGTATTATATAGATGAAAGTTTCAAAAGGCCTCAGGGATTTAACAATAAATATTAGATTCATAAAATAAGAAACTCTGTGGGAGCTCCAACCTTAGAGCAAAGTGGCCCAAGGTCAGTAGTGGAGCAGATGCGACACAGTGGTGGGCAATGAGGACATGTACGTGGGTAAATGCAGCCAGAAGCTAAGGAATCAAACAACCCAAAGCCAGGGGCTATAAACAATTCTTCTTAGAGTCTTGGAGAAAACACAACACAACTAACTACATCTCCTAACTCAAACCTCCAAAACTGAGAGAATTCTTTCTTGCTTAAAGCCACTATGGCTATGGACCTTTGCTAGGGTGGCTTTAAAATGAACTAAAGACAGAGTGGTGACACATGCCTTCAATCCTAGCACTCAGGAGAATCTCTGAGTTTGAGGCCAGCCTAGTCTACATACTGAGCTCCAGGACAAATGGGACTACAGAGACACACTGTCTCAAAAAAAAAAAAAAAAAAAAAAAAAAAGACTAATACAGTTGGCTTCCAAGAACAGAAGTAACCAATGAGGAAAAACAGCTACTTTTGGTCTTCTAACTGTATCATTCTTAATTAAACCAGCAATTACTTTTAAAATTTAACTCACTAAGTCATATAGAATATTTCCCAACAACCTTATCTTCTTCACATCATCAGAACTAGACTGACTTATGTTTCACCACTGTTTCCCAGAGTCTAACACAGTGCATGATGTACTTAAACACTGAGTGCACAATGAATAAAGGAACAGACAATCACCAGTTGACAGCTCTTGCTCATTAGCACAATCTTTTTACTTAGGTCAGGACTATAATAAGTTCATCTATGTACACATTCTATTGATAGCTACAATGACAGCTTCCTCGGGTAATTTCCCCCAATAAGTTACTACAGTCACTGACATAAAATTGTAGCCTGCTTTATGATATAGTTATCCAACAAAGTACTTTGTTAAATTCTCTCAATGCCAGCTCACCTGCCTTGAAGGCAAGCGGCTGGATTTACCATAGAGTTGCCACGAAAGCATCTCTCTGGTGTCAGCCTGTAATCTCAGCAGTCCAGAGACTCAAGAGATCTAAATTCAAAGCCTGCATAAGCTGCACAGTAAGACTGACTCAAACACGTCCACATTACTCCACCCATCCAGTACTAAGCTCAAACACGGGCCCTCACACATGCTAAGGGAGTACTCATCCTGACCTAGCTGCATTCACTCCAACCCAGCAATATTACTTCCTGCATGTAACATTCACCAACACATTAACGGCATGTCTCCTTACAACACTATCATGTCGGAAAGTTCAGAGCAAGGAATGAAGCACAGGCTTGTGTTATTAATGCCCTGCAGATAGAGGCAAGAGACCTCCAGGTCAAGGCCAGCATGAGCTACATAATGAATTCCAGGTCAGCCTTGGTTAAAAGGTGAATATTCTTTGTTAGAAGACTTTGTCGTTTATTACAGAAGTAGCAATTAATATCCTAGGTATCAGCTCCAGAATATTTGTTACTATGAATTTGGCTGTATATAGAATACATATGGGTGCTTTGTATTCTCAAATAGGCCCTGGAGAATGGAATTGCTTCTCACCAGGGTGTCACGTGAGCTATGCAGCCTCTAGATCTCACACTACATAACCTTAGTTTTCCCTTTGATATAAAGCACTGAGAAGCCCCCTTTAACGAATTAACAGCACATGATACAAGTCACGTTCCCCCAAGACTTAAGTTTGCCAGGACATTTTGCAAGTCATGTTCAGGGAAAGAGATGTGAAGCACCTGCTTTTCTCAAGATCCCACCCCATTTACCTCTAAGAGGTAGGCATGTTCTATTGTCATAAAGTTATCAAATGTATGGTACCTGTGGCTATAAAAATTAGAAGCCTTGTAGATAAAAGAGATCTCAGGAGAACTTTTAGAGGGAACTTTTGGATATTTTTTAGAAAGAACTTTAGAGAATTTTTAAGAAACTTGGAGAAGCAAGCTTTTAGAGAGAAATCTTAAGAGCTTTTGAGAGAGATCTTTTGGGGAAGCCTCCATCTTTGAAGAATAGAGAGCCATGAGAGGAACGCATGTGTGTGCCAGTTTATCTCCCTCTCACCCTCAGACTCCTGTTAGAAAACCCTACCTGCCTGCTGCTGTCTAGCCCCCAACCTGAACCCTGAGAGAGCACCAAGGCTGGAACTTGAGAATGTTCTCGTTAATTCTTGTCTTAAAACACTAAATGGCAACAAGATGTTTGGTTCTGGCCCAAGCTTTGGATTTATACATATAATACAATTACTACAAAAACAAAACAAAACAAAAAAACAACAACAAAAAGAATTTGAAATACCATGTTCAAAGCGTAAGAACAGACTGGAAAAGAAATAGTCTTGCATACCTGAGATTGATGCTAAAGTTAAAAGTCTGAAAACTAGCATATATATTTCTGTCCTACCGAAGTAGTACCTAAAACTTCACTGTGGAGAAGAGGGATGAAAAGCAATCACATTCTCCCAAAAAGATAGATGCTCTATGAGTAATTAATCTCCACAAAACTCCTGGACTGTCAAAGTTGTCTCAAGGTCTTCAGAAGCAAACAAAATTGAGCATCTTCCTAAGATGCAATGGTCTTCAATCCTAGTAGTGAGTGACTGACATCATTTGTGGCGTATGCAAAGAACCAGAAAAACCAAGCTTGCAAATCCAATAAAGACAAATTTAAACTATTTAAACATTTTAAAGCTATTAAAATATTCACTTATACAGAACAAATTCTTGCAAAGGGGAGTATTATTTAGAAGTCCTCTTACCTTTCTTGTTAAAAGACTTTTTCTTCTCATTCCACAAGCCTCTAGTTGTAACCTTCCTCTCAAGGCTAATTCAATTAACATACAGCCACGTAATCCAGATGATATACAGTCATTCCAAAATGATGTGTAACCCTATTTAAAAAGAACAAGGAAAACAAAACAGCCAATTCACCTTGACTCAAGAGAAGTAGCTTTAGTCAAAGCAACTGTGAGTACTTTTCACCACAGACTTTTTCTTTTAGGCCACCAACCGGCTCCCAAGTCATAACATGGAGACTTATTATTAGTTTTGAATGCTCTACCTTAGTGTATTTCTTTCCTTGCTAACTTTATAACTTAACCTGTTTCTCTTCATCTATGTTTTGCCTTGGGGCTTCTTGCCTTTTCTTTCTATATGTCCTATTCCTGTCTTGCTGGCTGGCTGTTGCCGGGTTTTTAACACCAGATGTGTGTCTCTTTACTCCTTCATTCTCTCTCCTCTTCCTTCTTCCCTCATTCAAGCCTAGATTTCTCCTATTTATTGTCTTCCAGACCCACCCATGTCTCTCCTGCCTAGCTATTGGCCATTCAGCTCATTAGACCAATCAGGTGCCTTAGGCAGGCAGGGTAAAACAAATGCAGCAAAAAACAAATGTAACACATCTTTATGTCATTAAACAAATGTAGCATAAACAAGTACAGCACACCTTTATACAGTTATAATAATATTCCTCAGCAAACAAGTATTTGCCTAGTTACATCTTTTTATAACAAAACACTAAAAATGTACTTAGAATATTGTTAATCTAGGATCTGGGGGAGGGCTGTCTTTTTATCACATATTCTTATGTATGGATAAACAGCAAGTAACTTTAGAGTCAAGCTGGGCAGAGTAGCATGTGTCTAGCACTGGGGATATGGGGCATTCTAATGGCTCAAGAGTTCAATCAAGGTCAGGGGGAGAAATGGCTCAGGGACTGAATAATTACTGTTCTTGCACAGAACCCACATGATAGCTCAAAACTTTAACTCTACTTCCCAATGACCCAATGTTCTCTTCTGGACTCCTTGGGCACCAAGCATACACACAGTGCAGGCATACATGAATGCAATATCCATACACACAAAATAAATTAAAATTTTTAAATAAATAAAAATTCAATCTCAGAATGGTGGCTCATACCCCTAGCAGTCAAGCTGCTCTGGGCTACATAGGGAAGGCTTCCTGGTACTTGCTGGTCAAAATGACCACCCCATATTTAAGAGGATAGCTGACCATAAGAGTTCATGGAACTTTACTAATGATATGGGGACTTAAACAACAACCCCCATCTACCGCTTTTTGTTATTGTTTTTGGGTTTTTTGAAACAGGGTTTCTGGGTGTCCTAGCAGTCCTGGAATTCACAAATATCCACCTGCCTCCATGCTAAGATTAAAGGCATATGCCCGCCACCACCAGCTGGTTCAAACTACCACTTTTAATAAGAGTTTTAGAAAGAGAGCATTAGAATAAAGGGAACTAAAGAGGGAAAGCAAAATAGTTTTGTCAGGCATGACAGCACATGGCTTTTAATCCCAGCACTTGGGAGGCAGAGGCAGGTGACCTCTGTGATCTATGTAGACCAGCGTCCATCTACACAGGGAGACCCAGGGCAGCCAAAGCATAACTGAAGCAGTAATTGATAGAAACCAAGTAAGATTTAGAACAATTAAAGCCTTGGGAAACCTGGGAATTGATTTCACATGAAATTATGTTACAGCTGTGTAGTTCTCGCACACAAAATGGGGTTCCTAGATGAAACACCACAGTATAGGAACTTCATGAAGTGGGGTGGGTGTGGTGAACACACTAGTCTGAAAATGTTAGCTGGACAGATTTAGCAGTTTACCTTTGATGGTGGATAGCAGAAGGCTAAATGTTATTGTCCCAACTGTTCTCATATTATGAGCCACCCAGAAATATCAGCAAAACAAAGTCTTTACTTTGGAGTTCAGAGTTAAATTTTATAAGAAAACTGGGTAACTCACACAGGAAAGTAGATGAATGGGAAAAAAAATGTGCCAAGTTTCTGAAGTTTATCAGAAATAAACAAGATAGATGAAGCCAGCAAAAACAGAGAGAGCAAGCAACAGAGTAGCCTAATATTTTGATAACCTAATAAAACCCATCTCACAAAAGCATCATCAGGAATTACCAGAGGAAGTTTTTGTTTTTTTTAAGGTTGAGTAAAACAGACCCAAAAGAACAGTGGGATAGTATAACTGACCAGATAACAATGCTAAATGGGATGAAGTTATCTTAGGGAAAAAGTAAATCACGAGAGTACCAAATTACTCTCAGCCCAGTTCTCCAAGTAATGCACAACATGGTCTAGACCACAAGTTCACAAGGAAGCACTTAGTCAGGAACTAGAAAAACTTGGCCTTGCTTCTCTAAAAGAAAGAATTACAAGAGCCTATTAGAGGATTACAGTATGTCTTATGTGTGACCCAGCAAAAACCTTTCCTCTCTCTAGAACAGTAAGTCACCCACTTTTTAAAAAGTACCTGAAATCCATGGAAAAGACTAATAACTGGCATTTATCAAGCAGATACATTCTTATGTGTGTCCCAGCAAAAACCTTTCCTCTCTCTAGAACAGTAAGTCACCCACTTTTTTAAAAGTACCTGAAATCCATGGAAAAGACTAATAACTGGCACTTATCAAGCAGATACATTCTTAGTTCAAGAGGTAGAACTAACTAGCTGTGTTTACATATACAGCTACTAAAGAGAATAAAGAATCAATGATGTATCCAGGTGGTAGCCAACTCTAACTCCTGGAAACCAAATGAACAATTCAACCTTGAAGGGGTTTGAAATTCTCCAAACAGTAATGAGGCATCTTTGAGGCTGGGTCCTGCAACAAAAGGGAAAGGGAGATAAAAGGTCAGTGTCACACTCAGGAGGGAATTGGCTAATCAGATAGCTCTTGATGAAACATCAGCAACTGCCAGAGACCAAGGGCTGTAAGACAGTGTCTCCCATCTCCCTTACCATGTACAAAACAACAAAGACGAGCTCAGTAAGAGGACCACAGAACAATTTGAGGCATTACAACTTCAGAAGTGTGATTTAAAATTAGTATTTTTTTTTTAAGTCCCTATGTCCTAATATTTCAAGACCAGGAAGGACAGGCATTCCAAGATAAAGTAGGTTATGTACTACCCCTCAAAGAATCCAGACATGGCCAGGGACCAAAATTGGACAAAGTATACAATAGTGTGTGCTGATAGACCCCAATATACAGCACTGGTCAGGAGAGATGCTATCAAATCAAAAACAGGCATATCCAAAGTTTCACCACACTGTCCAGTTTTCTTTAATAACTACTAATTCCCTGACAGACGGCAACTATCTAACAAGAACACCAGTTAATGGACTGTATCATCCTAGCTGATCAATCTTCTGCTGCCATGGATCCTGAGGCAAAAGCAAGCCAGGTGTGGTGGCACACTTGGGAGATAGAGGCAGGCAGATGTCTGAATTCAAGGCCAACCTGGTCTACATAGAAAATTAGGCCAGCCGGAGCAACACAGTGAGACCTTGTCTCAGTTTTGAAGAAATAAAAAGACAGGAAAGGGGGAAGGGGGAATGAATGCAAATCCTTTGACACAGTTCTGTAGACCTTCAGTTACATTACAGAATATCATGGATTTAAAAAAAAAAAACAAACAAACAACAAAAAAAAACCCCACTGATCTTGTCACTTATAAAAAATCTAAAAGTAAATAAAAGTAAACTCAGCCATTTGCCAAACTTTTTGACACTGGTTCACTTATTTGCCATATGCACGTCACAACTTGCCAAATATTGTAACTGCCTAGGAAGCAGGTTTTTAAATCCTAGTACAGAAAAGTTGAGGAGATGGAACAGTGCTGCTCTTTCCAAAGGACCTGAGTTTGGTCCCCAATACCTACATCAAGTCACTCACAACTGACTGTAACTCCAGTTCCAAGAGTATCCAATGCCTGTAGCCTACCAAAGGTACCTGCACTCAACCTACATAACATACAAAGAGAGACAAGCACATTTAAAAATAAGGGCCAAGTGTGGGGTGCACTTCTTTAACACAGAGCTATGACAGCAGAGTAAGGTGGGCCATCCTGACCTATATAGCCAAGTTCCAAGCCAGCCAGAGTTACAAAGTCAGACTGTCTCAAAAAAAAGTAGCCTTGGCTTCTCTACCCTGGCAACAGCTCTCCTGCCTTGGTCCTTCACCCTTAAAAAATATAATGCCGGCCCTGAGGTCACCTCTGCAGGCTCCTGAACTTACATGAGACACAAATGAGAACCTCAGCAGCCAGACAGTCCCATGTCCTCTGACCTCACTCAGCCCTCATGCCACAGCTTCCAAACCAGCAAGTTTGCCATTTCAAGAAACATCAACACAGCAGCCAAGTTCACTGGGACAGGGCTGCCACAGTTAGGGTGGCTGGCTCTAGAGCTGGTTTGGAAATATTTAAGGGAGCCTCAAACAGCAGCTTCTACTCAGAGGACATGGGCTCCTTTGTCTAATGTTAGCCTTTGCCATCCTCCTCTCCTTGAGAAGCAGTTGTCTCCACTTCCACCTCCTATAGTTCTTTCTCCCAAGCCTCACCTGCCCTGTACCTCCCTTTTTCTGTACCTTCCCAGGAAGTCTGGGAAAAGTGGCTGGCTCAAAGATTGCCAAGGAGGAGACAAATAAATGCTGTATTAATTTGGGGGTGGGGGATAAATAAACAATCCTAGTGCAAAGATTATTACAAAACTGGGAAATAAATTCATTTTTATATAAGCATGCACACAGGTATATTCCCCTACCCATACACACAAAATGACCCACTTTGTAAGTAGGTGAGGAAAGTATTAGCAGTAATAACAGCTGACAGTAATGACTAGCTTCACTTTAGAGTTTTCTGTATACATCAGAGAAAATGGAACAAGAAAAAGATGTTATTCAAACTTTTAAGGTAACAATTAAGATGCTATCAATAACACAATAAAGGCAAAGTACTAGAAACACTAAAAATTTGGAACTGACATACCAACTTTCAGTTTCTCAAGGCCAACACAAGCCTCTGAATATAGGCTATCATCACTAATCCTGGCTCTTCCAATCCTTTGAATCTCACCAAACAGCATTTCTTAGAAAAAGTCTCTACTGAGCCCAACCCCCCAAATTCATTCTCATACAGCATCCTCTAAATTTTTTCTTCACCACAACTATCACAATTATTAACTCTACACATGTACACACATCTTTGTATATGTATCCTTTAGCACAGTAGCTAGCATAAAGCAATTACCACGAGTAAAAATTTGAGGGAATTTTTTAAAAATCCTTCCAATACTAAGGAAATATGGAGTGTCACACACATCAGGCAAGAGTCTTTATCAATGAGACACTCTGCTCAGACATGAGCGCGCGTGTATTTTAAATATACCTTTTAATCTTCACCCAAGACTGGCAACAAACTTCACAAGTTCTAATAATTTCAGGCCAGTGAGATAGGTGCTTGCAAACCTGATAACCTTGGACCCACAAGGTAAAGAGAACCCACTTTCACAGGTTGTAATCTGACCTGTAAATGCAGTAATTTCAAGACCCCCAAGGGTCGTGGTGACTCCACATTTTCCACTCCTTTCTATAGTCACATCTTTTTTAAAAACCCTGTTTATAGTAGTATTGCTGTCTCTAAAGCGCACAACTGCTTCTAATATCAATCTCAGCTTCTTACCATCCCATGCCAATAATTTTCACATTCTGTATTCCATACATAATCTCCATCATAATTTATCTTGACACAATTTTTATTTGCTTTTATAATCGAGTAAGACTGCTTATTTTCAGAAGAATAAACTTTCTCATATAGATTCTTCCTGTGCATCATGTCTAAAATGTTTGTTTCCTAACTGCTACATCACAGCCATATTTCACTGTGCTCAAGTATCATCACATACAGGAGCACAGAGCACCTGGAGCCTAAACACTTGAGAGCAGAGGATCACTTAAACCAAGGAGTTTGGGACCAGCCTGGGCTACACTGCCTCAAGTAAGACATAGAAGAGGAGCTAAGAATGCAGCTCCATGATAGGGATTCACCTGGTATGTTAATACCCTGGGTTCAACCCTCAGCATTGTCAAAAAATTGAGAAGTACGGAAATAGGAAAAAAAAAAAATTAGAGACCGGCAAGATATCTTAGTGCATAGCACTGCTTGCTATGAAAGTACGAGGATGTGAGTTTACACATCTAGGACCTGATAGCCAGGTGCGCCCGTTAGCACAGGTAGATCCTGGGAGCTTGGTGACCACCGGATTACAGGCATATGCCCCTCCCCACCACACACAAGTTACATTAATTTTTAAAATTATTTGAGATTATAATACATTATTTCCCCTTTCCTTTTCCTCCCTACAAATCATTCTATATACTTCTCCTTGTTCTTTCAAACGCACAGCCTTTTTTTCATTAATGGTCTTACACTATATGTATGCATATATATATATATGTACACATGTATATACACACACATACACTACACACACACACACACACACACACACACACACACACACACACACAATGAGTTTTAAAGGGCTATGTACCAGAGGTAAGAGATTTAGCTCAATTGGGAGATTTGCCATCCCCAGCATGGCATAAACCAAGAATGGTAGACAGTGCCTGCAATTCCAATACTCCAGAAGAGGAGGCAGAGGATCACAAGTTCAAGAACCTCCTCAACTACACAGAACTGGAAGCCAGTCTGGGCTACATGAGACCCTATCTCAAAAATAAACAGTGGATAACAGCCCTTGCCACCTACCTGGTAGCCTACTTTGATCCCCAGAAACCACATAATGGAAGAGAGTCAACTCCACAAGCTGTCCTCTAGCCTTCATACAGTGGCCAGTGCTGCACACCCACACACAAATAAATATAAAAGATATTCTTTTAAATAACTTTTAAAGGTTGTAGAGTTCTGACCTAACCACCTCCTGTGAAGATTCTGGCCTTGAAGGTAGTAAGGCTTATTTTCTTCCCCTAAAACATCAAAGCACCCCAAAGAGGAAATGAGAAAAATCAAGATGTGGGAAGTGCTGATTAAAACAAGAGAAGAAGAGGCCAGACATCTCACAAGCTTTCTGCTAGAATCAGAAGGCATAAGGAAATAACTACACCTGGCACTTAGTACAACACAGCTGTCACAAAAGTCACTGATTTGGGAAGTTTGGGGGCTCCTGGTATCTCAGGAGAGGGAATAGTATTCTGGAGAAGAGAAATAATGAAAACAATGAGACTCTGAGCTTACATTTGGGGGGGGGGGAAACACATAAACTTCAGGTTTCCAGATGGTCTGAGCTTACAAAAAAAAGGGTGGGGGGGGATAATGGGAGTTTCTGTGAAAAGGCACAGATAAAGTGAGCATTTGACTCATTCAGATACTTATCAAATCCAGGATGATCAAGAAATAGCGACAATAAGGAAGCTGGGCTCAGTGGTAGAGCACTTGCCTAGCATGCTCAAGGTCAGAGTGTGATCCTCAGCATTGGAAGGGTGGGAGGAAGGAGAGAAGGAATTAATTAACGGTCACTCAACAGCATTTTTTAGCCTAAGTAATATAGCAGCCCTTAATTCCTACAACAGGTTATGGGCCAGAACACAAAAAGAGGCCTATTTTACCCAGGAAACAAAGAGATCTAAGAATTCAAAGCATTTAGTTTAGCTTTCCCAACTGGCAGTCAAAAAAGGCAAAGCATGGGTATTTTGTGTTGGTTAGTGTTTTTTTGTAAACGATACAAATATAGAATCACCAGAGCAGAGAGCCTAAACTGAGAAAAAGCCCCCCCCCCAAGATCAGCCTATAAGCATGCCTGTAAGGTTTTTTTTGATGATTTATGTGAAAGGGTCAGGCCCAGTGTAGGTGGGACCATCCTTGGGCAGGTGGTCTTGGAGTATATAAGAAAGCAAACAGAATAAGTCTGGAGGAACAAGACAGAATCCTCCATGGGGTCTACTTCAATTCCTGACTCAAGGTTCCTGCATACATTTTTTGTCCTGACTCCCTGTAGTGACGTAAAGACTACAACTATAGATTGAAATAAACTTTCTTCCCAAGTTGCCTTTGGTGATGGTGTTTATCACAGCAAGAGAAATATAAGTAGGGCAGGACAGGACAGTAAGTAGTCTTGTGACTCCTCAAATGTGACTTCCTCCCTAGTCCCTAGTCAACACCCTTTATTTCCTCCAAAGTCAGTATCCAGACCCACTGAAATTATCTGGAAATCTGTATCCTAAACATATTGAATGTCCCTTAAAAGTTTAGGAAAAAAAAAAAAAACTTTGAAGCATCAGCACCTAGCAAAGGGACTAGACTGACATATGGGTTCCACATTTGGATTAACTGGGAATACAAATACCAATTAAACCTGTTTTAATGTCAGAAACTGGCAAGCCCTATTCAATGATCAAACTTAAATTCATGTAATTTCTGGTTGTTTTGTTTTTCAAGACAGGGTTTCTATGTGTTTAAAAGCCTTGGCTCTCCTGAAACTTGTTCTGTAGACCAGGCTGGCCTCAAATTCACAGATCCGCCTGCTTCTGCCTCCCAAGTGCTGGGAGGGGGTTTTGGTTTTTTTGTTTGTTTTTATGGTATAAAGCTATTTAACCCTGTATTTAAGAACCTGGAACTAGGGATTTGGGGGTGGCTCAGTAGTTAAGGACACTTTTTTTTTTCCAGAAGACCCAGGTTCACTTCCTAGCATCAACATGCTGGCTCAGAACCATTCACAAAAGTCCTGATGCTCTCCTGATCTCCTAGGGCACCAGGCATTCACATACTACCCATACATACATGCAGCCAAAACACTCTTACCCATAAAAAAGAAAATGGAACTAGGGCAAGGGCTCTCATCTAGAGGTAAAACACTTAAAAATATAGCAGGCACAAGGTCCTAAATTCAATCCCAACCAAGAAATGGATCCCAAGTGACAGTAACCACCAGAAGCTGACAATTAAACGCTTCAACCGCTAGTTTTTCTCAAAAAGCCAGGGGTTGGACAGATACAGATAACCTTCAACCGCTAGTTTTTCTCAAAAAGCCAAGGGTTGGACAGATACAGATAACCTTCAAATGGTCACCAAAAATAACTTTTCCCTTAAAATTTTAACACATAATTTTCTACAATTTATATGCTAGTGTTCCTTAACCTACTAATCTCAAATTCTATTGTAAGTAAAATTCCTCTCAATAAAATTTGTTGTTCTTTACCCAGGGGTTGGTGGTGCACACCTTTAGTCCCAGCATTTGGGAGGCAGAGGCAGGCGAATCTCTGAGTTCAAGGCCAGCCTGATCTACAGAGCAAGTTAAGTTCCAGGACAGACTCCAAAAAACAATACAGAGAAACCCTGTCTCGAAAAACGAAAAACAAAAAATTTGTTGTTCTTTGATAAGGAAGTTCACTGTGTTACTGTACAGACTGACCTCCCAACTACTGAGATCAGCAGTCCCCCTGCAGTAGCCTCCCAAGTCATCAGGCATGCCCCCCACTGCCCCTTTCCAGGCTAGGGATGTAGCTCAGATCATGCAGGTAGGATGCCAAGGCCCTGGGTACCAACCTTACCACTTACACCAAAACCCAAAAACATTTCTGAAGTGAACTCAGTGAAAACTCATGTAGGACTTATTTCACTGTCTCAGATGAACTATATATTTACATGTTGGATGTCTAAGCTTTAAAACATGAAGGGAAGAAGCACTACCTCCAAGATCAGTGTTCATACTCTTGGGAATAATTTTACCTTCATTATCCATATGGTTTACTTAGAATATTTACTGAGTCATGGATAAACGTCAAGGAGAGATGGTCAACTGTAGAAACTCTACATCTGTTGACACTGAACAATTTCTCCAATAAAGCAAGTAAATCACATACAACTTATTAAGTTTAAAAATAAATTAACTTTAGGGATGGATACGTAGTTTGCCTGCAGAGTGCTGCTTGTTTAGCAGGTACCAGGCCCAGCACTATCAAAACACTAGGAGGAAAGGCGGTGCTACTCTGTTTTCTATCCCTTTCATGTATGCATGAGTGTGTGGGTGTGTGCACATGCATACACGTGTGAATGTGGTTGTGCCAGTTTCGTGTAGTTCCAGAAGCAATCTCAAATGTCAATCCTTGCTTTCTACCACGTAGATTTCACTATATTTACTCATTCATTTATTATTTTCAGGGGACTCACACTACTTAACTGTAGGGCAGAGCACAACTTGCTGGAGTTGATTCTGTCCTATCATGTGAGTTCCTGTGATCAAACTCAGGCAAACACCTTTATCAGTGGAGCCATCTTCACTGGACCCTTTCTCCCCTTTAAGACAAGGCCTTTCTTTGTTCATTGCTGCACACACCAGGCCACTTGATTCAGGAGCATCAGAATCACAGAGGGTATGGCTCTATGAGCACTCTGGTCATCCAAACTGAGATCCTCCACTAGCACAGCCAGCACCTTACTCTAAGCCATCTTCCAGCCCCTATTAGCTGTATTGTAGCTCTAATGCTTATGAAACAAGCATTCCTTCTTTTTAAGTCTATGTATTACTACATGCTACATTGTAATACTGTAGTGTATACACAGGTTACGTCCCAGTAGTGCAGTATACTAACAGGCTGCAATCTTTCCACCTTATTTTTCATATAGGCTATAAATTTCATACTTGGCTTAAAGAGATGAAAATTCAAACCCTTCAAAAATATTAAGGGAAGGGCTAAGAGCACTGGCTGCTCTTCTGAGATCCTGAGTTCAATTCCCAACAACCACATGGTGGCTCACAACCATTTGGTAATGAAATCTGGTGCCCTCTTCTGGCCTACAGGAATACATGAAGGCAGAACACTGTACATACAAGAAATAAATAAATCTTTTTAAAAATATAAGGGAATTAGTATTTAAAAGGGAATTATAAGATTCAAAATTCTTTTTAGATTTTAATTACTACAAACTTTCAGCACATCTTAAAATTCTGAAAACATGCTGAATTAAAACTAGCTTACAGATTTGAAAGAGCTGTTATACATTAATTGCATATATAAAGAGGTAATTTCTATTTCTGAAAAGCAGTTAAACATATTGGTAAGTACTGTATTCCAAAGATTCATTTCAAAAGGAACTCATCTTTGGACACAGTGTGAAAAACCACATAAAGTCACTTCCATCTTTTAAACTTCCAAGCTAAGTCTGGTAGCACATCCTGTCATCTCAATACTGGGGAGGCAAAGGAGTAGCAAGCAATTCAAGAAAAGGCCTCAGAAAAAAGAAAAAGAAAAAAAAAAAAAAAAAAAAAAAAAACTCAGATTCAAGAACTGCCCAGGCTATACAGTGTATTTGAGGCCTACCAGATGATAATCTTTTCTCTAAATAAACCCACCTAATCACTACTCACATTTCAAGAGTTACTGCAGTAGAGCTGCAAGCATCAGACGTGTTATCTTTAAAACTGATGTTAATAAAGGTTATTAAAACTTAGAAAAATTAGGGCATTGAAAAAAACAAAACCACACTAGGAAGACTGCACCAGTAAACCAGGAAGAAAAGTCAAAGAACCATGTTCAAGAATGTGATAAACACAAGAACACTGTTCTGTAAAGGTCTACAGAATACCCACCCCCTCTCCACTCCTACTCTTTCCTCCGAAGGCTCCAGGGAAAACAACTGACTGGACAAGTCTAACTATAAGGCAAAAGACCTAGAGAAGACATGTCAAGAAGACATCCTAAAGCTGTCAGTAACCCTAACATTTGGGAGGTAGAGGTAGGAGGATCCAGAGAGAGTTCAGAAATCAAAAAGAAGCAATCCTAGCAGGGTATGGTGGCACACAAATTTAATCCCAGCACTCTGGAGGTAAAGGCAGAACGATCTCTGTTGAGTTCAAGGCCAGCCTGATCAACAGAGTTCCAGGACAGACAGGACTATGTAGAAAGAGAGACCCTGCCTCAATGAGGGAGAGAGGGAGGAAGGGAGAGAGAGGCAATTCTAGGGCTATGGAGAATCCCATCCCTCCCCCAGCAAAACAAAAGCAGGAAAGTGTTAACAATAAGCAGCACAAAAGTACAATCCCAAGCATTTAAAGTGACTGTTTTCCCACTTTTTATGAGAATTCTAAGACTTTTGCTAGTTCGTAAAGAAAGCCTCACTTCTATTCAACAACTTTAAAAAAAAAAAAAAAGTGTTCGCAGCCGTCGCCCCGCCACCGCCTCTCGCTTGCCAAGCTCCAGCCGAAGAAGGGGGGTAAGTACGGAGGTGCTTATATCATGGCTCGTACAAAGCAGACTGCCCGTAAATCCACCAGTGGTAAAGCACCCAGGAAGCAACTGGCTAAAAAGCCGCTCGCAAGAGTGCGCCCTCTACTGGAGGGGTGAAGAAACCTCATCGTTACAGGCCTGGTACTGTGGCACTCCGTGAAATCTGACGCTATCAGAAATCCACTGAACTTCTGATTCGCAAGCTCCCCTTCCAGCGTCTGGTGCAAGAAATTGCTCAGGACTTCAAAACAGATCTGCGCTTCCAGAGTGCAGCTATCGGTGCTTTGCAGGAGGCAAGTGAGGCCCATCTGGTTGGCCTTTTTGAAAATTACCAACCTGTGTGCTATCCATGCCAAACGTGTAACAATTATGCCAAAAGATATCCAGCTAGCACGCCGCATACTCGGAGAACGTGCTTAAGAGTCCACTATGAGGGGAAACATTTCATTCAAAAATTTTTTCCCTCTTCTTCCTGTTATCAGTACTTCTGAATGTTAGATATTTTTTCCATGGGGGTCAAAAGGTACCTAAGTATATGATTGCGAATGGAAAAATAGGGGAAATCAGGTATTGGCAGTTTTTCCATTTTCATTTGTGTGTGAATTTTTAATATAAATGCAAGATGTAAAACATTAATGCAAGCAAAATGTTTCAGTGAACACTTTCAACAGTTCAACTTTATAACAATTATAAATAAACCTGTTAAAATTTTCTGGACAATGCCAGCATTTGGATTTTTTTAAAATAAGTAAATTTCTTCTTGACGGCAACTAAATGGTGTTTGTAGCATTTTTATCATACAGTAGATTCCATCCATTCACTATACTTTTCTAACTGAGTTGTCCTACACGCAAGTACATGTTTTTAATGTTGTCTGTCTTCTGTGCTGTTCCTGTAAGTTTGCTATTAAAATACATTAAACTATAAAAAAACTATGTGCAGGTATATGCATATATGATCATGTAAATGCCAGAGGTCAACTTCAGTGTTGCCCAGGTCTCACACTGGTCTGGAAATTGCGGAGTAGGCTAGAGTGCTTCAGCTAGCCACTTATCTCTGCCTCAACGTGACACCACTCTCAGCTTTACACATGATGCTGGAGAGTGAACCCAAGGCCTTTGTGTGGAAGCACTTTACCAATCCTGCTATCTCCCCAGTCCCCATACTGCAGATAAAACAGTCAAACTGGAGCTGGAGAGGTAGCTTAGTGGTTAAGAGCACTGGCGGCTACTCTTCCAGAACACCAGGTTCAATTTTAAGTACCTACGTGACAGCCTACAATCATCTGTAACTCTAATTCCTGAGGATCCAATGCCCTCTTCGGGACTACTCAGACACCAAGAACACATACTAGATACACACACACACACACACACACACACACACACACACACACACACACACACGAACGAGCAAAACAGTCATAGCATAAAATAAATAAATCTTTAAATAGGTAAGTAAAGGAAATAATCAAATCCAACCTCAAATCCACCAATAAAGAAATTCAAAAGTTATTTAAAGGATCGGTGTTATACGAGACCCTTGAGCTTAATCATTTAAAACCAAAGAAAAATTATCTTAATACAACTTTTTGATTATTTAAGGAAATTCTTACTGAAGTATCCTAAAATTTCTCTAGTGGAGGCATCTATGGCAAAAGCACAAATAATTAAACACAAATACCTACCACTTGCCCTGCCCCGGCCCACACCATCCAAAGTCTTGCTAACTAATTACTTAATTTGACTTTATGGGTGAACCTATGTGACATCCTAGCAATGGCATCTAAATATCAGTACCAGAACCCCTTTAAGGGCCCCCAGGTAATGGGTGTTTCAAGGAAAGAAAAAAAAAAAAAAAAAAAAAAAAATGAAGACAGGACTGCTGCTCCAAGATACAGGCTGAGGAAAAGGGAAAAGGTTTGTTGTAAATATGAGGGAGAAAACAGCCAGAGGCATGCAAAGGATCCACACTGAACAGGGCCATGTGAGGGTCCCCTGAGGAAGGGAGAACAAGGAGCCAAAAGGCTAGGAGTGAGCCAGGTGACAAAGAAAAGACAGCAAGTGGCCAAAGTGGCAGGGTTACATGGGAAGAGCAGCTAGGGGAAGGCGGTGAAGCTCAGGGGCTGGAGAGGATGAAGGTAGGGGACTGGGTGACAAGTGCTGGGAGGAGCCAGGACTCTGTAACAAGTACTGTCGATGCTGAGAGTCAGGAGGCCATCATGCACTTTAATAGGCACCCAGGTTATCCATTTGTCCTGAGTTTGAAACCAAACAAGTCTTTAAACAGATTCTGTGTAAGCAATCTGAAGCCAACTGCTTCTCATGTAGCCCAGTCTAACCTCCAACTTATTATGTAGGTGAAGACAACCCCAAATTTCTGATAGTGTTACCATCCAAGTGCTAGGATTATAGACATGAGCCACCAAGCCATTTGTGCAGAGCTGGAAATCAAATTCAAAACTTCATTCAATGCACTCTACCCACTAAGCTATACTCTCAGCACCTAGAATGTTAGTTAATCAATTTAACAAACAACTCTAATACAGCTTAAGTGCCTAGGGACAAAGTAAGAAAACTCTTGGCCCTTGAAATGAGTATAAAGCATTCCTATGATCCTAGCACTAGGGAAACATAGGCAAGAAATGAGGAGTTGGAAGCCAGCCTAGGCTACAAGAAAGACCCTGTATTTATTTAATAAAAAAAAAAAAAAAAAAAAAAAGGACAAGAGTGAACCTCCCAAAAAAGAGAGTGACTGTTTAGTTTATAAGACTGGTCATTAGTATGATGGATGAGATGAGAGAAGAAATAATAATACAAGGAATCTCTAAAACCAAGAAGGTAATGCAAAATCCTAGACTCCACCACACTATTACTTCTTGGACTTGCCTACATTTTTTTTTAAACAAGCATGGATGGATGGATGGATGATGGATGGATGGATGGATTTTTGAGAATGCTAAAGATTAGCTAGGGTCTGGTCACAACTCAGGCAATAGACTATTTACGAAAAATACCCACAACAGATGGTTTCAACTACCTGGCATCAAAGCACTTCAATTTAAAAAAAAAAACCTATGTAAATGTTGTAGTACCATTAAATTTCAACAAATCCTTCCTATTATCCTTATATGACCCAATCACATAAAATAAGTACTGACAGTCTTAGCTTACACATTTAGAGTAATGCCTCTAAAATAAAAGACACTTTCTCACCATTCTCAGTGACAATACAGAAAAACAAGTTTTCGTTAAGTTTTAGCTTGAACAAAAAGCTCTCCCAGGAATGTAGTCTTTGTTTTGCTTTTCTTACATTTCCTAAAAATATCTCATAATGGGTTTTGTTCCAGAGGGACAGCACCAAGAAGTCTGCCTTCTCAATCTAGTATTTTCTAAGTGAATACTTCCAAAATTACATTTTAATTTTAAATTTTAATTTAAAATTTAGCTTTTAAAACCCAGGACAAAAACAAAGCACACCATACCACCTGTTTTCCTCGTTGTAACTGTAATTAAACAGGTACTGCGCCCCTTTACAGCCAAAGGGCCATCAAATTGTCTTCAAGCTGAACGCTATTAAGGCACGTGACCATTTCCATTAAGAAATCACCTCCCTGGACAGTACCTAACATCCAAGGAACACAAACAGTCCGTGAAAAAACTCACCTTTCTACCACTGTTAAGTTTGGGGAACTAGAACATTTTTTTAATAGAAAATAATTGGGTTTTTTGCTCTCCTTCCCGAATTCTGAAAACTTACTTAAAAACAAGACCCATACCTTTCTGACTCTCAAGACATGTTGTCTAGAGTTTCCACACTGAAACGAAACAAGCTTCCGGGCCACCTCATCACACATGATTTATGAAATATCCAAACTTAGTCTGTCTTTAAAAATAACCACTTTTTTTATGGATGGGTATGTAATAAAATGAAACGTTAAATACAGAGTCCAGATGTTTCAAAGAGACCGCCATTAGCATTTCTTCTTCTCTGTATAAAATCCCTGGATATTTGGGGGGCGAATGGCCTTTTTAAAAGTCAGAATACAAAACTTAAGCCTACCTAAACCTTTTCGGCCTTTCACCAAATCGCAAACTTAGTATTCTCATCACTTCACGACAAAGCCTCCTTTGAAATGGCAAAACTGAGGGCGACAACGGATGAACTAACCGCAATACTAACTCATCTCTCACTCAAACCAAGTTCACTCAAAAAAAGTTACTTCCTAGGTTTTTAAAACAATTTTGCATTGACTTTTTAAAAAATACCCAGCAAAGTAAATTTGCTAATTCTCAACAGCATGTCCTAACTGAAGTTTTACATAAAGTAGATCCGTGAATGTCTCTTAAGTCTTAAAACCTGCAAAACAAATAACCTCAATAGCTGGGAGCGGTGGTAGCTCCGAGTCTTTGGGTCTGCCGAGCTGTCTCAGGCTGGAATTGCAATTGTTGGAGCAAGAAAGCGATGAAGAAATGCAAAGACTGCCAAGATTTCGACAGGAAGAGGGCTTGTGAATAGAAGGAGGAAAAATCCCAGCACTCGGGGTCGGTACCGGCAGGATCTGGGACGCACAGGGCCCCTCTGGAGAGGGCTGACTCCCCACACTTCCCGGGACAAGTTGGGCGCTCCAGGACGCTGGGCTCCCGAGCCAGCGCAGGTACGGCCTCGGCCGGGGCCCACCGGGACCCACCTGGAGTCCGCGCCCCCGCCGCCACCCGCCCGCCCGCCCGCTCGCTCGCACGCACCTCTCGGTCCTTGAGGCCCAGCAGGAGCACCTCCTCCATCAGGGTCAGCCGCGTTTCCTTGGAGTCGCCCTTGTCGTCGTCGTCCTGCTCGTCGCGGCGGCTCTGCGCCTCATCCTCGCCGCTGCCGCCGCCGCCGCCCGCCGCCCTCTCCTTGTCGGCAGCGTTCCGTGAGGCCTCGGTGCGCCGCTGCACCAGGCCCGAGCTCCGCTGGGTCAGCGAGGTCATGGCTCCGGCCGAAGCGCCGCGCCGGACCGACAGGGACGCGGGACCGGCCGGCTCTCGCTCACGGCCCCTGCCCCAGGCGCTTCCGTGTTAATTCTCGGCACGGGGGCGATGTCCGTGGGCTGCGGGGCCGAAGGCAGTCATGAGGAGCCGGGGCTGGACGAAGCCGGCGGCCCGGGAGTCGGCGGCGTACACAAGGCTGCCTTCCGCCCGCGGCCGGGCCCCACACAGCCCAGGATCCCGAGCGGAGGCGGCAGCGGCGGCGGCAGCGGCGGCGGCGCTTCCCAATATGGCGGCGCGCGCTGACGTCAGCGGAGGATGTGGCAGCGCCGGCGCGGGGCGGGGTCGGGGTACCGGAAGCGGTGCGAGCGGGGGGCGTGGCCGGCTACCTCCCACACCGGCGATCGGATCGCGGGGCTCCTGGCCGTCCCAGTGTCTCTCGGGCTGGGGATCTGAAGTCGGGGTCGGTGACGGACCCCACTTTCATCCTCCTTTCCCTTCTCCATCGCGATCCGGTCTGGCGCCAGCGACCAGCAAGGCCTCACCTAGATCCCGGAAGCCGAGGCCACGGGAGGGCGGACCCCGCCGAGCCCTTAGCATCCCTGTCAGTCCTCGGGGGCAGCTCCTGAGCCAATGTGGCCCGGGTCCCCACGACCTACAGGAAAGACTTGACTCTGCCTGTGGGGCTTCCTGGCTTCAAAAGAAGCCATCTACACTCAGGCGTTTAAAAGCGTTCACGTACCGTGTTCTAGCGTGGAGTGCTACGAATTGTGTTTTGTACAACTTTTTTTTTTTTTTCCTGGCTCAAACGGGGGCTGTAAAGTAGCCAAGGCGCAGGAAGCACTGTACAGATAGGACAGCTGACCTTAAGATCCTTTTATGGCGACACTAAACCTCTTGAGTTTCATGCCACGTCTTTGTATCCCTAAATCTATTTCGATGTAATTACTAGGTTAAGTCCTCTTGGCGTGCTTGGCAGTTTGTGCAAACCAAGTTAAAAGGAAAGCTGCCAAACCCGAGAGGGGTTTGAGGGAGCAGAAAGGTGGAACTTGTGAGAAAACATTATCCAGAAATGGGATCGGAGAGCCATCCAGTGTTATTCAAAATAAACACCACAGGTAGTGAGTAAGTGAAGTTTATTAGACAGATTCTTCCCCTCCATATAACTACATTGTCTCAACTCCTAAAAGGACAGTAAGTCCCAGTTGGCCTTTCCACCCACAGCCCCAAGCTACCTTCCCTTTTCCTGCAAAAAAACAGTTTGTCCTCAGCCAGTTTCTCCCATTCACATCATCTTTATCTCTTTGTTCCTTCGCCTCTCTGCCTTTGCCAAATGAATTTAAATGTTTCTTTGTAAAATAACTGATTATTTAACTCATGAGGATAAATCCAAAAGGTACAAAGCTGTGTGTACAGACTGTGCCTGTTTGGCTAGTTGCTCCTCTCCCTGTATCGGTTTTAAAATGAAAAAATGTGAAGCCTCGCTGGGGAGGTAAAGGGCTTGCATACAACTTAGAAACTCTGGGGCAGCAGAGACAGAATCTTCCTGGAGCCTAGCCAAGTGGGCAAGCCCCAGTCAGGAACCTTGTCTCAGAAACAATGTGAGGCCCAAGTTGATGTTTCAGTGTGTAAACTGCTTGCAGGGCTAGCATGAGTACCAAACTTCAAATCCCAGCACTAATGGGCACACACAACAATGCAGTCTTGTAACACCAGCCTTGGAGAGCCTAGAAAGACAGACCCTGGAAGCTTATGAAACTGTAAAGGAGAACACCTGAGGTCACCCTCTGACCTCCACAAGTGACATGGGCAAGGGAAATATATATAGCACACATGTAGGAATGATCACATACCGTTTTTAATTCTTTGTTTTTGTAGTTTGTTTTTTAATTTTCGAAACACAGTTTCTCTTGCCTCTGCCTCCCAAGTGCAAAGGGGTGCACCACCACCACCAGGCCACAATTTTTTTTTTTTTAATGTGATGCCTAAGCACCTTCACCTTGAGTGTGGCCCAAATTTCAGGAAACTTCCAATGAATAAAATGTGGTATAACCTACATGCCTTTTCAAGTCTCAATTGCTTCCCTCCCCCAACAACCACATCTCTCATGTTCTTGTTCTGTTTATTCATATGCCAGTACTTAATCTCCTAATTCAAACTTCATATCCATTTTGCTGCTTTTTTTCTCCTTCGTGTTTGTGGTATTTCTCCACTGATTTTCCTGTGGGCCCCAGAATCACCTCAGTAAGAGAAAAGAAAGAAAAGAAAGAGGAAGGGGAAAAAAGGAAGGGGAAAAGAGAAGATTTAAGAAACAAATATTTATTGCTAATAGGGACAGTGACTTTTTGATTGACTGATTGCTAAATATGGGTCAGGTATGTGTGGTAATCACACACCCCCACCCCAAGGTAAGTCTGCCAATTCTTTATGAGCACCATCTATCGAATTGCAGCCTGGGGAGCCACACCTGTGACTATCTGAGGCTCTAGAATCATGGAGAGTTGATGCCTGTTTGTTACCCTTCCTTCCCCAAATGAGTTTTATTTTGTTCCCAGGCTGGCTTGGAAACTCTCTGTGTAGCCCAGGCTAGCCTCAAACTCACATTCCTCTTCCCTTGGTCTCCCCAGAGCTAGGATTACAGACACACAGCACCACGGCACCTGGCTTCTCAAATGAATTGTTGGAAAATAGGTTACATAACTTCTCAGAAGCTGAACTATACTGATCCCCAGCCCCTCCTTCCTATAGTTAGTTACTATACTAACAAAACTGTGCCAGGAAAGCATTTGCTTCAGCATTGCTTTCTAGGGAATCCAGAGTGAGACGCCGGTCTCGCTGGAGAAAAGGGAGCTCCTAGGAAATTAAGAAATCTGAACTACATAGCACATCCAGCAAATTGCAAGCAAGGACTTTTATTTTCCATTTATTTGGTCATCAAACAAGTATTTATACTTGTTTTCTGTAGGCAGTCATTGTGCCAAGCTGGGGGGGTTTGGTAGTGGGCCAGGAGACACATAGTCACAGTTTTCATGAAAGCTGATGAGTCATGGGTACTAAGTAAGTCAAAACATAATGAAATTGGCCTGGGGGTGTAGTTCATTGTTAGAGAACTTTTTCTTCTTTTTTTCTTTTTGAGAACTTTTTCTTGTTAAGGAGTTATTTATGAGTTTTATGTATATGTCTTTGTCTTTCATCTACATATACCAGCACGACAGAAGAGGGCATCAGATGTCAGGAGACCAGTTATAGGCAGTTGTGAGCTGCCATGTGAGTGCTGGGACTTGAACTCAGGACCTCTGGAAGAGTAGCTAGTGCTCTTACCCACTGAGTCAACACTCAAGTCCATGGTAGAGTACCTACATGTGCAGATACCTGAGTTTGAGGCCAACATGGAAGAAAAAGAAAATGAAACACATTACAGAGATATTACTTGACAACCACCTATGGTGGCTTTAATAAAAAATTATAATGACAAACATTACCAAGATGTAAGGAAACATAAACCTTTATATAGTATTTGCAGGGATTAAAAGATGGAGGCATTTAGGAATGGCTTGTCAGTTTCTCATAGCATTAAACAGGATTCCCACATGATCCAAATCTTCCACTTGTAGGTAAATACCCAAATGCACAAAAACTTACACAAAAGCAAGCATACATGTTCACAGCAGAACTGTTTGTTAAAAAGACAGTGAAGACAACTAAGTTCATCAACTGATGGATGGGTCCATAATGTATAGTGTATCTATACCACAGAATATTGTTAGCTGTAAAAAAGAATAAGGTACTGAAACAGACTATGTCATGGATAACCCTTGAAAACATGCTGTCACAATTACATATTGTGGGACTCTATTTATGTGAAATATCCTGAGTAAGAACATTTGTACAAATAAGTAGTAAATAAATGTTTGCCTAGCATTGACAAAATAGGCAGCAAATGCCTCATGAGTATGGGTTTCTTTTAGGGATGATTTTTTTTTTAAAGTCTTGAAACTGAGGAGGAGACTGACACTATCTGAGGGTGAATCGGGTTGGCTGCCTCAGGGAAAAAGGTTACACCTTTAATACTCTGTAAGTGTGCAGTAGTTTAGCCACAGGCAAGATTGAAAGCAGGCTCAAAGATTCAGGAATGAAAGAGGCCATTAACTTTATTGGAGCATTTTTCCTGACACAAAAGCAACAAGTTCAGCAAGGATCTAAATGCCCATTGTTCTCCAGGGTTCACTGGGTTCACTGACTCTGCCAGTTCCTTCCCACATCAGTGGAAGGGCCACAAGTTCCACAAGAATGGCTCCCTCAGCAAGCAGGAAGTTTCCTCGAGGGAATGGAAGCCCTTGTCCAAATGCCTGGCCTTTGGACAAGGGCTTCCTCTGGGGAGCAGAGTTACTACAATTTTTGTTTGGCTGTTTTTCAGACAGGGTTTCTCTGAGTAACTGCCCTAGCTGTCCTAGAACTCACTGTAGATGGCTGGCCTCGAACTCAGAGATCTGCCTGCCTCTGCTTCCCGAGTGCTGGGATTAAAGGCATGTGCCACCACCACCCAGCTAAAATTATTGTTTAAAGTATAGCACATACCAGCCAGGCAGTGCTGGTGCTCTCCTTTAATCCCAGCACTCGGGGGGCAGAGGCAGGTGAATCTCTGAGCTCGAGGCCAGCCTGATCTACAGAGCTAGTTCCAAGACAGCTAGGGCTGTTGCACAGAGAAACCCTGTCTTGAAAAACAACAACAGAATAATATACACCATGTTTGGTACTTAGCCTGTAAGAGTACCCAAAAACATGGTTTAAAACTGAAGTGTCTGGGTAAGACAGCAAACCTTCAAGGAATCACACTTCTTGCTCCATTTAAGGATTTACTTCGCATTGAGAATGTGGCACCTGGAGTATAGGGCAATGTTTTACTCTTTTGGCTTTTCAAGGGGCCCTCTGTCCAGCAACCCCAAATAAATCACACATGGAGGCTGATTCTTATTTACCAATGCTCCACCTTAGCTTGGCTTGTTTCTAGCCAGCTTTTCTTATCTTTAAATTAACCTATCTACCTTTTCCCTCTGGGCTTATCTTTCTTCTGTATATTTTACTTTCCTTCTTGCTCTGTGTCTGGCTGGGTGGCTGGGTGGCTGGGTGGCTGGGTGGCTGGGTGGCTGGGTGGCTGGGTGGCTGGGTGGCTGGGTGGCTGGGTGGCTGGGTGGCTGGGTGGCTGGGTGGCTGGGTGGCTGGGTGGTTGGGTGACTGGCCCCTGATGTCCTCCTCTCTTGTTCTCTTGTTGCTCTTCCCTCCTTCCTTATTTCTGTTTCTCTATGACTGTCAGCCCCACCTGTCCTTGCTCCTGACTCGCTATTGGCCATTCAGCTCTTTATTAAGACCACCAGGTGTTTTGGACAGGCACAGTAACACAGCTTCACAGAGTTAAACAAATGCAACATAAACAAAAGTCACACACCTTAAAATAATATTCTACCACACTGTAGAGCACATGCAAAGGACTTTTACATGTGAACTCATTAACAAGCACTTTAATTACCTCTAATTACCCTTTCTTGGTTGGAGTAAAAAGAAGAAAATGAACTGACCATCAGCATGCATCTCTCTCTGCTTCCTGACTGCAGAAGCAACAGTACCGGCTGCTCCAATACTGTTGCCATGCCTTCCTTGTCAAAATGGTCTGTATTTGCTAGAACTGCAGGTGGAAATAAACCTTCCCGTCTTTCCTCCCTTAAGTTGCTTTTGTCAGATACTTTGTTGCAACAATGAGACAAGTCATCAATGCAGAATAGTAGTGTTGGGTTTCAGGTGCTCACCAGTGTGCCTATTTCAACTGTTAATTTTAATAAATAATTCAAAGTACTCAGTAACTAAGTCACAAATGGATGACAGAGCAGTATGACTGGATTGTTTTATAACCTTAGAGCTGCAAAGTCTTGGGTTAGTGTGATGATTCAGTAGCTAAAGGTGCTTGCCACAAAAGCCTAGGAACCCACAATGGGCTGGGCCTTCACCATCAACTAAGAAAATGCCCTGCAGGATTCCCTACAGTCCAATCTTATGGGGGCATTTCTTTTCTATTTTTATTTTTAGGGGTTTTGGAGACCATTCCCTCCTCTTAGATGACTTTAGCTTAGTTGACCAGCACTGCAATCTACAGGCAAGTGAACTCACCTGGCTTCTAACTATAAAAATACTCATCTTTACTACTCATAAAGGAAGTACTTTAAAATCATATCGATAATACTCTTCCTCCAGTTACATTAAAATTTGGTAACACGTAGGCAAAATAGCAGGAAATGAGAACTGTTATACATTTCAGGTAGAAATATAAAACACTGCTGTGACTGTCCCTCTCCTCTGACTTCATACCCTGAACTTATCTGCCTTTGTATAAAATGGCATATAAATGTGATTGATGCCATGTCATTGTTTGATGAAGTAAAAGGCTGGAAATAATCATCAGAGAAGCTTCCTCCCACGGCAGATGGGAACAAATACAGAGACCCACAGACAGACATTATGCAGAAAGTGAGAAAGAGATCTTGGAACACAGCTCTAAATGAGACCGCTCCATCAAATCAACATCCATCAGAGCTCAGGAGACCTCAAAGTAGATGAGGACAAAGAGTGTAAGAGCCACAAAATAAATATTTATTTAACAAAATAAATAAATATTTATTTATTTATTTATTTATTTATGAGTCAGAGGGGTGGAGGTGGAGGTCAGCAGGAGAACAAGGCCTCTGAATTAATACATGAAAAGCTCGTAGGAACTCGGACACTGAAGCAGTAAGCAGGGATGACACAGGTCTGCACCAGGTCCTCCTCTATATATTAGAACTTTCAGTTTAGGGTTTTATGGTACTCTTGAGCATGTGAATGAGTGGGTCTCTGAATCTTCTGCCTTCTCTTGGGCTCTTTTTCTTCTATTGGGTTGTCTTATCCAACTTTGATGTGATGATTTTCATTTTATCTTATTATAGTTTATTTTGTTATGTTTTGTTGTTATCTCTTAGAAGCCTGGTTTTTTCTAAAGAGAGACAGAAAGGGATCTGGATTGGATGAGAGGTAGGTGGAGGGCCCTGGGAGGAGTAGAGGAAGAGGAAACTGATATATATATATATATATATATATATATATATATTATTTTTAATAAAAGGGGGGGAGAAAATACCAACTCACAGAGAAAAAAAAAAGCAACAACCAAACAGCTCAGCATCTCACCCTGTTGTATGAGGAGGCATTTATTGTACATTTAAACTATCAGGTTCCCTTTGCTAAACATCCTCAAAAATTCTTTATGCTACCAAGGAGAACTTAGATTGAAGAATTAAAGCTGAAACTATCTTTAATAAATATAATCAATACAAAAAAAGGAGCAGAAATATGTTACGAGCAGTTTCCTGCCATCCTGGTTCCAGTGCTTTGTCAGTCCCAAAATAACAGAGACACTGTATTAATTATGAAACTATTGGCCAGTTACTAGTGTTTCTTATTGGCTAGCTCTGTCTTAAATATTAACCCATAATCACTAGTATATGTATTTCTACATGGTCTTATCTTACCAAGAATGCCAGACTCGAGTCATCTCTTTCCAAGATCACATCTAGACTCCGCTACATTTCCCAGAATCCTCCACCTCCCCTAGTCCCACTTATCTTACTTTCCTATTGGCCAAAAGGGCTTTATTCATTAACCAATTAAAGAAACATATTTACAGAATTAGAAATGCAAATGATATACTACAAAATATACTTTAGTAGGACCTTGTAATTATAGCCTACACAAGGTGAGAGTTTTTTTGTTTGTTTGTTTGTTTGTCTGGTTTTGTTTGTTTTGTTTTTCAAGACAGGGTTTCTCTGTGTATCTCTGGAGCCTGTCCTGGAACTTGCTCTGTAGATCACACTGAACTCGAACTCACAGAGATCCACCTGCCTCTGTCTCCAGAGTGCTAGAATTAAAGGTGTGCACCACCACCGCCTGACTTTTTTTTTCTTTTCTTTTCTTTTTTTTTTTTAACTATTTATGATGATTAATCTTGTCAACTTAACTGGACCTGGAATCAGCTGAAAGACAAGTCACAGGGCACCCCTGTAGAGGTTATCTGAAAGCGGAAGATGTCCCCTCAATGTAGACAATGCCTTCTGGAGGTCTAAACACCTTAGTTTTTTTTTTTGTTTGTTTGGGTTTTTTGTTTTGTTTTGTTTTGTTTTGCCTGCTTTTCTCAACTCTCACTCTGATGCTGCTGCTTCTTCACTGATCCCAAAATACAGCATCTTTGGACTTCCAACACCAACTGCAGAACAATGGTTCTCCATGAATCCTCTGAGCTGGTGGTGCCAGACTGGCATCTAGCCTCAAGGAATGAGCAACTATTGAATTCTCCACCTAGCAGGCACGAGATCGACATCTTTGGAAGACCCTAATTGTGTCATGTGAGCCGATCTAATAAACACTCTTGTAATATACATTCACTTTATAGGTTCTGTCCCTCTGTAGAACCGTGACTAAGACATCACCTGGAAGATGCTTTATTAGGATTCAGGATGTAGCATAAAGGGAAACAGCAAACAGACTCCAAGTTATAAAGGTACATGCAAATCAGCAATATTCAGTTTTGGATTACCAACATGATTAGCAAGAGAGACCTAAGTTTCAAAAGCATGGTTAAGGTAAAAGACACATGAATCATAAAAGAGGATATAAACCTAATTGTTTTTCTAGTTTTAACTTTGAATGTTTTGCCATGTTGGATAAATACATCCAAACATAACTGATAAGTGGATATGTAAAACTCAGTGTGAGGCCTCATAGCTTGAGAATAGCTATCCTAAGTGTATAGAACTTTGTTGAGATGCATACTTTGGATCTGGCTAATCTTGCTAGATGATGTTTTCTTAATTTGCAAATTCTGTATAATAAACTTTTAATTAAAAAGAAAAGACTGGAAAGAACTCAAGACGCTCATCGGTACAATGGAGGGTTAAGTAAACTGCAGAAATGCCTGCTTGATGGAAACCTCTGAACTGTGAAGGTGAATGAGGAAGCTCCCTAATATGGAACAGTCCCAGCATATGTGGTATAGACAAAAAGACAAAGAATGACAAAGAACAGAACTGTTTGCGGTGTGTGCTGTTTTATGTAATATGGGGGGCGGGCACAGACATGACATGGATGAACACACACTCATATTACCTTTATTTATACATGCTCTTATTTTTCTGTTTTTGACAGGGTCTGAACAAATAGCCCTAGTCTGGCCTGGAACTGATTGTATAGACCAGACTGGCCTTGAACGCAAATGCTAGGATTAAAGGATGTGTCACTATGTTCAGCCATATATGCCTTTAAAATTTTCTAGAAATGTAGGAAGCCCTGAGCAGATAAAGTTCTGAGTGAATGTGTGTCGTTGAGATGGGCAACAGGAATGTCAATGACCCTAATGCTTTAGACCTATGGGAAATGGCAAAGCCTTCCTTCCTGGTCCGACTGCCAATGTTGATAGTATGTGGAGAAAATGTCCATGGTAGCTTTCCTTCCTACACGCTCACTTCCCACCCAGTGATTTTAAGGCCTGAAGATGACTCTCCCCAAAAAAAGACTGCCAACAGAGCCTACCTCTATGAGCTTAACGACACCTGCCTCCTCATTGAGCTGTGTGTAAACATTTCCTAGATTCCACTTGCCTTGCTCAGCTGTACGCAATATTCTCAACTCTGTTTAACTATATATAATAAACACTCTGAGCTTGTAGAATTGGTCTTAATAATAAAAACCTGGAGTCAGATATAAGTGTAAATGCTGAAAGATCAGAGAAGCAGAGCAGTCAGCCACTAGTTCTTACCTCTACCAAATCCTCAGACCAAAGGGGCGATCCTATCCCCATGAATGCTCAAACTGAATGCTCTAAGTATTATATTCCTCTCTGCACAACCATATCACTCCTGTCTCTACCTCCCTAGTGCTGGGATCAAAGGTGTGAGCTCTCTTTGTCTTTGAAACTGGATCAATCTAGCACATCCCAGGGTAGCCTTGAACTCACAGAGCTCTGTCTGCCTCTACCTCCCAAGTGCTGGATCAAAGGTGTGTGCCACCACTGCCTGGCCTCTATGGATAATCAGCGTCTTAGCTCAGCACTCTGCTCTTCAGGCAAGCTTTATTTGTTAGATCACAAACAAAAGTCACCATGGTAGAGTGCTGAGGTTTCTCCATCAGAGAGACCAGGCCACCTGATTGCAGCTTTTCTGTGTTTGTTTGTTCTTCATTCCCTCAACTCCCCAGTCATGTCCATCCCTGGAGTCATGCTGGGTGAGGCATAGAAAGACACAGAAGAAATAAACAGGGATCACATGGTGTGGGGTAGACACAGGGATATAGATTGTCACTAAGGCCTTATGTTATTTGTTCTATGGAGCAGATTTTAAAAAGTCTGTACAGGTGTGTGTTTGTATTTGTATTCAATCTTATGTTTGCCTTTTGAAATGTCAGTTCTATTGAGACATAATCCATATACCTCATAGTTCATCCAAATGGCACAAATGGCTTTCGGTATATTCACAAAATTGTAAAACATCATGCCAAACAATTTAGAATATTCTCATCATTCTACCTTCTCCCAAAGTGCATGTCCACTAGCAGACATTTCTCATTCCCCCACCCACCTGGCACCCCCCCACTCTACTTTCTGCCTCTGTGGATCTGCCATTGTATGAGGTGTTGGTTCCTGCTTTCTCTTCCTGTACAAATTAATCCACGTGTTCATTTACAGCTACTTCTGCTTACTTTGCAGCAATCCAAACATCTCCAACTGTCACCATACTTTATTTAGCTTCACTTCTATAAATGTCCTATGGCAGTAACAAACGACATCTGCCAACTTCCCCCATGGCCACTGTCCTTAGCTGACGTGGGATTTCTCACTAGTTTTCTGCTGTTTCCCTTCCGGCTCTCTGGCTCTCCTGATACTTCACCTGCCACAAAGCAGTACTCCTCAGGGCACAATCCTGGGACCACTACCTGCAGGCCTCTCTCTCTCTCTTTCTCTCTCTCTGTGGGTAAATACACCTATGTGTGTGCATGCTATATTACATGTGTGCATGTCAGGGACAACCTTGGAGAGTGTGTCTCTCCTTCCACCATGGGTTCCAGAGATCTAATTCAGGTTGTCATGTCTGGCTGGCCACCGCTTTTACTTGCTGAGTCATCCAACTAGCCCTCTGGTTGTTTCTAGTGTATCATAAAATGTAAACATTTCATACTGTGTATAATGTGTAGCTGCCATAATGTATTTGCCAGGGAATAATGACAAGGACTTGATAGCTTTCTAATGTTTTTAGTTGGACATTAGCTAAATTTGCAGGTTCAAAACCTGTGAAGGCAGAGAGACAAATGGATTTGCCTGTTTTCAACTTGAAGCTTACTAACCAAGCCTGTCTGAGCTACTTTGCAAAACTGGAGTGTGACCAAGAGGTGGTTTGTGCGCTTAGAATCTTTCACTCCCTTCCCAAATCAAAAGCTGATATCAATTTCTCCATTTCTTAAGCTAGAGCAGGCCCTGAGACAGCATCAAGCCATGGGGTTTTATGAAAATTAGCTGCACAACTTCTGGGGTGAGACTATAAAAACGAGAAGGTCTGCTTTGTTATCTTGGAGTGCTGACTCTAGGATGGCACCCAGCAAGTTGTGAGGAAATATGGTGCCCTGTGGGAAGCTCCTGTAGACAGGAACTGAGGTCGGTGGACTATATCCCTAACTGAGCTCTCAAGTAATTGGACAACCATGTAGGTGAAGTATCTTGAAAATGAAGCCTTTATCCCTTGGTTGAGTTACCCCTGCTGATGCCCTGTGAAGCACATATGACCACCCAGTCATGATAAACAGAGAGCTGGAATACTTACCAGGAATAAGTCATTGGTGCTAGAAATATAATAGCTCTGTGGTAGAGTGCTTGCCTATGTGCAAAAGGCTAAAGGTTTGATCCCCAGGGATGCAAAAATGAGATAAAATACATAGAATTGAATCAAGATGAAGGAGGAAAGGGAAAAGGAAGAAAGGAATAAAAGGTGATCTCTTGGTTCAACCTTCTCCAGAGCAGGGTCTGACACTACATTCATGTTCTACTTAACCACAGGACTGTTCTGAGAAAAAATGTCTTGTTTGGAACGGGGTTAGTTTGGGTCTGGTACAGTCCAGGCTGGCCCTAAACTCTCTGTGTAGCTAAAAATGGCCTTAAAATCCTGATCCTCCAGCCTCCACCTCCAAAGGGCTGGAATTACAGCTGAGAACAGTGTCATAACTGATTTCATCTCTGTGCAACTATCACAGTGTGTAACCCTGTAATATAATACAGCTAAGATGTCATTAGAAAATATATTCTTAGGGGACAATCTGTAAAGTCATCTGTGGGCCAGGTTCACTGAATAGTGTTTTACATTGCTTCATTCCTCTGGAAGCCAATCCATGTCAGTAATGGAGAATTGTTATGAATTGCCTATAGGGTTCATAACTCCCCTACCAGCTTTCAGGTAACTTAGCAAGGTGGATTCTGTAACTCATTTTGTAGGCTGGAGGCTTTGGGAAAAACAGTCAGCAGTGGACACCAGGGCCAGGAGCCATTAGGCTGAGAAAAATAACTGGATGAATGCTATTCACTAGAGTTGTAGTTGTTGTAGGCTGGGGAGATGGCTCGATCAATAAAGTGTTGCTGCACAGGTCTGGGCACTGGAGTTCAGTAACCAGAACCCACATAAAAACCTGGGCAAACTGGGTTGTGGTGGTGCATGCCTTTATCCCGGCACTCGTAACAGACAGATTTCTGAGTTCCCTCCCAGCCTAGTCTACAGAGCAGGTTCCAGGACAGCTAGAGATACATAGATGTCTCAAAACATCCCCCCCCAAACAAAAACAAAAACAAAACCATGGGCATAATGGCATAGCACTTGTGATCGCAATGCTGGGGAGGCTGAGATAGCCGGATCTCTGAGGCTCACTGACCAGCCAGCCTAGTCTAATTGGCCAGCCCTAGGACCTGATGAGAGATCCTGCCTCAAAAAGCAAGGTGAGGGCTGGGGAGATGGATCAGTGGATAAGGCACTTACTGTGGAAACATGAGGACCTGAGTTCATATTCCCAGAATCCACATAAAACTTAGAGCTCCTACTGGGAGGTGGGAGGTAGAGACATAAGAATCCTCTGGCTTGGAGGCCAACTGGCCCGGCTTCCAAAGGAGTTGAGTTATCTCAACTGTTTGTTCAGCCAGTCAGTTACAGACTGAACAAAGCATGAAACAAGAGACCCTGTCTTAAACAAGGTAGAAAAGCAGAGACCCACATCTTAAGTTATCCTATGACCTCTAACACATGTGCCATGACATGTACATGCCTGTATTCTTAGAGGTATACATGTACACACATAGACGTGAAAGAGAGGAAGGAACAGGAAGGAAGGAAGGGAGAGAGGTTAGGGAGGGAGGATTGACAGCTCCTAAGGGATGTTACCTAGGGTTGACCTCTGACCTCTGCATACATCTCAGTACATAAAGAGCTCATGAATCGGGGTCTGAAGAGATATCTCAGCAGTTAAGAGCAGTGTTTGATCTTCCAGAGGACCCAGCTTCAATTCACCCATAGGGCAGTACATAACCATCTTTAATTCCAGTTCTAGGTAAGTGATCTGATGCCTTCCTGTGGCTTCTGTTGGTATTAGGCATGCATGTGGTGCACAGACATGCAGGGAAAACACTCATACACCTAAAATTAAATAATTTACAAAAAGAAATAAAAGAGGATACTCTTAACATGACAACATATAACTCATGAACTATATTTTTTTTCAATTTTCTTAAAGTTACATTTACTCTGTTTGTGTGTGTGTGTGTGTGTGTGTGTGTGTGTGGTGCTTATAAGTTTGTGGTATATGTGTGTATGTGTACACCTGTAAGTTTGTGGTATATGTGTGTGTTGTGCTTGAGTGTTTGTGGTATATGTGTGTATGTGTGTGCTTGTGAGTTTATGGTAGTGTGTTGTGCTTGTGAGTTTGTGGTATATGTGTGTATGTGTACACCTGTAAGTTTGTGGTATATGTGTGTGTTGTGCTTGAGTGTTTGTGGTTTATGTGTGTATGTGTATGCCTGTGAGTTTATGGTATGTGTGTGTATTGTTGTACTTCTGAGTTTGTAGTGTGTGTGTGTATGTGTATGCCTCTGTGTGTGTGTGTGTGTGTGTGTGTGTGTGGTATTGAGGTAAACACACATGCACACATGTGCATGATGCTAGGTCTCAAACCTAGAACAAATGGCTGTGGTACTTATTTAACACATCAAAATGGACCTGGCCAACCCACTCTCCCAACACCCCTCAGTCCTACCTGTTACAGGGTATGGCTGGCATACCCCATACCCTACCCTAAACTTCTCCAGCACAGAGGCTGGGCTGCCTTTCCCCAATCTGTCTTTCCCTGTATAATCCAGTCACTTTGGTTACCCTGTTCTTTGTCTGCCCTTTACTCTCTTGTCTCTCCTCTCCCTTCTCTCCTCATGTGGGCCAGCTTAGGGTCATGTTCACTCTGGACTTTCCCAGATGTCCCTGCCTGTGGCTACGCTCTCCCTTTTATCTACAATAAATCCTCTTCTCCACCATACCTAGGAACAGTCATGTCCTTGTATTTTTATTTCTTTTCTTCATTCACAAACCACAAGTCCAGTGTGAAAGTCAGAGGACAACTTGTGGGAAGCTGGTGTTCTCTTCTGCCATGTAAGTCCCAGGGATTGAACTCAGGTGGCCAGGCTTTCCAGCAGGCAGCTTCATCCACTGAGTCATCTCATTGTCCTTCATCTTCACAACCTAACACAGTTCTTCAGCCTTTCTCTCTTTCACTGTGTTAGCATTTGAAGAACTTGAGTCAGTTATTTTAAGAAATGTTCCCTATCTGTTCCAGCCCCAAGGCTCCTCAGGCCTTGATTGAGGTTTCAGGTTCCCTGGGAGGAGATAAGCACAGTGGTGACTACATAACCACTTCTTGAGGTATCTTAGCTGGAAGTGCCCCATCAGTCAACCTCTGGGGGTTGAGGTTAGCTAGGCACCTGATCCATGTTATCTGATTTCTCCATTAAATGGCTATAATTTTCTCCTTGCAAATGGCAAAGTTCTCTCTGAGACACACTTCAGGACTGAGGAAATATCCTGCCCCTTAGCAGACATTATCTCTAGATTTAGAGATCACTGCTTCCTGCCCAAACTTTTTTTTTTTTTTTTTTTTACTATGAAGACTGCATGTCCTCCCCTCTCCCCTGTTTATCAATTCTCCAGTGAGAATGAATGGATGGGTTTCATGTATGTACATACAGATACGTGAATCAGATTTAGTTTTAAGACAACCCAAGGGAATTCTAGCACATCCTGTTTATTCAAGTTTTTTTGTGTCTGAAGGATTTTATTTTGCAGTTTTCTTAACTGTAGAGTTCTTGAGGATAGAACTCATTATTTATTTCTGTTTGGTCCTCCTATCAGGCATAGTGCTTAGACACCAAAGGTGCCTAAACTATGAGTTAACTGAATAAATGGAGGGCTATCTGGGGTTCTTGCTGCTCTCAAACAAAATCCACCTGCTTGGCCTCCAACAGAGTTCTTTTCTGTGTGTGTGAGAGAGAGAGAGAGAGAGACAGAGAGAGAGAGAGAGAGAATGTGTGTGTGTGCGTGTAGTGTATATATGAGTGTGTGAGTGTGTGTGTGTGCATATGAGAGTGTGTGAGTGTGTATGTGTATGTATGAGAGAGAGAGTGTGTGTGTATATGTGTGTGTATGTATGTATGAGAGTGTGGTGTGTATGTGTATGTGTGAGAATGTGTGTGTGTATGCATGTAGTGTATATATGAGTGAGTGTGTAGTGTGAATTTGTGCATATGAGAGTGTGTGACTGTGTATGTATATGTATGAGAGAGAGAGTGTGTGTGTGTATGTATGTATGAGAGTGTGGTGTGTATGTGTATGTGTGAGAATGTGTGTGTGTATGCATGTAGTGTATATATGAGTGAGTGTGTAGTGTGTATGTGTGCATATGAGAGTGTGTGAGTGTGTATGTGTATGTATGAGAGAGTGTGTGTGTGTTTGTGTGTGTGTGTGTGTGTGTGTGTGTGTATGAGAGTGTGGTGTAGGGGGGGATGAGCCCTTACACACACAGAGGCCAGAGGAGGAACACCCTACATCTTGCTTTCATTCCCACAAGACAGGCTTTCCCTCTGAACCTGGACCTAGGCCAGCTATCAGCCAATCCCAGGGATCCTCTGCCTCTGCCACCCACAGCACTAGAGTTACAGGGTTGAATAGCTACACCTGGCTTTTTTGCAAGAGGTTTAGGGTTTGAATTAGACTCTCGTGCTTGTACACACCTGCTGTACTATCTCCCAAGGCCTGCTGTATCTAAAGACTTAGGTGGATGTGGAGAGTGAAAATAAGGATCAAAATTGTCCTTGTTTAAGGCTGGGGATCTCCAGGCACTTGTCTCCCATCACAAGGCTTTTGGCTTAATTCCTAGTGCAAGGGGCAGGGAAAAAAAAACAAAAAACAACTGGGCAGGCAAATTCTTTATCAAAGTATGCAGAATAGTCCTTAGGGAAAATAAAACAACCAGCACCCGGAGTCAGATTTAAATAATTCCTTTCCATTAGTGTGGTGGTTTGAACGAGAATGGCCCCCATAGGCTCCTATATTTGACTGTTTCGTCCCCAGTGAGTGGAACTTTTTGGAGATGATTAGTAGGTGTGGCCTAGTTGGAGGTATGTCACTGGAGTGGGCTTTGAGGTTTCAAAAGTCTGAGACCCAGGCTGTCTTCCTTGGCCTGCAGCTTAAGGATCAGATGTGAGCTCCCAGTTCCTTCTCCAGCACTATGTTCTAATGGCTGGCATGGTCCCTGCCACCGATGATCATGGACTAACTGTTATTCTTTTGCTGCAGCTATTCCTATGAAACACAAACTCGAGACTCAGCACCCACGTGGAGTTTATTGAGAGAGGGGAGAGAGAGGGGGGTAACTGGTGGCCAACCGAAAGCAGGGGAGAGAGAGAAGAGAAAGAGCAAGAGAGAGAAAGAGCAAGAGAAAAAAGGCAAGAGAGAGGCGTGTTTGGCGTGCTTGCTTTAAAAGGGAATCTTGCGCATGCGTAACTGAGTCCCCCGGGCAGCCAGGTAAAGCTTGAGCAGCCAGGTAAGTCATGATGTAGAGGAGACATGGACATGAGCATCCCACCCACCATCAAGGGGCAGGAGCAGCAAACTGCTGGTTCCCAACACTAACCCCCCTGAAACTGTAAGCAAGGCGCCAATTAAATGCTTTCCTCTGTAAGCTGCCTTGGTCATGGTGTCTCTGTACATCAATAGAACAGTAACTAAGACGCTTAGCATACATTTGTCCTCCAGCTTTTTTATGTCATGAGTGCCGATGTTAGTTGGCTGGTGAGAAGAGGTCAGTGCAGCAGAGTGCCTGTCAGGACCGAGACACTGATGATACTTCCAGTCATTGTCTACCAGCACAGCCTTGCAGAAATCTATTTGTGATGTATATAGAAGTGACCTAGAGAAGACAACCTCAGACAATCTCATCAGTGTGTGTGTGTGCGTAGCTGCACATGTATGCAAGTGTGAGTGCAAGTGTGTGTCTGTGCATGTAGAGGCCAGCGGTCAACCTCAGGTGTTGTCCCTCCAGAGCCATCCTTCTTGTATTTTGAAATAGGCTCTCTCATTGGCTTGGGTCTCTGCAGGTAGAATTCCTGGCCAATGAAAAGCAAGGCTCTATCTATCTATCTATCTCTGGCTGTGATGAACTGGGATTATAAATGTTACCACACTCAATTCTTAAGGAGGTGCTAGGGAGTGAACTCAGGCCCTCATGCTTTCTTTACATGGCAAGCACTTTACCTCACTCCCCAGATCCTCGTCTGAATTATAGCCACTGACATCATGAAATTTTTATGGTATGATTTATGGCTTTTCAACCACATTTTGGCTTGTATGACTAAGTAAAGCTTACTGGTTTATTATACAAAATATAAACTTAGCTGTGCAAGAACATACACTTGCCATATATAATTGGACTTAATGGCTATTCTAAGCCTTCCTTCTGCATTTGTCTGAAAACATAATCCCTATTTTGGAGCAGAACTGCCAATTTACTTGATTTAGTTTATTTTTCCCCCCACTTCTCAGAGTTGCTTTAGAGGGAAATAGGCTCAAGTCCTACAAAGGGATAGCCTGGAGGTAGAGCTAGGAGGAGTTCCTGGAATAAAATTCCATATGCATTTAAAATGTAAATTGGAAAGGCATATACTTCAGGGGAAGAACATTTGCCTAGCTTGTGTAAAACTCTGGGTTGAATATTCAACACTTCAAAAACTAAACAAACAAGGAAACAATTAAACATAAGCTGGACTTTCTTCAAACTGGCAGCAGGCTTTGGTGTCCACTCTATCTCCTCCAGATTCTTCACCGTCCTCAACTCAGATATTGGTTTTAGGTTACTCTCCTGGTGGCCCTTGATTAGGACTGCTGATCCCAGATAATGAAATGTTTTTGAGGGTAAAGACGCCTGCTACCAAGCTTGACAACCTGAATTCCACATGGTGGAATGAGAAAACTGGCTCCTGTAAGTTGTCCTCTGGCTTCCACACAGACACTGTGGTACATTTGTGTCTTCCTCCCCATAATACAATAAATAAATTAAAATGTAATTTATAAAGAAAAAAAAGGATTATTCACATGGTGGCAGATGTATGTTACAAGACTTTTTCCCACCCTCCAGCCAGCTCCCAAATAACAACAGAGACATATTAACAAAAGCTCGGCCTTAGCTTAGGCTTGTCCCACCAGATCTTATGATTTGGATTAACCCATTTAATCTACATTTTTGCCTGGTGGGTTTTTAACCTTATCTCTTTACTGCCCATCCTGCTTTCTCTATTTGTCTTGCTTCTCCTGAGCTTCTAGATTCCTTCTCCTCTTTCTCTCCACCTGGAAGTCCCACCTACACCTCCTAGCTATTGACCATTCAGCTCTTTATTAAACCAATTCCAGCAATATATCTCCACAGTGTACAAGTAGTACACAACAGATATGTGTAACCCCAACTTTCTTGATAAGCTACAGCATTAGGATGAGTAAAGTTGAGGCTAGCTTGGGCATAAACTTAGCAAGATCCTACTTCAAAATAAAAAGGTTTTAACAGGTTGGGGGTGATCTCTGTAGAATCATGCTTACCCAATATAATCAAGGCCTGGCTTGATCCCAGTATTTCAACCAGCCAAATAAATTGATTCCCTAAAAGACCCAACACAAACCCACATAGTGGAATCCCCCCCCCCAAATCTGCTACAGTGTTCAGGTACTTCAGAGAGCACTCAAGACCAAACCGAGAACATTTGTGATAGGAAGGCCCTGTCTTGGCCTTTGAAGCTCTTCTTTTTCACAGAACTCTTCAGACACCATGGCCTTCTTTCTTGACTCCTCCAGAGTGCTGAGAGGGTGGGGAGAATACCTGGTTGTTTTCTTCTTCCTCTCACAGCCCACCTCACCACCTGTTCTGTCACCTCATGCCCTTGGGCCACAAAGGGAAAGTGAGACTAGTGTGGGGTAGCCACAAGAAGACTGCTCAGAGTCTTTATTAGCCAGCTGGCAATCACACTGGGTCGGATCCCAGTGTAGCACTGAGTCTTTCTCAAGGTGAGCTTTTAAGTGCAAAAACCGTGTCCTAGGTTGACATATTTCAGTTAACAAGAACAGTTAGCCAGAAGCAGAAATATAGAAGCCAAAAAGCAAGGTTAGTACATTTTGGGACTTTCCTGGAACTATGTTTTTTGATGGGTTAGGTCTTTGTTTTCTGTTTGGCAGGTGGTATCATCTATGTGCTGAGTGTCCTGAATGGAACTTCCATTATGGAGTCAGTTGTACTAAGGTCTTGGCAGGGGGTGGTATTAAAGCAATAACCCTCTAATCTCAGATTTCTCAGGTCCTAACATTCCTCTATTCACTCCTGGAACTCTTGGAGCAGAGGGAGTAGAGGTCAGACCCTGCCTTTGCTCCCTGCAAACTCTTGTACAATAAAAGAACTTCAGGAGGCATCACCATTCCTGACTTTAAGCTCTACTACAGAGCTATAGTCCTGAAAACAGCCTGGTATTGGCACAAAAATATAAAGTAGACCAATGGAATCGAATCAAAAATCCTGATATTAAGCCACACACCTACAAACACCTGAATTTTGACAAAACAGCTAAAAGTATACAATGGTGGGGGGGGGGAGGAAAGCATCTTCAACAAATGGTGCTGGCATAATTGGATGATGGTGTGTAGAAGACTGCAGATAGACCCATGTCTATACCATACACAAAACTCAAGTCCAAATGGATCAAAGACTTGAATATAAATCCAGCCACACTGAACCTCTTAGAAGAGAAAGTGGGAGGTACCCTTGAACAAACTGGTATAGGAGACTGCTTCCTGAACATAACTCCAGGGGCACAGACACTGAGATAGACAATAAATGGGACCTCCTCAAACTTAGAAACTTCTGTAAGGCAAAGGACACAGTTGACAAGACCAAACAGCAGCCCACAGACTGGGAAAATATTTTTACCAATTCTACATCTGACAGACTGAGGATATTTAATCAAGACTAGTGATAGGAAAAGGGGCCCTGATGCCTTCAGAACCTTCTCTGGACATTTACACTGACCTGATAGCATAGAAAAAAAAAAAAGCTAACTGCAGGAGCAAAGTAACACACCCATTAAATGTGTGAAGTACTGACAAATTTTCTCCAACAAATGAAGCATAGTCTGTGTCCCATGTACATGATCTATATCCTTGTAAAAGGCTGGGACTGTCTTTTTAGCATCAGTTACAGGGATCAATGGCCTTGGAGGTCATTGAGGACAGACACTTACTGCACACAGTTGGCTTTGTAAGAAATAAAATTTGGGGCTGGAGCAATGGCTCAGTGATTAACAGCACTGGCTGCTCTTCTAGAGAACTGGTTCAATTCCCAGCACCCACATGGTAGTTCACACCTGTCTGTAACTCTAGTTCCAGACATAAGTGCAGGCAAAACACCAATGCACATAAAATAAAAATAAATGAATCAATTCTTAAAAAGGGAAAGAAAATCTGATATTCATTATCAAAATAAAGTACCTTGAGTTAGCTTTGGTTTAATTACAAATAAGCCCCACCAAACACTTCTAGCCTGCCCACCTCAAAAAAAACTATGGATTTATGGCAAAAGTTACTGTAGCCATGCTTACCCATCAACCTTCAGATACAATATGATCATGTGCCTAATACATTAAAACAAACAGGATGTAGAACAGAGACAAACCCATTATGCTGGCTGGTGTTTTGTCAACATGACACAAGCTATAGTCATCTAGGAAGAGGAAGCCTGAACTAAGAAAATGCTCCCATCAGACTGGCCTGCGGGCCAATCTGGGAGCATTTTCTTGACCAGCCCATTTTGGGCAGTGCCATCCCTGAGTTGGTGATTCTAGTGTAAGAAAGCAGGATGAACAAGCCATGAGAAGCAAGGCAGGAGAAACATTCCTGCACAGCTTCTGCTGAAGTTCCTGCCTCCAGGTTCCTGCTTTGAGTTCCCTTCTGGACTTCCCTTAGGGATGGAATGTGACTCTTGAGTTAATAGCTGAAATCCTTTCCTCTCAGGCTGTTTCTGGTCTTGGTGTTTTATCACAGCATGGAAATCCTAACCATGATACACAGGTGCAGTCTTTGTTAAGAAGGAAACGTGGTGTGAGGTTCCACCCTTCTGGTTACTCAGCCAATGAGGAAATCTAGGATGGGACCTGAGTTGGGGTTTTAAAACTGTCCTCTGCCCTCAGTCAGCAGGCTTGCCATTCTGTGCTGGCATCTGGCTTTGTACAGATATAAATGTAACTGCCCTGTTATCATTACTCTGTCCCTGGTGCTCTCATTAGGAAGTGAGGGCTCTTTTACTGGAGGGTGAAAGTCTTCGTTTCCCATTGTACGTTCTCAGGTTGGCTTTTATTCTGTGACACTATTCCTCGAGAGATGTAAGCAAACATCCACTCAGCCCAGATAGGGAATCAAAAACAGATGAAAATATGGTTACCACTGAAAACTAGTTTGGGGAAAACAATAAAGGATTGCTGAGATTTCTTACAGCAATATGGGTGAGAGGTTACTTGCAGGACTCAAAGAAAGCCATATCACCAAAGTTCCACCCCAGTGTGACAGCTCACTAAAGCTGGAAACTTGAAGTGCACTGCCCAGGCACAGGCAGCTCAACAGATCAAAGAGCATCCCTCCCGGGCAGTTCAGTTGATGTGGACCTCTTCTACACTGCTCAGCTCTCAGTTCTCTCAGCAGTCCTTACTGCTTATGCATGCTTGGAGAGCGAGGAGCCTAGTGTATCTGACCAGTTTCAGGGACTTCCTGAAACTACTGAGTTGTTTACTTCCTGAGCTCAATGAGCTTCCCTGCAGCATGGTATCTCACCTCCCAGCAGACATCCTGCTGTGTTTTACTGAGCTTTGCTCCAGTAAATAGGAATTTTAATTTTGGGAAAAAAATGATATATGGTAGCTTTATTTTTCTAAAGACTTTGGAACAGACAGTAGTGTGCATGTTCATACACATGTGCATATTTGTGTGTTCACATGAAAATGGTATCTATATTCCTTAACACTATCCACCTTGGCTCTTTTGGGCCGCTCACTGTCCTGAGACCACAGGCTGGAGCTGAGCAGCTCAGTGATCCTCTTGTCTCTGCTTGTCCAGTGGTAGGATCATAGATGTCCACCATGCCTGGCTTTTTAAATTTATATATATATGAAAATTTTGTCTGCATGCGTGTCTGTACACCACCATGTGTATACCTGGTACCTGGAATCAGATCCCCTGGAATGTGAGCCATGCCATTTCTCCAGCCCCTTGGATTTAAATGTTTGTCTTAATTCATTTATTAATGTGTCTATTTGTTTAGGATGTGTGTTATGTGCTTTTCTGTCACAGCATTAATGTGCAAGTCAGACAACATCTTTCAGAAGTCATTTTTCTCCTTATGCTGTGTGGGTCTTAGGGACCAGACTCAGATCAGCAGGCTTGTGCTAAGCACATTTGTTTACCCTGGGAGCCATCTTGCTGGTTGCCTTCTTTCTTTTTTATTTTCTTTCTTCCTTCCTTTTTTTTTTTAATGAGGGACTACAACTCAGGTCCTCCTGCTTGCTCAGAAGCACTTTTACCAACTGGGCTTCTCTCCCCAGCCCCAGACAACATTCCGTGTTTGTTTGCTCTGTATCCCTGGCTGGCTTAGACCTCTCTGTAGCTCAAGCTGGCCTTTAACTAGCAATTCTCCTGGTTTTGCCTCCCATGTGTTGGAGTTACAGGACTGCTGCACTATACCCAGTCCATTCTAATTAACTCTTAAGAGATCTGGCAACTGTATGCCTTTGTTCCTTGCCACAAAACCTCCAGCTAGATAGTAATTTTGTGCTCTTTTGGGTAGTTTGGGGTGTCATGTCTCCGTACAGGACAGGGAGATGACTCAGATCCATTCTTTTGACCCCAGTCCTGCAGGTTCAGAACTAGTTTTACAAGCTGTTGATTATGAAGGAGGGATAGCCCCAGTGACCCGCTAATAGCTGACTAGCTTCCTAATGCTGTTGGCTGGCAACAGGCCCAGAGTGGGCCACTCTGAAGCCTTACTCTGGTGTCTTGGATCTGGAAACAGGTGAGAAAGTCAGTCTTTGTTAGACCCAGAACTGACAACTAAGGGGTAAGTGTCTTTCAGTGCCACATTTCCTTCACCTAAACCAGCAAAGACCAAAGAAACAAAGTAAAGAAAGCCTGAAGATGAAGATCCCTGAGATGAACAGGCATAGGCAGCATTTGCATTTATCCAGTAACTGCTGGGACAGTTGAGTTCCTGGTTCAGAGCAGATGTTCATGGTGACTTTTTCCTTTGGGAAATGCATAACGAGTTGGGTTTGTCTCCTGCAGTCAAAGAGGTAGAGCGAAATATAAGTAAATCCTGAGTTCACTGTAGAAAAAAAAAAAAAGCTGTTTCAAACTGTATGAAGAGGTTCCTGGGGGCTGGAGAGATGGATCAGTGGTTAAGAGCACTGGCTGCTCTCCCAGAGGACCCAGATTCCATCCTCAGCACCCCCATGATGGCTCATAGCCATCTGTAACTCCAGTTCCAAGGGACCCAGTTCCCTCTTCTGGTCTTTGACAAGTGGTGCACAAACAATACATGCAGGCAAAACATCCATACACAGAAAGTAATAAAACAAAAACAGAAAGTAATAAAACAAAAACAACAACAAAAAGAAAAAGTCATTGAAAGCCATCCAAGACTACCTTTACTTTCTGGTAACATTTCAACATTTTGGAATATTTTTCCTTCCTATACCCTACAGATATACATAAATTAAATCATGATTTTTACTTGTGATTTAAAAAAAAAACACCCATGCCTTTATCTCTTACAGATTATACTGTAGACATGTCTTTCTTTCTTTCTTTTTTTCAGCTGAGACAGCAAGAAAGATGGTTTATTGTACATGAGTTACACTTGGCCACAAACGAGAACAGAACTAGTCCAGAATGTCATAGGTCCAGAACAGAGGGCCAGTGGGACTGCTTTGATTTTAATGAAGGCAATCAATTCTCCAGGTGGTGTCTATGAGCAGATGGTGATGATCCGGGTCCATTGTGACAGTAGCACAGAGCCCAACAGCTAGTACCAGTGTCCCGGCCTTCCTTCGGCTCCTCAGCCTCGCTGGGACCTCTGCCTCATCTTTCTTCTCTTCAGCCTGCGCATTCACGTCTTCCTCCACTTCTCTCTCATGGTGCACGAGTTTAAAGGTAGATGGTGGTATGGCTTAGAGCACCATAGGCATTTCTATGTCAATGTCCTTCAAAATGTCACTATTACCCATGGTAATTAATGTCTTTGATGTGGATCCAGCTGTGTGTGTATGAGTGCAAAGAATGATTCTACTTGACTCTTTCCATTTCTAAGAGTAAGATCTGTGATGTAATTAATAGGAAAGAAAAAAGTTGGTCAACACAGAGAGGCAGCATTGATCTCTGTGAAATGGGAGTTTTCAGTTTCCTTAGGAAATGTCTCACTGGTAAAAAGGGCCAGGGTTTTCTTTCTTCTTCACCAGTGACCCAAACAGAGGGAAGTGGTTCTAGAAAGAAAATGTCAACATTTGCTAAGCACCCCTGTAACAGGTACTGAACTGTACACCTTACATAGAAGACTCCTTCAAAAGTACTCAAATATTTATCTGTAATACTTAGTTAATAAATGGGCATTTCTAAGTCCCTTATTGATACTGTAAGAGAAAAGACACAAGTATAAGCCTGTGTAGAGTTTTACAGAAGATGAAATGAGCATTATGTTAATATAAAAGCTACAGTGAAGTGTCCAGGAGGCCCCAGTCTGCACACCTCATGTGTGGTAGATATGTAGCACATAGATAGCTTCTGTCCTAGGAGCCCTTCTCAAGACTCTGGGCATTACTTTCACTTTGTGAAGGCAGAAAAGGCTAGTGATGAAGGTCCCAAAAGGGAACTCATGTCTTTGTCTGAAGGTAATCAGAAGACCCTGTACAATGTTTTATGAGCTGTTAAGCTGCTAAGCTCTCTCTCTCTCTCTCTCTCTCAATCTCTCTCTCCCTCCCTCCATGCCTCTCTCTCTCTCTCTCTCTCTCTCTCTCTCTCTCTCTCTCTCTCTCTCTCTCTCTTTCTGCTGTGGTTGTTTCCAGGCTGAGAAAACCTCTAAACAGGTATAGTATAATTGGCAATGTGCTTTGATGCCAAAGAAAGAAAAGAAAAGGGGTAAAGAATGTCATAGAAAAAAGTTTAAAAATAATAGTCTTTAAAGAAAGAGCAAAGTAATGTACAAAGACAAAGCCACATTAGGATGGGAAATACACATAGCATCTGTATTGACTTTGAGTATTTTGAATGCTAATGAATGAAGGACAAATACTGGTGAGACACATAGGATTGTAGGGAAAAAATGCTACATTAAACCAGCCTATATATTTTAAGGATGCCTTAACTTCAGAATGGAAGTCAGGGAATGTGTTGCATTGGAGAAGAGGTTATGCCTTTGTTTCCATAGGAAACAGAAAGCTATTGGTTTCTTCAAAATTAATACAGACAAGGTTTGACCAGGAGAGACAGCCTGAAAACCATGGCTGCAGACATGAAGAAAGAAAGAAACCAAGAAAAACTACAAGATGGGTAACATATGAGCTAATCCCTCTACATGAGAACAACTCTGAGACTGGATGAGACATGATAAATCTTGTTGGCTACAGGGTCTTCATGACTTATTATATACCACCCTTTCATATGGCATGGACAGAAATTCATACTACAGTTTGGTTATACAATCCAAACAGACTTATAAACTTGACAAATGCTTTTACCTATTCAAACATAGAACAGATAGTCACCTTTAGCTGATTTGTGCACACTGCACATTCCATACTTCTGTTACTGCAGATATGCATATTACCTTTAAGAGTTTGTATGTTTTCAGAACAAAAGGACCAGACACCAATGAAGAAGACAAGTAGCCCAGGTGATACAGCCTCTCAGACTGCCTCTGTTGCAGTTTCCTCAAAAGTCTGCATCCAGAACAACTTCAAAGCTGCTAGCTGAGATGGTCCGGTTTCACAGACTACTCCAGACAGGACTTTAGTTAAGCCCTGCACTTTCTATCACACAGAGTCTTGACAACAAATGATACAGCTAGCTCCTCCAGGGCTTGGCCATTATCCCAGTTTTCTCAAAGTCCTCCAAAATGCCATCACCTCTCTTTGGGACATGAACACGCTGGAGCTGGACTCCAGCAGGAATTCATTTTGCTAGCATCAACCATTAGCTGTTTGGGGCCCAGCACATAAGCCAGAAGAGCATACTCAAGGATCTGTTCACTGTTGGATACACTGACTTCCAATTCACTAACTTTGGTGGGAGGAGCGGCAGGAAGCGGTGAGCAAGCTGGTGAGTGTCCAGATGTGGAGCCATCCCAGAACTTCTGGGGACTGTGGGCCCAAGTCCAAGTGAGTTCTCCTGGTGGTCATGAGCAGAGACCCAAGCCAATGAGGGATGGGTACAAGGCTGGTCCCTGGGCGCGAGAGAGGAAAGAGACCTGGGGGATGCTGGGATACCGATTGAGGATAGACTGATGGGCTTGCCTGGCTTGAAGGAGGCTGGGGAGAGGCCATGACAGCAACTGAGGGGTTCTCAGCAAATAGGGGAGGCAAGGGAGGCAGAGCCCAGGACTCAGAGCAGGGAAATGGGCTCCTACACACATCTGAGCCCTGGGGTGTAGGAGAGCCCTGCTGGCTGCTCAGAGAACAGGACAAGGTCTGTGGCAACTCTGTATTGGGAGCGAAACTTGCAAAGGCTGGGCCTGGAAAACCACACAAGAACAGCTACTAAGAGGCCTGAGGAGAGAAGGAAGCGCTCCAGCAACCCAGGAAATGATGGGGTACAACCTCTGGAGACTCGTCTCCACTTTTGCCCTTTGGTTTTACATAACCCTGCGTTTTTTGTCTCCTGCCTGCAGTTCTGGGGATGGAAATTAGAGCACTGTGCATCCATGCTAGGTAAGTGTTCCACCTTGGAGCCACACCCTAAGGCACACATCCAGTATGCTGCTTCAAAGAAGTGCCAAGTTCTGGCTTTGACCCCTCAGTTGGGTAAACCCCTCCCACCTGTGTGGGTCAGGTGAGAAGTCACCTGGCTTGACTCCCCTCCTGACGAGAGACTATGAGCTTCTGGCTCCCCTTTCTACATCTCTCTGAAGTGGTATGTGCTGGGTGGGCCCACAGTCTAATCCAGCAAAAGCCTGTTGTGTTAAGTGCTTGGCTGCCTCCCAAGAACAGAACTGAGATCTTCTTGTACCTCAGAAGGACAGCTACTGTCCTTTTACATTGAAATAATGGCATTCCCATCAGGCAAGTCCTCATAGTGACAGATGGTATGGGTTATAACTGAGGCAGAATTGGGGACACAGGGAGCAAGGCTTGGGGTGAGGGGGGTCCATTATGTTTCCCCAGGAGAAGTAGCTGACCTCAGCCAAACATGGAAAGGCATGCCAGTGATGAACCCATGAGGACAGGAACAGAGACCACATAGCTCTGCTCTTTGGGACACTTGCTGTGGCCCCTGCTTTTGTTTGTCTCAACTGACTTTTCCAGTCAACCACAAGGATAGGGTCCTTCTTCCGAGTTTCCAATTCACTAACACCAGCAGCAACAGTCAGGACCACACAACCTACCTATTTGTGTCTGTAATGATGTTTTTGGAAAAAAAAATCTCTGTATCCTGGAGGATCAATGATAGTGACGTAACTTTTGCTGGTCTCAGATTTCCATAGGGAGATGTCAATAGTTATACCATGCTCACGCTCAGCTTTCAGTTTGTCCAAGGCTCAGGTGTACTTGGAGGAGCCTTTTCCTATCTCAGAACCCTCCTTTTCAAATTGTACAATGGTTCATTTGTCAACCCACCACGGCACTATAGACTAGAAGGCCAGCAGTGGTGGTAGACCAGATGTCCAGCAGTGGTGGTAGACTTTCCTGAATAACAACAATGTTGATCCATGTCTTTTCCTTTCTGGTTTTGGCTTCAAGTTAGAAATCATGGTGATTTTTACAATGCCTGTATTCAGAGGAAAACCCATTGCAAAGACAAAACAAAACAGACATGGTTTCTTCATGTGTATTTACTAAGTTGAATCAGACAGCCTGGTTATAGTGCTGAACCATTGTTTCTGTATCCTGTAGAAGGCCTCATGTTCAAGTGAAGCTTGATAGCCAGGAGCCAGAATGCGAAAAAGGACCCAGAAAAGAAAACCTGGTCCAAGTGGAGAGAGTCTAACAAAAAAAATGTGGGACGCTGTGATCCAAACTCAGGATTCGTCATGGACTGCATGGCCATTGAGTGCACATCCTTGGAGTTCCTGTGTCTCAGTCATTCTTCAGCCATGGGCATCCATTGGAAGTCCTGTGTCTCAGTCATTCTTTGTCTTGACAGCTTGGCTGCTTTCTGCCTGAGTCAGATCTGGATAAGTTCGCCTTGTGCCGGGAGCACACTGAGCCTTTATTCCCTGGCATCTGGTATGTTGTTATTAAGAAAACCAACAATTTTTTAATCTGTTCACACAGGAGATGTATGTATCAAACTGGTTCTGCACAAAGCAGGAAATGGCTTGTTATGTTTTCCTTACCACCTACTGTAAACAGATGCTGTTTAATTTCTCAGCTTTTAACTAATCTTGCAAAAGTCACAAGACATTTCTAGTGCTCCAGAACTTAGAGGATTTTGGGGTGGGGCAGGGCTGCCTCTCATGATTCAAAGGTTGTTAGAGGTTCTTAAAATCAGATAACAGCTATGGAAGAACTCTGTATTTTAAAAGAATTATTAAGATATTTTATTTAAAAAAAGCTCAAATTTAGATTAAGGACTAAATCCCTTACTCATTCAGCCAATGCAGTGTGTTTATAGTGTGCTTATAAAGCAAGGAACAGTGTGGGTCAAATGTTCAATTCTGGACAATTAGCCCTGTTACCAGAATCCTGAGGCTGGGTACAAGTACCTCTCTGGTAGAAACAGGACACACTGCCAAACACCCACTGGGCCTTGAGGATGTAGAACACTGCTCCTTTATGAAGGAGGGGCTGCCCTACATTCCAGACTGGGCAGAAACCAAGTAACTTAGATGAAAGCAGGAAGAAACTGGCAGTGCCTGTGAGGCCTGGGCGTGGGAGGAGGCTGCCATGGCACCCCATGTAAGAACATTGGCTCTTTACTCCTGACTCAGTGTGGTGAGAAAAGCAAGAAGAGTGGACCTAAACAGCATTTGACCACTCATGTTTTAACAGAAGCAACCTGAAACCACTGTAGTAGACAAATGTCGGCGATCTCCTATTGTATCAATGTACATGTATTTGTATGTGATTATAGAAGTATAGTGAGAATTCTAAAATAATTTTGTGATGATTTGATTGACAATAGCTCCCATGGGCTTGTAGATTTGAATGCTTGGCTGGTCTCCAGCTGGTGGAACTATCTGGAAAGAATTAGGAAGTGTGGCTTTGTTGAAGGAGGTGTGTCACTGAGGACGGGCTTTGAGATTTCAAAAGCCCATGTTAGTTCTCTGCCCTGTGCTTATGGATCTGATGTAAGCTTTCAGTTACTGACCCAGTGCCATTCCTGCCTGCCTGTTACCATGCTCGCTATCACAGTGGTCATGGACTTAGTCTCTGAAACTCTAAGTCCCCATTAAACACTTTTCTTCAGTCACGGTGTCTCTTCACAGCACAGAAAAATGTACTAAGACAGAGAGAAGGGAGAATAATAAACAGAAAAGCAACTTTAGAGAGAGCTCACAGGAGACACAGTACCAGCATATACCATATGATCTTAACTGTGAAGGCAGCATGCCTGCATAAAAGGGGACACATTTGAATGTCTAACCCAGTTATAGCACCAGCTCCCCTCTCCCAGGTGGGCCTGCATCACAATAGGCTCCCTTTGCACACACTTGCCTTGTTCCTACAGTACTCTACAGGTATTCTCTCGCTCACCAGAGCATCATAGGACCAAGTCAATTTGGAACTTGCTGGGAACCAAAAAGTCATCTGTCCTGCATTTTAAAACTCTGCCTTAGCTGGAGGATGCCACTGAGGTCAGAGGCCATAAGCATCAGTTAGAAGTTTGATAAGGGGGATAGGGGAGATGGCTCAGTTGCTAAAGTGCTATGCAAGCAATTAGATCTGGCTTGGAGACCCAGCATCCCCTTTCCCAGATCTGGGGAGGCATGAACAGGAGGATCCCGGGGGCTCTTTCACCAGGCAGCCTAGCTGAATTGTTGAGCCTGAGGTCCCAGTGATAAACCCTGTCTTAAACAGCCAAGTGGATGGTGTCTGTGGAAAGATAACCATAGTTGACCCTGGTCTCCACATATACACGTACTCACATACCTGCACACACATGACACACAAAGAGGTTTGATGAGAAACCTTAGAGAATAAAAGACTGGTGGCAACATTGCTTTGAAAAGACAAAGTCCTGTCCCAGCCATTATGCTTTATGAACAAATAGCTAAAGCACATGTTAATATCTGCATGCATTATAAAATCCAGGTATGTCTGTACCTATTTTTGATTATATTATCATAAATCAGTTGCCCTAAATCTCTTATTATGAAGGAGAAAGTACTTTCCTATAATATTGAAAGTCTGGATGTCTCAAGGACCTTTCAACTGTAACGGAGAACCTAAAGCCATGGGAATGAATTCAGACCAGTTTTTCCACCTTGAGCTGTTGGCACGCAGGGTTAGATACATGGTGTTGGGGGTGGGGGCTGTGCTGTACACTGTGGGATGTTTGGCACCAACATAAGCCACTAGAGGCTAATAGCATTCATCTTACCCCCCGCCCCAAGTTGTGACAAATATTCCCTGCAGGTGGGAAGGTGACAAACTGAGGAACAATGAGTTTATTGAACCTCATTTGTTGTACTAATAGAAAATACTACAGTGAAGCATGACAATAATCACAGCATTCATCTTAGCCTCAAGTTGTGACAAAAACTCTCTGGAGGCAGGAGGGGACACACTGAGAGAGAATGAATTTGTTAAACCTCTTTTGTTGCATTAGTAGAATGGTGAAGCATGCCTATAATGTTAAAACATATGAATTAGAAGGGAGATATATATCCTGCTTGGATAGATAACAATGCTTCTAGAGTCAGTATATGAGATACCCTCTTATGGACTATTGGTCAGGGAGGCCCCAAAGGCTACTAAAACAACATCGACTGTAGCCATCCCTCTTCCATGTGCACCACACACTTTGAAAGATAAAGAGAAATGTACCTGGAACTGAGCTGGGAGCTTCATCCTGGCTAAACAGTGTTCACAATGCTGGAAGGTGCTATGCAGGCTGCTAGGGAGAAAAGGCATGGGTGATCTTACCAAGACGAGAGCTTTATGAACTATGATACCAACCTACCTAGCAAGATGTGCCCACAGTTGTCATAGTGGCCTGACTGTTATAGAAGCAACCAACTGCTTTGTGAGTGGATATGGCCAATGTGCAGGAAGGACTTGAAGTTTGTTACTGTAAACCCATTAAAAACATCATGGTTAGCTGGGCTGTGGTAGCGCATGCCTTTAGTCCCAGCACTTGGGAGGTAGAGGCAGGTATATCTCTATAAGTTAGAGGACAGTATGGTCTACAAAGAGAGTTCCAGGATAGCCAGGGCTGTTACACAGAGCAACCCTGTCTCTAAAAAACAAACAACAACAACCCTCATGTTTGAAGGCTGTAGGCCCAAAGGGGAAACTCACTATGACTCCTTAGCTAAATTGACTTGGTGTCAAACTGTCTTCTAAACTTCTGTTTATAGCCATGAACAAATGCTTCCCCTAGCTTTAATAAAAGAAGCTTCTCTTTACAATGAATGGAAGGGATTGCAGAAACTCTTGATTGAGGTGCTAAGAAAAAGGGAGAGCTGAGTACTCGTTTCTGAACAGCAAATTTATACCACCCTCTCAAAGGAACACTGTGGCAGAAGGGTGGCAATAATGTAAGAGCCAGAAGACAGGGAAAGGACTAGAACATACTGTCTTCTGGGTATAAGGCAGCAATTAAGTCATGAACACAGAGTAGCTGTGGTTGCCCACAGCCAGTTAATGGGGGAGGGACTCATGGAGCCTTACTTTCCCTGCTGAACTATGGGTTACTGAAGGATTCTAGAGGGGTGGTGATCAGCTTTATATGTGGGTCCACTGTTGAGTCTACTAGGGATAGTTGGATAGTGTCATATTCAGGTTGCATAGACAGTTTTGATTGAAATCATTAGGTCACAGAACAAAATAAAAATACATGAACATAAAAACAGAACTTGTAGGGAGGAGGGAGTGTTGATAGGTTTGGGAGAAAGCCAAAAGAGAGTGTGGATGGGATCAGAAGGCATTACATACATGTATGAAATTGTAAAGGAATATAGTTATTAATTTTTTTTTTAAGTAGAAAGGCTCTCTTCCGTGCAGGGCAGAACAAATGGCTTTGACAAGGCAGTTCTGAGCAGGGACAAGGAAAGAGCGGGCGGGTTAACACTGGGTTGTTTTCCTAGTGAGGTTTTAAAGTGCAGGGACCTTCCCTACATTAGCTCATGTTGCCTGGGCCCCTGCAGCTCAGGTGCTGTCTCTTGGCTTAGGAATAATGGCTAGTCTGTTGGAGATTTCTGTCCTTCCTGAGGACTGCAGTGTAATTACATGCTATGAATGACTTCATTTTGGTCTTCTGGGGCCTGGTGCAGAAACTCAATCTGGAATAGTGGCCTCCCCGAAATTCCACTGGACACTGATGAATCTTCTGACACCAACCAAGGCCTTTACAGAAAAGGAATATACATGCTGGTTTCACAACACTGAGAGAAGTAGATTAGACACCCAATCCACAGGCCTCCTTGAGACTACGAAGAACAACTAAATATTTGGGGATTGTTTCATGTTGCAGAGGCTTGGACACCTGGGTTGCAGGGGCTACTAGTGTGTTAATCTAAACTAGACTATGCTAGTTAAGTGCCATGCTTAGAAGCTTTGGCAAACCTGCTGTCCATGGAGGAAATTATGTCCATCTTCTAAGGGGCCCTTCTGACGGCAGCAAATGGTGCCCTGACCACATCTCTGATGGTATTTATACACACCAGTGGTATAAGAATAAGCAGGCCTCAGAGAAGAAAGAACTGATGTGTCATCTTCCTCTGGTGAGGTAGCTCTGAGCATATGGCACACACTGCTCAGAGTGTGCCAGGGCTTTTTAAAATCCTAGATGGCCAGAGCAAGTGCTCATGTATATACACACATGTACACAGGCACAAGCACCTGTGTGCCTGCACACATGTGCATGCATACACACACACACACACACATACATACACTCACTCACATCTATTTTGAAACAAGGTCTCATGTATCCCAGGCTGGCCTCAAGTTTACTATGTATCTGCAGATGACCTTAAACTTCTGATCCTCTACTTCTGCCTTCCAAGTGCTGACATTGGGAGCGTGCACCAGCACTCCTGGCTTTCATTCACACACTTACATCTTTTATTTTTATTTTACACATGTGAGTGTTTGCCTGTATATGGTGCTCATAGAGGCCAGACGATACCAGGTCCCCTGAAACTGGAGCTACAGACTGTTGTGAGCCACCATATGGTGGTATCTAAATCCAGGTCTTCCGCAAAAAAAGCAGCAACCGCTGAACCAGCTTTCCAGCCCCTCACTTGCGTCCTTTTTGTCTGTTTTCTCTTTCCTATCTCGATCCTCAGTCCCTTCAGTGTTGCATAGAAGTATTGCTTTCACCCAAATTGCTGTCTCAGAGTCAACTTCTGATGGGACCAAATTAAGACATCTGGATATTAAACAAAGCCTTTCTGCAGCAGTCATGGCACAGGAGACCACAGACTAGGACTCTCATGCAATTCTGTCTTAGTTACAGTTCCTATTGTTGTGATGACACCCCATGACTGAAAGCAACTTGGGGAGGAAAGGGTTTATTATGTTTACACTTCCACATCACAGTTCATCATCCAAGACAGTCAGGGCAGGAGCTAAAGCAGGGCAGGACCTGGAGGCAGGAGCAGATGCAGAGGCCATGGAGGGGTGCTACTCACTGGCTTGCTCCTCATGGTTTGCTCATACTCTCTCTCTTATAGAATCCAGGACAGTCCAGGGATGTTCCTCGGCACAACAGGCTGGGCCTTCCCATCAATCATTAAGAAAATGTTCCACAGACTTGCCACAACCTGATCTTACAGAGGCATTTTTCCCAACTGAGGTTCTCTTCACTCAGATAACTTCTACTTGTGTCAAGCTGACATAAAACTAGCCAGGATCAACTCTAAGGAATGAGAGGAGGCTTGCAGACAGAACTATGATAGAACATCTAATAACTGCAATCCTGAGTGCATTCCTTGTAGATTTTATAGCATGTCACAAACTGACCTAAGTGAAGGTGATGCTTAACCTTCATTATCCAATTGACTAGACTGAAAAGTGCCTGTAGTAACATATACTTGTAGATGTGTCTGGGAGGTGTTTCCAGATATAATTTACTAAGAAAAAAAATCTCACAGACAAAGGCCCAGGTGGAATTCAAGGGGAAAAATGAGAAAGTCCATGAGTGCAGGCATTCACTCATATCCTCCTCCCAACTCCCAACTCTCCTCACTTCTGTGTAACAGTCTCCTCTAAGTTGAAATATTTCACCCCAGAAGGAAGCTTCCTAGACTCAGGATGTTCTTTTTTTTTTTAATTAATTAATTTTATTTTATATAACAAAGTCCAATTAAATGAAAACAAACATTTATACACAATATTTGGGAATTTGGGCGTCGTTCTTTCCAAACTACTTCCTGCTGGTAAGGGGCGCTGTCATGGGGGATTCGAAGAAGATTCAGATATCCTAGCTGTAGTCTGTAGGGCTGTTTTGTCCAGCTGTTTTGAATGTAGGATCACCTTGTACTCTGTTTCAGGCGGTCTGGCGTGATCAAACCACATTAGTCTGGAAGGAATCCACATCTTTTCATTTTCTGTGGAAACAAAAATAGAAATCCTTTTCCCCAGTAACTTGTCCTTCAACTTAAATTTTGGAGTCAAAGCATTTTTTTTAATTTATTATTTTACATGTCGATCCCAGTTCCTTCTCCCTCCCTCCCTCCATCTATCCCTCCCTCCTTCCTTCCCTTTTACCCTCTCAGGAAGTTCTAAAGGAAAGTTTCTTAAGTCTCAGGAAAAAACCAGGAAGTCCCTGAAATCGACAAAATAAATACACATGGCTAGGCTGGAGAGATGGCTCAGAGGTTAAGAGCACTGGCTGCTCTTCCAGAGGTCCTGAGTTCAATTCCCAGCAACCACATGGTGGCTCACAGCCATCTATAATGAGATCTGGTGCCCTCTTCTGATGTGCAGGCATACATGCCAGCAGAATACTGAATACACATGATAAGTAAATTAAAAAATAAATACACATGGCTCCTCCATCCCCAAGGTTAGATAAGCAATAAGCATTGAGGAGGTGCCTGAAAGACTTCATCTCTTGAGCTATCTGTAAGTAATGCAGTGAGCTCCAGGGCCCTCACTTATGCTGGGGTGGGCTTTTATTTATGCAACTGCTTTTGAGTCATCCCTGCTTCTACAAGTAATGCCTCACCCACATTCCATACTAATCCCAATAAATACATTGGTTCACCAAGTTAAACTTTGGTAGTAGCACTACTTTGGTCTTTCACTGGTCTTGGCATGGAGAAAATTATATGCTGCACACATATTACCTTTGAGATATATATACATACATATATATGTATATATCTCCCTAACACATCTGATTTATGTGACATATAACATGTGATATAGATTATGCCTATAGTCACACAGTCAAAATGCTATTTTACATTATGAAAGCCTTATTTCTAACACAGTCAAGAACAAGGAATGTTAAGATCTGCTCCTGTATTCCTGCTTGCTGTTATAGTTGGGAAAACAGTCACTTAGAGAACCATCTTAAAACTTCTGCAGAAAGTTTTATCAAACCAACCCAACTTCCACAGACACATTTAACAGCAGAGGAACTTCACCTCGGTGGTCATGAGATACTAGGAAAAGCAGTTAAATCTAGCAATGTTGTAACAATGTTGAAGCAACCCTGCTCAAAACTATGTTACATGGATTTGCAACAAGGGGGCTTCCCCAGAGCACTGGGTCAGCTGAGTGACTGGCCTAATTCAATAAAGAATTTCTCCTTTGCAATCTCCAGTTACACAGAACAAATTTTTGCTGTAATTACTCCAAGAGCCAATCTGCCATTAGTCTCCCCAGGAAAAGTGTCACAATCCAGCCACACATCCCTGCTGCCATGATGTATTACTGCCTCACTAGATACACACACTAGATCCATACACAAGGATCATGGACTGAAACCATGAGCCACACCCATCTTCCCCACTTTCAGCTCTACCTGGGAGATACTACATCATGGTGACACAGTCTGGCTGATATGGTGTGTCTGGTCATCCAGCCATTCCTGCCATTCTTCTGGCAAATACCAGCAGCTGATAGAGGGTCCTGGTGGGCAAGGATGGCAGCTCCTTAGCAGGGGGTGCCCTGCAGTGGAAGCCAGCCCTAGACCGAGGATTACAAGTATACAACATTTATTAACATGTTCCCAGCTTGAGTGAAGGCCCACTCTGTCTCAGGTCTCTGTACATCTTCTGGGGATGCTTTACTCCCAAGACCATGCAACGGCCAGCGGGCGCTACAAACTGTGACATGGACAGTTTAAACTTGCTCTGTTCCTTAGGCGGCTGGTCCTGTATGGGTTTGTGACTTCCAGGAATGAGGATGGGGTCTCTGCTGTTTTCCCAGCTGACCATACTCCTCCAGTACTTGCTCATCCCACCTTTGACATAGTTTTAACATACCATGTTAAACCCTCTGGGACCATTTTTAAATTTGTATTATTATTTTTTTTAGTGATGTCTGCATGTGGGTGTGGGCACAGGAATATAGGTGTCCTCAGAGGCCAGAGGTATTGAATCCCCTGGAGCTGAGTTACAGAGGGTTGTGAGTTATCATACAGGTGCCGGGCATTGAACCCTGATCATCTGGAAGAGCAGCAAGTACTCTTAACCACAGAGCAAGTCCAGCCCCTCACTCCCCCTGCACAGGGGTAGATTTTGAAGCCCTCAAATTTTATAGCTGCCTTTGGAATTTGTGTTTCTGCCCAGGACACCAGGATACATCAATGCTAACTGTTCCTGGAATGGAAATTTTTATGAATATACTCTATAATAATAGCTAAATTTATTGAGTATTTACACCACAATAGACATTTTACACAAACTTATTTTTAATCCTCTAGAACTTCCCAGAGGTCAGTTCCATAAATGATGACCTTTTACCTAGGGAAAATGGAGCTGGAGCAATGCTAAGTGAAGCTTCACATGTTACAAATCAGGGGGCATTGGGCTTAGGAAGCCCAGGTCCTCATCAACTGAAATTTGTGGCCTTTCATGAGGACAACAACTTGGAGAAATAGGAAATGTTACAAAATGTGAGCATGGCAGGGGGAGCGGGTAACTTGGTGATAGTAAAAGGTAAGCTCTCAGAGTCTGTTTATGGATTCAAAAACATGCAGACACCTTCACTGGGAACAGCAGCCTCCATGGAAACTGTGTCCCAAATGAGCACCAGCCCAGACTCCCATCACCAGGAATCTGAGATGAAAATGATCTCTGTTGGAGACTGGGGAGGGGAGAGACCTGTTCTGCCATTCAAGACAGCAAGAACCCCGTAAGGAAAGGCCTCTCTGCCCACGAGCACTGAGAGCAGGTAGCATCTCAAATGTCCTACATGCAAGCACACACATACACACAGAGAGAGAGAGAGAGAGTGGGAGAGAGACACAGACAGACACAGAATGCTTTCTACCTTAAATAACATCAATTCTGGGTTTTTAAAATATCTTTAATTTTTTATTTATTTGCATGAGTGCTCTATCTGCATGTACACCTTTATGCCAGAAGAGGGCATCAGATCCCACTATGGATGGTTGTAAGCCACTATGTGGTTGCTGGGACTTGAACTTATGTCCTCTGGAAGGGCAGCCAGTGCTCTTAACTGCTGAGCCATCTCTCCAGCCCACAATCCTCCAAGAAATATGTGTGTGCCTCAAGAAGAATCATGGACAGCATATGAGATGTGACAAAAGAGGAGGGACCAGAGTGGAAGGCTGAGGACAATGATCTAGAGGGCAGATGATGACACAAAGACCAAGAGAGCAGGGGAAAGGCTGGGGGGGGGGGAGGTGGACATAAGCATGCTAGTTCTTTCTTCAGTTTCCCAAATGACTACATGAACCACTTTCCTCTCCTCCAAATCCTGTGGTGACATATTGTTTATGATCTAATAAAGCCACTGGCAATCAGCTTGCAAAGCCAGCCACACTAGTTAGCTACAGAAACTAGACAGTGGCCCGGTGTTGGTGTTGTAGCTCTTTTATCTCAGCACTCGGGAGGCAGAGGCAGGTGGATCTCTGTGAGTTCAAGGCCAGCCTGGTCTACATAGCCAGTTCCACTGTCTCGAAAAAAAAAAACAAAAAGAAACTAGACAGTGGTATTGCACACCTTTAATCCCAGGACTCCGGAGAAAGGGAGATGAATCTCAGTCCAAGACCACCCTGGGATAATGGAGAGTGAATCAGAGCTCACACCTTTGATTCCAGGGGTTGAGAGGTATAAAAGGTAGAGGCATTCAGTCTGAGAGTGAGTCTCTACCCACACAGAGAGCACAGCAGTCTGAGAGAACCTGCGGAGCAGTGAATTCAGGAGCAGTTTGAGGATCATCCCTTTGGTCTGAGCATAGGTAGAGGTAAGAGCTAGTGGCTGGCTGCTTTGCTTTTCTGACACTCAGTTTGAAGCTTGTCTCTGACTCTTTTTAAAATTTATCATTCTACAAAATCCCATTATATCCTTCTGGGGCCAGGTAGCTTTCTTTATAAGGTTGGGACATCTCCTTTAAATGATCAATAACTCCCATTTATTACTCCTCCTATGTCCAATTCTTTCTTGGAGGATTTAAACTTCTTCCAAAATTAGTATAAAAACTATAGCCAGGCATGGTGAATACACGCCTTTAATCCCAGTACTTGGGAGGCAGGGTAGACAGATCCCTGTGAGCTCAGTCTACATAGTGAGCTCCAGGACCGTGAGGGCTATATAGTAAGACCCTGTCTCAAAGGAGAAAAACAAAATGCCTATCAACACAGGAATATAAAGAAAGTGATAAACACATATATTGCCTAATTACTACTTCTAGATAATTTTACTGTTGCTATTTTTTTTTAATCTAGCTGGTAGTCTTCTACAGATCCATTAACCCAGCTTAATTTTAGTAGCATTTCAAAGTAACTATAGACATCACACTGAGAATCATCAAATACCTATGTAGTTGCTTTGCTACTTTTTCCCCTTTCATTTTATTTTCACTTCAGGAGACTGACTTGAGCCTCATGCATGCTAGTTGGAGTACTCTACCTTGAGTTATATTATCAGCCTTTTTGTTCTGTTGTTTTGATGTAAAATTTCACACTCAACTCCTTAGTGTACACTTGCTAGGTTCATACACACACATTCTGCATAAATCAGCTGCTATGAGGATACATACAAACGAGTCCTCTTATCTAGCCCGTCCTCACCTGCACTCCTTGGGAATCTCAGCAGACTGTAAGAGACAGTTTCGGCACAGGTTCTTTTTGTTTCTCTTGTTGAAACAACTGTAGTAGATTCCAATCAAGGTCCGCAGGGATAAACGTGGTGTGCCTGCATCCTTTCCCTACCCAGGAAAGGCATGCACTGTGCCTGTTTTGCTGCAGTTCAGTGAGCATGGCATATTCACCAGGCCCGAACTGCTGGAAAGAGGGGCTTTTCTTTTTTTCTTTTTGTTTGTGTTTTAAGACAAGGTTTCTCTGTGTAACCATGGCTGTCCTGGAACTCACTCTGCAGACCAGGCTGGCCTTGAACTCAAGAGATTCACCTACCTCTGCCTAAAGAGTGCTGGGATTAAAGTTGTACACCACAACTGTGAGGAGAGGTTGTTTTGACCATACTTTCATTTAGGCTTCCAAGACAACAGTTTCTTGTTTGCTTTCTTTATAAAACTAACTTAAAAAAAAAAAAAAAAAGAGTAAGTGGCCAAAAAGCCCATCACCTTCACGACTATACACTTCATACCCTTTAATTGCTAAAGACAGTGTAAAAGACAAAAGGCCAGGCCTACACCACAAAGTAGGCTACCAATGCCTACCACCAACCGAACAAGATACTTTCCTCTTGAATATGTAAATAACATGTAAAACACTGACTGCATTATCCACGCTGGTACCAATCTCACATGTAAGCACTAGGACAGTTTTCTGGTAAACTGGAATCCACAGCAAAACAGGACGCCTCTCCTTTGCCTATCCTAAATACTTTTCAGGGTGGGCATGGGGTATGGCAGTGGGATGGTGGCAGATTTTTGATAGCTTGCTTGTTGCTGTTACAAAATACCTCACCAAAGTGGGGGGGGGGGGAGGAGAGAGGAGAGGAGAGGACAGAAAAGAGTTTGAGGCTGCCATCCATCTTTGCAGCAAGAACATCAGGTGGCTGGTCACTTGTGTCTGTGGTAAGAAAGGGGAGATGGCAGGTACTAAGCTGGCTTCCTTTTATTTGGCCTAAGTTCCACCAGCCCACGGATTAGTGTTGCCCACGTTCAGAGTGGGTCCTCCCATCCCAGTTAAACCTCTCTAGAAATGGCCTCACACATGAGCCCTGAAGTTTGTCTCCTAGGTGAATAAAGAAGTTGACGGTTAAGATTACACAGCACAGAAGAGTAAATGTTGGGGTAAAGACCACACAGCACTGCAGATCCTATCCTGATAGCAGGGTACGTGTGTGTGTGTGTGTGTGCGCGCGCACACGCGTGTGTGCGTGTGTGTGTGTGTGTGTGAGTAAATGTTGGGGTAAAGACCACACAGCACTGCAGATCCTATCCTGATAGCAGGGTGTGCGTGTGTGTGTGTGTGTGTGTGTGTTCACACGTGCATGATTCCAGATGCTTAGCTCCAATCGGTCCTGCCCCAAGGATGGCATTATAAATGAGTCACCGTGGGGGCATAACCTTAGCTCTGGAGAGCCACTGCAACCAGAGGGGGAGCTCTGAATGTGGGCTTTAGTCAGGTTCTTTCTATGGTTTGCCCCACAAAAGGTCAGGAGTAACAAAAGCACCCAGCTCATTCTCAACAGGAACCATTTGCCATTGTGTTTCTAACTGGACAGGAAATACTCCATTTTATTCCCTCATTAAGTGTCCCCCACACCCTTGGCCAAAACCAAGAAGGAAGCAAAATTGAGTGAGAGACCACAGATTGCACAAGATCAAGAGAGGGGAAATAAGGAAGCTGTGATTCTCCAGGGTCTTAGCCAGTTAAGAATATAATACAACTATTTAAGCAAGGAGTCTGGGAGGGAGACACTGGAGAGATGGCTCAGTGGTTAAGGACACTGGCAAAGGACTTGGTTTAGCTCCCAGCACCTACAAGGCGGTTTCACAGCCATCTGTGGCTCTAGTTTCAGGGGATCCAATGTCCTCTTTTGACCTCTGCAGGAAACTCTCATGCACATAATATAAAAATGAAATAATCATTAAAAAATTAAGTTTAAAGGAGTGTGGCAGCAACAAGAGCCTATTAGATTCCTGGAGAGTCTCAAGGCTGGCTTTTGGACACAGGAGAGGAGGCCGGCCAGACAGGGAAAGGTGTTTCAGGATGTGGACAAAGGCATGGGAAGCCTAATCTGCAGGTAGGACAGAACTTCTCAGAACAAAACAAGCAACAGCTTCCAATTTGATACATTTGCTTTGTTTTGTTTTGTTTGTTTGTTTTGTTTTTTGAGATAGGGTTTCTCTGTGTAGCTTTGGAGCCTGTCAAGGCACTTGCTCTGTAGACCAGGCTGGCCCTGAACACACAGAGATCTGCCTGCCTCTGTCTCTCATGTGCCGGGATTAAAGGTGTGGGTCACCACTGCCCGTTGGTAGTATTAAACCAAATAGATGACATAAAATCCTATTCTACTAGGTCATTTTCTCTGGGCAAGCTCACTTTTCACATCTGGTAGAAAAAAAATAAGACGATCTCTCAGCTTTAAATGAACTGAGATCCCTTCCAGCATGAAATAAAACTAACATCATAGATCTCCACAGAACAAAGGTGCAATGTTAGCTAGTTTCGAGGATACAAAAAAGCCCTCTCTTTTACTCTCCCTGGAGGGCTCCTGGCCCTATTTACTTTTTCTTCATAACACTAGAAATTACATTTATTTATTTTGTGTGAAGAGCACAGACCAGAAGGGTGCTTGCCATGTGTGTGTGTCAGTTTTTTCCTTTCACCTCTTGGGTCCCTGGAATAAACTAGAGTCATCACAGTCAGGGTGAGTTCCTTAACCTGCTTGCCATCTCACCATCCCTTTTCATAGCATTTTGTTACCATCTCGGATTTGAAGTATTTGTTCAGATGCTGGTACCCCATTTCCTGCCAACCACATATGAGTGTACACATACAGAGAGGAGAGAGAAGGGGGGGGCAGTCCAGAAAAGCACAGCCTTGAGCTTCCCAGGGCTTTGTGTCTGCTGCAGGCCAGGCATATCATGTCCTGAATGAATGAGAAGGATGAAGCAGGAGTCAGAGCACGCACATCAATCATAGTGCTGCTTCTAAGTTGTGCTTTAATCTCTGCAGTCAGCTACAATGCAGTGAGACAGGAGAATAAACCTTCATTAACACCAGAAAATAAGCTGAATGTTTATACTGACTCAGCCTAACTGCTTACGCCCTTAAATTGTTTGAATGTAATTAAAGCTAGTTTATCTTCAGTGTAAAAACTTGGAGGTATAAACAAATGCCAGGTATAAATTATTAATATACACTTCCAAACATGCACAGTACATTTTAAACAAATGGTCTTATTTTATCTTTTAATGTTAAGCATAATCCACATCTCAATCTTGGATAAAAATTCACAATATATAAACCCATGGAAAGTTCTATACACAAATACAAGTTATAGAAATCTTGTTTCAAATATAAATACATAAATGGTCATAAATCACACAGGTGACAACAGCTTGCTTACTTTTTCTATTGTGATTTAAAAAAATAGAAAAATATTCAATGCACATTCAACTGCTATAACAATGGACATGACCTTGTGCCTTTAAACTATACCTTGTGAAGGATAAGACATCACATGAGGCATTTTTGGAAAGGAAATCATAAGACTATAGAGACTACCATATAAATATTCCCGTTATAATATGGTAACAAAAATAGTTATCTACTGAGTTTTTGGGAAGTAGTGGCAGAGAGGAAGTGGCGGTTACTGATAGTTTAGAACGCTTGAAGAACTCGTGTGAAGGTAGCTAAGAATGTGTATGCTTTAAAATTCCCTATGACAAGCCGAGCACGGACCTGGCCTGAAAGACTCTTAAGGCAACCAAGACTGAGTGCATCTGGCCCTCGAAACACAAATTCTCGCCTCCCCTCAACATGCCATCTCAACACACCAACCTGACTTTGTGCATTGGTGTGGAGGGGAGAAGAAGAAAAAATGGTCATTGTGTACAAAAGATGACTCAGTGCAAATCAGAAAGAACTCTTTGTAAAGTTTCAAAACGCCTTATTGCCCATGAGCAACAAAGATTTCCTCAACAGGATCTCTCCAAAACAGCAACTGTAGAAAGGCAAACACTTGAGACATTCTCAAATGAGGTTCCTCATCCCATCCTACTCTCCACGCTCCCTGCCTTTTGAGGGGTTGCACAGGGTTCCATTAAGAACAACAGGAATGATCCTTACAAAGTATACTTTCAAACCCTAAAAAAAATATATTATCTTTAAAACAGCAGATCCAAGGTGACCAGGCAGAGCTGAGTTTCTTCTATGGCTTTTAAATTACTGAGGCATCCCGTGATAATCACATGTGACACAATGGCTTTCCTGTGAAAGTGACCTGCCTGCCCTAGTGTCCATGACAGTAAGGGGGAAGGAGTGGGGAGCAACTGAGGGGTTGCGGAGAGGCAACAGTCCAGGTGCCATGAGCCTCTGGACATAAATAGAAGACCAAATGCATGCTCAAAATGGAGGGATCCAAGGAATGGAAGCTCCCCTTGGAAGACAGAGGGATTCCCCAGTTTAATCAAGAGGTCAGCAGCAAGACACTGGGACAATTTGCACCAAGGTGGGCAGTGCAGATGGCAAGGAGCAGGAAGAAGGAAGTTAGGAATGTCGGCCCAGGAAAGAGGAAGGGTGGCTGCCACCACCCCACCTTGTTACAGTCAAGGGAGAAGGGTCTGAATGTTAGGATGAATGACACCAGTGGAATTTTCCAGCTTTTCTATGGAAAATTCCATAGAAAAGGAATATTTTTCCGTCTCTCCATTTACAGACACTATATAAAGCTGACCTCGCTCTTGTTCCCAAGGCTACATAATTATCTTGGCACAGAAAATAGAAGGAAGATTTCACAGCAACCTGGCCGTGAGGCATTTTGTGTACATGTTATACAGGTGTCAGGAAATGACTCCAATCCTATGGCAGGTCAAGCAGGATCTGTTCTCTGAGTGCTGGAGACACAGCTTTAATTGCATCATCTTTTAGACTGGGAAAGAAAGAAGAACCAGCTCTCTTCCCGGGAGCCTGGGCTTTCTCCTCCACAGTACTGGACTAACACCGTGACACCAGTCCAGGAACAGCTGTCCCACCCTCTGGCATGCCTCTTTCACACAGTCCCTGAGGAGACAGGTCACACATCCCCTAGGTCCACAAACTCGTCTTCTCGTTTGGCCAAGTCATCTTCACCTCCCAGAGCTTTCCAGCCACTGGTGGGTAAGACAGGCTTAGAGGAATGTCGCTGGAGCATTGCAAAAGGGAACAAAGAGGACAGGCGGGCAGAGTTCCTGAGCAGACACGGTGCCTGTGTGTGCGCCTCCTGTCTGTGGTGCTTGGCGTCGATTTTTTCCTGTAAGCTCTGTACTTCCTCCATCATCTCCAACAGTTTGCTCATAGTGGCCACTCTGCCACCACCCAGGATTTGGGCTTCTGGAATCCAACGTAAGTAGCGCTGGGCCCACACCTTGATTTCTGGCCCCTCGATGTGAGGCAGTAACAAGCCGTGGTAGTCTGTGGGCTTACTATGCCAGTTGTCATAGAACTCTCGAGAGTTGTCCTGGAACTCGTCAGAAGAGTTAATAAGCTTACTAATTCTCTTGCCTAAAAGGTTTTTGATTAAATGATCTGTTTCTTCTCTGAAAAATCCTCTTTTGGGAGATGACTTCGACTGGGTGAGTGGCAAAGAAAGCTGTCGCTGATGCTTTGAAAGAGAACACAAAAGGGGAGAATACCTGGTTAACAGGTGAGGTGACAGTAATAATGATGATAATAGTTATTTTTATAATAATTAATAATGATAATAAAGAGCATCATCATTCTGCTTCAAGCCGTGTCAAGAGACATCAGATCTGCCATTTCATGTGCATCCATTAAAATGCTGTAGTACATCGATAGAAAGGACTTCCTGTTCCTGGTGACCCTGGTGTATTATCAACAATGAAAGAAACCAGGCACACATGGGGCTGCACAGAAAGGCATGCTGGGACAGACTAGTCCTTCTGGTAGGAGGGTTATCAATGGAACAGAGTACCTCAGAGAAACTGGTTTGGCACAGTTAATGATTTACCTCAGTCTCGGGGGCTTTTTGAGACAGTCTTTTACTTATATAGCTGGAACCCGCTGTGTAGACCAGGCTGGCCTGAAACACTGGGCTCCTCCTGCTTCTGCCTTCCAATCACTGGCATTACAGGTATGTGCTGCCACTGTTAGCACATCAGTTAAAAGGAAAGAAATGTTTCTTTTCTGAGAATGTAAGAGCTCTTAACTGCAGTAATAGTCTGAACATCTTCAAGGTATAGTACTGACCCATAGGCAGTGGGAGCAGAGGCAATGGCTAAGAGGAACAGGCTAACTTGGCCAGACATTCTTGTTTGGCAGGCTGCACAGAATAGGAAACACGAGAGCATTTAAGTTTTGTTCCTGCTTTTAAGCTTTCTCAGTAGCCGAAGCAAGGCACACCGTGAGAAGGTAATGAAGATAGGTCAGAGGTTGTGGGTTTCATAGATTCCCAAAGGAAAAGGTCCAAATGTGAGGAGAAGCTGTTTCCTGTCAACTGTTCTGCTCTTAATGTGTTCAAGCAAAGGAGGACCAGAGAGCCATAAACAGTGGCTGACTCCTGGAATCCCATGCTAGGAGACTGAGACAGGAGACTGCCAGGAGCTTAGTGCTAGCTTGAATTACATAATGAATTTCATGTCAGCCTGAGCAATAGTGTGAGACCTTACCAAAAAGTAAGACTAGAGTAAAAATATTATCTTCAGACTAGTACTCCAATTTTCAAATATATTTCTACTAGTATAAAAATTTTACAAAGGAAATATTTCCTCATTATGGAATAAGTAGTAACAATAAAAAATGCACACACATAGGCAGTTATCCACAACAGCACAACTCAGAGATGACCAGAAGCTTTGACTCTCCATCCAGATATAGATGGATGAAAGAGGCCAAAGATGAAAACCAAGCATCATTGGCCTCTCTTCTTCATAATGACCAAGGAGAGTCAGGCAGGAATGTGGGACCAAACAAATAAAAACCAAAAACCAAAACAAAGAGCCAAGGGAATCTAACTGTCTCCAAATGTTGCTAAGTGTTGAAGCCTCTGCTCCCATGTGTCCTCTCAGCATGGTACCCCAGCTGGTACCTTGTGACCACGTCCCTTGTCGCTCACCTCCAGTCCTGCTTCACTTACACAACCTCAATCCTCCCGCCCCTTGGCTTACATCATCTGCCACAGTCTATAAAAAGAGACAGCAAGGACAGCAGACAAGGGGTGCTTAGCTGTCTCTGTGGCTTCATGCCCCACAGGTACCTGGCAGCTCTGAGACTCTAGTGCAGGCTGCCACCAGGGGGCATGGCACACCAAAGAAAAGCTCATCCCTGGCTGACTTGGGCTGACACTGCAGAAAAGGGAAGCATTTGCTTTGGGCCTGAGGACAGCTAGAAGGGCAACATGGCAGATGGAAGTGCTCAGAAGCTGACTTGGTCTCCAAGTGCTGGCCTTGGCTCACTTGAGCCCAGCTTCCTTAGACTAGAACCCTGTCCCATGCCTAGGGCCCCTGAGGATCAGGCAGGTAGGAAGGACAGTGGTGGGAAAGATGTTGACATGCATGGACTTGGATTTTCCATCACTGTCAGAGACATTCCAGGCCCGGTGACAAAGCTGTTTTAACTGTATGTCAGTTAAGTGAATTTCAGAGTATGATCATTAGTAAAATCAGGGAAAAAAATCTAAAAGAAAAGTAGACTTGCTGTTTGTGGTTTAGGATACAGGCTGGCAAACTCTAGTTCATGAGCCAAAACTGGGATGACACTTATGTAAAACACTGGAACACAGCTGTGGCCACTGTATAACATTCAGGACCACTGTTTTTGCCACAACAGTAGAATAGGCAGAGCTGGGACATAGTACAGACCTTGACATAAAGCTTGTCACTCTCAGTTGATAGGTTTCTAAGTAAACTCTTTGTTCAGTGTTTAACAGCACTGACTTCCAGTGGATACAGGTTTGATTCCCAGCACCCACAGAGGTTCATAACTGACTAGAAATCCAATTTCAGGGGATCCAGGGCTCTTTTTTCTGGGCTCTGTGGGTACCAGGCACACATGTAGTACACAGATATATATCAAATAAAACACACAAACTCATAAAATAGCTGTTGTTCTTGTTTTTCGATATAGAGTTTCTCTGAGTAGCTTTGTAGACCAGGCTGGCCTCGAACTCACAGAAATCTGCCGGCCTCTGCTTCCCAAGTGCTAGGGTGCCCAACGAATAGTGTTTTTAAAAAGAAAAAGAAAAGTCTTGCTATGAAATATACAAACTGGTATATGAGGAGTAAAACCTCCACAATCAATGTTCCCTTCACTCTACCAGCCACACAGAGAGGGTAAGAGACATAATTCCATGCAGCACAACCAGGACAATAGCAGCCTCGGTGGCATGTCTCATCAGAGCAAAGGCAGATTAGCTGAAGGCATCACTAATGAGACCCATTAACCCAAGTGCCACAAATCCCAACTGCACACTGTGTTGGAGGTCACACCAACAGAGAGATCCATAAAGATCCATAAAGTAGCCTTTGTCCTCACATGCATGGGATGGAGGAGCCAATGCGGGGGGAGGGTAAGACATGCATATCTTACTTTGAAACGTGATCCTTTCCTCTGGCCTTTGTCCAGTTTTGGCTTTTCCACATAGAGAGGGTTTCTAAGCAATGTCTGTGCTTTGGGTTCAAACTGTACTGACCAATCCCACACGGTGAGCAGAGTCAAAGGCTTGCTTTGTGTATCCAGGCTTTCCCTACCCTGCCAAAACAAGCACAGGTCACCACGGTTTCCAGGGACGGCTGGAAAGCAAACATACATTTTCAGAAAGAGGCTCCAGGAACAGTGCTCTGCTGGGACCACGCATGAATGCACACAGGCTTCATTTCTTAAGGCAGAAGCTCTTGGTGGGGAGGGTGACAAGGGTCCTTATTTTCAGTGCCCTATGGAGGCTACATGGCTGGGCACAATCTTGTGAGTTAACCCCTACTTTCCCAATTTGACATCTGAAGAAACTGAGGAAAACAAGTGAAGTGACTGAGGGTATGAAGCTGGCAAGCTGCAGGGCTGAACCCAGGGCTGTGCGCCTAAGATGCCAGGTTCCATTGTTTCCTTTTCCTCGTGCAACTTGGCACTCTGCCAATTTGAAGTCAGTCCCAAGGCAAGAGAGGCCTAGATGAAGTCATGGAGAGTAACAGAGACACTTTCCACCTGGGGCACAGGCTGAGCACAGCCAGAAGGGCTTTTAGGTGTAAAACCAAAGCCTGGCAACTCTGTTACTTTGGTGTCCATTCTTATCCCAGAGTTAACTCTAGGTATTAAGGTAATGAAGAGGAGCTTAAATATTTACTCTACATAACCTTGGGCTAGATGATTATTGTGTTTCAGACTCCTCAGGGATAACAATATATAACTAGTGTGCTACAAGGATTAAATACTGCCCCAAGTAGGAACAGCTAGCAATCACTTGAAATAATGTCTGATGCTTAAGCAATGTTGAATACATGTCACTTTTAGGGCCCACTCTTAATGCATCAAGTTTGGAAGATGTAACTTTTTTGGCATAGGGGTCTCTAAAAGGGACTCTTACCACGTTAGTATCTTTTTGATGAGGCGAATTGAAGAAGAAGGTGCTGAAAATAGGTATGTATAAGCTATCTGACAGAACAGTCAGGAAAGTCTCTGTGAACTCAAATGCTGGAGGGTGCTGGTGCACAAGCTGCCAGACACAGTCTAAGAAAAGCAGGAACACTGGGACCTATGTGGAGACAAAGCACACATTATTTAGGAAGTCTAGGCCTAGCATGAGCTGCCCTGAGCTCATTGACAGCCATTAGAAGTTTCTGAGCCCTGCCTCTCTGGGAAACAACAGATAACCCTTTCCAAGTAACAATTATTCTCAGGGGAGACCACTCGCCGTGGGTTAGCAGTACCTACTTGTCAAAGACAAGTATCTAAAACCTCATAATGGATGTGCACTAACATAACAGCTTTGGTGATAGCAACACTGTAGTGGGATATTCACTTTGTCTCCTTCTGTGGCACTGACCACGCCCATTGGGGGTGGCGCCAGGGGCGGAAGTGACCTGTGGAAGGAGGTCTGAGGAGGAGCAGGGAACGCTCTCTGGCTGGCTGGTGGGTCTCAGAGATGAGATGGAATGCTGAGTTTGAAGCCAATGTAGACAACATAACCAAAACTCCGTACCCAAACAATGCAGCAATGACATCAAACAGAAAAGGCTGTGACTCAGAGCACACCTCTCCCAGCACTGCAAAGGCTCCAGCAAAGCATGGCACCAGCACAAAGAAAATTTACTGTTAAGTATGTTTTCTGTAGCACATTTATACACCACACATCACTAACTACAACAGAGTTTAATTTAGCAAGATTTGAAGGATTCTTTCTTCCTATTTTGTAAATAAGTGTTACAAAACCAGTGTTTCTCCTAGTATGAAATGCATATATAGCCTTACTCTTCACCAGTTACAAAACTTTGAACATGCTTATTGATATCCTTAGCCCTTGGAAGGATTTCCATTTTGTTCAGAGCATTCAAGTCATCTGAGCTGAGCTGACCAGTTTCCTGATATCTGTCAAGTATGGACTTGACAAGGCTACATCTGAGGACAGTGACCAGGAAAGAGGCAGTCTCTCTCCCCAGACTGCAACAATCTGCAGTGAGGACACTCACTTCCTCTTTGTCACTCTGTCGGAGATGGTTGCAGCGATCCAAGAAGGAGTGGCAACCCATGACCCACTCCTTTTGGATGAGGCTCTGGAACCCAGTCCTGGTTCGACAGTGGGGGTCCATCATCACTTGCACCAGTGAGGACAGGAGGCAGCAGAGGTCAGATGCGTTCTCTTCTAGAAGGGTCCAGCAGCAGCATCAAAGAGAAAGACAGAGTGTTACAACGAGGCAGTGTTCTCATCCACACACTTAAAAGCAGGGTTCCCAGCACCTAGGTCTGCTGTTACTTTCTATAGACAACAGCCAACTTGGGAGAGACAAACCACTTCTGGCTTGTTAGGACAGGCTCAACTCACAGTAGCGCTGAGCAGGGATCTGCTTACTGAACAAACACAACACTGAAAAATCCACACATGGCATCCACAGGTGCCTTAAGAGAGGAGCAACACTCATGCACTGATGGCCTGTCTGCCTGTGGATGAAGTCTACTTCCCTTTCCTGGAGAGATAGCTTGAGTCACCGTTCACTGCTCTAGACTCAGCCTATTCACCTCAGGCCCTTCTCCCCTTTCTTCACAGACTGCTCAGTCACAAGGCTCTTTCCTGTTCTGTCTGAGGAACACAGAGGCGCCTGCTTCTCCTTGCCAAGCCTACAGGAGGAATTCTCCTTGGTACTCTTCCATGTGCCTGCCCACTTGGAGTGCACTTTATTCAGCCCACAAGGCCAAAGTCCTTTCACAGACTTAACACTGCTAACTTAGAGCAAAGGCAAACACACAGCCACAGCCATGCTTTCTTAGAGTTTGAAGATAGTAAAGTCAGTTCTACATTTCCCACAGCTTCCTCTCTATTCCCCTTCCAAAAGGGTGCAATTCATATGCTTTTATAAACTGTCCTGAAGGAAGATGGTGATTGTATCGTTAGGGTTAGAGAACTAGAGGGACATTCATGGTGCGAGCACTCTGTCTTCCTATGCCCTAGAACTACAATGTACTACTAAAGCTCAGGTTCACACTCAATTACAGCAAACACACAGAACTACATGGAATTAATAGAGAGATTTGTGGATGGATGTATGCCTGTGAGTGTGCACCTGTGTGCAGGTACATGCAGAGGCCAGCCTGGAGGACAATTCTGGGTGTTATTCCAGATACTGGTGAAGCTAAAGCAGGAGGATCACTTAAGCCCAGGAATTTGAAGCCAGCCTGGTTAGTGCAATGAGACTTCATCTCCTGAAAACAACTGAGATAAGAGCTACCGAGCTGGTGACACTTTGGCTCCTATCTAAGCACTCACAGTACTCTCTGCTGCAGGTAGTTTACAGGGTCCTGCAGCACAGCAAATAGCTCACTGAGGAGAGGAAAGCCACAGCCCAGCACTTCATCTCCCAAGGCAAAGCACAAGGCTGCCTGCATACAGGCAAGAAAAGCAGATCTCCTGTATAAAAGGGCATCTCAAAGACTGCTGGGTAAAGACACCAAACAATTTCTTCTTGGGCTGTGAGTGGGCCTGCCAAGTTCCAAGAGAAAGGATTTTGTTTTAAACTGTAACAGTGAAAATTGGGGCAAAGGATTACAAGCCAAGGAAAAAGAAGAGGGAGAAGAAGAAACAAATATACTCCATAAGTTACATATACGAAAGTTACTATACGAAAGTTACTCTTAGCCTGGTGGTGGCACACACCTTTAATCCCAGCACTTGGGAGGCAGAGGCAGGTGGATGAGTTTGAAGCCAGCCTGGTCTACAAAGCAAGTTCCAGGACAACCAGAGCTGTTACACAGAGAAACCCTGTCGCAAAAACCAAAATGACAGGGAAAAAAAAAAAAAAAAGCTGACTTATTGAAGGAAACCACCCCAACTACCCATGTGCTTTCTTACCCAAGAGGAGGACATTCATGCTCTGAGCTTCCAGGCATTCTGTAATCTCTATTGCTTTCTTTAGGCAGCGTCTAAACATGGGAGATATGAAAACAGAGCGTTAGCTTTTGAGCTTTGTGCTATAGACAACAAGTTTATAGGCAGTTTGAATTGTTCTTCAGTTCTCTATTCATGTTAAAAGGCTGGAAAAGGAAACAATCAAGGAAATAATCACTATCTACTCATTATGGATATACCAGAGTACACATCACACACACACACTAATTACAGGGATAGAAGAAGTATCTTAGATATCTACACCTCCACATGCACTGCAGCATTATTGATGCTAATCAAAACATGGAAGCAACCTAAGAGTTTACTGACAAATAGAGAATAAATTTATGTGTGCACATATGTGCATGTTGGAATATTATTTAGCTGTGTAAATAAAGGACACTGTATCATTGCAGCAATATGGAAAAGTCCCAGCTGAGGTGAACCCGGGCTACAAAGAGACCCTATCTTAAAAAAAAAAAAAAAAAAAAAAAAAAGAGGGTAAAAGAATGTAAGAGAGAGCTGCATCAAGGTGGGTGAAACAGTGTTTCCTTGGTGTGGCACGGGGTGGGCTAGTCTCTTGCACTGGTTTGTATCTGCCTTTGCTGTGTCCTTTAGTTAATGGCAACACAGCTGTGGGTTAGAAAAGGTAATATAATTCTCTGAGATTCAATTCTAAACCAAAATGATGCATTGACATTATTAACAGTGATTTTTCTTTAAAAAAAAAAAAAAAAAGTAAATAATAGGTACAAACAAGATACACATAAAGTTCAGTTCAGGATAATTTGCAGTTGGAGGTCAATGTGTCATCATCGTTCCCCCCACCCACCAACAGGCTAGCACTACTGCCTCAGTTGGCTTTGAACAGTCACAGCTTTTCTTGTAGTCTCAGAATGTCTGGCTTATAGAGTGCACTTCTTTGTTAAGCGGTGAGTGTTACACAATTCTTATCAAATGTACAAAGAAATGATAAAGAGAAAACATAAAAGGCAGCCCAACTCAGAGGGTGGTAGTGACACACACCTTTAATCCTAGCACTCAGATCTCGAGTTGAAAGACAACCAGGGCCACAGAGAGAAACCATGGGGGTGGAGGGAGAGAACCTCGTGCAGCCCAACCCTGAACCAAACATATGATCTCAGAATAATTAACTGTGACAGGCTAGGTATTTGCCAATTCCTCTACTATTCAGAATTAGAAAACTGTACAATTCATGTGCAAAACAATGGGTTGAAATACCTGATTATATCAAGCCAGCTGCTGCTTTCTAACAGAGAAAACCACTTTATATCTGTGTCCCAAAATTCCGTACTGTTATCTAAAAACAGGAAAAAAACCAGGAGACTTCAGGTTATTGACCACGGCCACGCCTCCCACACCACACCCACGAGCCCCCAGGCTGTACAGCTCAGGGTTCCAAGTGAATGAAATAAAATACAATTGTCAGTCCTGAGTTAAACAGTAAAATCATCTACTTCAAATCTACCTTACAACATGTATCACGTTTTGGTTAAAGGTATACAGTGGTGTTTCTTTTTCCTTTCTGTGTCAGTCATATTTAGCACAATACCAGCAGTTAGTATATGCAATGAAAATTCAATGTCAGCTGAACAAACCCTAAAATAGAGAGTATGCTTAGCTTAGGAGTCAAAGTTAGGAAAAGCTATCTCTAAACAAGACAAACCCAGAGAAAAGGCTGGTTTAAGAATGTGAAGAATTCAGTTAGGCATGGTGGTGCACACCTTTAGTCCCAGCACTCCAGAGGCAGAGGCAGTTTGAGGCCAGCCTGGTCTACAGAGCAAGTTCCTGAACAGCCAGAGCTACACAGGGCTACAGACAGAAACCCTGTGCTTCAGAAAACCCAAAATCAACAGATCAACGTGTGTGACTAAGTCAGTCATGTTTTCAATTGTCACTAATAGGATGGGAGGGAACACAAATGTAGCAAGGGGAGGGTGGGAGCTGGAGAGGTTGGAATGTGTTTGCATATCTTATTAACAAAACTGTTTTGCACTGGAAGAAATTGTACATGCCCAATGAAGGGAGAAAAGTCCACCAGGGAAAACCAACAAATCATTCACATTAGAAATGATTATGGAGGTCAGTGGCTCAAAACCTTTGAAAGGAGCTAAAATGTTCACTACAGAGGCTGGCATGCTGTGGGGAGAGGGGCAGGAGATGGCTATGTGACCACTAAAACAGAGGCCACACTGAGAGCCTAGAGTGCTGGGCAGGAGTCTCAGTGGCAGCTGAAACCCTGGACTTCTGCCATAGCCTGACACTGCTTGTCAATGATCTGGGCTCAGAGCGAGCCGCTGCACACCACCATTGGCTTTCTCCACGTGACAAAAGATCTCACTTGTTCTTACCTATCAGAAACAGCTGCTTAAATTTACAGTATGCATTCTGGATTTCCTGCAGGGTCAGGAAGTTGCTTGATAAGTCTTCAGTTTTAACAATTTCATAGGGTGGCCTGTGGATGGTCTTGTAAATTCTAGGTGTCAAAAAGTAACACGAGATTAGAAGAGCAAACATAAATGTGAATAGTTTGTTTGTCCTGAGCACTTGCCACAAGCCACCATCTGTGTTAAGAGCCCTGTAGCTATCACCTCACTTAATCCTCACTCATAGGGCCAGTGGATGTTGAAATGGAGGTCATGTTTAAGTCAAAGCAATTTAATGACATAACCTACTCCTTTTGTTTATTTTTGAGGGGCTGGGGAGATAGCCCAGTGGTTAAGAGCACTAGCTGATCTTCTGCAGCAGCTAGGTTTGCCCACAGAGGCTCACAGTCTTCTAGAATTTCAGTTCCAGGGAATAGGCACACGTGCTTCCCAGGCAAAATACCCACATACATAAAGTTAATTAATTAAATTTAAAATTATCTTGAGAAACTTCTACCCCATATATAATAGAATAACAGTACAGTGATATACCCTATTGACTTAGATTTGAAAGCTGTTAACATTACAGCCATGATGCCAGTCCCCTACCCCCTGCCCAATACTTCTGTGAATCTCTGAAAACAGTGATCTTGATCTTCCTAGTGAGTATTATTACTGGTATTCCTCCAACACAAAGCTACTGTGCTAGGTAAGCAGAATGGACACACAGGAAGAACTATCCTACCACCTGCCTCTTAAAGAACAACGGCTAAATGGAGCACAAGAAAGCACAGTGTGAGTACTGACCCGTCCAAGAAGTTCTTCTGGATCTGCAGAGCGCCATCATCTTGCTCTTTGGGCAGTGCTGACATTTTCAAAAGGGCGCTTCCATTGTGGCAGGACCAACACCAGATCTACAGAAAGGAAAAGAAAAGTGTTTGTCAGATGCAGATGGAGGAAACTTAGTCAAGATTGGATGACAGTATCCAAGAAATAAATTGCTCCTAATCATTTTAACTGCTTATACGGAGCAAAAATGGCGGGCCTTTGGGGATATATAGCTATAACTTATTTTTCAGTTGGGACAGATAAAATGATAATCTTTAATCAGAACTGTCACATCTCCTCTGAGGAACAAATAGACAACTTATTACTACTCTTTATTTCAGAGTAAACCAATACAAGCAACTTAGCAAAGTGGCAAGGATTGGAATGACCTGATACGGTGGAATATTCCTGTACACTGTGTAAATTATGCTCTGATTGGTTAATAAAGAATCTGGCTAACCAATAGCCAGGGGGATAAGGTTAAGCAGAAAAACCAAACTAAGGAAGGAAAGAAGGGAGGAGTCAGAGAGACTCAACCCAGATACCAGGGAAGCAAGATGCTAGCAAACAGGTAAAGCCACGAGCCACATGGTAATACATAGGTTAATAAGTATGGGCTAATTGAAATGTAAGAGCTAGTAAATAATAAGCCTGAACTACCAACCCAGCATTTTGTAATCAATATAAGCTTTTGTGTATTTATTTGGGACTGGGTGGTCCAGACAAGAAAACTCTGCCTCTGTAGTGATATCTTATTTATATTCTAACAAATAAAGCTTGCCTGAAGATCAGTGGGTAAAGCTAGCCACTAGTTAACCATCCAGACCAGGTCTGGAGGTCTGTATAGACAGACAGGAAGTGATATGACTGAATGGAGAGAGGAAATGATGAGGTGAGAGAAGACAGGAGCTCTCAGTCTCTTTTTGGCTGGAAAGCTAAGTAGGTAAGGTGGCTGTGGTTTTGTTCCTTCATCTCTCTGATCTCTCAGCATTTGCCCCTCTATCTGACTCTGGGCTTTTATTATTAAGACCTATTAGTCAGGCATTGGTGGTGCATGTCTTTAGTCCCAGCACTTGGGAAGCAGAAACGTAGATCTCTGTTTGAGGTCAGCCTGATCTACAGAGCTAGTTCCAGGACAGGCTCTAAAGCAATATAGAGAAACCCTGTCTCCAAAAACAAAACAAAAAGGACCTATTAGAACTCCTGTTGTTTACTACCTGACTAATTATACAGTGATCTTTGAGGAGTTAGTGAAGAAATAAACAGAAGAGGGTCTAGAAGTTCAGGGACAGAGCACCTGCCAAGCATCAAGAGGCCCTGGATTTGAGCCCAGGTAGAGAGGGGAGAGGAGAGGGGAGTGGGGAAGGGGATAGTCTGCTCTGTGTCCTGTGGTAGACATGTGAGCTCCAGCCTGTGTAATTTCTCACTGCTGTCCATGCACTGAAAATGTTAGAACATATAACCGAGGCAGATTAGGGAATACACATCCCTAAAGCTTCACTCATTCCTCTCAAGCAAATGTGCTTTTCCAAGTGTACCACACACTGTCCTGAGACCCAAGACCCTTGTGGGTGGCCTGCATACCACCACCATTTTCCACTATGCTGACATGTGCACTGAGATGCAGTAGCAGTGGTGACTTTGCCAGTGGCAAAGTCCAGTACCAGTCAGCACCAGTCCAGGTACAACCATACAACTACACAGCTTGTTACTAAGTTACTGCTTGCAGGAAACTAGTCCAATTTACTTGAGAATGTCCTTAACAGAAGGTTAAAAATGGCTAATTTTAAGGTTCAAGTGATGGCTCCGTGGGTAAAGTACTTGTTGTACAAGCCTGATGACCAGAGTTTAATCCCCAGATCATGAGCAAGGTGGAAGGAGAAAACCAACTCCACAAGGCTGTCCTGTGACCTCACACAAGTACAACAGTATCCATGTCCACAGCCCTCACTAATAATACAATTTTGTAAATGGTCAATTTTATAATCTTGACTATGATTTACCATAAAGTATCTGTCCTACTGAGTTTAGAGTGACTTTAACAAAAGATGTGCATATTTAGGCTTTGGAGGACTAGCTCTTGTAATAGTAGAAGGAGCTAGGCAAGCCATCATGGAAAAAACAGCCACCAGTCTGTCTAGCTGTGATGCCTATAGACCACAAAATGACCAGCCCAGAAGACAGTGTCAGTGATGCAACTGTGGCACCTGGGGGTAACCAACAGTTATCTAATTGGACTTTTATTCTAAATACTTATTCTTATGTCCATAGATAAGTGTAACTCTCACTCACCCCTTAATCTAAGAAGTCTCCTTTTAGAGACGTTGGTAACTATTACTGAGATCCACTGCTGATTAAATGCAGGAAACAAGTGGAAGGAAATTGGTGTGCTCAACCCTAACTGATACATTTACAAAGATGCAAAGTTCTTAAGAACCAGAGGATCAGAACACCTGCTGGGAAACAGCTGTACTGTGACACCTCAATAGTATGGTTGAGTAAAAAAGACCTGCATAATGAGAATACCAGTTGACATGCCAATGTGCATAGGGGAAATCTCACAAGGCCCCTACCCTAGATAAAGAGCTATATGCAATTTACAGCTGCTGAGAAAGGGGGAATCATCCCCAATGATCCCTGATAGGTTATCTAATTCCAAGGGGTCAGCCATCAACACAGTACATATAACCAACACTAAAGGACTCAGTGGGTTGTGTGTGTGTGTGTGCATTCATACATACACACACATTTAGGTGTATGTGCATACATATATGCATACACATATGTAACAACAATAATTAAAGAAGAAGTCATGAACTTAAGGAATAGGGAGGGACATGGGGAAAAAAATGTAAAAAGTGAGTACAGAGACAGCTTATCATTTCAAAGAAAGCAATATACAAAACGTTGCCAATGACAAAAATGAGCAAAAAATAAAGCAAAAAATTAGAAATATCGAAAACTAGCACCTGACATTACTTGAATAGCTGCCCAGTTACTCTTCTTGTGAGAGGATGGTATTGATGGGCCAATATTTAGATGTATAACCATGAACCCGTATGCTTTATGTTATGTGTAATAGAAAAAAAATTTTCTCTAAATTCTATTAAAAGTATAAAACAGTTGGTGGATTTTAGTTAACTGTTCCTTGTGTTTTCAAATTTCTTACTGTGGTCACAGACCATGTTCTGGTACACTGGCAAATAACAATATTCTCAGTCCAGCTACCAACAGTGCCTTCCTTTCCAAATACACATGTCTGAAGTTGTAGTTTCTCTGTGTTCTTTAAGATCCCCAGCATACCACAACAGACTGAATAAAAAAAAAAAAAAAAACCAGCTGGCAATTATTTCCCATAAAAGTATGTTACTTGTGCTAGCACATGTTACTTAAATTTTTTCATTAAAATTCAGTTTGGAAAAAAAATTTAACAGGGTCTCACTCTACAGCCTATGCAATCCTCAAACTCAGAGTAACCCTTCTGCCTCAGCCTCCTGAGGCTGGGGATTACAGGCACGAGCCACCACTGCCCAGCCTCAACTGGAATTTCTAATACCACACAACCTACATAAACAAAACTCTCCCACAGACTAATTTTAAGAGTGTAAAGGTAAGTATGTAAACAGCAGCTGTCACCTACAGGCTGAAAACTGGTGAAATGTGATCCTGCTATATCCCAAAGACAAAGTTTTTAAAACTTTTCAACTTTGCCACATCTAGTTGGGTATGGAAAACTCACGTAAAAATCTGTGTCTCTGGCTTCCTCTGGGGGGTGGGTGGGAATCGGTCATTTGGCAATACTCAGCCAACAGTGCTTCAATCTGGTGCTGCAAAGCTGCACTCCTAGGCCAGGCAGAGGGACTTTGCCCCTCTGCAAGGGCCACATTCATATCTGTCCAGCCTCCATGGGCTCTGGATGTGTGATGAAGCTTCACCATGGTAGCTCACATTAAAGATTCTTCTGGCAAACCAGCCTGTGTGCTGCACAGCACTTTCTTTATAATTCTTACTTCTTTCTAAAGTCCCACAAGCTGGGTAACTCCCATCCAATAATTAGAAATAGGGGTGTCACCTAGTCTTGCTTTATTTGATCAGTGACATACTAAATGTGGCTCCTAACCTATTCTGTGAAAACTAAGGTGTGCTTCATGTTGTTTCTAGCAAAAAACTTGACAGACCCATATCAAGACTAACAGCTGGCCAAAACAAATTAAAATCTACTCTTTGTAGTGCCAGCTCAGGTTCAAATGAGTTAAGTTTTAAAGCAGGTGGACCCATTATGATCCCAAAGCTTTTCAATGTCTCTGCTAAAATTGTTAAGAGCATTTGTGACAACTTTAGACTTGTCCCAGAGAGTCTTGTGTTCAGGAGACTGATCTAGGGGGGGTCCCTGTGGTGTTTCCAGATTTCTCTTAGACAGTAGACAGACCCTGGAGCACCAGAGCTAAGGGCTTTACAGGGACCACTGCTAGGATGACTGAGCTGAGAGTTGCTGCTGTCCCCTCTCCCAGGGCCCCAGATGCACTTACTGGTATGCCATGGCCCTGAAAACGCTGCACATCCTCTTCGAGAAGGGGAGTGGGAACAACAAAGTATGCTGGCAACCTAGAAGAAAGAGGTGGCATCAGCTGTAACTGAGTCTTTTTCTGTCCCACTTGCCAGCTCCCAAATAACAACAGAGAGACTCTTTTATTAATTATGAAAGCTTGGCCTTCAGCTTAGGCTTACCTCAACTAGCTCTTATAACTTAAATTAACCCATTTATATTAATGTATGTTGTATCATGTGCCATTACCTTCTGTTTCCTCTTCATTTCTCCTGACTTCTCCTAAGTGCTTAGATTCTTCCTCCTTTCTTTTACTCCCCAGAAATCCCACTATACCTCCTGCTTAGCTATTGGCCATTCAGCCTTTTATTACAATACAGCAATATATCTTCACATAAGAGATATAAACGTTTATAAGGCTGAGAAGCATAAAAGCTTAAGTTGTTTATCTAAGATGTTTTTAGGCCTAAGAAGATAATTTTAGTATGGGAATACAAGTTATGATAAAAAGTGATTTAGGTATAATACTTTGGATCAATAACAGGGTAGGTAACAGAGTAGTTTCTCTGAATTTGTCAAATCCAAATAGACTGAACATTATGAATGTAATTCTTACCTGATAATTATTCTTATTGTATTGTTTTACTATGTTAAAGTTAAAACCTTTCCTTTTCATTTAGCCCAAAAGGGAACTGTTGTGGGGCATTTGTGCACTGTGTGAAGATGTATTTGCTGTGATTGGTGGAATAAAAAGCTGAACGGCCAATAGCTAGGCAGGAAGTATAGGTGGGACTTCTGGGACTTGTGAGAGAGAAGCTAGGAGATGAATCTAGGTATGCAAGAGACACCAGGGGACATAGAAGAAGCAGAGTGGGCAGCATGTGACAGAACATAGATGAATAGAAATAGATTAACTTAAGTTACAAAAGCTAGTTAAAAACAAGCCTAAGCTAAGGCCAAGCTTTCATAGTTAATGAAGAGTCTCAGGGTTGTGATTTTTGAGAGATGGCTGATGTGATAGGAAAGACAATCAGCTTTTAGTTCGACAAATTCACAGAACATGAAAGGTCACATCAAGGAATTACCAATGACTACAAAAAGACCACACTTCCCTGGTAAGAACCAGAGATGAACTGCCACCCCTAGGTTGGTGACAAGAACACTGACAAATAGATTAGGAATCCAAACTCAAACTCTAGCTCTGCCTTTGGCTCTGCATAGCCTTGCCTCTGCTGGCAAGGAATGTAAATTGGTCTGCCTTTCTGGGTCTGTGTCCTATTCTACAAGATGAGGGAGGTAAGGGAGATGAGGGGTGTGGGTACAGCTCTGCAACAGAGACCCTGCCTAGCATGCACAAGGCCCTTGGTTTAATCTTCAGCACTGAAAAAGGTAGAGACTGGAAAATGCTGTATCTAAAAGTATATGAAGTCCAAAATCTCGTCCAACAGTAACAACATAAGCACCTGTGTTGTTTATATAATTATACTAATAGAAAAATCAGTAACTATGAAGACTGTGGTCCATTTTATCACAAACTCTGACAGGGGTATGACAGCACATGACTTCAATCCCAGCACTTGGGAGGTTACATCTCAATGAGTTTAAGACCGGGTCTCAGTTAAGGCCATCTTGGTCTATGTTCTGAGTTCCAATAGACAGACAGAACTACATGATAAATACTCTTGTCTTGAATAAACAAACAAGTTCTGCCAACAGACATTTGAGGTGTGCTCCTCTGTGTGGGATATTGCTCTAATTCATCACCTAAGTGACTCATTTAATCCAAAACTCTAACAGATATGTAGTATGATTATTGTCATTTTATAAATAAAGAAGCTAAGAAACTGAGACACCACACTGATTGAGGCTCTTCCTGGATTATGCCAAAGACCTGGAGCCACTGTGATTTCAGTGATCTACAGGAGAAATTTCATCTCTACAAGAAAAACCTGCTGAACTGTAGGACATAGGGAAGCTGAATTTTTCAGAGAGATCAAAAATACATGGGCACATTGGCTCCTAGTCAAGAGACCTTGTTTACAGACCCTAGCTTATAGGTTCCTAGTTTACAGACCCTACAGAGCTGTAAACACCTCTCCCTCAAAGAGTTTGAAATAAAGCCTATAGAGACAGAAGGCGCCTGAGCAACTAAGTTGCACAGATGTAAACAGAGGTGTTTACAGACCCACTGCAAGCTTGACCTCTATCTGATAAGCATCAAATCAAGGGGGGAAAAAATTCAGAAAAGAAATTTTTATGTGTAGGCATGTGTACCTAAGTTTATATCTATGCACCATGTCCATGAAAGTGACCTCAAAAGCCAGAAGTGGGTATTGGATTCTCCAGAACTGGAGTTACAGACAGGTGTGAGCCACCATGTGGGTGCTAGGACTCAAACCCCAGTGCTCTGCAAGAACAGAAAGTAGTCTTATCCTCTCTGCCATCCTCCCCAAGCCTCATGGAAAGATGGACCTTTAAAGTACAAACACAAACAACTGTTCTATCCGTCAATCTACAGAAGGTAGACTAAAAAACCAAACTATCACCAGGGACCTGGTCATCAAACACCACATTGTGGGAAGCAATCAGCAAACAGCTTGATTTCAAGAAAAATATGATGGTTTGAGAATCCACACATAAAGCAACTTAAGAAACCCATCAAGAAATGGCAAAATGCTACTCTGAATCATTAATAGTAAGATTAAAAAGATGAAAGAAAACCAGGCAGTGATGGTGCACCCTTTAATGCCAGCACTCAGGAGGCAGGAGCAGAGGCAGAGGCAGAGGCTGGTAGATCTCTGTGAGTTTGAGGACAGTCTGGTCTATGGAGTGAATTCCAGGACATCCAGGGCTACAAAAACAAAAAACAAAACAAAACAAACAAAACACCCAAAACAAACAAACAAAAAGGATGAAAGAGAAATTTTTCAAAAATGAGTTAAGAATTGGTGACACACTCCTATAATCTTGGCAGTTGGGTGGCCAGCCTGGGATATATGGTGAAATTCTATCTCAAAACAGACACACACATAAAACAAAAAACTTCTCTCCACCCCCAAGCCAAACCAAATCATGAGGAAATTTTTAAATACTAATTAGATATCAAAGAAATAACGTGAGGCTGGGCATAACACATTCCTTTAATTCCTTTAATTCCTTTAACTACAGAATTTGGGAGGCAAAGATAGGCAGATCTCTGAGTTTGAGGTCTAGCAAGTTCCAGGGCAAGTGCTTCACAGGGAGACACAGTCTCAGAAAACAAAACAAAACACAAAAGTGGTATGAATTTGGAAAGTATGATAATGGTTTCATTGTTGTGTTTATTAAAAACAATCCCAGACCTTTGCTCTTTGTAATATATATGAATCATATAGGAAATGAACTTTGAAATTCATTTCTAAGCAATCCAAAGGGGAGACAAGTAGGTGGGGTACAGAGAAAACAGGGTTAGCTATAATTATTCATTGTTACACCTGGGTAATGGATAAAAGGAAATCCGACATACACTTTTTCTATATTGCTTCAAAATTTGTATAATAAACCTTATTAATCATTTTAAGTGTGTGTGCGTGCGTGCGTGCGTGCGTGCGTGCGTGTATATGTGTGTGTGTCTGGGTGCTGCTGGCCAGAAGAGGAGAGGGCTAAAGTAATAGGCAGTTGTAAGCAGCCAGACACAGAAACAGAACACTACATTGGGGTCCTCTAGAAGAGCAGGAAGTACTCTTAACCACTGAGTCATCTCTCCAGCCCCCTTACAGACAATTTTTAAAGGACAAAGATCCTATGAGACTGTGTTCTATATCCATATCTATGAACCACTGGTGATGGCTAAGGCCTTCAAGTCGGTAAGGGTTTTGTGTGTGTGTCTTTTGGGGAAGGGGGGTATGTTGAGACAAGGTTTCTCTGTGTAATTTTGGAGAATGTCCCGCAACTCACTCTCTAGACCAGGCTGGACTCAAACTCACAGAGATCTGCCTGTCTCTGCCTTCTGAGTGCTGGAATTAAGGCATGTGCACCACAGCCTGGCAATTCAGTGAGTCTTAAGGCTCTAACTTCTGAAGAACTCAGATTTTCTTAGGTACCTGCCTGTGTGGACAGTAAGTTAATTTCTCTTTAGGGATAATCACTAAAGTAATAACATTTTCACATATCAATAGTTTTAAAGTTCAATATGCCCATTAAAAGCACAGGGAAGGATTAGAAAATTACCAAAATCCAGGCTTGACCCCGTCATTCCAGAGCAGAAGTGCAAAGCTCTAGGGGAATACAGTGGGGATTAAAGCTGCTGCTCTGGGACTTCAAGCTATGGGAGGGGGTGGGGCGGGGTACAGCAGCATCACCTGAGCTATTGGGGTGTGTGGCAGTATCACCTGAGCTCAGAATACAGACTCAGCCCCACCCCACCTGCTCAGTCAGCACCCGAATTCTGACAAGTTCCTGGGTGACTGAGGTTCCTAACTAACTGTGGGAAGCACTGACTGGCCAGTAACTTCCCCACAGATCACCACTGTAACCCCATCTCAGGAGCTCTCTGGGGAGTCTTCGTGTCCCCCTGTTCTGAAAGGCTTGCATGTCTTCCCCAGCATTCTACAATGTTAGCTCCCTGGTTAATTTCAGCTTCTGTCCCTGGGCAGCGAGGAAAGCACCACACCAGGCAAAGGGTGGAGGGTGTTCTGCCCTGTCCCACGGGCAGTCTCTCTCCTCAGTAACTGTCACTTTAGGCAGTGGGATGAGTTCAGAGAAAAGAGCCATTCTCAGGGCAGCTTCAGTCGTGGGAAGCTGGGTGACCCACTCAGACACAGCTATAGTCTGGGGAAGTTAAGCCCAGGCAGAGCTACATCTTGCTGTGTCAGCATTAGCTCATGGGCCCCTCTGTGAAGAACATACCCCATGGGCTACATACCTTCTTGTACCTCCACAAGGAAGGAGAGTGAAGTAAGGATTCTAGGAGTGAAGTGAAAAAGAAAGCAATAGGCCTGTGGCACCTGAGCAGCCAGTTCTGACAATGTAGTTTCTCATTCTTACCCAGACCAACTGGGGGAGTGGGGTCATCTGAAACACTCAGATATAAAAAGCGCTATAAACCCACAGTATTTTATGCGGCTGTCAGCAGAGTGCTAGGAAGCTATGTTCCCAAATGATAAGACTCGAATTTCTAAAAACAGATCCACAGAGTCATCCTTTAAAAATGTAGGCCAGATCATTCCCTGCCTTTCTCTGCGCAAACTCCCCTCATTGTTCTCGGATTCAAAAAGAGAAATTGTTCTGGAAAGCATCCAACCATTCCTTTTCTTTGCCCTCTACTCCCTTTACCCTGGCTTGCTTCTCTCCAATCCCTGGGCTCCTCTGTCTTCCCTTCCCTCTGCTTTCCAAAGGCTACTTACTTCTTCCTGGCCACTTGTCCACGCCTCCAGCTCTTCTGACCTTTTGCCTGACCTGTTTCTCCAGTTTTCTTTCTGATGCTGGTCATTGAACCTGGGGCTTCACACACAACAGGCAAGTGCCCTTTCTCTCTACCTTGAATTTTTCTATGTATTATTGTGTGTCTGGTGTGTGAGTGCATGTGTGGTCAGGGGCAATCTTCAGGAGTCAGCTCTCTACTTCTACTAGAGGTTCTGAGAAACAAGCTTAGGATCATGCAGCAATCAGTTTTACCCGCTAAGCCATCTTTTTTTCAGATAGGTCTATCCCTGAACCTGGAGCTAACCAACTGGCTACAAGGACTAGCCAGCAAGCCCCAGGGATCATCCTGTCTTCACCTCCCCAGCACTGGGGTTAAAGGCACATACATTTCTTTACAGGGGTTCAGTTCACAGCACCCACTTCATCAACTGCTCACAGACTCTGTGGGATCTGTGATAGCTCATCTTGGTTGTCAACTTGACTATATCAACACCAACAAAAACACAAGCTTCTGGGTACTCCTGTGAGGAATTTTATTCATCACATTTGAAGTAAGAAACCACACTAAACATGAACAGCACCTTCTAGTAGAAGCCTGGACAAAAGGACAAGGAAGAAGACACACACCCCCACACACACTTTTTTTTTGCCTGCTTGCCTTCACTTTTGCTGACAAGATCATCTATCTACTGCTGTGGTATTCCTTAGCTGGTATCAGAACCAACTTCTTCAAGAGTTTAACATAGACCAAAGATCAGCAGCTCTCCAGGAATCCTCCAGTCCTTTAGTGCTAGGCTGGGACTACTGAGACAGCCAGTCTTGTTGACTAAACAATTGCTGGATTCTCAACTTCTCTAATATGAGGCAGCCATTGTTGGACTACCCAGACAACACCCCATAAGCCAATCTAATAAATCGTGTGTGTGTGTTTAGATTTGCTTCTTCAGAGAACCCTAATATATGATTTGAGGCCCTCTTCTGGCCTCCAAGGGCACCCACAGACGCATATGCACATACCCACACACATATACACATGACTAATGTTGAGAGCCAACATGGAGAGCTTACCTGTCACAGATTCTGTAGCCTTCATTTACACGCACTGTTTTGTACTTCACACTACCCTTAGTCCGCTCCAGCTCCCAAGACCAGTCTTTAGGTGTGTCAAACATTACAGTATGGTTCCTGGGATCAGTGGCTAAGAAAACAAAATTAGCATGCAGTGAAGTCTTTGCATGACACTGATATTTTGTTCACGTAGACACACAAGCTCTGAACCCAATTCATTATACTGAGTCTATTTTTATCCAAGAAGGATAAATCCACAGCTTAACTGTTCCACTTTTCTCCATTTTTCTATCATTAATCCAAAAACTGTAATGGAATCTTTACTGAAATTGTCATTACATTATTTACTTTGTGTAGGAGGAGGGATCATAGCATGCCTGTCAGAGTGCACATATGTTGGTGTGAGGACAACAAGCAGGAGTCAGCTCCCCTCCCACCATGTGGGTTCTGGGGGACAAAGCTCAGTTGTCAGGTCTGGAGGCAAGCATATCTACCTACTGAGTCCTCCCAGTGGTCCATGCTCTCTTTACAGTGCAGGAAGGGAGTTTTATTTTTATTATTTTATGTGTATCTGTTTCTGTATGGGAAGAGTGTATGGGAAATTGTGGAGTCCTGTAAATGGTGCTTGATCCCCTGTAGCTGGAGTTACAGACAGTTGTGAGCCACCCAACTGAACTGAACTTGGGTCCTCAGGAAGAGCAGCATGTATTCTTAGTTGCTAAGCCATCCGTCCAGCCCCAATAGATTATTCTTGTTCCATTCCTTGCGAAAGTAATTTCTAGCTCTATTTTCAGTCATCTGTCCATGAGATAATTTATATAAAACAAAAATTCTGTGAAGCACTAAAAGATGGGTTTGGCACAAAAGCTAAAAAGTGAAGTATTTTTAGCCCTACCACATGTGTATAACATGGCACACTGATTCAAATAGCATTCTGGAATGTAAATCCTTCTTCAGTGTGATGCTTTGCCTGTGAGAGGCCTGTCCAGGATGGCACTCAGTTACTGAAGGCCATTAACAGATGAAAGAGTCACAGTGGAGGAAATGGCCAATGGCCAAGGCCTGCATCATTGTGACAGGAACTTTGGATACTAAATCAGCACTGTTAGAACAAAATGTCTAAAAGCACTGCCCAAAGCTCAGCAGAAATGGCTATGGCCTTTCTCCAGGTCATCACTGATTGCTGGAAGCGACATGCACATAAAAACACAAGCTTCCCAGAAAAAAAGCAAGTGTTTGCTAAAACCACCCCACCTGCTTCTATTAAAGAAAACAAAAATATAGTAAAGAAAACAAAATTAGAACAATGACGATAATAAATGTTTACATAAATTGAATATGCCTAATCAAAAATATAAAAGAAAATCTGAAACTTCTTGACTACCAAGTGGGAAATTCCACAACTGACCTCATGTCACAGTCAAAACACAGGCACATTATATTCTATAACCAGGCAGTGGTGGCTCATGCCTTTAATCCCAGCACTTGGGAGACAAAGACAGGTAGATCTCTGAGTTTGAGGCTAGCCTGGACTACAGAGTGAGTTCCAGGACAGTCAGGGCCCCACAGGGGAAAAAAAAAAGAGTGTAAGTGGCATAGAAAGTGCTCTGTGGTTATAAGCACTGGCTATTCCTCCAGACTACCAGGGCTCAGTTTCTAGCACCCACATAGCAGCTCCTAACTGCCTCAAGCTCCAGTCTCGGGAGATTCAAGGTTCTCTTCTGGCCACAACAGGTAACAAGCCCACAAGTCGTACATGCATTCATGTAAGCAAGCTATCACATACATAAGAATCAATAAATCTAAAAAGATACATAAGATAGGAACAGTACTGATGTCTACAGTGTGTCAACATTTAGAAGCTAAAGTAAGACCTTGAGTTTGAGGGCAGTCTGAGCTACATATTGGGAACCTGCCTCAAATAACACCATAGACAAACAGATACCGTATCTATCTAACCATCATAAAACTACTAGGCTGAGGGAGAAAGCTCAGTCAATAATGTGTTTGACTTTCAAGCGTAAAGACAAAGGTTTGGTCCAGGCAGATGCTTATATTCCTAGCAACAAGGAAGTAGAGACACAAGGATCCCATACTCAAAAAACTAATGGCCACCAGGCAACGGTATTGCACACCTTTAATCTCAGCACTGAGAAGGTAGAGGCAGCTGGATCTCTGTGTTCAAGGCTAGTCTGGTGTACAAAGTGAGTTCCAGGATAGCTAGGACTACACAGAGAAACCCTGTAACAAAAACCAAAACAAAACAAAGACTAATGGCCAATTAGAGTTATAATCTTTACTACCCTATTCCTCAATGAAGGTTAGAAAGAAGATAAGAGAAGGGTGGAATTACAATAGAATAAAGGTTCTATACACTTGGGTACCTGGTACAAAACAACACAAAAATCAAAGACAAACAGAAAACTCACCAAGGATCATGAAACTGCCAAGGTCTGAAAGGTAAGTGCTTAGAACACTGAGCATGTGTTGGCAAGCCCAGAAACTGTCCTAGCAAGTCCCAGACCAAAACATCAGAATCAATGGTACAGACCTTAATATCAGCACTCAAGGAGACAGAGAGGCCTGCCTTTTGTACATAGTGAGTTCCAGGCCAGCCAGAGTTACATAGTGAGACCTGTCTTTAACACTTTTTTTTTTTTTTTATCGTCAGGATCTATGGAAGAAATATAATTCATAAAACTGAAGTGTGAGTTTTCTAATGTGAATCCAAAAGATGCTTATATGTAGCTAGTCAACACTGCCTAAACTACACACCAACATCCAAGAAAGAATCAGAATTGTTGTAGGCTATTTGGTTGCATTGTGAAACTCCATGACTGTTAATAAAATTAAAATTAACCTTGGATTGGGAGCAAAGCCAGCAACTAGTTAACATGAATTAGCCATATGAGAACAGAGGAGCCAGGAATATGGATAGATACATGCAGGAAGGAGGGAGGGAGGGACTTAGAGATTCTCAATCTTTTTGGTTTGGGACAGGTGGATAGATGCTCTCTTGAAGGGTCTCCAGCCAACAAAAAAGGGAGGTCAGATAGTTGCTTCTCAGCTTCTCTTATCTAGCAGGGTTTCACCCCAACATCTGACTGCCAAGTCTTTAGCGGTAAATAGAATAGCAAAGACTTAGTTAAAAATCTACATTTGGTGGTCATAGCCTAGCTGGTGCTGGCAGGACCAGAAGTCTGAGCACCCCAGTATGAGTGACAGGGTGCTGACTGCAGGGCCATAGGATACATGATAGAAGTTAAAATTTTCAGGATATTCACATGCAGCCACTAAGCCAAAAGAAAACACTACAGAATAAAAAGAGGCAAAATTTCTAAACACAAAAATGATTATTTTTCAAGTATGAGTCCAAAAGATTTTTATATAAACTGTAGTAATAAAAACAACAACAAAAAGCCATTTTATGCCTACCATACTGTTACAACAGTATAGCTACAATACAAAGATCTGTCTGTAACAAAGATGAACTACAGGGACCTATTTCCATCTAGCTTAGTAATTATTAATGTGAACCATAATTCTCATGCATAGCCCACAATGCATGATAGGTATCTTTTCTTTTCTTTGAAACAAGGTCTCTGTATGTAGCCCTCACTGGCCTGCCCCTGAAACCTAAATCAGGTTGGCACTGAACTCAAGAGAGATTCACCTGCCTTTGCCTCCAAGCACTGCATATAGTTGTGTACCACCATGCCCAGATAACAGGCACTTTTATTCTCAATTAGCTCTCATTTAATGATTGCATCTTATATATCATGAATTTAATGCTTAATAATCTTCACAGGAGAGGTGATGACACTGCTGTTTTTAAAATGAGAAAACATAGACATACAAGACATTTAGAACCCTAAATAGACATCACCAAGGAAGACCATCTCTACAATATATTATAGTCAAGATGTCAGAAATACAAAGCAGAAGATAGGAAGATGGCTCAGTGGGTTAAATGCTTGGTATACAAGCATGAGTTTGGATCCTTGAACCTACTTAAAAGCTGGGCTGGGTATAATGTGGCCCCTGACTTTAATCCCAGCAGAGGCAGGGAGATCTCTGTGAGTTTGAGGCCAGCCTCGTCTCCACAACAGCAATGACTACATATAGAGCCCTGCCTCAAAAAGCAAAAAACAAACAAAAAAGCTAGGCACAGCAGCACACATCTGCAACCCCAGCAACAAGGGAAAGCAGGCTAGCAAAGATAGGTGCATCAACAGCCAGTTGGCTCAGTCAAAAAGCTCTAGGTTCAGTGAGAAACCATGTCTCAAAAAATAAAGTGGAGAGGACATGTAGAAGATACCCAATATCAACCACTGGCTGGGACATGTATGTGCATCTACATACAGAACACCGACACACAAAATCCACACAACAATAACTAACAAAAGCAGAAAAAGAAAAAAACAAACAAAAACCCCAACCAGTTAGGTATAATTGTTAGCATCTATAATTCCAACATCTGAGAGGTTAAAACAGGATCACCCATTAGTCTGAGGCTGCCTTTGGGCTACAGAGTGAGTTCCAGGGCAGGCCAGGCTGGACTATAATGAGACTGGGTCTCAAAAATTTATACAGACAGACACAGAATAAAACATTATTAAAAGCTCTAAGGGGAAAATGCCAATTCACCAACAAAGGCCAGCAATCAAATTAACATCAGCAACCCTAAAATTCAGAAAAGCATGGAACAATAATATACTTCAAGACCTGACAGTAAATAATTACCAACCTAAACTGCTAAAAACAGCAAATCTATCTTTTAGAATTGACAAAGAAATAAGGATATTTCTAGATAAGAACAAACTAAGGCAGTTCATGACCATACAGCCAGCATCAAGTTAAAATCATAATAGTGCATAAAGAATGAACTTCATACCAGTGATCATAAACAAAGAACTAAGAAAAAAATCTATCACAGCCAACATACTAAACTAGCAAACCCCTATACTTCCAACAAAAAAAAAGACCCACCAAACAATAATCCATTCAACCAGAAAAACAACCAATCAAATCACTAGACTTGGTAAATATCTCTCAATATTAGCCTTAAGTGTAAATGGTCTCTCCCAATTCACAAACAAACTTTTCAAAAACCAGCTCCAGAGACTAGCAAGGCGATTAAGAGCAAGTACTGTTCTTCCAAAGGAGCCATATCCATCACCCTTGTCGACGGCTCACAAACACCTACAACTCCAGCTCCAGAGACATCTCATACCCCTGCTCTCCTCAGGCAATACCCACAAATAACTGCATAGTTTAAAATAATGAAAAGTAACAGATCCAATCACCTACCATCTCTAGGAGACAACTCACTGGCACAGAGTGAAAATTAAATAGAAATCAATCTATCAACAAATGAAGCCCAAAAACAAGCAGGGGTAATCATTCTGTTATCTGAAAAAGTATACTTGAAACCAAAATAAGAACAGATAAAGAAGGCCACTACATAGTAATAAAGGGAACACTTCATCAAAGACAACATAGAAATAGTAAACATACATGTGCCCAATGTTAGGGCTCTCAATTTCATAAAACAATCACCAATGGAGCCTGGTGGTGGTGGTGCATGCCTTTGATCCTAGCACTTGGGAGGCAGAGGCAGGCAGATCTCCAAGAGTTGAGACTAGCCTGCTCTACAAGAGCTAGTTCTAGGACAGGCTCCAAAGCTACACAGAGAAACCCTGTCTCAAAAATAAAAGCAATCACTAATGGGCATTAAGGTCTGATAGGTCTTGATAACACAGGGTTACTTCAATACCCCCATCTCATCTTTAGATCGGTCATCCAAACTAAAATAGGATAAGGAAACCACAGAGTTAAACTACATCCTAAATCAAGTAGATCTAACAGATATCTATAGGATGTCCTACCTGATAAAAAAAAGAACACACTTTATTCCCAGAGTCCATGAATTGTCCTCTAAAATCTAGGCTGCAAAGCAAGTACAAAAAAATTGAGATTGTTTGTGTTCTTCATCAAATCATAGTGAATAAAACTAGAAATCAACAAAAACTACAAACACTCAGAGACTAGACAATACACTCCAGTGGCCAGTAGGTAATCGAAGAAATCAGGAAAAACAAAATACACAGGCTGGGGAGATCGTCCAATTGGTAAAATACCTTCCTTACAAGTAAAAGGACATGAGTATGATCCGCACAGCATACATTAAAAAATAAAAAAGCCAGGTGTGATGACATGTACTTGTAATCCTAGCGTTGGGCACTGGAAAGGGTGGAAGGGGCTTGCTGGCCACCTAGCCTAGCCTGCTTGGTGAGTTCCAGGCTACCTGGAACTGGAGACCCTGTCTCAACAAACAAACAAAACCAAAAGCAAAAGCAAACAAAAAGGAAAAGAAATAAAAGGGGACAAAATGCAGACAGTGCTGTTGTAGAATATCAGCTTAAATGTGTTACATTCATTTATGCTGTGGAATATATGTTTAATGATACAAAAATATCTTTCATTCTTTTATGTTGCATTTGTTTGACTTGGTAAAGCTGTGTTACTTTGCCTGTTTAAAATACCTGATTGGTTTAATAAAGAGCTGAATGGCCAATAGCCAGGCAGAAGGAAGGAGAGGCAGGGCTAGCATGCAGACAGAATAAATAGAAGGAGAAATCTAGGCTTAAGAAAGGGGTAGGAGTGAGAAAAGGAGAGGACACCAGGGGCCAGCCACACACAGTCAGAAGGAAAAAGATATATAGAATAAAGAAAGGTTAAGCCCAGAAGTAAACCTAGTTAAAGAGAAACAGGGTAATTTAAAGTGGAAAAGCTGGCTAGAAACAAGCCAAGCTAAGGCTAGGCATTCATAAGAATAAGTCTCCATGTATTTATTCAGGAGCTGGGTGGCAGACCCCCCCAAACAACAAACAAACAAACAAACAAATAAATAATTAAATACACAGTGCTTGAAGAATGACACCAAAATCTTTATCCTTTCATCTAAATCACAGAGTGTGGCATTCTCTCTGAAATCTGCACATCTACAAGTCTACCACATGCTGCTACCAGCCACACTTCTGGCTGGGGTGTAGCTCACTCCTTCAAACAGCCGCCTCTGCCCAAGAAAGGGAACTTCTTCACAGATCACATCAATCTTACATTCCTGAGTCCTGTTTACTCCTACCTTCCACAGAGTCAGGCCCACAGCAAGCACTCAATAGATGTTTACTAAATGAGTGGTTGGCAAGCTCCAAAAGTTTTCTATGTCTGTGCCCTTAAACAAGCCAGACATCTCTGACATGGGAGCCACTAAGCACCCACTAATGTGGAGAATCATGGGCAGAGCAGACACACAAAGGAGAGAGAAGTGAGGGGAGATGACAAACACTGAAAACACATCCGTGATGGACACTGTTCTGCTTGCTGTAAATTACATTTACACATGTGTTTTGTATGTGTGTGCACACGAATGTGGAACCACAAGCAAGCCCAGAGGACTCGAGTTTTCTCCCCCTACCATGTAGAAAACACTCAGAATTTTAAATAATATTCATCTCACCTCCCCCAGATATACACTATATGTGCACTGGTAGGCCTGGCATGTTTTCTCTTACCAAGCCAAACTACAGGAGTGCTTTTCTTATGAACAAATGTCATGTGTCCAAAATCTATATATTATTTTCTCTTTATTTCAAACTTTAAATACATCCTCCTGAATCTTACACTCAAGTATATTTATGTAGAAAAAAAGAACCCAGAGACAAATAGGGCTATTTTAAATTTTGTCTCAATTGTTTTTTTCAATAGTTTCATATTTCCAATACAACATTGATTTTAGATTTCTTTTTTAATTCATAAGAATTAAAGTCCGCCTGTGTGTATATGCACTCGCCTATACATACTCATGTGGGCTCCAGAGGTTGACGCCAGATATCTTCATACTGCTTTCTGACTTATTTTGGGGGCAGGGTCCCTCACTAAACCTAGACCTCCCTTTTTTGGCTTGACTGGCTACCCAGAAAGCTCCCACAATCTACCTGTTTCTGCTACCGGCACTAGGTTCCAGACATGCACCTGTCTTGCACATGGATACCAGGGATTCAAACTCAAGTCCTCATGCCTGCCCACCAAGCCATCTCTCTAGTCCCTGATTTTACTTTTTATAAGGAACCATGTAAACAATTCATTGCAACATGAAAGCAAACGGACCTAAAAATTAAGATCACAGGAAAAGAAAAAACTCCCAAATGAATCAATGTATTGGATGCGTGATTTCAAATGCATGTTGTCAATTGGGAAATGTCCTGGATAATTTTATGTCAACTTGACACAAGCTACATTCCTCTGAAAGGAGGGAATCTCAGTTGATAAAATGCCTCCATAAGATCAGGCTGGAAGGCATTTTCTTAGTTAGTGATTGATAGGGAGAGTCCATCCCATTGTGGGCACCGCCATCCCTGGGCTGGTGGTCTTGTGTTCTATTAAGAAAGCAGGCTGAACAAGGCATGAGGGGCAAGCCAGTAAGCACCACCTCTTCATGGCCTCTGAATCACATCCTGCCACCAGGATCCTGCCCTGCTTGAGTTCCTGTCCTGATTTCCTTCAATGATGAATACAATGTAGAAGTGTAAGCCAAATAAACTCTTTCCTCCCTAGCTTGATTTTTGGTCATGATGTTTCATCACAGCATTAGTAACCTAACTAAAAAAAGGGAGGATGCAGACACTTTGAGAGATCGGGCATTCCCGGAGGAAGCAGGTCACTGGGATGTGTCTTTGAAAGTTATATCTGGTTTCCAGTTCCTTTCTTTTCTATTTCCTGTCCTTTTCCAAGAGGTGAACAACCTACCCATCCACAGACAGGCACATGGGCCAAGCAACCATGGAGTAAACCCTCTTAAACGGTGAACCAAAATAAATCTTTCCTTTTCTGACAACTATTTGGTCATAGCAATACAAACTCACTAAATGTTTCCCCTCTATTTTATAGGTGAGAATAGAAGGAACCTTAGGGGATGGGAACACTTACTGGGAATCCCAGCATTCAGGAGACAAGGCAGGAAGTTCCTGAGTTTGAGATCACCTTGGGCTAAAGAGAGACAAAACCAAAAATGAATAGGAAGAACTTACCTGTGCTGTGCACTGCAGCTGCATAGGAAAACAGAAACAGTCTTTTCAGCAGTTTAGGAGATTGGGTATGATGGATTATGCCACAGACAATCTAGAGAAGAAAAGACCAATGGATACTGTTATACTTCTGATAGATCAAGGCTAAGAAAGGTAGCCAACTCTGTTTTCTATCACACTAGTGGGCTCTGGGGTCAACACAACCCTTGCTGAACTTGGATCTATGAGTTAGCTCTTAGAATAGTGCCAAGGCAACAAAATACTGTTTTGTCATGCTTTCTAAGACTTCTGGATTTCTAGGGAAAATTTAAAACACAGTCTAATTTCCCTGAACCAAGAGTTAAACATCTCAACTGCCCAATTAGGTCAGGTCCAAATATCCAACATGTCGAAGATTCACAACTGATAACAGACAATAAGAAGACACTTAGTGAACTCACTTGTGGGTACTCTAGACAATGAAGGAAGGGGCTAGGCATGTAGTTATGTCAGCAGTATGCTTGCCTAACACACACAAAGTCCAAGTAGCAAGCACATGCTTACAGTCCCAATACTCAGGAGGTAGAGGGAGGAGGAGCAAAGCTCCAAGGTCATTCCCGGCTACAGAGAGCATTCAAGGCAGCTGGACTATGTAAGACCTTGTCTCAATACGAAAGAAAGGAAAAGAAATCTGTCACTGAGCTTTCTGGCTATTGAACTAATCAGAAGCATGTTTGGATAAATGACTAAAATAACTGTTCAAAAGGAAATGCTTTGTTTCTCGGGGAATTTTCTCTATCTACAGCTTTCTTTGCCTGCTCAGAATAGATACTACAATAACATTTACTACTCTAACTGAACTACCACACTATCTCAAGAAAAAATTAGGGCATTACCCATAATTCCATGATAATTGTCCTAATTACAGCTAAGACAGTATCAGCAAACTGGCTTCTTATTGAACACCATGAAGTGAGTTAGAGATCGTCACTGTCTCAGCAAGAAAAACCTTGGAGATTATAATGAATCGCAGAAAACTAGTACAGCATTTCCTGACTGCAGCTTGATGTGTCCACTATGAAATGATGCTTAATCTTTACAGGTGTACTTAGTAACCTAACTTTGCTCATGGAACAACTGCTATTTCGTAAAGGTAAACACCCAGATTCTCAGGAATCAGAAGATGGCACTCCTGTGTTAGACTTACTATGTGGGAAGGACCAACCTTAGTTGTCCTTTCCTCCCTAACCCCAAGCAGACACTGAGCTCTTACTCATCAACCTCCCACCCTTTAGTAGTTCTCGGTAACTGGCACTATGAATTGAAGGACTCATGGTAATACATGCCAAGTCAGAACATTCATGCTTATCCCAACTCTCTCTCTCTCTCTCTCTCTCTCTCTGTCTCTCTCATCAAACCAAGAGTGAGATTACAGCTGACTTCAGTTTCACAGAGTGCAAACACTCCCTTCCACCTTCAGGCAATACAGGCAAAACCTACAGTTAGGGGAAACCTGATAGGAAATAAACCTAAAAACACATGCAACTAGTTACCCTTTTGACTTCCTCTTCCTTTGTGTACCTCAGACAAAAGTGTAGCACCCGCAGATCTTTGCAGTGAATAACAAGCTTCTCGGGGTATTTCTTCAGTTGTCCAAACAGAGGTTTTTTTTTCTCATCAAATACTACAGATCAATGACAAAATCATGAGTAGAAATGAATATTACATGGCAACAAATTAACACTAAAGGAAAAGGTAGACTGTTAGTTTCTAAGGTCAGAAGTCCCTCTCAAAAGTATTTTTTGATTGTTTTTAGTTTTTTCATCTAGTTGTTTTGTTTTTGGGTTTTGGTTTTTTGGTCTGTTTGCTTTTGCTTTGCTTTTTGTTTTGTTTTGTTTTGAAGACAGGGAGGGTTTCTCTGTGTAGTTCTGGCTATTCTAGATCTAAGTTTGTAGATCAGACTGGCCAGGCACCTGCCTCTGCCTCTAAAGTGCTTGGATTAAAGTTGTGTGCCATGACATCAGGCTTCCAGCAGGATATTTTATTCCTCTGGAGTAAGACTCAAATGGACAGACCAGATTCCAACAGTCTGAAAAAAGTCAAGCTCTGATGGGCCTGAGAGACAGCTCAGCAGCTATGAGCACTTCCTGCTCTTTCAAAGGACCAGAGTTCAGTTCCCAGCATCCATGTAGGTTGTTCAAAACTGCCTACAACTCCTATTCCAGGGGACTGAATACCCTCTTCTGGCTTCTACTCACACAAGCACGCACACACCCACACAAAATAAACCTTGTGTCCAAGGGTTAAACTTAGTGGTTAAGAGCACTTGCTTGCTGCTCTTGCAGGTTGGTTTCCAGCACACACATGGAGGGAGGTTCACAACCATTTGTAACTCCAGTTCCAAGAGATCCAACACCCTCTTTGGCCTCCTCAGGCACCAGGCATGTATGTGGTATACACATATACAGGGAAACACTCACACACATAAAATTTAAAAATAAATACTTAAAAGGGGAAAGCGGCAAAACTGCGAAAGTTGAGATCATAAAGGATGGGAGAGAGAATATTAGGGATATACTTTTATGCTAACCAACTCCTACATTTATGGCTAGAATCCCTCTTGACATGTCCATCCCTGCTCCAGAGCCTGGACTCACTCAGTTACCTACTCGTATTAAGAATACCACAGATGACTAAACAATTTCTGAAAATGTCCTGAACTCCAAAATGGAGAACAGAAAACAGAGCAACACTTGGAAGGACAGTCTTATTAAGCCAGCAGAAAAGACCTGATGTTATACAAACAAGCTTTTTTTAGATAAGGTTTCTGTTTCTGTCCTGGAATTCACTCTATAGACCAGACTAGCTTCAAACTCAGAGATCCACTTACCTTTCCCTCCTGGGATTGAAGGTGTATACTATCAAACACAGCTAAAGTTATTTCTTTAATTTTCATTGTGTATACTCACTAAACATGGTACTATGTCTTCTAAGAACACTGTCATCCAAGCATTTAATGTGTGTCAAATATATCACCATTACCTGCATACAATGAACCATAACCTGTCAACATCTGATAGGGGATGTCCTTCTGTATATGTTTCTCTTATTGGTTGATGAATAAAACACTGAATGGCTTGTAGCCAGGCAGGGAATACAGGCAGGGCTACCAGATGAGAAATCTGGGGAGGGGAAGGCAGAGAGAAGCAGGCAGAGACCATGTAGCTGAAGAAGGAGTAACATGCCAGATTACTGGTAAGCCACAACCTCATGGCAATACATAGTTTAATAGAAATGGCTTAATAACTAAGAGAGAGCTAGACAATAAGAAGCCTGAGCCATTGGCCATACAATCTATAATTAATATAAGTGTCAGTGTGTTTATTTGGGGCTAAAATGCGGTGGGACCAGGCAGAATAGAAACTCAGTTTACAAACATCTAACAGAATAATTTTATATTAGAAAAAACAGGTTTCAGGCTAGGTATGATGGTGTACACCTGAAAACAGCATGCAGGAGCAAGAGCCAGGGGCAAAAATATCATAAGTTTGAGGCTAGTGGGCTATATTAAAACAAGCAAACAAAAGAAAACTATCTCAAAAAAAAAAGGTGAGTCACTTAGATGGTTCAGTAAAGGGGCTTTGCCACTAAGCCTGATGACCTGAGTTTGATCCCCAGGGCCCACAGGGTGGAAACCCCTGCATGCTACCCTCGGACCTCCATACGCATAGTCATACAAATACATACACTCACACACAAATATAAAAGAAAAAAGAATGAGATAGAGAGAAGAGGACCCAAGCCTAGCTTGGCTCACTTCTAACCCTAACTCTGAGTGAGCCACTCCATGCTGCACTTACCATTCCTCAAGCTGCTTTACACAACAGCCATCAGACTATAAGAGCATCATCATTATTGCTGCATACTCTGAGGCAGGCAAAGCAACAAGGGAAAGAGACACTCACCTCCATAAATCTGATCCACACAGTGAAGTGGAACATCATTTTCTCCTACAATCTTATTCTTAAACTGAGTTTCCTAAAAAGGAGAAACAAATCAAAAGGAAGTAAGTGTGACTCGTTTCAATGAACTCAGATGTTCATGGCAAAGCAAATCATTGTTCTCCACTGCACGTGGAGAGAAACCACCCTCCAAGAAAAGGATGATGCAGTACATGCAAGAAAATTCCATGAGCACCAACTGTTTGAATCCAGGGAGAACATGCGCTGTACCTAGAAAACCCACTGTTCCTCTGAAAGCAAGTGAGAGGTGATGGTTAGCATTTCTGCAGAGACAAAGCTACCTAGTCTGCTCAGGGAAGCAGGGGAGAATCAAGTGTTTGGCAAAGCTGTCTTTGCTTAGGACTAGGAGCCACACCCTGTAAGAGCCAGTGGTGCAGGAGGCCAGCCTGGGGAGTCACAACAGTGCGGCTTTATAGGAAGTAAAGGGGTCCAGGGCAGCTGCCACATGGGGTCAGGCGGGGCCTGTGAGGTTCCCACTGGGATACAGTGCTGTCCCTCTCTAGTACTCCCTCCTAAGCAGAACAAGTCTCACAATGATACTGCAACTAGGTTCAGATCAAACGGAAACAATCCAAGCGCAAAGGCTGCACTCCAGACTTCAGTCCCCAAATCTGTGAAAGAGCTTAGTAGAGGGAAACATGAGGAACTGTACATGGGAGAGGTTGTTCCACCATGTGACTCAGGCTGTGCTGAATTCAGAAGAAATCAGGAAAAGTTGATGATGTCGCCTTAGGAGGGCAAAAGCAAGCGAGTGAGTATGAAGCACAGGTGATTTCTAGGTGGTCCTCCTGGTAGAAGGAGCCTCTGAAGGGCAAGAGTAGGCCACTAATGGGAGAGATGTCCTTTGCTTGTGTTGGGAGGAGGAAGAAGCTATGTGGGCAGCATTGGAGTCAGAGCCGCGCACTTTCCCTACTACTCAGCAGAGCAGTTCATACGTACACCTCCATTGTCCAAGGCTGAGTCATCATCCCCCAAGAAGGCGATCTTGAAGTCCGTACAGACCAGTCTCCCATAGACGCCCCGCTGACAGGAATCTTCCTGCACATACTTCAAGACTGTGCTGGCTTCACAGAGCAGTTGTTCACCTGAAGGAAACCAAAATAAGCTCACCTCAGAGGCCACAGGGGTGCACACAACTGCAAGCACTAAGTTTTCTCACTGTTTACATAAGAACAAATACACAGAGCAGCATAGCAGCACAGCAGCGCAGTGCAGAGGGGCAGGACCTGTAAACTGAGGAGAGAGAGTGAGGCCCAGCAGGGAGAACCATGGCTCAGAGACACTGCTTGCCGGGACTCCTCTGACGTCTCACTAAGTCAAGCCTCTCCTCCCGCCTTTGTTTGAAGACAGGGTCTCACACTATATTACACTGACTGGCTTTGAGTTCACTATGTGGCCTGGGCTGGCCGCCTTAACTCATAGTAATCCTCCTGTCTCAGCCTCCCAAGTGCTTGGATTTGAGTTGTGCTCCCTTTGCCTGGCTTTCAGCTACCTTCTCTAGTGTAGATCTTGGTGTTTTCATTACTTTGACCCAGCAGGTGTCCCCCAGTAATGACAGGAGAAATGGAGGAGGGGCATGCAGGCTGGCCAGCAGGGCCTGGGTTCTGTGTAAATCAGGGCGTCTGTGTAGCTTCCTCTCAGATGACAGAGGTGCTGGCTCATGTTGGAGGAGGAGAGGGAAAAGGAGGTCATGGGGGAGCATAGTCTCTCTTCCTTGGTTCAAAGCTTTTCCTCTTGCTGTGTCACCCACTCCCCACCCCTCCACTCCCACCCCCACTCCATCTGCTGGCACCCAGCCCACATTAGAAGCTACAGTTCCTGAAGACAGACTCCACAGCCAAACATCAGCAGGGCTGGAGCTCTGGTGAACATCCTCTGCTCCCTAGGAGCAGAGAACACCTGCCGGTGTCTGGGTGAGGCAGGAAGAGAAGGACACGAAGGAAATATGACAGCCAACTTCTCAACAGCAGCAGCAGCATTTTCTTCCCCACAGGGCCTCCCTCTGGCTTTCTTTACCTTTGAATTCTTCTGTTGGATAAAAATTCATTTAATCTAGCTTTAAAGAAAAACAGGAGGGTGCGGCTCAACCTTTAATCCCAGCACTCAGGAGGCAGAGGCAGAGACAGAAGGATCCTCAAGCTTGGTCTACACAGTGAGCCCCAGGACAGCCAGGGCTACACATAGAAACCCTGGTGTGTGTGTGGGGGGGGGTGGCCGGGGGAGGGAATTAAAAAAGTCAGGTGAGCCCCAGGACAGCCAGGGCTACACACAGAAACCCTGGTGTGGGGGGGGGCGGGGGAGGGGGAAGGAATTAAAAAAGTCAGGTGAGCCCCAGGACAGCCAGGGCTACACACAGAAACCCTGGTGTGTGTGTGTGTGGGGGGGTGGCCGGGGGAGGGGGAGGGAATTAAAAAAGTCAGGCATCCTCGTTACAGGAAAATACACATTACAAGAAAAACAAAACCCTTTTGAAACTGGATGCAGCAAGCACATTTGTGAGCCCAGTATTCAGGAGACAGAGGCAGAAGGGCCACAAATCCTAGGCCACCCTGAACTGTGTGAAACCTAGTTTCAAAATAAACAAAACACTTATAAAAGAAATTATTTTTATATAGTTGGCAACATTTTCCACATAAGAGGGAGATGAACACTTAACATGAGAGTTAGCCACTCTCCTCTGTCTCACAAACAATCAATCCAGGCTCCTCACAATGAATGACTTCAGAGCAGATCCCCAGTAGCCCCAGTTTCTCTGTGCTGAAATACACCAGCAGACAGATATGTGAGCCCTCCCCCTCCACCAGCCCTGGGAGGTCCAAGCAGCAGGAAGAACATGCAGACTATAGGATTCTTCCAGGGATTAGGATTTCCTTGATTGGAGACCAGAAACACCAGACACAACCAAGTAGGAGACCCTCAGAAAGGGTTCACTCATTGTGAAAGAAGTGTGTATTTCCCATTCATTCCCATCAGGTTAAAGGGAAGGGAAACAAGGAAAATTCTTTCCAAATGTTGTAACACTCTGAGCCAGGTGTGTAGTTACTGAAGACCTTGACATCTTTGTTATGATACACCATCACTGTTATGTGTGTGCCAGAGGATGAAAACAAAAGAGCTTATAATAACAACACTAAGGATGATGTAATCTATCTTTGACCCTGAACTATGTATGTGAGATGTGATGCCAACATGAACGTTACCTGGCAACAAGTGAAGAGTGACTTCCTTCTCTGTTACTTCCTTTTCATTTGCATGAATTTCCTAAAAATAAACAAATAAGCAAATGAATACAAGAGCAAACGGTCACGATTTTCTTTGTTTAAGGGCTCAAAGTAACAATAAAGGCAAGCTTCGAGAATATATATTTAATTATCACTTTAATTATAAGGAAGTTTGTTTATTTAATAACCTACTGTTATGACACTTATTTACTTATTGTGTCTATATAGACACACAAGCATAGGCATGTGCCACAGTGTGTGTGTGTGGTGTGTGTGTGTGTAGGTGGTATGTGTGTGTATGTGGGGGGGGGCATGGGTGTGGGGTCAGAAGGGGATTTCTCCTTCTACCATGTAAGTTCCAGGGATCAAACGCAGGTCATCTTTTAGGCTTGGTAGCAAGTACATTTATCCACTAAACTATCTCACTGCCCTTTAATAAGCTACTTTTAAATACATGTTCAGGGCCCTGGAGCTGTTACCTAACAGGCATAAATCCCCAGCATGAGAAACAAGCAAACAAACAAAAAACAGGATGTGGAGAGAGGGCTCTTTCAGTAAAGTACTCTGCAAAAAAGAGAGCATGGAGGACCTAAACTTAGTTGCCAACACTCATGTAACAGCTGGCACAGCAGCATGCACCTGCAATTCCAATACTGGGAAAGCAGAGACAGGAGGACCCTTGAGGCATATTTGCTAGCTAGTCTAAACAAACAGGTAAAGCCCAGGCTCAGTGAGTGACTGTCTCAAAAAATAACATGGAGGGCAACTAAAGAAGACACCCAATGTCAACTTGTGGCCTCCACAAACACACACACATACCTGTATACATGTGTACATATGCAAACAGGACTTGGTAGAACATGTCTGTAAAAACAGCACTCAGGAGGTGGAGGGAGATCAAGAGGTTCAAGGTCATTCTTGGCTATAGCAAACATGAGGACAGCTTAGGCTAAATGAGAGTCTCTTAAAAAAATAAAAATAGAGCCTGGTGGTGGCACATGTCTTTAATCCCAGCACTTTGGGAGGCAGAGGCAGGCAGATTCCTGAGGCCTACCTGGTTCCAGGACAGCCAGTGCTAAGGAGAAACAACAACAATAATGGAACTGAATGGTTCAGTGTAAAAGCACTTGCTAACAATCCTGATGACCTGTAGTAGAAGAGAACTAGGCCTACCAAGTTGTCCTCTGACTTTATTAGTGCTACCACATGAAAACACACACACACACACACACACACACACACACACACACACACACACACGAATAAATAAATGTAATCTTTAGACATTAAAAATAAAACGTGTTTTTAAGAAAGGTTGTGGTGGTCCTAACTGTAAACCCGGCATTTGAAAGGCCTTCACTGGATAACAGTGAGTTCCAGGCCAACCTGGGCTATAAAAAAAAACCAAACCAAAACAAACAAAAAAAAAAAAAACTCTGTCTCATAAAACAATAAAACTAAAATAAACAAACAAATACATCTTTATATAAAGGTGGACAGAAATTCCAGTAACTTATAGTGACAGTTAATGTATTAAACTAAATTTTAAGATTTATATCTATTATCACTTAGTAGGCAGAGGTCAGGATGGTGGTGGAAGCCTGTGATGCAGGTCACTCGGGAGGCTGAGTGACGCAGGAGGACAGAGTTCAAGACCAGCCCAGCAGACCTGATGAGACTGTCTCAAACTAAACAATACAGAGGCTGGATTTCCAGAGTAGTTCAGTGGAACAGCACTTCCCTACCATGTAAGGTTCAGGGTTCTACCCTAAATACAACAAAAAAGGAAAGAGAACAAAACAAAAACAGGACACAGAAACACATTAAATGACACCATGGGATGATGTAATCAGTCAATTCCTGACTGGAAAATACTAAACGACACAACACTTTTGTCAGCAAATAAACTGGGTAGAATAAATGTCTGACTGAACTATGGCATCAGAATAAACATGGGTAAGGCTGAGGAATTCGCACCGGGGGTGAGGGGTGGGAGGTAGAGGGGCAGTGAAGGGGTGGCAGTGTGAGGACAGTCAGCTGACTAAACATGAGATGGTACCCTGTTTCTGTAGAACTCTTTCAAGACAGCCTATTTTGGAGGTAAATATGGTTACTATCCAGGAGATGCCACAAACCTGGGGACAGGCTTCTTAAGCCTGGGGTTTGTTAGGGAGTCCGGGGAGCCTGTCAGGGGGGCTGAGTCTGTTGCAGCCTTCTGAAGGCTGAGCAAGCTATTCAAGTACATGTACAGGTAAGTATTTGGTAATTTAGGAATTCTTACACAGAGTTTTCATTCTCCATCACAGAGGAAGAAATACACTAAAGCACAATTATTTTGGTCAGGTTCTATCACACTTTGAAAAGAAAGCAAAGGGAATCACAAAATTCTACCAGCTGGTGAAGACTGTAGCATTTGTCTTGACTAGTGCTTAGAACCCTGTCCCAACACTGGGGCCAGCTGGGTAAGGACTTCCCTGCTCTCACATCAGCATAAGTACCTGCCTTTTAAAATAATACACTATGTAGCCCAGGTTGGGATTCTCTTGCCTCCGCCTGCTGAGTGCAGGGGTTACTGGTGAACAACACTACACCAGATATGAAATTCTTTCTTTAAATTCCAGAGACAGTCATTCAGAGAAGCCTTGTAGTATATTGCCCATCACAAATTCCCTTTCCCAGACCAACTCCTGGTCCCCAGCCTCCTGGAAGGACCCACTTTTTCCCCATTAACTGCAATGGGAACTAAAAGGAAGAATGGTTTTACAAACACAAGATAATCATTTTATCTCTCCTATTGATTTCCCTGAAAGGCTCAAAGATGCTAATCAAGCTGGCAGCTTCAGCTACAGACTTCAAGACTAACTAGGCCACAAGCATGGGGAAGCAAATGAAGTCATTCTACAGATAGTGAGACACATGAAAAAACTATAGGGAGACCGGGGAGGTACAAATATGGCTCTTAGAAGTTGACAGCTCTTTGAGTCATCATACCTGTGCCACCATGACCAATTCCCTTGTTGGCATACTTTTGCCACAGTGGAATTCTGTTCATTGTCAAAGATGCTGATTCTAGTGAATTTTGTAACAGTGAGAAATCAGAGATGCTAGAATAGTATCACCCAACACATCAATATTACAAAATTCTTTAGAGCCACAGGATAAGGATCTAACGTCATAGCCATCACCTCACGAGATTAGCAGAGAAGAGTCAAAAGTAGCATCTGCAGTCTCAAATACATGTGGTTCTCCAGTCTGTAAAGCCCTCACAGGATATGACATTATTCTGCTGGTATTGATGCTGCTTGAACGGGTTCCCTTGGTGTAACCACATTCCCATCATGACTGAATGTAGATATAGGCACATCTGCTCTCTTACCCCAACACACACCAGGCAGAAAAACACTTAAAAAAAACTTAAAACTCCACAGGTATGGTGGTATTCCATACGTAATCCCAGTACTCAGAGTCTGAAGTAGGAGGAATATTAATTTGATGCTATTATCCCAGGCAACAAAAAGCAAGCAAAAATCTTAAAATTTAAGAAAGACTGGAGAGTTGGCTACCTATCTGTCTGAATAAGACCTGAGCTCAATCCCCAGGAAGTATTAAAAGACTAGGTATAGTAGTTCAAGCTTACAATCCCAATTGTGGGTAGGGATGGTGCCTCAGAAGTGACACACACTGACTTCTGTCCTCTACAGACAGAACACTTAACAAAATTTCCATTTTCTCAAACCTGTCATTTCCAAACTAACTCCTACATGTATACATATACACAGAGACACATATATTTTAAATTTTTCTTAAAGTAGAATATACTATAATTCTTAGGGTAGATGAAGTATTTAAGTACACAGGAAGCTCATTTAAAGAAGACTGGTCATTTAAATGAGTCCTTGACACCCAAAGAAAAATAGGCACATGTAGACCAGCATGTGCCAAAGCCCTTTAGGATGCTCACCTAAGGCCCTGCTGCAGAGCAATGGGATCATGAAAGGCACAGAACTGCAAGGAGACCAACAGAGGAGGTAGAAAAGAGACTAGCAAACATCTTTCTAAGAAATGACAAATGAGGTATACAAGCAGAGAGTCATTGTAGAGAAGGCACTAACAGTGGCAGCTAACACCATAAGAAGTGAGAAACAGGCTGGGGCTGGGCCACTTAAAAGAATCTTAAGGGATTTGGGCCTCATCCCATGGGCAACAAGAGGGGGGGGGGAGTGTTAAGGAGTAAACTGAGCACATAGTTTTTACCATCTTGAATAAATGTCATTCAGAAAAAGTTCAGGGCTGAATCAGGAACATGAATGGTCTGTAGCTGGTAAGGACAAATGCCCCACTCTCAGAGAAGGGTCCAAAGGGAAGGAATGAAGAGCTGTCCTGCCTGCCTGCCTGCCTACCTTATGACACCAGTATCAAGAGAGCCTGTGCAAAGGGCAAGTCTGACTATCTGCATCCAGAATGGAGGTGGGGTGCTTTGGCTGAAAAGAAAAGGCTGGGGTATAGCTCAGTGGTAGGCCTCATTTAACATGAGATCATGGGTTCAAGCCACAGCAATTAAAAGAAACAAAGGAGGGGATGTGGTAGAACATTATTTTAAGGTGTGTGACTTTTGTTTGCACTGCATTTGTTTAACTCTGTGAAGCTGTGTTACTTGGCCTGTCTAAAACACCTGATGGGCCTAATAAAGAGTTTAAGGGCTAATATCAAGGCAGGAGAAAGGATAGGCGGGGCTGGCAGGCAGAGAGGATAAATAGGATAATCAAGAAAGAAGAACCGGAGAACAAGGAAAGGAAGACTTCAGGAGCAATCCACGGAATAAGAGTATGATTTACAGAAGAGAACAGGGAAAGCCTAGAGGCAAAAGGTAGGAGGGTTAATTTAAGAAAAGCTGGATAGAAATAAACCAAGCTAAGGCCAGGTATTCATAAGTAAGAATAAGCTTCCATGTGATTAATTTGGGAGCTGGGTGGCAGGCCTCCCAAAAGAGAAAAACAACTCTACTACAAGAGGAAGAGGAGGAAAAAAGAAACTGAAAAGGAAGACCTACTGTCTCTATTCGGAAAAACAGGTCACACCTAACATGGTGTTCACAGAATGCTCTCAACCAGTAGAAAAGGCTATGTTTACGCACAACCTTTTACTCTAAAGCACTGACTTCTCCCTTGAAAGAATTTTAAATATATTTTAAAGTCAGTACCAAGCTGCTAACTGAAAATCTATCTTGTTTCAGTCTTGGGAAAACCCAAAAGTAATAAAATCATCCAGGAACCACACATTTTAAGGAGCATTCAGCGATTTCAACATCAGAAACACGTAGCTGAGAAGTCAAGGGATCCCTAACCTGCTCAACTTCCTACTGAAGCTGCCACTATTCATCACACTTCCTCACCGCTGGAGCCAGGAAAGGAAAGGTCAGAACACAGTAAGTGGCCTCCGCTGCTGCCGCCTCTGCTGCTGCTGCTGAAAACAATCTTATCACCAAGTATATGCAAAGTCCTTGTCTCAAATGACACTAAATTAACTACACCAACACCCTGCTCAGCCCTCATCTAGATCACACAACCTCCTCACCTGTTTGGAATACTGCCAAAAGTCCTAAATCCTGAGCAGTAACAAAGAAAAAGAGTAGAACTTGGACTTAGTAATGAAAGTCCTCCCTAGTGATTCTGACAGACTCACCTGCATGCTTTAACAATAACAGACAACATCTAATACGTTTTTCTTCTTACCACATTCATACTCTCCATTCACCCACAGCTCCAATACTGTGTCCACTTCACCCACAGAGGAAGAAACTGAGGTTTAAAAAGGACCAGCAGCTTAAGTTTCAGACGAAAATGGAGCATCAACGTGGGCTAAAGGGGATCTTACCTCAAAGAAAATCCTCACATGTGCATTGTCCTCCCAATCATGCATGTTCTGCCAAAGCTTTTGTCTGGAAGTGAACCCCTTGAACAAGTGACCACAGGCTGCACAATGTGACCTTTACCAATACATGAATAAATCCAATCTCTTCCTTAGTACAGTAAGAGTTACTGCGTCACAACCCAGTAGACACTATGGACTCAGAGTGTCTTTGAATCTTTGAATGACACTATTTTACAGTGAGCACAGGGCCAGCCTCACTGAGAAAGGTGGATGGTGACAAGCATTTCTTGAGCCCTAAGCACCTGGCTTGTTTACAGGGCTTTGTATTTGTTAGCTCATTTAATCCTCACAGCAAGACTCTGAAATAATCATCGAACCCAAGAATATCTTTTTATAGATGAAAGCACCAACTGGCGTATGGAGCAGTAAAATCCGTGCCCAAATACCTGTCCTCACCATTCCGTTCTTCTGCAAAATGCCACAATGTCTCTCTCTTTTATCAAAAGGAGAAATGGAAGTTTAAAAAAAAAAAAAAAAGACAGGACAGGTGATCAGTCAAGTAGCTCTTAGTCCACCTGAAGTCAGGTCAAATCAAATACCACAGAGAGTGCCCACAGAAGCTGGATGTATGGTGCGTGCCTGTAATCTCAGCATTTGGAAGGTAGACAGGTTTAAGAGTTCAAGGTCTCAACTATGCTCAGTTAGTTCAAGGTCAGCTAGGGCTACATGAGACCCTGTCTCCAAAAAAAAGGAGGTAGGGGGCAAGGAAAAAGCCTCAAAGAGTACTGAAGGGGAAACAGAAAAGACCTGTATTAGTCAAAATTTGAGAAAGTCAAGGGAGAATTTATTTACATCCCCCACAGTCTAGTATCACTCCATCATGGAGAGAAGGTATGGAAGAGCAGAAGAGTTCACATCATGACTGGCAAGAAGCAGAGAGAACAGTATACTACAAGACACCAGGGCAAGACCTAGCCCTCAAGAACACACCCCAGCTACCTATTTCCTCCAACTAGATCCAACTTCCCATCTTCCACCACTTCCCAGAATGCCAGCATATCATAAATCTATCTAGGGATTAATCCATTCATTAAGTCAGAGCTCCCATGACTAACTGACTCTAGAAATTTTTCACTACCACACCCAAAGTATGCCTTACTAATCTAGGCATGTCTTAATCCACTCAAACCAAAATTAACCATCATACCTACTCTACACAAGTAATAGACCAAAGTGTGACACTGGCCAGCTAAATGGGGAAGAAATCTTGGGCTTCGTTCACACCAGCTGATGAAATAATCCCTTAGGACATACTCTGTTGTGCATCTGTTGTCTTTATAATCCATTCTCCACCCTCAAATCAGAAAGATCTTTTCGGAACACAGCCTGCTCTGACTTAGGTATGGGATAGCATCATCCCAAGACTATGAAGTTCTCTTTCACCTTGCCCACACCTACTTGACCAGTCTGGTCTTCTACCATTTCCTCATCACCATATTAGGCCCTCAGTCTTCTCTCAGCCTCCTGTGTCTCCCTCACACCCTCTCATCCGGAGCTGTCTCCACAGGCATTTCCTCTTGCTTTGAATGCCTTTCTATCCCTCTTTGGCACTGAGACTTTTTTGTGTGTAGCTCGGATCAAGATCATTTCCTCAGGGAAACCTTCTCTGTTGTCAGGTCCTTCCAGCTCCCTGTGTCTCCTCTCCTAGAAGTATCTCTTTGAGGTCAATAAGCCCTTTGGGGCAAGTCTTTGTTCCCAGAATCCAACACAGCTGATACACAGGAAATACTCAAAAATTTGTTGGATTAACTAATAATTAAAAGTAGACTTTACACTTCTTATATTTCATTTTTAATTTCCAATCAAAGTGGAACTAATTCCAGCACTTAGGAGGGAGAGTCAGGTGGATTACACATTCAAGAGCAGCCTGGACTATTGAGTGAGACCCTGTCTCAAAAATTTGAAATAAAGGGGTTGGAGATACAGCTATCTGATTAGGAGTGCTTGCTGCTCTTGCAGAGTACCTGGGTTCAGTTCCCAGCATGACAGCCCACAGCTGTTTATTCTTACAGTTCCAAGGGATCTAACATCTTTTTTCCCAATCACTGTGGGTACTACATGTACATGCTACACATACACACAACCAAGACACATACACATAAAATAAAAATAAATTTAAAACACATATACACACACAAATTTGCATTTTAAATAAAAAACCAAGCATGGTAGCTCATACTGGAAATCCTAGCCTTTGGCAGCCACAGCTAGGCAGGAGGAACAATGAGTTTGAAGACAATATGGACAATGTGGTGAGCTTTAGGCCAGCCCGGGTTACAAGTGAGATTCTATCTCAACTAACATCTAAAAATTGAAAAATAACTTTACATTTCCTACTAGATTGATCTTGTAATCAGCCAGAAACAAAGAAGCATATGGGAGATTAAGAAACAACAGCTAGCTGGGCGGTGGTGGTGCATGCCTTTAATCCCAGTACTCAAAAGGTAGAGGCAGGCAGATCCCTGTGAGTTCGAGGCCAGCGGCCAGCCTGGTCTACAAAGAAAGTTCTAAGTCAGCCAGGGCTTGGAAAGGGGTTATTTAAAAAAAAAAAAAAAAAAAAAGCTAGAGGTGACCATTAGTATGGCTGGCATCGCCAAATGCTCTAACCATGACACAGCATGCAAAGGAAAATCCATGCCATGTGTGGCACTAATCCAGACTGTCACTCAAGAAGCTCATCAAAGTCAGTAGGGTGGACCTGCATCATTTCAGGACCCCACAACCATTTTATCCAGCAGCCAGTGAACCAGTTCCTTACATGGTAGAAGCCTTTAATCCATCTTGGTTCTCAGACAGGCCCAGGGTTCTTCTTATGCCCCTGTACCTTCTATCACCTTCAAGTCTGACAGTCACTGTCAGCTGTGTAATCAGCAAATTGTGAGCATCTTATTCCTATAGTTATGAACTGTGACATAAAATTCCTCAAGGAAAATACATAATTACTCACTGACCTTGTTATTATGGGTGTTTAATAATTAAGCAGAAATGGTTCTGCCGGTTACATGACAGATTTTTCAAAAGCTAACCCATTTCAAAGAAAGACAAATTTTCAACACATTTAAGTTACAAATGGCCTATGTGCTCTGGCCCACACCTGTCACAATTCCACTTGAATAGAGACAAAGCTTGCTATTATGCTATTTAAAAAAAAATGCAAAACACTGTTATTACTGGGGTCACGGTTGTCTAGGCTCTTAAAGCTAGGCAGTGTCGATGGCATGGACCCATTTAAATGGCAGCAAAACACAAACCAAGATTGGTTCAGCCAGAGCAGCAGGATCAAAGCTGGGCTTTCTTCCTTTCCAATTTCAATGGTTACCACGGTGTTTTGGGGCATTCCTTCTGTTTTAATTTGAAAACAGGACAAAGGTATGAAAAATAAGTCTGCCAAGTGTTCCTCCACAGATTAAAAGGAGTTTGCTGCATCTGTTCTGGGTCCCACTTCAAGAATCAACAATCCTAGGGCCTGCAGCTGCCAGTACCCCATCTTCCAAGATACCCAACCATGCTCAGCCAGAAGCATGTTCTGTCTAGCAATGTCTGTGCCCGGCAAGATGAGAGAGAGCTTGAGAACTGTCACCTGAAGACATACCTACAGAAACTCCCAGCACCACAAGGGCTCTCAATCTGATCTCTCCTTGGATCTGTTTCTGAGGAGTGGCCCTAAAATCACAGGGTTCCAGTAAGGATGAGTCAGTACTACATGCTGTATATCTGATAACAGTTGCAAAATGACCATCTCTAATATGTGGCAACTCTTTTTAACAAAAACTGGATGTCCTAAATACCAAGTGCTTGGGATAAAGATGAATAAACTGGGGATGGGGAAATGGCTCAGTGATGAAAGCATTTGCCCCACAGGGATGAGGGTCTGAGTTTAGATCCCAGAACCACCAGTGGGGTGTGGTGGCTCACCCTTCACTCTAGCCCAGCAAGGTGGACACGGGATCCCTTGAGCAAACAGGCTACCAAGACCAGCTGAACTGGTGAGCCCTTGTCTTCATGAGTAAGATGGAAGAGAAACCATCTCAGTCCTACACATACATACACATTAATACTAACACATATGCGTACAATTAAACACACACAGGCCTACACACGTGCAAATATGCATAAAATCACGTCCTAGTTAGGGTTACTATTGCTGTGAGGAAACACAACCACCAAAAACAACTTAAGAAGGAAGGAGTTTATTTGGCTTACACTTTCACATCACTGCTCATCACTGAAGAAGTCAAGACAGGAACGTGAACAGGACAGGAACCTAATGCAGACAGAGGTCATGCAGGAGTGATGCTTTACTGGCCTGTTCTCCATGGCTTGTTCAACCGGCTTTCTTTTAGATCCAGGACCTCCAGCCCAGGGGTGGCACCACTCACAGTGGGCTGAACCCTCCCACATTGATCACTATTTAAAATGCCCAACAGTCTTGTCTACACCCATGTCTTATGAAAGTCTTGTCTCAACTGAGGTTCCCATTTCTCAAATGACTCTAACCTCTGGGAAGTTGACATAAAACTAGCCATTATAACACACTAAAAAAAAGGGGGGGGAGATAAATTGATTTTATTATGAAATTCAGACAAAAAAAAAAGTCATTGGCTCCTTGGATAATTGAGGCAACAGTTACTGAAAGCCACAAAAAAATTCTATCAGCCATTTCATTTAATTTTCATGACTCTTAATTACCCTTACTGTTCTCATTGTTCAGATTTAAAAAATAATAATAATAATAATAAGGAAACACTGAGCCAGGAAAAATACAGTGGGCCTTTAGCCTCAGATAAACAACTAAAGCTATGCTCTGATCTTTAATCCAACCTGCTTGTCTTCGGACTTCCTCCCCAGATGCTATCTCTGCCCATCAACTCTCACCCTTTGAGTTACCAAGCAGCCATTATAATCTACTCTAGTCCAGGCATGGCAAACACAGTCTTTACCTGTTTAGAATACTCCATGACCACTGCAGCATTAACACTTGAGTGCTACGGTAAAGCAGATACAAGGGAACACTGCAAAAACATCTTACTACATTTGGAAAGGGCCAAGCACCTCACAGAGCCCAGACCGGCCTCCATCAGACTGTGCAGCTGATGACCTAGAACTCCGATTCTCCTGCCTCTGCCTCCAGAGATCACAGGTGTGTACCTGCCACACCTGGCTTCAGAAAAGGATTAAAGAAGACAGTAACCCTCAGAAAAATGTCATTATCCGAGACCTGAACAATGGGCAGAGGTGACTTGTATATACTGAGACCTGAGCAATGGGCAGAGGTGAATTTAATGGCCAGCACTCTTAAGTACATCCCTTTTCTGAGAAGGCCAAGCCCGGTACTCCTTAGACAAGCACTCTCATGAAGTCTTCTGGATGATGATCTGCACACACTTCCTCACACAAATCTGTTGTCAGAGCTCCAGATCTAGATATCCCAACAGCCCTGCTATACTCACACTGGAACATCCCTCAGTCTTTCCAGCTCACACTTCAAAGCCACACCCATCCCAGATTCTTTTGAAGCTGCCTCCTGAACAAACCAGTCCAGGAACCTGGGGGTCATTCTCTTATTTCTTCCTGTTCCTCAGGACCCATGCTCTGCTTTCCCAGTATATCCAGATCAACCCTCCCCTATTACTCTTATTCAGGTGATCCTCTGTGTGAGCCCCAGCCTCTATGCATGTACTGAGACTACCCCATACACACAGGTCCCCTGTCCATCCAATACTCTGTGCAACCCATTATCCACAAAGAACAGCTCCTTTGTAGAGCTTTCCCTGACCCAGCCTGCCTCACAAGACTGTCAAGGGGCTCTTTTCTGGATGCCCTAGACACTCTATACATGCTTCTGTTACAGTACTTCCCATACTACTGCAGTTATCTCTTACCTAGTCTGTCTCACCAAGAAATGATGGCAACTTGGGGCTTAGATTGTACCTTCATGGGGTTTTAGCTTCAACTCCTACCCCTGACAGATAGTAAATTGTCAGTGAAAGACTACTGGAAGAGCATATACATCGAAACATACAAAAACAAGTAATTCCTTCTTCAGGTAATAAATATTCTTCAGTGCTAGGAGGAGTTATTGAAGAGTAAAACAATAGCTCTATTTGAAATTCCTATGTGCTATAGTTAGACTCTAGACTGTCCACCAAAGTTCCTTATGTTAAAGTCTGACTGCTATAGGAAGGCAATGGACTGTTAAAAGAAAGTGAAGAGAAGGGAAGAGAGTAGTAGCACAGTGGAAGTCTTTAGGCCTTCCCTCAATGCAGATAATAGGACCACGGTCCCTCCTGCCATGAGGTCAGCAGTTTGTCCCACCACACACTCCCACAATGATGTACTACCTCATCACAGGAAAAAAACAAGGTCAACCAATCATGGACTAGACCCTCATGAGCCAAAATAAACCTTAGCTTTTTACTATTCAGATAATTGCCTCAGGTATTTATTACAGTGACAGAAAGCTAACACACTATAAGAATGGCTAGTACCAGTTATTGTCAAATTATCCCTGACCTGACCTCCTGAAACATGGTCAAGTTTTACTAAGACAATAGGGACACATTCAAGTTTGGATTTTAAACACAATTTTTCTCACTGATGATACAGATCAGAGCCTGCATGAACCCACAGTTAATCAATTCTAGGGAGCTAGATTCTTCCTGGAGATGCTTACAGACAGACTAGCTCCCTCAGAGCCTCCCAATTCAAAAAGCAGGACTTTGCTGCTTTGCTGCTGATCACAGCTATACTCTACTAGCTACAGACACAGCTTTTGGCCATTGCAGGCACCAATTACTCTGATAATAAGCCAACAGAAGAGCATCTGAAGGCAGACAGTAGACAGGCAAGACATGAAGTAAGAAACTGACTGACAATCTGTCTGGTTCAAGATAACAATACCTCACAGATAACTACATACCTAGTCTTTAAGGACTCTCCTGTCCACTCTTTATATGAATCAGTTTCAGCCAGATGTCTTCATTTAAGAGGCTGGCTGCAGATTTCCAGAGTAAGCATCTGCTGTCTACAAACATGTGGGTGCAACTTGATGGTGTTTACAATCTCCACTCATAGGTATCTTGACTATGCCATTTATTTTCACGTATGTGTCCAATTTTTTGACACTGATACTGTCATCTGCAAATGTGTTGAATAGCATTTACAGTTATCCTGGAACACAGTCCTTGTGTTTCAGGTTGGATACACCTGTGAGTGTTAAGTTTTCATCTCCACTTTACAGATAAGGCCAATAAAACTTCAAAAGGTTAAGTAATATCCTAAACAGATGAAATTAGGGTTCACCATCACACACACACACACACACACACACACACACACACACACAGGCTCCAGGCATATAACAAGTCACTGGCTTAAAAACTAACAAGCTCTTCTAAATGATTAAATGATTACCTTCGGGCAGCTGCCTTCTGAGGCCCTATTCTAGAACCAACCTCATGCATCATGCTCTTTCTGAAGCCACCAGAATGCAAGAAGACCAGTGAGAGGATGGCACAAGAGCTCAACCTCAAGCGGCTTCTGGCTCTTCTGGAAACAGACACACAGAAATTAATATGCAAGACAGAAAAGCAGTCAACTGCACTAGCAAGAACCAGAGCCACCTGCTTTCTACACCACAGGTGAAAACAAAGGCAGGTGCTGCCAAGAACAAAGACTGAAGAACACAAAGGGGAAAGGGCTTGGCACTCCCCTCCAGGAGCTTTACAAAGGACACCTCTCCTTTTCTCTTCTCTCTCTGAGTTTCTCATTTAGTTGTATTTGAAAGTGCAGTAAGAAAGTCCCTCAAAGTTTGAAGTTTAAAAAAAAGTCTCCCTTCCCAATCCACGACCTTCCCCACCCCTGGGGCATATTTGAATCTCTTGATTTTGTTGCTGTTGTTCTTTTATATTGTATATGAGTACCAAAAGTGTCCCTTGGTAGTACATGCCTTTAATCCCCAAATTTGGGAGGCAGAGGCAGGCAGATCTCTAAGTGCAATGCCAACATTGTCTACAGAGGAGTTCCAGGACAGCCAGGGCTACATGGAGAAACCCTGACTCAAAAACAAAACAAAACGCCCTCTAAAATCAGGAAATCAAATTCTCTAAAACCAGGAAATAAAACCTTGGGTCACACAGAAAAAAAAAAAAAAAAAAAAACAGGCCTACAAAGCCAAGCTCAGGCTTTAATTTTTTTTTTTTTTTTCAGCCAAAACCACAAGTATTTGGGGTTCTGAGAGGGCCTTTACTTGGCCCGTTAGATGTAGATGAGTGTAAAGGCTGGATAGACAAGGCTCTGAGGTGGCAAATGCAAACTGCACTAGACAGGACCCCTCCTGCTGGGACATGCAGAGATCTCAAGGCAGTGCAGACAGGAAGCAGAAGAAGAGGCTCCAGACAAGGAGGTTGGTAATACAAATGAAGACAACTGTGACAGAGGCTCCCACAAAGGGCACTCTGGGCTGTGACTGCTTTAGCTACGGCATGATGAGGGAAAGAGGAGTGAATTTGAGAGGCTGACTTCAGAGAAGGAAACCAAGCTGGACTAGACCAGTACAAGACTGCTCATGCTGCTCCAATCCCAGGCCTTCCCCCAAAGTCCTGGACATGATATGGATGCAGAAAGACATCAAAGAAACCCTGAATTCTCTCAAAAAGGCCCAGGTCCAGGCAGGGAGGTCTGGTGGAAAGTGAAAACAGTCACAGAGTGTATACTCCTACTAGACAGAAGGTACCTGTCAGGTCCTGATCCGGGTCTTCAAAACAAGCCTTCATGTAAGACACCTGTACAAATTTTACTGAGAGAAGTCTCAAGGAAGTGGCAGTCCTAAGTCTAAGATCACCATCAAGTAGTTGAATCCGAACAGGAAACCTACAGAATCATGGGCTTGTCCACAGTATCAGGGCACCTCCTTCCCATCCCACTTCCTGACACTCAGCTTAGGAAAGGCAAAGGCATGGGCAGGTTTACGTGTGCTCTCTCTCTCTCTCCTCTCTCTCTCTCTCTCTCTCTCACACACACACACCTAACTGCAGCATCTGAGGTAGTGAAGAATAACTACAATTAACAATACAGGCTTGGGGGGGTGTAGCTCAGTGGTAGCACACTTGCGTTATCATGAGGCAAGCCCAGGTTCAATACCAGCGCCAAAAACATAAAAGTAAAACAATAAAAATAAGACAGAAACAATTAGCAGTATCTATCAAGTATTGTGTTAACAGCTTTCTTCATGTAAGACTAACAGCATCCTTTTGAATTACACATTATTATTATTATTCCCATTCATGGGTGCTAATATGTTGAAAGTCATGATGGTCCTGATTGAGTGTGCACAAGTGCTGGAAGAAAGGTGACAGGTGGCAGTACTGGGCTGACACTCCTTTACGACCTAAGCTAAGGGATGTGATTAACAGCAGCTGCAGAGACATATGGTGCTGCCTGCTGTAGCTCACTCTCTATCATCTTCCCCAGAACTGCTCTATGCTGCTTAAATATCTGGGAGGAGTTAAAAGCCTTGGAGCAAGGGGCAAATAGAGTTTGCCTGTCTGAATTCTTCCAGAACTAGATGTTCCTGCAGATTTATTCCTTTTTCACTGTCATGCAGAGACGCATATGCTTGTGTGGGGACAGATGCTCCAACCTCGAATTCCCAACACACCTGTAAGCTTTCAAGCTGTCCCTCTTGTCTGCCTGTCTTATTAGCCCCCTCCTTCCCACACCAAATCCCACTCATGACTGACCTTTCTGAGTCCCACACAGCCTGCACATCAGCCCAACGCTGTTGGAAGAGCCTCCTCTGCTCTAGGCATTCTGGGCATGCTTCTCTCTTAGGCAGACAGCTCCTACCTCCGTACTTTAGAGCCATCTGGAGACCTGTTGTCCCTCCAACACAATGTGAAACTCCTACATACACAGTTTCTTTGGATTCCTAATTTTAGCCAGTGTTAAGCAATGTAGGTACACAGAGATGCTGAACAAATGAACCTTCCAGATCTAGCTAGTATTAATAATAAGAGCATCTATAAGCTGTCAGGCTTCTGCCACAAGGCCAGAATATTCAACATGTATTTCTTCTCATCCCGAAAATAAGCCTATAGGGAAGACATCCACCCATGTCACAGAAAAGTAAAGAGACGGAAAGATGAAGTTCACATCTAAGGTAACCATCAAGTAATTGGACCAGAACCAGAAACCTCTAGAATCATAGGCTGAAGCTCTTCTGTGATATCATGGCACCTCCTTCCCATCCCCAAATTCCCATTATAACCAGTTCATTCCTCAGCTGTCTGTCTGTACTGGTATGTCACAGTAGCAACCTTACCCACAACACTTTGATAGGCTTCTAGGTATCTCATGGTAGCCCTGCCTTCCATCTACCACATACTGAGTGTTTGACATACTGAGTTCTTAGGCACAACACCCAGGGACACTGGGGTTTCTCTTGTTACTCTGGGCCACATACTACTTACTCAGCAGGTAGAAAACAATGATCACTAAGAACAAAAAGGGAATGCTGAGCATGGAGGTGCACACCTTTAAGGCTAGCACGGGAGGGGGCAGGGAGGACACATACGCAGAAACAGGTGGATCTCTGTGAATTTGTTGGTCTACAGAGTGAGTTCTGGGACAGCCAGGACTGTTAGATAGAGAAACCCTGCCTCAAACAAACAAACAAACAAAGGGAGGATATCAGTCAAGAAGCTAAACTAAGCAAGCTGAGGTGGAGCAAGGAGGCTGGGAGGCAGGACACACAAAGATGACAAGTAGGCAGATGGGTCAGTAGAGGTGAAGAAAAGTGGTCAAGAGATGCTATCAAAGGAAAAGGCATAAGTAGAAACAAGAAGTCCAAACAAGGAGGCCAGCCCTGGAGACAAAGCTGAGGCACTTGCAAGGGGCTTATCCACAGTCAGAGCCCCAGATTCTCTTCTTTAGCAGTACCCCACCATGAACTGGGAATGTGCTGCAGTAGCAATCTGCTTACAGAGTGAACATGTGCTCACAGACCAAGAGAGAAGGAATCAGTCTCTCTCCCAAGCACAGGGTCACAGATGACCTTAAGGGACTTGACTGTATTTATAGAGAAGGCATCATCTTTTTTATTTGAAAAACTGGGTTCGGCCAGGTGGTGGTGGCACGCACCTTTAATCCCAGCACTTGGGAGGCAGAGGCAGATGGATCTCTGACTCAAGGACAGCCTAGTCTACAGAGTGAATTCTGGGACAGAAAAACCCTGTCTTGGAAACAAACAAACAAACAAAGGAAGGGAAAAGAAAAGAAAAACAGGGTTCATTTTTTTTTTTTTTTAAGGCTGTTTTTAGGTTTTTAGTTTGTACTGCTTTGTTTTTTGAGACAGGAATTTACCATGTAGTGAAGGCTGGCCTTGAACTCACTGTATAGCTGTGTGAGACGCCCTCAAACTCAAAACCCTCTCTTGCCTTGTCTACTAAGGTGCTTAACACATGGGCTTGAACTACAACACCATGTTCTTAGGCGGTTTTTAAACTCCTAGCAAAGGTAAAATATCAACACCCAGCAGTTGAGGACTATTGTCTGAAACAGAGGCTGGTAACCTGACCCACTCTAAACAGGGCTTCCTTGCCTTCACCCATACTTAAGCCCTGTCATTTTGGCTCCCTTCTCCAAAAGCAAGCAATAGAACAGGTAAAGGCCACCTGTGAAAGGCTACCTACCAACCCAATGATACAGGATGGACACAAGAGACAAACTGATATAATCTATACTACTGAAATGGTAAGCCAAAACAGCACGATCTTGGAAATTAACAGAAAGCATTCATTTTTCTTAAGCTAATATGATTTCTTTTGATTCACTCATACCTTAAATGAGTCATTGGACACATGTGATGACTGGACAAAATTTGGCCTTTGACAGAAAAGCCTGATAGAAATGAGCAAAGAGGAAAAGTCAATCTCTACCAAAATGCCAAAGGCCAATGTTAATAAAGAAAAATGCTGATGACTGTGTTCTCATTAGGTCAGAATTTTAAATATAATCAAATCATTCTCAAATGTATAAATAAACAAACAAAGGAAAAGGAACTTTCAGCTCTGTCACCACAGTGAGCTTCCTTCTCATGGCACTATGGCAACCACCACAACAAAACACTCCACTTATTAACACCTTAGCCAGAAAGAGTTCTGTCCACTAAGATGTCTGAGCAAGCACTGTATGGAAAACCCGAGTGGCATAATAATAATGACAATATTAATAATACACCTACACTTATTAATGCTATGTGACAATTCCACCAAGGCCTTCCCAAGAGCAATCAGTAATGATCATGAATGATCACACACCTATAATATAAGGGTCTTACTATCATTCCAACTCTCCAGCTGGAAAACAAGAGAGGCTTAATTAAAGTAGTAGCCTCCCTGCTAGCACAAAGAGCCACTGACAAACATTTGCTTTCTATAGTTTCTGCAGGGGTTGGGGGTGGGCTCTGGTGTCCTGCTTCATTACTCTCTGTCTTCCTCTCTGTCTAACCAGAAGATTAGAGGTTAAAAGATTATTCTAGTTCAAAGCCAGGCATGGCCTTCCAGTACCTGGGAGGCTAATGCAGGAAAGTTACCAAGGGTCTGAGACCAGCCTGGGATACCCAGTTTGTTCCAGGTCAAGTCTTGGCCAAAAATGGAGAGATGGCTCAATGGTTAAGAGCACATACTGCTTTCCCTAAGGACTTGAGTTCCATTCCCAGCACCCACACCAGGCAGCTCATAACAGCCTGTAACCCAAGCTCCATGGGGACCTAACATTTCTGACCTCTGTGGACACTTGCATTCATGTGCAAACACCCACACACATACAGATAATTAAAATAGATCTTAAAAATAAAATACATTTTGCAGAGCATGGTTGTGTACAACTTTCATCCCAACACTTGGGAAATAGAGACAGACAGATGTTTGTGAATTCAAGGTCAACCTGGTGTATATAATGACACCCTATCTGAAATAAAAATCTTTTTTTTTTTTTTTTCTTTTTAGACAGAGTGTCATTATGTAGCCCTGACTGTTCTAGAACTATGTTTACAAACCAGATTGGCCTCTAAGACACAGAGATCTGCCTGCCTCTGACTCTGAGCTCAACTAGCTAAGATAAGTCTTACAACAACAAAGTAATCACATTCATGCCATGAACACCTACCTCTGCTATTTCCTAACCCTCACATGAGTCCCCGGGTGCCACCCTGCCCATAACTCTAGCAAACTGAAGAATGGAGAAACAAGGGCGATTTCCTGCTGTTAAAACAGCTTGTCAAACTTGACAAAGGACACACACATTCACTCACACGCAGACACGCACTCACAGACAAGGCCTGGACAGACACCTGAGTGGAACCTCTGCTTTATTTGTGGTACTAGGTCTACTGGTAATCTTATTTTTATATCTTTCAAACTGTAAATTTGTTACATTGATTCTTTCATAATAAGATATTGTGGTTTTTTGGTTTTATTTAGAGGGGGGAAAGAGTCTGCCTGTAAAATAGATTCTTTCTGAAATCCACTTGTCACAAGGGATGATCCATCATCCCATGTAGAACAGTCTGGAGGCATCAAACATCCCTCTGCAGACATGCAGAAAAAGAATAACAGTTTTAGCCTTGTAACTGTGGGCTTCCTGCATCCTATGGTTCTGACAGTAGCCCTGCCAGTTAGACTCAGGGATGGAATCCTGGCCCTTGCACATCTACCACTGACTAAGCTTCACTGCAGCCCTGGCAGTAACACTGGAGATGACAGCAGGATGTTCGGCTCTAGGAGGGTGGCAGCATGTGGCAGCTGTTTGGTCAGAATGCAGGAAGTGCAGCTTGGCAAAGCCTTCGGATGCACCATCTGCAAGTTGTATGGTGTTGGATCTGACCCAGGGAGATGCCACAGGAAACACATGTAGGAGAGAAAAAAAGCGGAAGCTTAGGCAGATCATCAAACTAAAGCCACAGCTAAGAAAGTGATTATTTTAGGAAGAACTTTTAATTGTCCTTCTATGACCTATTAAATCACTATCAGCAACCACCAACGTCAAGGTAATTTGGGTGGGGCAATGAGGATACAACACAGTGCTAGAGTGCTTGCCTAACATATGCAGAGCTTGGGTCCAATCCCCAGCCCAATTAATTAATTATAATAAAATAAATAAATATTTGCCATTAACCAAAGAAAAACAGTATGTTTCATACTTGCAGATGGAAAGCACTGAATACATTGAAAACCAAAAGGGGCCAGGCATTGGTGGCGCACGCCTTTAGTCCCAGCACTCAGGAGGCAGAGGCAGGTGGATCTCTTTGAGTTCAAGGCAAGCCCAGCCTGATCTACAGAGCTAGTTCCAGGACAGACTCCAAAGCAATGCAGAGAAACCCTGTCTCGAAAAACAAAAACAAAGAAAACAACAACAACAAAAGGGAAAGTTTCTAAGATTAAAAAAAAAAAAGTTGAAAATGGAGAAAACACTGTGGAGTTATAGATTTTTTAAAAAAGCAGGGCCATTAAGATACTGATGCTGAGTAAGTCTGACAAGATGAGTTCAATTCCTGGGGCCTAATGATAGTGCCTGCCTTTAATCCTAGCACTTGGATGAGGCAGATAATTCTCCGACTTTGAGGCCAGCATGAACTACAGAGCAAGTTTCAGGAGAGCCAGGATACAGAGAGAAACCCTGTTCACCCAAGAAACAAGAAAAACAAAGAAACAAAAAACCCAATAAACAAAACAAAAACCATGACAAAAAAAAAAAAAAAATTCATCTAAATTTTGCCTTTAAAGTATGTTTACTACCAGGACTGAAGGAGAATGGCTGTTCTAGGATAAGTTAATTTCTTCTCCACAGTATTTACCCATCAAAATCATCAAATAAGTGATCCGTTTCAAGCTGCTCATGTGGTGGTATACATGAGGCTGAGGCTGAGGCAGGACCAACCCGTCTTGATGTCCAGGTCAACCTGTTCAAGGCTAGCTGGGACTCCATAAGTAGGCACTTTTTCAAAATATACATAAAACAAAATGGTTTTAAGTTCCATGGTGTCTATTTTGTAGACCATAGGCTGGCTGGATGCCTGGAATGCCTGGGACAGAGAGCAGATGCTGAGTGAACATCTGCTGGACTGGAAAACGAGGCCTCTAGAGACTAAAACAGTCACAAGATCCCTGTACCTGCTCAGAAAGTCTCAGAGCAGCAGCTAACAAAAGTCAAGGAGGAAACTGTTATGGAAAGACAGCAGTGAGAAGGCGCTTTAGCCTATTCTGCTAATGAAAATTCCAAGTCGACAAAAATATGGAGAAGAAGGAGACACAGAATCAGACCATCCAAGGTTAAATACACAGGACAGAATCAAACTGTTAGAAATAGAGGGTCATAGATTGTTCCCTTCTCACCAAAGAAATGGTCTTAAGGAAAGACTAGGAAGTAATGTATTTGTTTCCCTGGGGAATAAAAAGGAAATGTACATACAGTTCTTACAACTTTTTTTTTAAAAAATCCTTTTCCATTTCCATCTCTCTTCTTGTCTTTCCTCCCTGTCTTAGTGTTTCTGTTGCTGTGATAAAACCACTTTGACCTAAAGTAACTAGGCCCACCCTTATGGGTCACAATCACTAAGGGAACTCTATGGAAGAAATGCTGCTTCTCGGCTTGCTCCTAATGGCTTGCTCAACCTGCTTTCTTATACCATTCAAGACCATACAAAACAAAAGTTCCTATGGGCCAGGTTGGACCCTGTCACTGCTGGCTCTTTAGGAGACAGTTCTTTGTTCAACAATACTGCTGGGCCTGTGTACAAGGGCATTTAATCCTGCAGGGTCTTGGTTTACATATCTGTAAAATGGAGGACAAATTATATTTTCTTTCCAATCTAAAAAAAAAAAATCCACAAAATAAGTTACTGGTACTATTATTAGTATATTCTAACCAAACACTGACTGAACTCCATGAGCAAGTACATTTTAACCATATTTGGAATGTCATGTCAAAATGGGTAAATGGGTGTTCATGGCAACACTTTGAGAGCTAATACTTTCCAGATTGGTTTTAAAGAACACATAAGCACACTACCACAATGGAAGGCTAGTACTGCCTAGTTGTCCTTTTTGTATAAGCTTCTAGGCCCAGTATATCTAATTATTCAAAATAACCAAAAGGGCTGGGGAAATGACTCAGCAGTTAAGAATACTTGTTGCTCTCACAGAAGACCTGGATTCAGTTCCCAGCACCCAAATTGTGACTCAGAACCATCTGTAACTCTAGTTACAGGGGATCTCTTTTGACTTCCTTGGGCACCAGGGAAACATATGGTACATCTTCAGGAAAAACACTCATACACATAAAATCAAATGAATAAATCTTTTTTCAAATGTCAATGCAGCTTAGCAAAGAACTGGTAAATTTAAAGAATCAGAGCTGTTGCTCAGCATCGCTTTCTAAGCACAGAATCGTCCCATCAGAAGATCAATTACTTTAGCTGTTTGTGCTGTCCGGCCTCTCCCATCACTGTGTCTCCACTGAAGAACAAAGGCTGTTCTGTAGCTTAATAACTGATATGGAGAGATGTACAACATGCATTTTTGATGGAAAAGTCAGCTGAAAATATGATTACTAATATTAATTCCATTTTGGTAAGCCCCACTCACACCCACACATTGTACACATTTACCTAATAAGTAAATTTGCTAATAAGTTAGCGGGTTTTTAATTTTAGAGAGTGTGTATACATGTGTGGGTGTTCACATGCTACAGTGTGGAAGTCAGAAGGCAACTGGTAGAAAATGGTTCTCTCCTTCCACATTATTTGGGTCGGAGGAATGAATTCAGGTCCTCGGGCAACAAGTTCCTTTAGCTAGTACATCATCTCCTCAGCACAAGTTTATTACATGATGGCTAACACCACATCCAGTCATGTCTGCTGTACACTGCCAGGCACTCTGTGCAACATGTGCCTAAGGCTGGGCTAGGGTAGGGATGCTGAGATGTTTCTAGGTATCAGCTATCACATAGTAAGGTAGTCCCAGATTTCTGCCTCTTATACACCTCAACTTTCACAACCACCAGCTTTCCATTTACCACTAACCCTCTGAACAGTTTACAAACATGACCAAAGGTGCCAAGCTATGGTTCTGGATTTTACCTGCCATGGTCACTTAGGAGAACTGATGACAAAACAACTCAGGTTACTTTGGCAGAGATCCAAAAGCTGGAGTTAACTATTATTCTACACTTTAGGCTATCAAATGTAATCCCTTTGGATCACAAGGGGAAAAAAGAGATCTTATTTAACAACTTCATCATCAAATACTTCAGTGAATGCTTTTGAACAGAAAGTGCTGACCCTTGATAGTTTCTATTTTGGCTTACTGAAGCTACCTTTGCAAGTTCCAAGATCTGATCCACAAGCTTATCTCCAGAAGAAGGCATCATTACACTCCAAGGTGTAAAGGTTCTGGCAACTTAGTCATTCACAGACAAGAAAGCTCTAAGAAACTGCAAATTTGCCAACTAGGAAAGGCTGGTATGAAGAAAGAGGCAGTGGGCTGGAGATGTGACTCGGTGGTAGAACACCCTGGATTTTCTTTCCAGAACTGCACAACAGGGGAAAAAGTAATACCAGATGGGATGGGGCCTCTTCAGAGTAGTGTGGCTCAAGGTGGTAAAGATGAAGATCAAAATTAAATAAGATGCACACATACCCCTCAGGACATACAAGAAAGACAGTAAAGTAGGAGGAGAGTAGAAATAGTGGGTACCAGTCTTCACAAAAGTGTTATGAGGCTCCCACTGGGTGAACCAAGAGGGTGTCAGACTTGAAGTTCCCAGCCACATACTCAACACTCTCAGGGCTGCTCATCCATTTCTGGTAGTGTGATGGCTAGCAAAGCTATCTACTTCCAAATAAACTGCTTTCTCACCTCCTCCTACCATTATCTTTTAATAAACCATGCATAGTTGAGTTGAGAACATTATCCAGTATAAATTACAACCAAGATGACAAGCCCCTCACAAGACTGTTTTAAATGCAAAAGCACAAAAGTGCCTTCTAAAAAGACCCAAAAACTATGACCACGGTGAGCTCAGCCACTCACTACCTTTCCTACCACCTCTCAGAGGAAATACAGCAGGGCCTGTGGGCAGAGTGCACTTTCAAATGAAGGAGTTGAGCATTTTTGAACTCTGGCCACACTTCAGAAGACTTCTCACTTGTAGTTTATATTAACAAAACAGGAAAGGTTAAAATCAGTTATCTTTCTACTAGGGTGCTATCAAAGAAAGACAATGAGAAACTGACCACATTACCACTAGGGAATACAGGGAGAGACTGGTGAAAATGGAAGACAACCCTGCCTGTCTATCAAGTTCTGACAGAGGAAGTGGTTTTTATTTGAAAATTAAGACTAAAACTAGGACCCATTTTAATACTGTCCACTAGATGTCTTGATTTCCAGACATATATGCAAACACCGCCAAGGCCCCAGGGATACCTTAACAGGTGAAAAGTGGAAGACATTGGGAGGCAGTGAATTTGGCAAGGCCATCTACCTGCATACTACTGATCAAGCTGCAGAAGTTGGGCATAGTAGTTCTGCCTTTAAGTCTCTGGAGGCAGAAGCAGGCAGATGGATGCTGAGTTCCAGGACAGCCAGGCTACATAAGAGAGAGACCCCATCTCCAAAAAACAAACAAGTAAACTTGCATAAACAGAAAAAAAAAAAAAACACAACCTTCACAAATCCAAAATGAGAAGGTGTCTATTAAAACATAAAAAAGTCCCAGAAGTCTTCAACATGGCTAGGAGTTCTGATAGCTCTAACCTCCTCCCTGTGTCTTCTCATCCTGCTCATCCTGAAAAACAGTCAAAGGGCAGCGTTCCCTAGGCTGTCCAGGACCCCTTGCCTATACCACTCTTCCCAGGTACCTAACATCTTCCCGGTCTTGACTGAAATACCACCTTTGTAGGAATGAAAAGATGCCTCCCCCCCCCACCCACCATTATCTTCTAAATACCATACAATTAACTTATGTATATCGTTTATTCGGTTTCTCATTTTACATAAGCTCCCGGGGAACACGATCTTTGTTCTGTTCACTGATACTTATCACAAGCGTTCAGAAGCGTACCTGGCACACAGTAGGTGCTCAGAAAGTATTTCCGGAATGAATGCACTTCTTGACTAAAACTGCACAGATTGGAAGGGGTGAGCGTGAAATGGGAAGAAGCGGGAAGAGGATTCTCTGGGGAGAGACCGAAAGAGGCCACGGCCGACCCACATTCTCTACAGCAGCTCCGATGGGAGGCAGTGCACCAAGTCCCGCCAGCGGCATCAAATGGCACTAAAGGCGGCAGGATCCGCGACAGACGAGCTCTCAAAATTCACGGAGAAAAGTCCAGAGCAGAGCAGTACCAGGCTGCGGGCTGCTGGAAGAACTCCGCAGGGGTCACGACCACGCAGCCCTTCGGATACCTGAGTCGCCCCGGCCGCAGGACCTCCCGGACTCCCGCTCCCGTCCATAGGCGCGGTGACGAGCGACAGGGCCCTGCCCCAGCACCTGCACCGCCAGCCGCAGGGGTCCGGGCCGCGTCCCTCCCGGAGGCCCCAGGGCATCCAGCCACCTCGCCCCGCCCGGCACCCGGGCAGGAAGCGCCCCTGCCCCGGCCGCTCCACCCGCCGCCGCGCTCGCCCCGCGCTCTCTCACCTCAGGGCGCACATACGATACGAAGGAAGGCTTGGGCGCCTTGGTGCCGCCGCCACCGCCGACTCCCCCTTTCCCCAGCATTCCCCCGCCTGGCGAAGCAGCGACGCGAGGCAGCAGAGGCGGCGGTTCAGCCTCGGGCTTCGGCAGCGGCGGCGGCCACCAGCACCAGCGGCCGGGGCTCCGCCCATCCCTAGGGCCGCGACGGCCGCGGTACAGCCCGCATCCGGCTCCGCCGCTGACACTGTTCGCTCCGCCCAGGTCGCGCGCCCCGCCTACCGACCGTGGGGCCCGCCCAAAGCCCCGGATCAGGCCACGCCCATTCTCTTGTTGGCCGGAACGTCCGAGCGCCTCTCCTGTTTGGCTATCGGAGGCAGAGCCCGCCCTCCGGGCGATCTGATTGGCACGGGGACCTACCTGATTTGCTCTGGCCAATCCTGAGAGCGTTCTCTCCGGGCTTCCCCACGATTGGACAGCGAAAACGTCGCCGTTTGTCCAATGATCCTGCGGTCACCAAGTCGTTGACTGACCAAGTCAGTCAGTTCTTCAAAGCTCCTGCTTTATTAATTTGCCAGCCGCTTTGAAGTTCAGCGTCCGAGAAGCTTGCTGAACAGGATCCCATCGTAGAAGCTTCAAATCCACATCGACGATGTTCAGACTTTAACTTTAGACAAAAGAGAGACACAGAGCAGACAGAAACTAAGTAGTAGACTGAAGTGACCATAAAGTGTTTTGTCACTCCAGAGGCAGAGGCAGGTGGATCTCTGTGAGTTCAAGATCAGCCTGGTCTACAAAAATAAGTTTCAGGACGGCCAGAGTTGTTACACAGAGAAACCCTGTTTCCCTATCAGAAATAAACAAAAAACCCACAAAATGTTTTGTCAACTTCAAACTTCTTTTGTTCGTTGCTTTGTTTCTAATTGGTAAGATATCAAAAGCCCTTAAGATTTATCTAGTCTCAAAAAATAAAAAGATTTATCTAGTCTCCCAAGTTATGGTCAAACTTCTAATTTTACGTCAAGATTGCAAATAAAACACACACAGTTCGTTTAAATTCCACCTTTGGGGCACCTGCCTCGCATGAGCAAGACCAAAGTGAATTCTGCCTCTGGAGTATTGCGTTAGACAGAAGACTGGATGCAGTTCGCTACAAGTCAATCTACTGGGACAAGCCAAAAAACATTTGCAGTTAAATTTTCAAGTGCCAGGCACCTTGCTGAGCATTAGTCTAACCAGTAGGCTTGGTTTGTTTGTTTGCTTGCTTTAAATCCCAGCTGAGTACGACTCCTTCCCAAAGCTCTCTGATATAAAATATAATTGAGAAAGTAAAGTGGGGGCGGCAGTGCACACCTGACATCGCAGCACCAAAGAGGCCAAACAATTAGATTATTAATTTGGACTCAGACTACTTTGGAAGTTTCAGGTCAACCTGGGCTACAAATAAGACCATCTCAAAAACTAGCAAAAGATTAACTGAATTCCTCCAGATCGGTTCCCAGGAAGAAGTCAAGGGGCCCCCAGTTCAGTTGTGAGAATTTACCAGAAAAATTCTATTGTTTTAGTTTTCAACATCTGGCACAATCCATGAACAGAAATACTGGCTTTTGATGGAAAGTTACCAAGCAAGTGTCCCTCCCTTCATGCCATCGTGCATTAAACTTTACATTATTACCCTGATCTTTAATATCTGCTGATAGTCAAGCCCAGTTGTAGTTTGATGCTGTAATTTTCACACTACCTCTAGAGCTATACACTTCTCAGGAATTAAAGCCAACAAATCAGAGTTTTTTAAATACCAAAAAGCCAGTTGATTTGCCATCTGCTGGATGTGCCCTCCCCTTCCCCTTTCCACTTCATATGTTAGAACATAATCCCATGTGATACTGTTAAGAGATGGGGCTTGAATTAAGTCTTGGAATGTCCTTGTTACAGAGATCAGAGGGTTCTGGTTAGCCTTTCCCCATAAAAGGGCTCAGCAAGAATGTGTCATTGTTGAACAGGGGCACTCCTCCCACTTTGGAATCTACTGATGCCTTGTTCTGGACTTCCCTAGCCTCCACAACAGTGAGGAGCAACTTTCTATTATCTATAAATTATCACCTGTGAAGTACTCTATTACAGCAGTAGGCAGAGACTCATGCTTCCAGAGTCAATTTTCACTCACTGATAAACACTGGGGGTTTTAAGTGTGTGTGTGTGTGTGTGTACTCATGTGTGGGTGCCCATGGGGATGTCTTGTATTCCCTGGGGCTGGAGTTACAGGCAGTTATAAAATACCCAGTGTTGGTACTTGGAGCCAAATTCAGGTCAAGAGCAAATGCTCCTAATTCCTGAGCCATCTCTCCAGCCCTGATAGGTAATCTTGATTGTCAACTCTGGAATCTGGAATGAACAACAGACACACCCATCAACAGGTCTCTGAGGGCATTTCCAGAAAGCCTCAACTCAGGCGAAAAAAACATCCCTCAAGAGCAGGCTGACCTCAGAGCAGGTGGCCCAAATATAAACACCCAGAGAATGTCAGTGCAGCTCCCTTGCCTGTCTTGGTTCTGACTGGAGAGTGTGGCTGACCTCGTAGCTGCAATTGTTGTCATCCTGCACTGACATCAGGTTCTAACCTGGACCTGTGGCTCTCCAGGAATCTCCCAGGCCTTCGGCACCACACTGGGACTGCTGAGGTGTGCAGCTCCTTGGATTGAGATGCTATCAAGGTTCTCAGCCTCTCCAGACAGCCATTGTTGGGCCACACAGTCCATATCAATTGTCAGCCTTCCTGGTAAATTCCCTTTTAGTATAATTGGTTCTACTTATCTAGTCCTACCTATCAGACATACTTTCTTTAATTAAGGGACAGTAAGAAAGGGAATAAGAGTGGAAAACAAACTAAAAACAGTTTCTATCTTGCCCTTATGGTTTTCCAGCTGCAAGCATAGTTTTATCTTTAGCGTGTGGGTCAAATCTCATGAGAAGAGTCATCCCCCCTAACTGAAAAACCCATCCTACTGAGGTCAAACTATTCTTTATCTATTGGTAAACAGCTGGGCCTGGAGACGACTCCGCAGATAAGAGCACTTGCTGCTCTTCCAGAGGACCCAGCACTTACATGGTATCTCACAACCACCTATAACTCCAGTTCTAGGGGATCCAATTGCATTTTCGGGCCATATAGGGCACAAACACACGCGTGGGATCCATCAAAACAGGTGGAGGCAAAACATTCATATAAAATTAAAAAATAAATATTTTTAAAGGAACACACAGATGGTAATTTGGAAATTGTCAAATGATTTTATTTTCATCTAAGAGTTAAAGGGTTAACCTTTTCTCCCCTTGTCATCCTAATTTCTCAGTGGCTTTGAAACAGGAACATATCTTAGCATGCCTAGCACTAAACACCTGACACATGCTCCTCCCAGATGGCACCACACTTGATTATGGCACACAGCTGCATGAAGCTTAGCCATTGACATTTCTTCCTCTCTGGAATTCCCTGATGCAGTCCATTTATGTCTCCTTCACATTCAGTAAATTCAGTAAATATTTGCACTTGAATGGGTGAAGTTGCTTTATGTGAACAACAGATCAGTAATCAAGGAAGCAAAATACACAAACGTTTCTGTATATATACATGTGTGTAGAGGCCAGGAGTCATTCTTGGGTGTTATTTGTTGGGTACCACCCACCTTGTTTTTAGAGACAGCATCTGTAACTGGCCTGGAGCTTGCCAAGTGGGCTGCATTAGCTGGCCAATGAGACCCAGGCTCCACCTGTCTCTGCCTCTTCTTTTTGCTGTTGCTGTTTTGTTTTTTTCTTTTTAACTTGTGTTCCTAACAATAATTTCTCCAACTGAATTAACTTCCCAGGCTTTGTGTGTATGATTTCGTGACCACTATCCACATTTCAACTTTACCAAATTGTCTGGTGTCTTCAGGCTTCTTTCTTTATCCTGGACGTTGAGGCAGGAAGATCACAAATTTAAAGACAGCTGTGTAACATAGCCAGACATAGCCAGCCAGCCACAGAGGGAGATTTCTTATCTTCTTGCTAGAACGAAGAGTTTTTCTACTCTCCTCTGGATATGATGAAGCATTTGACAGTCAGTAGGTGTCAGTGGCGAATGCCTTTAATCCCAGCATTCAGGAAGCAGAGGCAGGCAGATCTCTATGAGTTTGAGGCCAGCCTGGTCTACAGAGTGAGTTCTAGAATAGCCAGGGTTATACAAGGAAACCCTGTCTCAAAAAACCAAAAAGAAAATAAAAGAAGTAGTAGCAGCATTTGGATTCTTCATCTTAAAGCATTGTAATGAACATAGTGAAAAAGTACCTTTTAGTCAAGTAAAACTAGCTTAACCAGGAACCCCAGTACACCAGAACTCAGTGACACTGCTCACTCAAGATAACCAGACACAGTCCTGTAAGCTAGTGACAGTATATAAGCAGAGGTCAAGAGCAAACTGTGCTCTGCACATCTGGAGAGACATCACCTTGATCTGCCCCGTGGTTGCAGAGTCTCCCCCAGGATCCTGACCCTAGAGTCGGAGACTTCTGGTAGAGACTGGATCTGACCTTCAGCTAAGATATATGTCTTAGGCTTAGGACTAGAGTCAAGAATTTAGTGTGTGAACCTAGTGAGATGACCCTCAGCATAATAAAATATAACTTGTTATACTAACCATGGGTGTCTACCTTTTTGCTCATGACAGGACAGCCTACTGGAAATGTTTAATTTTTTAAAAATGTTTTCTGTTGTGCTGTCCAGGCTGGTCTCAAACTCCTTGGCTCAAGCCACCAACTTCTGCAATAGCTTAGACTACAGTAAGGGACCAACACACTCAGCTCAGTTTTTTGATCACAAAATATACAGCCTAAGCTGCTCATATGGTTAGAAGCCTAATGAGTCTCCTTATTGTATACTGCCTTCTTCAAGCCAGTGGCTTGTTTTATTCATTAAAAAAAGGTTGGCCAGTGGTCCATTGTGACTCACTCCAACCTGTCTAGTGCAGAGGATTCTTGAGAACAGTATGCTCTCCGTGTCCTTCACAACAAGGCCAACACTAGCCACTGAGTGCTACACTGCTAAGCAAATCCACAGCAAGGATCAGAGGCACAGGGGTTCTCACTAGCTGTGGATGTGAGGATAGATTGAAGAGGCAGGAGATGGCAATTCTATAGTCCCTATTAAACATTTTCTTCAATGTAGGCATTATAGCTCAGCTCAGATAGAAAGGTATCCTGGCAATTGGGAGCCAGGGAATACCACAAAGTCACACTGTAGGATACAAAGGACACCCTGGCCCTGAGACCAGAGCCAAAGAAATACACCCTGCCCCTAACCAACTCAAGATTTGGAATGTACCAGTTTTTGCGCATGAAAACCAACCAATCCTGGAGCACAAAATCTAACCCATCTCTGAGCTTGCTTTAAGCTCAGAGATCCTACTAATTCCCACCCTGAAAATCTTCACCCTGGAAAGCTCCATTCCTAAGAAACCCTATGTACACCCTGTTCAGTTTAGGACTACCTTTTTCCACCCTGGCAGAGGCAGCCACTCGACTAGATCCTTCCCAATAAATCTCGACTTTCTTTTGCCAGAGTGGAACAGAGCTGCAACAACTCTTGCCAGAGCCAGAGTGGAGCAGGAACCAACCAGAACTGTGATACTGTGGGTGGGGAAACTGTCTTGCTGGAGCATACTTGTTCTACCTCAGAGAAGCTGAGCAGCCCTGTAACACTTCTGAGCAAAGCTTTAACAACCTTGCTGTGGGGGATAGGGGAGCAAAGTTGTTATACTTGCATTAGGGAAACCTTTCCTAGAGCAAGGACCTAACACTTTGCTGGGGAAACTGTCATGCTGTCCACCCTACCCCACCCCCTCTGGATAACTTTCACTTCAAAGCTGTAGGTATTCCTTGGCTTCCAACTGCCAAGATACATTCCCTTCAGAGCTGCTTCCAACTGCCAAGATACTTTCCCTTCAGAGCTGTAACACTTACAGGTATTTCTTGGCTTTCCACTACCAGGATATCTTTTCCTCCAGAGCTGTAACACTTACAAACAGAGCACAACAAACCTCACGCAAGAGATTTATCGGGAGGGAAAAAACCAGGAGGGTGGCTGCTTCCGCTTAAGTGAAAAACAGCAGAGAACTGGCAGAAAGCAAGACTTTTATGGAGTTCCTTGGGGATGAAGGGTTTGGGAGAAATTTTTCAGGGTGAGCTTTCCAAGGTGGAGATTGGTGGAATTTCAAGTCCAAGAGATTGGGCTTTTTACTCTATAGGGTGGGGGCAGGGTCCAGCCGTGAGAGCAGTTAGAGTGTTGGAGGTCTTTGCGGGAGGGGTTAGCCACTCATGTGGCTTGAAGGGCTCACAATGAGGAGGTCGGGAAGGAGATGGTTCAGCAACTAAAAGAGCATTGCTGCTCTTGTAGAGGATCAGTGTTTGGTTCCCAATGGCCTTGCTGGGTAGCTTACAATAGCCTACAACTCCATTTCCAGGGAACCCAACACCCTCTTCTGGCCTCCATGAGCACCTGCACACACATGTGCACAATACATACACAGAAATACACAAACACATACACAAATGAAAAATAAACCTTTTACAAATTGTCTCAAGAACTTCAATTCTAAAAATGTCTTAAATAAATGATAATAATAAATGTGGTGGTGCTCTGGAGCCTGTCCTGGAACTTACTCTGTAGACCAGGCTGGCCTCAAACTTATAGAAACTCACCTGTCTTTGCCTCCTTAGTGCTGGGACTAAATGCGGGAGCCACCAATGCCTGGCTATCTGTTTGTTTTCTAATGGGAAAGAGAAAAAAAGAATTTGAATTTGGGGAGGTGGGGAGGATCTGGGAGGAATTGCTGGAGGCAAAACAACCAAAATATATTGTATGAAAAAAATGTATTTTCAGTAATATAAGCCATATAAGATTAGCCATTTTATAGTAATTCAAATAATTTGGATTTAAGTAAAAAGCAAGGGCCTTCATGAAGACACTTGTACTCTGTACGCATTAGCATAGATTAAGGAAATCAGGAGTTGCAGGTCTCTTGGCTAAATAGGGAATTTCAGCCAGTCTGGACTACCTGAGACAAGTGTCCCCTCAAAACCAACCAACAGCCAAACAAAAACAAAGAGCTATAACAATGTCTCACCACTTTCTGTCTCTGCTTGTCTAGGCATAGTTCCCCTAACCATCCTCTCCAACAAATCCCGTTCCCAGCGTCAACAGGGCTTATGACAGCTCCAAGTCCTTTCACCCTCCTGAGGTGTCTTTTTTCTTCTCTCCCTTCTCCTTTCCTCCATCTTATCATCAAGGTCTTACTACGTAACCCTGGATGGCTTGGACTGTAGCATGTAGATTAGCTAGCCTCAAACTTGCAGACCATCCTCCTGCTTCAGCTTTCTTCATCCTGCCCTGCTGAGGCTTCATGATCCTTCCGTCCAACACAGTCCTCACTGTATTGAATACTCCCTGAGAAGCCTTCTGAGGACGCTTCGGGATGAGGAAACTGCGCCCTCTACAGGACTGACTAAAACATGTTGTGCTAATCTGATAGACTGGACCAGGTCCTGCTGATTGCCTCCCAACTTGCTCAGTACCACACAATATCTCCTCTGAACACATCTGCTGTGGTGTAACCACATGAAACTTGTAGTACAAACTTAGCCTAGGTCAGCTTTAGGGCACCCCAGGAGTTACAGAACTGAACAGTCTTCACCCCAGCTTTCAGAGAAGGGTGTCACAAAGTGGAGTTGGAGCTCACTGGCATAAAGTCCTGAGTGTGACTCCCATAAACCAGCCATGATGGTGCAAGCTTGACCAGCTCGATGTCTGAGGGCATTCATGAGGCCAGGGTGGTGGAAACAGGAAGATCACCGGGACTTGCTGGCTTCCAACTTAGCTGAGAAAATCTGGCCCTGGGTTTTCTCCACCAAAGTGGAAAAAGCAGAGACTGGAAGAAAAGGACCCTCAGCCAGGTAGTGGTGGTATACTCCTTAATCCCAGCATTCTGGGGGCAGAGGCAGGAAGACCTCTGTGAATTCAAGGCCAGCCTGGTCTACAAAGCAAGGTCCAGAACAGCCAGGGCTACATAGACAGACATTGTCTCAAAAAGCCAAGGAAGAAGAGGGAGGCATGGAAGAAGGAAAGAGAGCGAGAGGAAGAGAAAGGAAGGAAAGGAAGGAAGGAAGAAGAAAAAGATACCTAAAGTTATTTGGCACACGAATACATAAATAAATAAATAAATAAATAAATAAATAAATAAATAAATTTTGGTCAGGGCTACACAGAGAAACCTTGTCTCGACCCCCACCCCACCAGCCTTAGCGCCATCTTCCTTGACTCCTGCTCCATGAGAGCAAAATGGAGGAAGAAGCAAAAACGCAAGCTGCAGAGGGCCAAAGTAAACCTTGGCTGGTCCACCCAGAGAGGCTGAGGAGCAGAAGTGAGGGATGCTGAAGGCTGGGACATGATGCTGGTACAAGCTGTTGGGCTGTGTGCTACTGTCGGCGTGAGTCTCTATGGACCTGGACCCTCACCATCTGCTCACAGAGACACCAACCTCCTCGGAGACTTGCCTGCCTTCCTTACAACCCAAACAGTCCCGCTGGCCCTGGCCCTGCAGCATTCTGGATTCAGCCTGTTCTCTTTGTGGCCTGTGTACAATAAACCATCTTTCTCGCTGTTTCAGAAGAATCGAGAGAGAGAGAGAGAGAGAGAGAGAGAGAGAGAGAGAGAGAGAGAGAGAGAGAGAGAGAGAGGACCTCTCCCCCCAAATCCCAAAATGTCTTTAAAATGCAAACAAAACTGATTAAAAAAAAAAAATCAATCTTCCCAGAATCCCACTGAAAGTCAAGACCACCTCAGGAGCCATTAAAGACAATGTGTATCTGAATAAAGGCAACTTTAATGTGAGTTCATTTTTAAGTCCTCCTGTGTTTTCTTCACCCTTCTGCCTGGACTAAATAGAAGCCGAGGTGATGGGAGATGTCATTCTGTATACGTTTCTCATACTGGTTAATGAATAAAGCACTGTTGGCCAATAGGAAAGCAAGATAGGCGGGACTAGGAGACAAGGAGGATTGGGGAAGTAGTAGGGAGGAGTCAGCATGGAGAGACTGGAGAGAGCAGACACTTGGCCTCACTCTTCGGTAAGATGAGACCACGTGGAAACACTTAGATTAATAGAAATGGGCTAATAATTAAGACAGAGCTAGTTGATAAGAAACTAGTAACAGGCCAACAGCATTATATCAAATACAGAGTCTTGGTGTGTTATTTGGGGCAGGCATGGCAATGGGACCAGCGGCGGGGGGGGGGGGAAGCTTACTTGTAACACTGGGGGGTACCCAGGACCCTGTCCAGTATGGAAGCATGGGGACACAGACCCAGGTGCTTGTTTGTTTCCTGGAAGGGGAAGTGCTCTATTCCCTGGATGCTCACTGGTGTGGGGGGGTCCCCATCACCCTTTTCTGTCCCAGTGAGCCCATGGGCTTGGTGAGCATGCCAAGGTACAACCAAGCCATCATCTTTTGGCTTATGCTGATTCCTTGAGTAGATGTGTCTATTTCTTGTTTCCTTAAGTAGGTGTGACCAGCAGATATGGTGACTCTCTTCCCTGATTACCTTCCTTGTCTCACTTGAGGACCATGGGACAACTAGGAAGACAGGCAAGTAACTGAAAACCATGTCACCCTTCCAAATCTTCTGTTGCCCACACAAACTCCCACACAGGGGAGCTGGGGTCAGGCCTCCTCTTCTCTTTCATGCCCCCAGTCCTGGGGGAAGGCTATGAGGCAAGTGGCAAATGCAGGGGCAGGGTCCACCCTCACTGTGTGCATGTATATGCACAAAGTGCACACAAAGGGAGAGCTGACAGGAGACAGCAGCCCGAAAAGCCTGTTCTTTTCATGGCTCTTTACTTAAATGTCTCTTGATTCCTTCCTGGATGATATAACTCAAGATCCTGTATCTGGCCAGGCGATGGCGGTGCTCGCCTTTGATCCTAGCACTAGGGAGGAAGAGGCAGGCATATCTCTGAGTTCGAGTCCAGCCTGGTCTACAGAGCAAGTTCCAGGACAAGCTCCAAAACAATACAGAAAAAGATCCTAGAAAGGCTGTACAGGAAGGAGGGGTCTCAAGTGATGAAGATTTGCACAATGTAGTGTTCTTATGTGTCATCCAATTACATGAATGCTGTCTAGCACAAGATAAAAATAAATGTAAGTGGTACGATGGGCCATGGGAAAATGAGGAACCAGTCATCCAGCTATCTATTCTCTTATTTGACAGAAGTTGGACCCAGAGAACCTATTTTCTCTTCCAAGTTAGAGACAGGGTTTCTCTGTATAGCAGGCTCACCTCAAACTCACAAAGATCTACTTTCCTCATGCCTTACAACTGCTGGGATCAAAGACTTGTGGCACTGTTGCTTGGCCTCTCTCTCAAGTTTTGTTTGAGAGTAGACACAAAATTTGCAAGTCTGAAAGCACAGTGGGAGGAAGAGCCAAGACGGTTTGGAGTTTAAAGATCCTAAAAGGAAGCACTGGCAGCTTCCGGGTCAGGAGAACCTTCTCGGGTAAAATGTCACATGTTGCCCTGACTCCTGGGGATTTGATCTTTGCTCAAAATGCAGTCAGGCCTGTTTTGAGTTTGGCTCACCATCCCACTTCTGAAAACTTTGTGAGCTTATTGTTCAGACAGTTGTAGAAGAACACAGTGGTCGAGGACACCCTCATATCCCCATTTCCTGTTAGAAAGTCACCTGTTCCAAGGTTGAAAATGCAATTTTTGGCAATTGGAATTGTCTTTTATCAGCCAACACTGAGAATCACTGAGCAGCAATGCAACCTCTCTGTGTTTTTAGCACACTAGCTTTTTGGGTGGAGGCCTGTTAATGATCAGCCACTTTCTGGCTCCTTACCTTTCTCCAGAACACTGAAGTCTATTCACCATTCATCCACCTGGCCTCAGGAACATGTTCTCAGGGCAGCCAAGGAAAGCAGGCAATGCTGAACTCTGCAAATATCTCACATAGGCCACAGAAATCAGAACAGGAAGAGCATGGGGGGGGGGGGGGCAAGTTTCCACTGCCTGTGAGGAATCAGCTGCAGAGGAAAGTTTGAAACCACATGCCATTGGAGAAGTAATCCATTCGTGTGTAGAAAGAAGGCTGTCTGCTCTGCTTTCTCTTGCTCTCATTTCAGTAAGGAAGCACTGTTCACCTTTTCCCACTTCAAAGAAGACGCCCCCCACCCAAAAAGACACACTTCACATAGGCCAAGAGGCCGGAAAGAGCAAATGTGTAGAGAGATGATGACAAGGACTTGGCTCAAGGTTACACTAGGGTTACACTGGGAGACACAGATGAAAGGACTAGTTTTAGACACATCTACAAGCCTTATAATATCATACAAGGAAGCCTGGGAGAGTGGTAACCATGTTCAGACGGGTACTTTCTCTGTAAGGGGCTCCTCTTGGCTGGCATCTGGAATTGCTCAGCCTTGGGGAGTTTGTGAATTCAAACACTCCCTGGAGCTGCAACATTTTACAGACCTGTAATGACTCTTGAGAGCATCCCACTGCTACTGAGAGTTTGAACCTCTTTGATTTACATCTGCAGCATGGCAACCTGTTTTGTTTTATCCCATTTTAAAGCTATTAGTCCCAACTTGTATACTTCATTGTCTGCTTACCTCATTCTTGGAGAGGACAAGAACCCACAAACTGTCCTCTGACTTCCACACACAGTAATAAAATAAATGTAAGGAATTAATAATTTTGCAAACTTACTGAATATACTTAATTCTTTAGGACAAAATCTTTGATGTACAGTTGGTGAGTCTAAGGCTCTCTGTATTAAAAAATAAAGATGCTACCTGAAGCTGAATATGGTAGTGTATGCCAGTTATGCCAGTACTTAGAAGGCTAAGGAATAAAGATCATGGGTTTGAGGCCACAGCTAGTTACAAAACAAATTCCAGGCATTATGCACTGGACAGTGAAACAGTCCAAAGGTACAGCTGTAAGAACTAAAATAAAGGTGATAATAGTAAGGTAGATTGAGCTGGTATTCATCAACTTTGGCCTGGTCTACAGAGTTCTGAGAGAGCCTCCAAAGCTACTGAGAAACAGTCTTGAAACACGAACAAAACAAAGAGATCTTGGTATTGATAGCTCAGACCTTAATATTTCCTTCTGTTTTTTTGAGATCACAGGCTCTCCATGACTCCTGGCAACAGCATGATATTCAAGAACTCTCGGAGATGGCCCAGTATTGAGGTGTGCCAGAACCATAAGTCATTGCAATTTACAAGTAAAGCTGTTTGGGCAAAAGGTATAGTTTATGACACCCTGCACCTTCCAATGCCACTACAATGAACATGTGATGAGGCAGCAGAGCAGCAGAGTGAACTGGAGACGCAACAGCTGTGACTGGTGTGAGCAAAGGCAGCAACTGGTAAGAGGAGCAGGCCATTGGTCAAGAGGGATTAGAGATTTTTTTTTTTTTTTTTAATTTAAATTTACTTTCTTTTGGGGGGAAGTTACAAGGGCAGATGTGGAAGGCCTAGGAAATGGCTAAGATTGGGGTATATGTCAAATTCCCATAGAATCAATAATTATTTTTAAAAAAATATTCATTTGAAGGAAGAGCTTAGAGTACCTCTGGAGTGATCTGACAGAAAATAAGCTGCCTAGGTGTTTTCCCAGATTCAGGCAGGAAGCCACATGGAGCTTGATGAAGCTGTGTGGTCCAAGGGGGGGGGGGCAATTTACACATTGAGATAGCAGAATTTGGCATCCTGGCACAACAGTTACCATCATGGAGGTTTGAAACAAGTGTCACTGATGCTGGACAGTATAGCAGGGTCAGATTCCCTACATGGGACCCCTCAGTGGGCTGTGCCGGAAGCCAGGAAGGTGAGATCCAAGTGACATTCTAGGGTTTCCGATACCATAAATGTGGGAAGTCCACTGAGGGAAGCTCTACATTGAAGGGGGTGGACTGAGAAAGAAGCCATGTAAACCATGATTGGCAAGGTGCAGGGGAATAGGGCTGCCCAGTCTGATCACATCATGACACACACAACTTGGACACAGCCTTATTTTTGATATGAAGTAGTCTGTGGCTCCCCACAACACTGGTTCCCAACTGATGGCACCATTTCGGGAGGTTATGAAACTTTTAGGAGGATAGGGTCTAGGATGACAAAGTCTTGTCTCTGCATCCTGCTCTTTCTGCCAATATGTGGAGTTCCAGCCTCACCCTTCTGTAATGAACCCACCTGCTGCCACACCTTCCCCACCAAAATGGTTACCCTCTAAAACTATGAGGTAAAAACCCTTCCTCTTCTTAAATTAAAAAAAAAAAAAAAAAAAAAAAAAAAAAAATCTGGATATTCAAATACCCATAGCAAAAATACAAACATAAAAAATAAAGGTGTACTGAAGTCATACAGACACTATTAAACCTTCAAGAATGCCCAGAGTCTTCTATTCTTTAGTCTGGGGGATGGTTCTAACCTTAGAAAAATGAACCAATATGGTGGCGAAAATTTAAAAACTTTCAGAATTATGTGACCAGCCAACATACATTTGGTGGGAGTAACACATCTATACACAGTATATATTAATATGGTTTTACTGAAATGTAAGTAGTATCAAGGAACAGGTATAGTCATGAAGTCTACTACATAATACAATGAAGTCATTATATGAATTTAAATTTTTATTTCTTTATCTCACTGTAGTGCTGTGACAACAAAACAACATCTGTGTACCAGAGCATACATACATCAACAGTAAGATGTAACTTCACATTACACCACTGCTAAGGGTATTAGCATTTTATATGAGACATAAGCATGTAAGATGGCCACACCAAATAATTTTCTGTTTTTTTTCCTTAGATAATCTTATTTTTTAAAATCAGTAATACTTTATCAATCTCACTGTTAATAGACCTATAAATGATCTGGATGATGGGATGTGTGGGGATCATTCAACTGTGTTACGCTGTAAGAGCTGTTAGAGTAATTGCACACACATTAATAAGGAACTGTCACCATAATTAAGGGCTAGTTATTGTTGCACAATGATAAAGTTCTTTTGAAAACAATAGCTCACTTATATGTGAAAAATGCCCTTTCCACTTGTACAGAAGAAAAAGTATTCAGAAAGTTATTTTTGGCCTTGCTATGTCAAAAAGTCAACTGTACAAAGATCTACGTGTTAAACCTAAAATGATAATTTTAAAAGTCTATTAAAAACAAAAATGTCATGCATTTTATTATCAGTTATGCAGAGGCTTTAAAACTGTTGCAAGACCATATAGTATATATTAGCTTTTATAATGCTAATGCACAACTATCAGCAAACTTGATTAGATTAACGAATTTGTCTTAATTACACCTTTATATATCACACTAGATAGACAAATGCCACAAGATCTGCAGAAACACCCAGTTCTGAGCACTCAAATGGCAGGGTAGCTTTTTGTATTGTAATCCTTCACATAAAGAAAAACAAAAGGAAAAAAAAAAAAAAAAAAATCCTGCAGTTTCACGTTACCAAAAACAAAACAAAACAAAAAAACGTAACTTACAACTAGTGTCAAAGCAAACAAAACTTCTAAATAAAAGTATCAAAATACATGGAGCAACTGAAGCACAAATTCTGCATTAAATACAGTAAAGATTTAATAACACAATGCACTAGTTAAGTAAAGGACACAAAAATACAGGGAGCAAGGGCAACCAGTAAATAAAATCAAAATAATGGGGAAAAAAAATGCAACCACTATTTTTGCCCTATTGAATTTATTTTTTGGTCTTTCCATCCATATAATAATACCTAACACTGTACATTAAGTTTTTTAATGTCACAGAAAAACTTGGTTCTTCTATGAAACTCTTTATATTCTTGATAAATTTTTAAAGTAGACATTATTATGAATGGAAAACAGCCAATAAACCTGCACCTATTTTTAACACTGAAGATTTACAGAAACTTTTTAAAAGTTATCATAATCCTTCTTGTCTTTTTTCCCCTCAGCTTCAAATCCGTCTACTCCATCACTATCCCTTCTCCGTTTCCTGTTGTTGTGGATGTTAAAACGTTGATTCATTTGTGGTAATGGATCCATTCCTAGAACCTTGTGTATCTGACGGAATGCGAGGAGTCTCAGGGCAAACTGCAGAGTTAGAATATAGAATTAATTTAAGAAACAAACATTCTAAAATTTGCACTTCACATTTATTTATTTATTTATGTGCATATTTATGCCACGATCAGAGTACAACTTGGGGGTCATTCTCTCCTAACCCTGTGTGTTCTAGGAACCAAAGCTCAAGTCATCACAGGAACATGGATTCTTATTAAGTTTAGTTCCCTACAAAATGAGACAAAAAAAGAAACATCATTGAGTTACATCTCTAATCCCTTGAGGATCATTTAATTAGTTAGTTCCTCTTTGGGGTACAGTGGCTGGGAAGGAAGAGATTAGTTTTGTAAATGTTACCTTGATAAAAGTATGTTGCTCAAGTGGACACAACTATAGGAAGTGATTAGAGTAATGAACAGAGGGTCCATCTGACAAATTAACTTAAAAAAAAAAAAAAATCACTAAATGGTCAAAAAACTGTAGGCTAGCCTGGCCAACACTGGAAGGCCTAGTCTCAAAGGAAAAAGAAAGAGTGACACAAAAGCTCTCTCAAACCAATCACCGAAACAAGAGAAAAACAAGAATGAAGGTGAACATTACAGAAGAAATGCAAACATAGTGTGGCTAGAGAGAAAGAAGAAAAACACTAACATGAGCCAACGTGACAACACACAAAACTGAGACCCTAAAAATAACACTGGTATACTGTAGAGCTACTTGGATTTCACCAGTTATGCATGTGCTCATTTATGGAGTTGGACATACAAGGCTGAGATCCTACTGTATTTACAGCACTTCATAAATTACTGAACTACATCACCACCTAACGGGGCTCCTCCTCTAGGAGGAGGAGCCACCTTTCTTACTCCCAACTTCTCTGCAGTCCTCCTCTTTACCTTGTAACTTCATGGATGCCATATAAACAGGGAAGTTATAAAATCAGTAACTTCTTCACTTTTTGGAGAGGAGCTTTTTTGAGAAAGGGTCTCTCAGCCCCAGCTGGCCTTTTTCAGCTCTCTCCTGCCTTCATCCATTTCCCTAGTGCTCAAGAGTACAAACTTGTGCTGCCATGCCTAGGCTCCTTCACTTTCAATAAAGGCTAAAATTTTAGGGCCAGGCAGTGGTGGCTTATGCCTTTAATTCCAGCATTCAGAAGGCAGAGGCAAGTGGATCCCTGTGAGTTCGAGACCATCATAGTATACAAGGGCAAGTTCCAGGACAGGCTCCAAAGCTATACAAGGAAACCCTGTCTCAAAGAGAAAAAAACAAAACAAAATAAAAACACAAAAAGGAAATGGACATCTTATGAGCCTGAAGCCTGTAAGATATGCACAATGCTCTTATACCACCGTTCCTCTCCTAGTTCATCTTCTGGTATTAACAATTTAATCCTGGCACCTCCTTCAAGACAGGGTTTCCCTGTATAGCTTTGTATCCTGTCCTGGAATTAACTCTTGCAGACCAGGCTCAAATTCACAGAGATCTGCCTGCCTCTGCCTCCCAAGTGCTGGGATCAAATACGTGGGCCACTAACACCCACCCCAAATTATTTTTATTAGTACAGACAACAGCTCAAGTCTAACAACTCTTGTTTACCTTGGAATAGAATATCACCACTACTAGACGGTACATCATTTCTTCTCAAATTCAGTATATTCTAGATGATCAAAGCAGCTACCAAAATTTTATAGAAAACTCATTAAGCCCATTTCCCCCTAATTGATAACAATGATGATATTATATAAGATTTATAAATCATGTGCTGATTGAGATGGCAGAGTTGACATAAAATGCAGGGAAGTCTGACTCTAGAGTCCAGTCATTCTCAATATAAAGAACAGTGCCGAGAAAAGGCAAAAGTTCAATAGTTTCTAAAACGCAGTTCACTCCTGCATAGCCAGAGACTTCTGGACAATCCTGACATATAACCTAATTGCCACACTTAATGAGGTGTTGAGGTGTTTAATGTTGATTTTTTTTGGTGGTATATATGAAGTATATACACAAAATTATGTAATAATCAGATTCCATATAATGAAAATATTTAAAATACTATCAGTGAAATTTAAGGTAAATCCTTTTTTGTTTATTTTTTTAGAGACAGGGTCTCATTGTATAGCCCTGGCTGATCTCAGACTTACAGAGATCTGCTTGCTTTGGTCTCCTAGGTGCTAGGATTAAATGAATGTGCCCCACCTACTCTGTTGAGGTACCCCCCCTTCTCTGGGGGGGGGGGTGGAGGCTAGAGGGTTGGGGGAGTTTGAGACAGGGTTTCTATGTGTAGCTTTGTAGACCAGACTGGCCTCGAACAAGAGATCTGCCTGCTCCTGCCTCTGGAGTGCTGGAAGTAAAGGCATGCACTACCACCGCCCATCAAGGTCATTTTTTTACTATCCTCTTCCCAAATAAGTATCACAATGACTAGTATGCAATACTTCTTGTAAATAAATAATTATAAAAACCCCAAGTCTTAAGGACAGTAATCCAACAAAAATTCAATTACCTGTGCACTGGATGTAATGTCTTCACGTTGTTGGTCAGTCATTGTTGCCAAAGTATCAAAGGGATCCTTTTCACAAGGATCCAGAAGTCCAGGACTGCCTATAAGCGATCATTGTAAAGAAATAAAAGCATTATTAGCACTATCTACTTGGGAAAGTAGGCCTTTTATTCAGTAAGGAAATAAACTTAAATTTTACTTAATAAAAACACTGAACTCACCTTTGAGAATAATCCCTGAAGAAATGCACTCAAATACTCTTCTCAGGGCATCTCCAGGGCTTTGAGGACTGGAAGCACTACTAATTGCTTTCTCTACCAGTAACTCCATAGCCTAAGATTAAAAACATAAAATACATTCAACATCTTAAAGACCATTTTCATACACTATCAGAATGATAGACACATTCAAGTGTTGTTAAAGATTTTGAAGATTATGGAAGTTATGATAGTAATGGGCTAGTGAGATGGCTCAATGGGTAAAGGGCACTTAATGAGCCTGATGGAACTTCCACGGGAGAACTAATTTTTCCAAGTGGCCTTGAGACAGACAGATACAACTCTGATGGAACCTTAAAAGGTAGAAGACTTTTCCAAGTTGTTCCAACACATAGACACAAATGTAAAATAATAATTTTTATAATATGAAGCACAATTATTTAAGTCCACAAATTGGTTGAGGTCTAGACAACATAGTACCACCTCAATAAAAACAAAACAAAACAAAACAAAACAACAAAAAAAAAAAAAAAACAAAAGAACTGGCTGGACCCCAGGGGCAGAGTCAGGAGGATCTATCTCTGTGAGTTCAAAGCTAGCCTAGTCTACAGAGTGAGCTTAAGGTCAAAGAGAACTACATACAGAGAGACCTCCATCTCAAAAAAAAAAAAAAAATCAAGGCAAGTGTGGACTTAATACAATGAAGTCCCCAAAGCAGAAAAGTTAAGGGACACAAACTTTACATTCTAAGATCTGTGCTTAATGAAGAGAATAACCACAGGTTAGTAACTACAGACTGAAGGAATCTGGGCAGCTCAATATGCCACTATTTCAGTTCTTTCTGTACTATCTCTTTTTCAAGACAGGGTTTCTGTGTGTAGCCTGGCCTTTCCGTTTATTTGTTATTTATTTATTTATTTTTTAAAAAGACTAGGATCTCACTTTGCACTCCAAGGCTAACCTAGAGGTCACTATAAAGCCCATGCATACTTTGATCTCAGTCGTCCTACATCTCAGTCTCCTGTATACTTGATTACAGGTATGAGCCTTCACTCCTGGCCTATTTCTAATTTGGAGATACGGTCTCACTCAGCAGCTTGAGATCTCTTATTTTACTTGAATGCTGAGATTACACAGGCCTGAGCTATCTCATCTGATCTGTTTTTTTTTTTTTTTTTCTTTACAAACAATGGGTATTATCTCAACTTTCATTACCCACAAGGAAATAAAACAATAATAACAATACTTTCACTGTATTGTACATTTAAGAGACTAAAAACTCTTAAACCAATGAAAGACAAAGATAAAAGGCTTAAAAAGTAGTCAATCTGGGATTTTGGGAGAGGTTTTATTTAGAAAAGTTTGTATTAAAATTTTAGCAATGTTTATAATTTATTTGATTCATTCTTCCAAACTTACAATTCAGTGGTCACACTCCAATTCCAGATCCCCTTCTCCCCGCAGGACTGAACCCAGGGCCTTGAGCTTGCTAGGTAAGCACTCTACTACTGAGCTAAATCCTCAACCCCCAGATTTTTTTTTTTTTTAAGTCACTGTGTATCTACTAATAGATACCTCTTCCTTTCTGCCCTTTCTTCTAATCTACTTTCAAGTTCAACAGATTTGCCTACTCTTGACATTTAATACAAAGTGAACCGTATGAAGGCCATCTAGTATAAAAGCTTTGGATTCATCCAGTGTAGCTTTTGGGGAAAAAAAATTACTTTTTATTTATTTTTACTCATGTGTATGCTAGGTGTCTGCCACATGTATGGAGGTACCCACCAAGGCCAAGAGGTGGTGTCGGATCTCCTAGGGGCTGAAATTACAGAAATTTGTGAACTGCTAGAGGCGGGTCCTCTATAAAAGCAGTCGGTGCTTTTAACTGTTGAGCCACCTTTCTAGCTTCTGTTTTAACTTTTATTTAAATTGTAAATATGAACTCCAGGATCTGTCAAATGGCTTAGCAAAGTATGGCATTACTGTCAAACCTTATGTCTTGAGTTTGATGCCTGGAAGTCATGGCCAAGGAGAGAACAGACTACTGCAAACTGTTCTCTGACCCACAGAGGCACACAACACAATGCTCAAAATATACAAACAAAACACGTGAATGCAATAAATAGGAGCTCCAAAACAATTCAAATAAACCAATAACTGGAAACTACAACAAAACCCTAAAATGGTTCAGAAGCTGAAAAACTCATGCTCAGTTATAAAAAGGTCAGAAAGATAGTGGCTGAGAAATGGCTCAGTGGTTAGGAGCACTCGTTGCTCTTACAAAAGAGCCAGGTTTAATTCCCAGTATCCACCCAGTGGCTCATAACTGTCAAACTTCAGGGGCTCTGAAATCCCATTCTGACCTCAGGTAGCAGGCACGTGTGAACACACACACAGGCAAAATATTCATACCACCTATAATCTTAAAAAAAAAAAAAAAAAAAAAAAAAAAAGAAGGATAAAAGCCAAAGATCAAACAATGTCAGAACAATCCAATCTTAGGGTGAGGGCACAGAATCAAGCCTCAAGATCTCTTACTTCCCCAAAACATAATTAAAAAACATGTTACAATGCACTTGGCTACTGCCTCCAAGCAAAAATGTAATAGCTTGCACCAAACAGGAAAGGACAAAAAGACCACTCCCAAGAAACAGTGACTATGCTCACATAGGTCTTCCTGCACTCCCCATGTAAAACATGGGGGTGGGATTTACAAGTGAGTGAACACTTTACTAATAACTTCTAGTTGAAGTTAGAATGGATTGTGCCATAAGACATTTTCCTAAATTTCCTAAAAGTAAAGATCCCTTCTGATCACTCTCACCTTCCTGGAGGTAGGAGGAGAGAATTGGAGCCAGCCTTTAGAATACAAGGGGTATGCACACTTTACCCACATCTAATGACCCAAAAATAAACACACATTTTAAAGTATAGGTTAAAAACAGCCTTTCATGCTGGGTGTTGGTGGTGAACACCTTTAGTCCCAGCACTTGGGAAGCAAAGGCAGGCAGATCTCTGTGAGTTCAAGGACAGCCTGATCTACAGAGCGAGTTCCATGACAACCTCCAAAGCAATACAGAGAAACCCTGTCTCAAAAAAAAAAAAAAAAAAAAAAAAAAAACAACAACAACAAAATAAAAACAGCTTTTCAAATTCTATTTCTTTCTATGAGCAGTCCTTAAAGCATTTCAAAGTGGCTGCTAGAAGACTGAATGTTACCAGCATAAAAAAATTATGTTACCTGATAAACATAATTATGTCAACTAAATATATCAAAAATAGATGGGAACAAATTTGCGTGGCATACACTCATGTAAAGAATATATGAAAAGTCTATTTTGTATATACTTTTCATCACAATTCTGTACTAAAACACTTTATTAATAACAAATGTACCAGCTGGGTGGTGGTGATGCATGCCTTTAATCCCAGCTTCCGAGGTAGGCGGATCTCAGTGACTTAGAGGCCAGCCCGTCTACAAAGTGAGTTCCAGGACAGCAAGGACAGTTACACTGAGAAACCCTGTCTTGAAAAATCAAAACAAACCAAACCAACCAACAAAACCCAACTGTATCTCTCTGGTACAAATGTTGACATCATGGCTGTGCTCGTATAGAGGCAAAATGTGTATGGAAACTATTTTCAATCAGTATTTCTGTGAACAAATCATAAAACCTAACATTAAAAAAAAAAAAAAAACCTGTCTAGATGAGTTTAACGTCTAAGACCAGTAATATAATGTAAAGTTTTTAATTTCAAGAAAAACTCAATGACTACATGAAGCCAATAAAATAAAGTCAAAGTTCAGAAAACAGGAAGGTTCTGAGATACCATACTAAGCTAAAATCCAAAACATCATTATGGAACTGTGGTGGTTTGAAGAATGGCCCCCACAGACTCATCATTTGAATTATGAGTTGGTGGAATGGGGAAGGATCAAGAAGAGTGACCTTTTGGAGAAGGCGTGTCACTGGGGGTTGGCTTTGAGTTTTCAAAAACCCATGCTATTTATTCCCACTTAGCCATTCATCTCCCCCAGGTTGTTTTTCAACATGGAAGCTCTCTAGCATGATACCTGCCTGCCTACCACCATGCTCCCTGCCATGAGTGTTGCTGTGGGATAATCCTTTGGTTTGCTTTAAGTATGTATCCCACTCATTGATTATTAATAAAGAAGCTGTTTGGGCCTATAGCAAGGCAGAATAAGGCTAGGTGGGAAAGCCAAACTGAAGACACAGAGAGAAGGAGAGAGTTAAGGGAGACATGAGCTAGCCACCCAAGAAGCAAGATGCCAGAGGCCTGGTAAAACCACAGAAATGTGGCAATATATAGATCAATAGAAATGGGTTAATTTAAGTTTTAAAAGCTAGTTAGTAATAAGCTTGAGTTATTGGCCAAACATTTGTAATTAATATTAAACCTCTGAGTGAATCTTTAAAAGCAGCTTTGGGACCAGGCTGCATAGAAAAACCTGATTACATAAATCATGGACTAACTTTCTGAAAGTGTAGTAAATCCTTATTTTAATAAAGTCTTTTGTTTTTATTGATTGATTGATTGAGGCAGGGTTTCTCTGTGTGGCTTTGTAGACCAGGCTGACCTCAGAACTCATAGAGATCCTCCTGCATCTGCTTTCCAAATGCTAGGATTAAAGGTGTGCACCACCACCACTACCCAGCTTAAAGTCTTCAATAAACTGCCTGGTCATGGCATCTCTTTCATAGCAACAGGAAAGTAACTAAGAACTAATAAATAGCAAAGAATAAGACAAAGGAGAAAACCAAATTAACTAACTTCTCAAACTCTGTAACATAAGTGGCAAAAATGAAAACAAGCGACAGAAAAGATAGCAAAAAGTCTGGCAAAATTAATCTAACAATGCGATAGTTTCTAAATACAGATCATATTAATCAGACATAACGGAAAACTGCTTCCCTTTCTGGGGGTGTGGTGGAGGGAGAATTCTGCAGGACAAAATATATTTAGAAAATATAAAGCTGCATTCATTTTTTTATTTATGTATTTTTGTTTTATTTGGCTTTTCTGAAATAGGATCTTACAATGTAACTCACAATTCCCTGCTTTAAGCTTCCTAGTGCTATGACCACAGGTGTGTACAATATACCTGGATTCCACACATAAAGATTTAACCATACTAGTAACAAACATAGGCATCCCTCCTTCTTCCTCCAATAAAAAAACAAACATTACAGCTCTTTATCTTAATTATTTCTTTCTCCCACTCCCCTTAGAAATAATCACTAAAACATGGAACACATCCTTCTAGTGTAATTTGTATTTATATTTATCACAGGGTGGGGGCTGTGCATGCCTTTAATTCCAGCACTCGGGAGGCAGAGGCAGGTGGATCTCTGTGAGTTCAAGACCAGCTTGGTCTACAGAGCTAGTTCCAGGACGTGCTCCAAAGCCACAGAGAAAACCCTGTCTTGAAAAACAAAACAAAACAAATCAGAGAAATTGACCCTACAAGTCCTAAGTCCAAAGTCCAGGTTTTTGTTTGTTTGTTTGTCTTCTCAAGACAGGTTCTCTCTGTGTACCCCTGGCTGTCCTGGAAACCAGGTAGACCAGGTTGGCCTTGAACCTGTTTCTGCCTCCCAAGTCTGGGACTAAAGGTGTGCATCACCACACCTGGCAACTCTGGCAACTTTCAATGCCCTAACTTAGAAATCAATAGATTAAAATTTCTGAACAAATTTCTATATGAATTTTACTGGGTCTTTTTAAGATAGGCCCTTACACACTTAAAGCTCATTACCCCATTTCCTTGAGAAAGGAACTTTCTCTGAACCAGGAGCTAGGCTAGTAGACAGCAATGCTGCAGTTTTAGACAGCACTATCAAGAGTGTGCACACCCATGCCCAGTATTTTATGTGTGGTCTGGGGACTTCATCTAAGGCTCTTAAGCTTGCACAGCTCAGCTGACACCTAGTCTAGTATAATTCTTTTTTTTAAACAAACGTTCATTGGATCAGTCATTCACTATGTGTCTTCCCACTCCTCTGTGTACTGTGGTGTACATACTAAGGTCAAAGGACAAGTTTTAGGAGTCATTTCTCCTTCTACTGTGAGTTACAGGGATGGAAGTCAGGTTTTCAGGCTTAGTACCAAATGTCCTTACTCACTAAGCTATTTCACCAGTGCAAGAATAATTTTTTAATTAGTAAATCCTAAGAAAGTATCCCCAAGCCCCTAGGATTCGTCATCAGAATAGAAACATGATATATAAATAAAAATGTCAGGTCAGAGGACAAAAAATAAATGAGAAGTCCTTTCTAAATGCTCATCATCTTTCATATGGTGCTGTCACAAGCTACTTACCCAGCTGGGAAAATCAGACCAAGTTGGAACTCGTTGACAAAGGTCTCGGAGAATACGTATGATAATCACACAGGACTGTAGACCATTAGCTCTAGCCTTGAGGGCAACACAAAAACCAACTGAATTAATCTTAGAAATATCAAAAATATCCCTTGATGAAAAAAAGTTAAAAAATACCACTGTCCAATGGAAGCTCAAATTAAAAATAAAAATAAAAATAATTACATTTAAATTGAGTTCAATGAGCTGCCATTTACAGCAGTATTTTATGCCAGAGTTAGTATTTAAAAGCTAGTATTTAGGTCAAAGTAAACAGATTATGCAAGAATAATATTTCTTGATCCCCTGTGAACCTTGACCTGTGTTTATACAAAACAGTAAACTGAAAAAAAAAAAATCTGCCTAAATTAGAAATAAAAAGGAAAAGTAAAGAGCTAAAAAGTTTGTCTAGGGACTGGAAGGCTAAGGAGATCTGTTTGGTTTCCTGTCTGTGCCTTTGCACGTCTGCAAAGTCACTAAACCAAGCAGCTGCTTCCTCACCTTTCATTCCCTACACTCATGAACTTAGAGAAAGAGGGGGAAATCTTAAAACTATACACAAAGCTTTAAACACATATTCCATTATTTAAAGCAAAGTTAATCTGCAGCCTTATGGAATATAATATATATACAAAAACATGTGATGTTCCTGAAGAAGTCAACTTTAAATAAATATAGCCACTAAAAATAAAAAACCCGGAGCACTAACACCCCCAAGCCTGTTTATTGTCAAAATAATAGTAACTGCAAAATGCAGGTATTTATACTCAACTTCCTATTATACCTTGTTTTCTGTGATTTAATTTAAAATAGTGTTGCTTAGGCAATTGTTTGAAATGTTTAAGCACAGTTAAACATGTACTGAACTACTCTCTCATAAGGCTACAAGAAAAAAGTAAAATGATGTTCCGAACCTGGAACCACTTAGCGTGGCGTAGAGCAGCCAGAGCGTCAAGGCATTTTTGCCTGTCCAAGACGTCCGGGGGGTCTTTCACCATACCCGAGGTTACATCTAAAACGGATTGAATTGGCAAAATGCAGTGAGGAATGGGTGTTTGACCAGGTGAGCGAGACACTTCCTTAAAGTAGCATCAGTGTCACATGAGCCATTTGAGAGCTTTTCAGTCTAATTCATCCAGGGAGTAATTTTCAACAAAGTTACATAATACAGTATGAAGAACAAAAGGAGAATTAAGATAAACTCCTCAGTGATACAGTAATTTTCTGGAAAAAGAAACCTTACTAAAATGAAATCTACAGGAAAGATTATTGGACACAGCGCACCAGCACAAAGAAGACAAAGACAAAAGGGAACACAAAAATCCACCTTAAATGGGAATGTACAATAAACTACCAAGTTGGTAAAGTATTCTAGGTTATTCTGGGGGCTAATGTAAGGAAGAACTTAAATAAAATAGAATGGTCAACACGACAATTACAAAAGCCCCTGAAAAAAAAATGAAAGGACTAAAATGAGGTTTAGTTCTATGAGAATTCAATTCTTTATGTTCAATAGGAGATTTAGCATGTCATAAGAGAATATGAAATACTTTCTAAAATAAAAAAGATTTCATTAAAAGTACTCCAAACAGGAAGCAGAGAGAAACAATGAGTAAAGCAGAAAAGGGCTACAGGAACTAGCACAGTGAAATATAATTAAGTACAGAAAAGAAGCCATAAGCAGCTTTCATAGTAAATATGTAGGGTCTTTTTAAGTTGGTTAAAATATGTTACTTTAATAAAGCTTGAGAAAATAGGAAACTAAATTAGGACAAGAAATTAACTTTACATTAACAAATACCAGTTTACATGAATAAATAAATCATTCACAAAAGTGAAGATCCAAAGGCCAGCTACATGTTTATCTGAAATATCCACAAAATGTGCAGAAGATAATAAATTTGCAGGTCAAATTATTATAAACAAAATAGTAAATACTTCAATCTAATTTACAGTTGCCATCAACTTTACCGTATATTCTGCTTCTCTGGTTTTTGAAACAAGGTTATCTATAGCTCAGGCTGGCCTGGAAGTCATGGTTTATCCTCCTCCTTCAGCCTCTGAGAGCTGGGATTAAGAGTGTCAGCCATCATGCCTGGTTTATAGTGCATTTTTTTTTTAAATGCAGGACAATTATAGAAAGTAATCTGTTGAGTGTTAGCAGTAGCTAGAGAGCACCAAAAACCATAACACATTTAGGCTACAATAATTTACAGCATATTTCAAATGAGCATGAGTGACAGAAGAAGAAATATAAAAACTAATGAGTACTGTAAGTCTGAGTAAAGTGCTTAAACGTCCGTCTTAAAGTCCAGAAGGCATCAGATCCCCTGGGCCAGAGCCAGGAATCTAGTTGGTTGTGGGCTGCCTGACTCTGGGTGCTGGGAATTGAACTGTGGTCCTCTACAAAATCAGCAAGTGCTCCTACTCCATGAGCCACCTCTTTGGCTCAGAAATTTACAAGTCCCAGGAGGTAAGTTGTCATTCTTATAAATAGATAACATATGCAAAGGTATCCAACCTCTTCCATTCTCCACAACATTAAGAGTATGAGAGGAAGGACCTCTGATTACTGCTCTTATTTAAAGTATGTTAAAGACAGAATGTAAACAGACAACTATGGTCAGTGTATAGGTTTCTAAATCTAATGTATTTCAGAATCTTAAAAATTCTTCCAGCAATTTTTTGTAACACAAGTATAACTTTGTAATTTTAACCTACAACACAAATTCAATGATGCCAGAAAACCAATTATAAGTTAAAAAAAAAAAAAAAAAGAGCTATCTATATAAGTAGGAAATTTTTGTTAAATTTAGAGTGTGGATTTTTGTACCCATTTTTAAATTTTAAGTAGATTAACCCCTTAGATATATTGTGCTAAAATCACACTTGTTCCTAACAGTCAATGAAAAAAAAAAAAAAACCTATTAATTTATTAAAACAAAATACAAATTCTGTTCCTATATGAATATATTTCACAAACTTTAAGGGGTTAATCACCAATTAGAAGACATGCTGTGTCCACACTATTTTGTGATTAAAAGTTAATGGGAATATATTAATTTCAATTAACATGGTTATGTAAAATATAATTCACCCAACTATTTAAAAACTAGTGTGAACACTGCTCAATTCTAGAAGAGACAAAAGACACACAAAATAGCCACACAAAGGACAAAAAAAAAGAAAAAAAGAAAAAGAAAAAAAAAAAAAAATGCCAGACTCTGCATCCAAAATCCCCCCTTAATCAAATGGCAGATGTGACACTGAGCTTTTGAAAACCTTGGTCAAAAATCCTTCCGATGTCTTGGCAGCAACCCCTGACAGGAATCAATCCCTTCTGCTAGAAGGCTTTGGACCGGGCCTGATAAGCTACAGGTAGAAAAAAACACACACAATACTTGATTTGCTGCAGAAAAGACTCTGTAGCAATGGTTAGAGCATTCTGAACATTTCAAGCTTAAAGTCAATTAAATGTTTACTGCATGTTAACTGTCAAACACAGTACCAGAAGACATCTGTCATGTGTCTAACAGTTATTTTGACAATTTAGTCATTTCTTTTATTAAATGGTTTTCATATCAAACAGAACTACTACATATTAAAGAGGCTATCACACTACGTGGAAATATAATAGTCAAATCTCATGATTTACAATGTTCTTCCGGCAAAGCCTTCCTTAAAACCCTGTACTAACTCCCCAAAGCAAGCTATAGGCTTTAAATGATTTTTGAAGACACAGAGCACCGGGAGCTGCAGTGAGAGAGGATACATACCGATATTTTGCAGCTAGAAAGAAGCAATCTTCATGATAAAGCTAAAAACATGGGTTTACTGCAGTCATCTGCAGCAAGGAACAGTCTTAACAATGTTTCTACACTTTTGTATATCCAACTTTCCAGCTCAGTGTCATGAAGCAAAATCTTTCAATTTTAGACCATTTCCTTCATGAAGATCATATTAAATCCAGAACTGCAATTCTATCTCAGTCTGGGTCAGACAAAAATATAATTTTGTTTCCTTTAGAAAGGCATGTTAAAGGATTTACTACAATAGGACACTATTAACTTATAAAATGGCTTGACAATGAACTGAGGCTAAATACACAGAAGCATTCTGAAATAAAGCTAAATGGCTACATAAGCATAACTTTACATTAAGTATAGAAACATTAATTTATAAGATATACTAGATTTTAAAATCCTAAGTGAAGGATCATATGCTATATACAACCTGGCCAAATTGATTCCGGAACTATTTTCTTCAACAACATGGAAAGCCAGACCTTCCAGGGGAATTCATGTTCAGGTAAATCATCCTTTACATAAAATTCACCTATTTTTTAGGGTGCAAAGCTTAAGATACAACATCTAAAAATTCTAATATGGTACACATATGAAATATATAAAAAAAAAAAATCAGACATGCCTCCAAATGAAAATTTGACTAAAGCATTTTTCTCTTGGGCTATGGAAAGCCCAGTTTCTTAAAAAATAATTGCTTTGCCATAAGAAAACAAATTTAAAAGAATAGAATTGATAATCTTTTCCTCCTCAACACTCCTCAAACAAACACTGTGAAATTTAATTCCACTTTTAGTAACTTAAGATGGATTAAAAACATCAGGAAAGGAAACAAAGTAAATTTTATCTGACCCATAAAATAAGAGAAACCACATTACTGCAGACACTGATCATGCTTTTGGCTTAAACGCTTTGGAAGCTTTGAAAATGTTACAGAACAGTCAGTCCCTAGAGCAACATTGCTGGCACCAGGAGTTTTATGTTCTATAAATGCAAATTCAGTTAAAAAACGAAAATAAAAAGGAAACCCCTCAACTGTACTGTAACTCACTTATCCATATCATTTATTAAGAGCTCTAGGATGGTATACAGGTCAAATGCCCAAATCCATGTGCATTAGCATGTTCTGCACTTATCAAAGTACGCAAAACCAAAGCGCAACCTCAGAGAACTAGAAATATTTACTTCAGGACAGGCCAGATCCATTACCATATACATAGCAATTGTAAGTAAATATTGTAGATAGTTCGCCAATTTGTGAAACTTTTCATTAAGACAAGGCAAGATCAAGATTGTCTTAGCAAAAGTTAAATCGTGGCCTTAGTTATTAGTAAGTATTTAATTTTTTTCATGTGTCAACTATATAAAACACATTTTTTGAAGTTTTTTTCCAGAAATCTGAGGTTTGCAAGAAAAAAAAAAACAATCTGTCAAGAAAACCAATCACATATTATGTTTTCTATAATAGTACATCACTAAGAAAAGCATTCACTTTGTTAGAAATGATCTAAAGCAAAACTAATTAATTGCTGAGTAAGTTAAATCTATCAAATTCATGTAATGCCAGCATGTTGCCTTCTAGGGCTTAATGCCATCAAAGGGTAGGTAAATGGGAAAAAAAAGTTAATAGAAAAGTAGAATGTTTAATTGGCTTTCCAACCTCCTTCCCTCATGTTCTCTTCTCGAATAATTGGAGATGTCAGGGTGATAGTGACTTGCATTTTGGGCTCCACACACGAGTTCAAAATTATTGCTGCTTCAGACACAGCACATTTTATGTCATACTTCTCAGGACTTATAACCTATGTAATGAAGAGTATAAGAAATTAGTTGAATCTTTTGCATTAAAAGACAAAAATAGTTTTATTGTGGCTTTTATTATATTGACCATGACTATTCTACAAACACTTGATTTTATTCCTGCTAAAACACACACACAAAAGATTATCCTTACCACTAATCTCTTGCTTTTCCTTACTTTCAGAATTCTTTGTGGAAGTAATATTTTCCACTATTTTTAAGTATTTTTATTGACTGATTATTATTATTATTTTCTAGACAGGGTTTCTCTGTATAGCCCTGGCTGTCCTGTAACTAGCTTTGTAGGCCAAGTTGGTCTTGAACTAACAGACATCTGGCTGCCTCTGCCTCCCAAGTGCTGGAGTTAAAGGTGTGTACCACCACTACCACCCAGCTTTATTGACTTATTTTTATGTGTTTGAGTATCTTGCCTGCATGTATGTCTATATACCATGTACATGCATGTTTTGTGTCCACAGAGGAAAGAAGAGGGCTCAGATTCCTGAAACTGTAGTTACAGATGGCTGTGAGTCATCATGTGGGTGTTCTTAAATAATTTTTCCATTATTTTTAATAGGAGTTATTTGTACATGTGTATGCATATCTCCTTTAACTAAGAAATTAAAAAAAAAAGCTGTGGTCACCATTTATTATAGACTTTCATGAGAAGTAAAATAAATGACTTTTTAATTTATTGCTTACCCAGAAGCAGCCAAAAACTGATCTACTGCAATTTGGTAGACATGAATTCAGCTCCAGTTTAGAACAAATGAAGCCTTTATACAGACATTACAGGGGATGGAGACACAACTTAGTTGATAAACCACTTGGTGTGTAGAAGGCTCTGGGTTCGAACCCCAGTACCTGCCCATGCCCACCACTAAAAACAAGACAGAAATGTGCAATTTTTATACAGTACTATTTAGGCTCAAACTGCACATTACTTTTTACTTGTGACACCATACCTAACACATGCTGGGTTGCTGGAAAATAAAACTAAACAACAAAAAACCACCAACAAAAATGTTTATGATGATGATGATTGGTTTATTTTACCTGTTTATGCACATACACACAGTTAAGAGCAAGTGATGTGGAAAGTAGTTTGCTTTTGATTGACTTAATTATTTAGCACCATTTCATCATTTTCTTTCATTTTAAAAAGACTGTATGTGCATGAATGTTTTGCTTATATATTATTTGCACCACATGCATGCCTGGTGCTTGTGAGGTTAGAGAGGGTGTTGGATCTCCTGTAACTGGAGGAGCACTAGGACTTAATCAGGTCCTCTGGAAGGACAACAAATACTCTTATCCGCTGAGACAGCTCAACAGCCCCTCCCATAGAAGACTCTATTCTATAGTGTGTTTGTATGTTTGTAATGTGACTACCGTCCATACATACCACAATATAAATGAATCGAAAGACAATTTTTAGAAATTAGCTCTTTCCTTTACACAGCTTCTGGGAATGAGGCTTAAGGCATCAGGCTCTATAGGCAAACCTTTTACCCACTGAGCCACCTGGATGGCTAACTTAAAAAAAACACAATTTTTTTGCAGTATAAGAAGTGCTAAATAGCATCAAACTATTACTTAAAAATTTTGTGATTCCCCCCTCCCAAAGCTTACTTGCCACTGTCCTACCCATATCAAAAAGAAACCCAAAGCTAATTCTACTGGCTCCTAATACTTAGAAAGCTGGGCAGTGGTGGGAACGCCTTTAATCCCAGCACTTGGGAAGCAAAAGCAGGCAGATGTCTGTGAGTTCAAGGCCAGCCTGGTCTACAAGAGGGAGTTCCAGGACAGCTTCCAAAACCACAGAAAAACCCTGTCGCGAAAAACCAAACCAAACCAAATTAATTAATTAAGAAAACTGAAAATATAGTCTATCTATGGACTCACCTCCCAGAATTTGTACTTATCTGTGGTCAATTACAATAAGAAAATATTAAATGGAAAGTCACAGAAAAAAAGCAACTTATACATCTTAAACTGTATGTTGATTGGAATAGCACAATTAAATCTAAAGCAATCCTGCTCATCTGGCCTGCTTTGTGAATCATCCCTTTTACAATCCACTATCTGTTCATTATTTACTTACTGGATCAGTTGTTATGTGTGTGATGCTGGCATTCATATACAATTACCAACAACTAAAGAGAAGCTTTAGTGAAAACGTGAAAGTTCTCACCCTGAGGAACAATGGGATGGGGAATGTAGCTTTATGGTACAGCACATGCTTAGCATGCTCAAGGTTTTAGGTTTATACAGTATTCCCCTGGTGTAGGGGTGCGGACATGCTGAAGTTGTTGCTACTAAGACATACGGTGGAGAATCTGCCATTAAATCTACTATGCTTAGTTATAAGTATTTACCCAATTTATTAACACTTTATCTCAGGTGTGCAGGAGTAGGAAAAACATGACATATATACTGTCTGAGGTTTTAGGCATCGTGGGGGCTTTAGGGAATCTCCAGACATCTTTCCAAGGGTACAGAGTGACTACTGTATTAATAATAAAACCAGACAAATTCAAATAAGATACAATTTCATTATATCAAAAACATGAATTCAACTAAGAAACTCATGAATTAAAAAAAAGATATATCAAACTTGCTATATATGAGCTTTTTATTTTTTGTTGAGATGATCAGTGGGTAAAAGACACTTACTGCCAAGCCTGATAATCTGACTTTGATTCCTGGAACCCACACAGTGGGAAGAGAGAACTGACTCCTACATTTTGTTCTCTGACTACTATACACACACTAAATAAAATAGGGAAAAATATTCTCTGCTATATCTTCAAGAGTCCAATTTTGGAAAAACTGGCATATGCTAATTTTTTTCTATTTTTAAAATAAATTAGCAAGATGATGTGCTGCCAAATTATAAGCACTGCAAAATCCCCAAAAGCTTAAAAAAATAGTTTTCTCAGTGTGCACAATGGGGGATGGGGGGAGTAACCAACCTCTTTTCTATGGAGTTCTGCCAAAAACTTCTCATCTGGACAAAGGGTAAATTTAACATTTTCATAATACTTACAGCAAGCTGTTTGGGTAGGTTTTCTGCAATACGGCTTAATAATGTCTTTGAAGGTTTTTCTGAGCACAGCAAAACAAGGTTGACATTTCTGTCTCCTCGGAGAAGTAATCCTTTTGCCAATACTCCTACTCGCAATACCCCTTTTAGAGCTCTGTAGCAAAATCAACTTACATTAAAATATGACATTTCTCAACTACAACTATAATTTCCTCTAACATAATAGTACACTAGATGACTTTTGCACTATTGAAAGTTTCTTTAACTACATTGGAAAAATACACAGTATTTTAAGCTCTATGTTATTTAGATAAACAACATACACTAAAAACAAATCAAGGTTGGACACATGGCTCAGTGGTTAAGAGTGACGGTTCCTGAGGAACAGGGTTCAAACCCCAGTACCCACATAGTAATCTCTATTCAGCAAAACCTGCAACTTCAGCTCCATGGGATTAGATGCCCTCTTCTGGTCTCAACATGCACATATACACATACACTCACACAGACACACACAAAAAGAAATATTTGTAAAAACCCAAAACTGTGATCAAGGTCTAAGTTTGCACAGGGACAACTAAAACAAATACCGTCTTTCTTACAAAATCTCACTATCATACAGGCTGGTTTCAAAATTTGTGATCCTCTTGCTTCTGCTTCCCGTGTGCTAGATTTTAAGTGTGGTCTCAAACACTGAGCCCCTTGTGTTTTATTTTACAAGTCAGAACTGTAAGGGAAAGGTTAATACAAAAAATACTCCCCAAATTAGAAAAATCATAAATTTAAAAGGTGTTAAAGCCTAGCTAACTTATATTTGTTTTATGGTCAATGCTTTTAAAAGGTACTATAATATAGACAAATTTGTGACAGATGCAACACATAAACAAAACCAGAAAAGAGAACGTTAATATACTTGAAAAGTTGTAAGGGTTACTTTCAAACAGATTTAATGTTTTTGCAATAAATATTTGATAAGTTAAAAAAAAAATTAACAAAAAACCTGTGGTAGATGGGCAGTGGTAGTGCACAACTTTAATCCCAGCACTCAGGAGGCAGAGGCAGGAGGATCTCTGTGAGTTGGAGGCCAGCCTGGTCTACAAGGGAAGTTCCAGGACAGACAGGACTGTTACACAGAGTAACCCTAGCTTGAAAAACAAAAAACAAAACTGGTTCTGGTAGAAATGCATTATATTCATTGTAGCAAAAATACTAGTATAGTGGGGATTAACACCAGAAATTGAGTTTCTCCCTCCCCAATTTTAATGTACATGTAAATACTTAATGTCAGCCATCAGATCCCCTGAAGCTGGAGTTATTAATGGTTGTTAGCTGTGTGATGTGGGTGCCAGGACCTCAACCTAGGTACTCTAGAACTACAGCAACAAATATACTTAACCACCGAGCCATCCTGCCAGACCCTTTTTGTTAATGTTTAAAATAAATTTAAATGTCCATGTAAAGGAAGTAAGTAATTTATAAGCTCACCTGTCTTTACCCCCCTCTTTTTTATCATCTCCCTCTTTGTTCTTGTTCTTCTCGTGTTCAGACAAACTGTCTGACACGAGTTTTAAAGCACGTTCAGTGATAGAAACGATTTTCTGAACTGCTTGTAACTCTTCCTCAGTTGGATAAATAGTTGCATGCTTTGTCATTACATAACGATCATCAGATGAATCAGGGCGACGTAAGGGCTAGAGAGAGAAAAGGTTACTTTTCTGAATAAAAGAAAACTCTTAATTTTCAATTATAGTTACTAAGCTTTACAATAAGAAAGTCAATTAAACAAAATGTCCACTTTATTTATTTTCCCCTTTCAGCTGGGCATTGGTGGCACACGCCTTTAGTTCCAGCAAATGGGAGACAGAGGCAGATGGATCTCTGTGAATTCAGGGCCAGTCTGGTCCACAGAGCTAGTTCCAAGACAGGCTCCAAAGCAATGTAGAGAAACCCTGTCTCGAAAAACCAAAATAAATAGTAAATAAAAAATTTATTTTCCTTTTTCAATAAAATGAGAATGCAAACATCTCTGTCCTAAACATGCGAAATTATATGGAAAGATATAGATATGTGTGTATATTTATTTATATGTATACAAAAACCCAAGGCTATGAAAATGTTTTTTAAAGTTTGTAGTCCTATACTCAATCCTGGGAAATAGAATACAAAGTTGTTCTCTACTACTGACCTAATCTCTCTCCTTGTAAACACTTTTCAGTGATTTGAAATTCACCTAGTTTTCAGTAATAGTAGTAAGTTTGCATACAACTGCTCAGACACTGTCATGGGAATTGAGAAAGAACAGGTGACAGAGTTACCTCTAACGTTAAAAATTCCTCCCAATCTAAGGAAAAATGAAGGCAGCAAAGTTTTTACAAAATATTTATCAAAAGTAGCTCTGCAGCTGGGTGGTGGCAGTGGCTCACATCTTTAATCCCAACACTTGGGAGGCAGGAAGATCTCTGGGTTCAAGACCAGCCTGATTGACAGAGAGAGTCCAAGACAGCCAGGGCTACAAGGGGAAACACTGTCTTGAAAAACCAAGACAAATAACAAAAAAAAGTAGCTCTACTTCTAGAATTTTGCAAGTATTGAAAATAAAGAAGTGCAAAGGAAACGTGGCCCAGTTCTTATGTATAAGACATTAATTAGCATTAAGAATCTTTAAGAGAAGGACTGGAAATACAGTCAAGATGAAACAAATGATGTTATTAAATCTCAAACCAGTTGAAAGAGGCTTAAATTTTCATCCCTTCAATAAGCAAAACAGATACTCACTGTGGGACCCTGTGGCTGGGGAGGCATGCCTGGTCGAACTCCTAAAAGACCCAATGGGCCTGGAGGACCATGAGGGTAGCCTCCATCAGGCATTCGTCGGCGATCATCCCAATGATGCTGTTCTTCCTCCATTCTTCTCCAGTACATGTCCTCTTCATAACGTCTGATGCACAAGCGATACATCAAAAACAAACAACATAACCAGATTAAGAACTTCCATCAACAACATAAAAGCCTACTTACAAAAAAAGTATATAAGCCAGCAAAACTCAGCAGGAAAAGGTGCCTGTACCAGATTGATGACCTCAGTTCCATCCTTAGGACCCAATGAAGCAAAGAACAGATGCCCTCCCTACAAGTTCCTCTTTGACCTCTGCTCAAGCACAGTGGCACACATGTCCGTAACCATTCTGACACTGGCATTAAATACACTCAAGCACGCACACACACACACACACACACACACACACACACACACACACAATGATAAAAAAAACAAAACAATCCATTCCAAATTACCTTACTATCCCCCATTTTCTCTGACTTCCATTGTTTTTTTAAATTGAGAAGTAAATGGAGTGAAAAGTAAAGACAACAATAAGAACAAGACCTCACACCTAAAGAACAAAGTTAAAACAGAAAACAGACACCTCAGTTTAGTCTAATCATTTAAGGTAATGACTGTAAATCCAAATACCTATAACTGAAAGAGCCTAACTGATAATAAATTGTGTGTGTATGTACATATCTGTGAACCTGTGCCATGGTGTCCGTGTGCAGGTCAGAGGATAACCTTTAGTATTGGGTTCCCTCTTTCCATCTCGTTTGAGATAGTCTTTTTTTTCGCTGTTTCACATGCCAGGCTAGCCTGCCTACAACTTCCAGAATTCTCCAGGCTAAGCTTCCCATTACAGACATAGGATCACGGATGTTTAGATTAGTGGTCCCATGGTACTGAGATGGGAAAGGAAACATGGAAGACAAACTGGGAGCGATTGTTAAAGGGGCTGTGATTTCTTTTACGAGTGGTAAAACATTCCAAAACTGATGGTGACCCAAAACCTTGTAATTGAATTATACAATTTAAATATGAGATTTCTGCTGGTTCTAAACAGAAGCACTTAATAAAGTATGACACTTCTTCAGATGTCTCATTTTTTTTATAACCTTAAATTATATGTGTTTGTCAGTGTTAAGAGTATATACACATATGATACACATGTGAGTCTAGGATCTAGAAGACCACTGGAATCCTGAGAGCTGGTATTATGGGCAGCTATCGGTGTATGAGATATTACAAGAGTGCTATGTGGTCTTAACCAGAGCTACCTTTACAATCTTCAATTTCTTTATATGTTTAACATATATGCCACCATTCCACTTTTTTTTTTTTTTTTTTTTTGTGGATTCTTGACTGGGCTTTTAACTTTGACTGGCCTTGAAATCATATGCCTTTGCTGGGATTGAAAATGTGAGCCGCTGCCACCACCACCACCACAAAATTCTTCATACCAAGTTAATAATCAAATGTATGTATACTAAGCATTCTAATGTTTATCTTTCTTTAGGATCTTAGTGAACACTGAAAGTACATTAAATCCGAATAAGAAAGTCATATTCACAGAATAGTTAAGTTTTTTTCTTACTTAAGGCCAGCCTGGTCTAGAGCCAGTTCCAGGACAGGTTTCAAAGGTATACTGAGAATCACTGCCTCAAAAAACAAAAAGTTAAAAACATTACCTCATTTCCATCCTCCAGCGCTCTTCCTCTTCTCGTCTCCGCCAATATTCTTCCTTCTGCATTTGCTTTCTCATTTTCTCTTCTTGAATCTTTCTTGCTCGAATACTGGGTTTTACTTCTACTTGCAAATCTGGATTTACTTTTTTCTGTTAATTCCAATAATATATCTTTAAAATGGAGCAGGCCCCTTCAACAAACTTAATTCATTACATGAAATTTATTTTTGTATTTGTCTGTGTGGATGTATTTATGCATATTTGCAACAATGCATGTGTGAAGATCAGAGGATAATTTGAATGAGTTCTCTCCTGCCACATGTACTCCAGTGATCAAACTCCAGTCAGACAGGTCAAGTGCCTTTACCAGCCTAAAACCATTTTAAAGTACAATTTCACATGGTCTTTCATCAGAGGTGTATAGTTACAAATTTCATTTACCACAGGTATGTATTGGTTTCTTGTTTTCAGTTGTAACTTCAAACTAGATTTGTAACTGATGATGCCCTTAAAATGTTTCATGCGTCTTTACGTGAAATGTTGAGATTCTAACTATGCACTACAATACTCAGTTTATGCAGTGCTGAGAATCCAATCCAGGATCTTGTGCGTGTCAACTCAGCACTGTCCCGGTTTTTTTTTTTTTTTTTTTTTTTTTGGTTAAATGAAGGTATATCACATATACTATATAGCTCAGCTTGCCCTTGAACTTGTGATTAATCTAGATTAGGTGTCAGAATACTTCTGTTAAAATTTTCTACTAAAGAGTACAATTTAGTAACTGTACTAATTTAGTAATTAGGTTCATTCAGAAAAAAAATCTTTTCATATGAAACTAATGCCCTATAACTATCCTTTTGCTAGTGTGTTCATTTATTACTTATTCTAGTTGGAGACAGATATGAGTGAATACAGCCTGGGACATGTATTCAAGTTACCATGAATGACATATTCCCATCCCATGTCTAAAAGAAAACTCACACACCTACTCTACCAGTCCAGGCATTTTAGCAACTTCAATATATTAATATCTGAAGGTAGGCAATGATGTATTCCTTAAATAAAATAAATGAAGAGATTTCCCAGTAATATCTCTAAATTAATTTTACCAACATAAAGAAGGTAGGTGAAATGGTACTCTGTAGATTCAATGTAAAACAACTGTCATTAGATGACTTCTTGACCCAACCAATATTTATTTTTCTAGATTCTACTTTTGTCCAGTTATTACAATTATGAAGAAAAGGATTATATTATTATTACTTATGTATAACTAATATACCTGATTCTATGAAAGTGAATGTTGTCATCATTAGGACATGCTAATTTTAGGATGGGAGTAAGTTGTTTAGATGTTTTATTTTGCATACAGAATGCTCTAGTTGTTTTACAAAAGGACAATTAAAGGCTGTAGAGATAACTGGCTGAGAGGCTAAGAGCACTGGCTGCTCTGACCTTGGTTTGATTACTAGCACAAAATGTTCCCAGTCTGTAATTCCTGTTCCAGGAGATCCAACGCCTTCTTCTGGCCTCTCTGGGCCAGGAGGCAAACATGTGATGCACAGACATATATGCATGTAAAACACTCATATACAATAAAAACGTTATGTTTAAAAAAAGTCTTGGAAGGACAAGTTTAGCAGTCAGCATTTACTTACTTTATACTGGAGTCTATGTCTTCGTCCTTTTAAGTGCATCTCTTTAGCATTGGGGTCATTAAAGCTGCATTCACATAATTTACAATGGAAGCGAATGACTTTCCCTTCATCATTTCGTACCTTGGTGTAGAAAAATACAATCTCTGATCACGTTAGGAGCAAGCAGAATTTGAAGTGGAGTAAAAAACAGGAACATCTATAATTTTTCATTTTTTCATTTTCAATTCATTTATATTGTTTTTCCAGCAAGAATGGCCTTAACTCCTGATATCCCACCTTCCCAATACTGGCATGCACCACCAGGCTGGTGTATTTTCAAATTTGTTTTAAATTCCAACCTCCATCTCCTCCTCAAGCCTGGAATTCTCTATATAGACTGGTTTGACCTTGAACTCACAGAGATCCCCCAGTTTCTGCTTCCTAACTGCCCAGGCCCAATTTTTAAAACATAAAACTGGGATGAGTACTGGGATATACATGAGTTCTGGGGTATACTTGCCTTTGTAAAATATTTTTTACTTCAACATCTGTCCGTGTATAAGCATTTAATTTACTTTTGAAGTATTTCTATTAATTCTTTGACTATTTCATAAATGAATATAATATATTCTGATCATATCCCATCCACTATTATTCATACCCATCTTTATCAACTCCCCCTCAGTAAGAGTCTTTTTATAATTTCATGTTTTTTTGGTTTGTTTTGTGAGCTACCAGATTTAACTGGGACACCTGCATGGCTACATGTATGGATTTATTTATAGAAGCATGGGCGATGTGCCAGTGTCTATAGTATTGAAGATAATGACCCTTTACTCCTTATCAGTGAGCAAATGCCAACAAATCTGCAAGGAGTGGCATGGCTCCATGAGGCCCTGCATCTCCATGACTCAATGTTTATTGGCTTCATTTTAAGCTGATCCTGTATAGGTTAACCATGCTTCACTAATGTAGCTAGATGTCTTAAATTCACACTACTGATCATCTGTTTCTTGGAAATGAGGATGATATACAAACTTCTCAAAGATCAAGATTCTGATGCATATGAAAAAGATGCAATTTTTTCCCCCCTAACTATTCAGTGAGACAAACACTGAGAAGTTACTATCAAGTTCAAATTGTGCTATGAAGGCTGGGTTTGAATCAAACTGTCTAAAGATTAGATTTAATTAACCTGAATCATTAAAAATAAAAGTGAGCCAGGCGTTGGTGGTACACACCTTTAGTCCCAGCACTTGAGAGGCAAAGGCAAGCAGATCTCTGTGAGTTCGAGGCCAGCCTGGTCCACAGCAAATAGGCTCCAAAGCAATACAGAGAAACCCTGTCGGGGGGTGGGGGGGGGGGGGGGAGGAAGTGACTAAGAACACATTTTAATGGGTAATCAAATCTTACCTTTATAAGATAGCCATTTATAAATTACTTATAAACTAAATATCCTAGCCATATACCTCACAAACAAGGAGTCAATATACTACGTAATCTCTTTTGATAGAGAAACAGACTAAGGAATAAAGTTACCAAAGCCCTACATGTCACTCACTCAATTTTACCTAATTGCCACAACTTTATTGGACAAACATCCCAATAAACACACACCAGAAACTTAGGCATGCTTTCTAAAAGAGTGAAACTGGACTGCAGTGTTACATCACACCACGTGATCTTTCTGTTAATAGCAACTATTTATTCAAGCCTCTGTGATGTTCCTTTGTTCCTGCATTTACTGGACTCACTTGACCTGTAAAACAGGAAGTGTTCCAATCATCTCTCGAAACCAAATGAATGATACCCATTAGATCAGCAACCTTAATTTTATAACTGAAATCTAAACTATAACTGGGTACAGTTTCATTTTACACATCAAGAGTGCAACATTTTTTTTTTTTCAGCCTAATTTCAGAGCAGCGGTTTTCTCAGATCAATACCTCTTCCACATAATCATGTCCCACTGGTTGTACATCACTCTGCAAGGCAGCAAGGGATGCAGGTGTGACTGGTTCTGACACTGCATCTTGCTTTACTTCTGGAATCTGCACAGTAGAGGCAGCAGGAGTACTTTTAACACATTCAGTTCCTTTTAGGTCTTCAGTTTTATTTCCTGTTGACTGTAGCTTATTACCACCTAAAAAAGCAAATATTTACAGTAATTTTATTTTGTAAAACTTGTTATGTTACACAAACTTGTTAAAATGAAAACAGTTATCTTTACTATCGCTGGTTAAACTTTATACAGAATAGATTAGAATTTCTTAAAACTATATATATTACATTGCTTTTGTATCCCATTAATGAACCACATTTCTCGTATTTTTCCCTTCTCCAGCTGGTAACATACAACCCTATCTACAAAGCCTATCTTGGTTCTTCTAACATTTAGCACCCAAACCAAACAGAAGAAACCTGAAAAGGGAGCATATATAGCCTGTTTGTACTGAGTTCCCTAAACTGTCATTAATAAGAAATAGTATCTACCTACCCCACAGAGGCTTTTCTTTTACTTATCTACTTATTTACTTTTTTATATATCTCTCAGATGGGGGTTTCTCAGGCTGTAGATAAGCCAGATGTGGAATTAACTACCAACAACCAAGTTGGCCTAATTATTTTGTGAGTTCTCTCTACCTCTCAAGTGCTGGAATTATAGACATGCGTCACATAGTGGGTTTTATGTAGGGACATGGATTAAACCCAGGACTTTCTGCATTCTATGACATAACCACATGTGAAGGTCAGAAGAAAATCTATAGAAGTCAATTCTCTCCTACCACATGGGAACCAGGGATTGAACTCAGTCATCAGGCTTGGCAAGTGCCTTGTACCTACCATGATCTTTCTAGCTGAGATTTGTTTTTATTCTAAATTGTGTGAATAACCTCAAAAATGAAAAAAGAAAACTACAAATCACTACTTTCATTTTAACCAAATTAAACACTTTACTCAAGAGAATAACATACTATCAACGGTCTACTCTTAAACCTCTTTCAAATATAGTCTAAGAACCATCTACAGCAATAATAAGACAATTACACAATCATAGGAATCTGTCAAAGAACAAATTCAGCAAAATTTTATTAAAAATTCCAAAAACGTAACTGTCATTGACCTGCTCATGATTTAAAGGAAGAGGTAAGTATTTATTATAATTTGTGCTAGGCAGGAACTGGATGGATATTGTAGGAAAGAAGCAGAACAGAGTCACAAGCCTTTACTTCATCCAGTTAGAAGTGAGTTCAAAAAGGGTATATCATTTGAACTGGGCTTTGAGAGAAGATTAATGAGAATGAAACAGTCAAGGAGACAGCAGAGAATAATGTCTAATCAGAAAGCACAGCATGTATAAGAGTTAGTAATATGGACTTAAAAGACTGTAGTAAAGTGAAGAAAGTCAGTAATTTAGTATTAACTACTACTCCCCAGGTAAAGGTGACATGAAGTAAGAAGTTAGAAGTCAGTTATGAAGGCTTTTACATGACAGTCATAAACAAACTACATATAAAAGCCAATGAAGATTTTAAAAGAGATGACAGGTTGCTATTTTTTCAAAAAGTGACTAAGAACAAAGAGTATAATGAAGAGACCAGATACAGAAATTGAGCTACAAGGAAGAAACTAAGTGTCTAAAAAACAAGTCATAACAATGAAAGCCTTTCTATCATAGAAGCACTGCATAGACGATAGGGAAATAGCAGGAGGCAATTAAGAAGAAATGTTAATGAAGCTTTCCCTTAAAAAAGAAAATCATTTTTATATATGAGTATTTTGTAGTATTTTTGTGATGAGAGACAGTAGGGAGTAGCTATTGGACAACTAATAAGCAACCAAAATGATTCTCAAAACTCAGGTGGGATTTTGAATTTGCCATATTTTATAGTTGCATACAGTAGAATGCATAAAATCATCTAGGAATACGCTGCAGAGATAAGATGCAGAAATGATGTCTTAGAAATAATGACATATAGGTACAAAAGGATGGGTAGACATATATACTACAAACTAAAATGCACCTTAGGTTTTACAGTATAGCAGTCAATTATGCCAAGTCTAAGTTAAGGCAGTCAACAGGATGAAATTAAAAACTGACCAATTTGGCAGGGCTGTATTTTGTCTTTAAAAATGTTTTTGAAATAATGTTTCTCAGCTTAATCTGGCCTGGAATGAAACCCAGGCTGGCCTCAAATATGCCAGCCTCCAGCTTAACTGTTAGGTACCTGGTGAGTCCTGCAACAAGTTTCAGAAAAGGGTAGTTAGAAGTAGAAAGCACAGAGGCTGATCAGTAGTACAATGTTTGCCTGGCATATGGGAGGCTCTGATTCAATAGCCAGCAACACAATGGAGAAGAGAAACCACTCTGACAGAGTTAGAAGGAACACAAAGAATCAATCTTTAGTACTTGCCAACAAAATTTATTTTGGGTGTAGATGTTTTCTTGGCAGCCATATTGGTAGGTACCGCTGACACCTTAGTGTTGGATGTGTTATTAAGAGACGAGTTTCCTGGAGTTGAAAGACCTTTCACTGAAGAAGTTGCAATTGATGACGTATTCAGAGTACAATTGCTTGCTCCAATACTTGAAGGAGAGGCAGTTGACTTTGAAGCAGATACAGCTGTTGAAGAAGTAGCTTGGCTAACAACATTTGGTTCCGTTGAAGGAATAGGTTTACCAAGTTTTGTGTGTAATTTAACCACCTACAAAACAAAAAGCACACCTGTCAAGAAACTCAAATGTGTTGATTTTTAAAAGTTTGTCTGAGTGAGACTATATAATGAAAAATCAAAACTGTATTTTCTTTGTTATTTTTTTCAATTATGGTTTTACAGACAAAACTATTTTTAACATGATCTTTGTGAAGCAGATATGGGTTCCGTAGCTTACTGATGAAAGGACTTGCCTATGAGCAAATCTGTCTGTACTTAAGCAAGACATATGAATTAGTCCCAAATCGTGAAGTGGTTTAATTTAATTTAAAGGTCTCTAGTGATTCTCTTTTAAGCAATGACTATTTGATGTTACCTTGCTATATGTTAATATATAAGCAAAGTTTATAATACACTCAAAGGTTTCAAAAATTCAAGTCATCTTTTCAAACCCCTGCTGAAAAAGTGAAAGTAAGTAGAGTAAGACATAAGGCTGTGTGTGTGGGTGGGAGGGGGGGACCAAAACACCTACTTTCTGATGCTTAGCACCACGAATGTGGGCAGCATATGCATCTGCTCCTGTACAAGACACATCACAGAGCTCGCAACGTAGCTGATTTTGTGTCCCACGAGTTGAGTTGTTGCTGCTGCTGGTATTTTGAGAGGCTTTCAATGCGGCTTCTTTTTTTTTATGTTTCTGTCCTTCTAAGTGCTCTTTATAAGTCTGTTTTGAACAAAAAGTACAGATTTTCTTTCTATAACATTCTATTCAACTTTCAGACTTCTAACACTCATTTAAAAATGAGATTATAAGTTGGGTGTAGTGGCACATGCCTTTAATCTTAGAGGCAAGCAGAACTGCACTGAGTTCGAGGCCAGCCTGGTCTACATGGTGAGTTCCAGGCCAGCCACAATTACATGATGAGATCCTCTCAAAAAAACAAAAACAGACAGACAGAACCCTCCCCCCCACCCCCACGCAACAACAAAAAGAGAACGCAGCAAATGTGTGGTGGTGCAGACCTGTAATCTGAGCACTCAGCAGGCTGAGGTAGAGGATCATTGAGTTCAAAGCTATCCTGGGCTATGTAACAATATATTGTCTCCAAAAAATGGGGGTAGAGGAATGAGGGAAGAATGAACAAGAACTGCTATTTAAAAGCATCTACGAACACAATTCTGTACATACGACCTGTGGTTTTCTGCAGTTTATTTAATAAAAAATACTCTACTATTTGGGTACCAAGGACTGAGTTCAGGATCTTGAGTATGCCAGACATGCATTCTACTATTGAACTACACATCCAACCTCCTAAGAATTTATTCAATACTCTGTACATGGATGGACATGAGTGAGTGGGTATGTGTGTGGTGCAGAGTGCAGGACAAACACAACCTAGGTTTCTGTTCCTCAAGAGTTAGCTCAGCCTTTTTTGTAGACAAGGTTTCCCAAGGAGAACATCCAGGGAGTACCAGGGATCTGCCTATCTCTGCTCGGCCCACATTGAGCAATTTTTCATATGCTTTCTGGGGATTTAACTTATAGTGGCATGCTTCAAAAGGCAATATTTGCCAACTGAGTTTTTCCTTATTTCTTACCCAATAGGTTGAATTACAAAGCACTTTTATGTAGTTAGAAAATAAGATAAACTTCCTGTAGTTTCAAGAACTTGTGTCTTTTATTGCGTGTGTATATTAGGCAAAAAAAGGGCAATGGATAGCAATCATTACATACACACACACACAAAAAAAAAAAAAAAAAAAAAGAAAGAAAATCTAATTACAGAGCTAAATGAGGAAGAAACTGTACCTATATTATTAGGAGGGGGAAAAACTGCATAAAGAATTCTTTATAAAAAAGGTATATTTATAAAATTTAATTTTTAAACTGAATGCATTTTGACACTTAATCTTCATTAGGATCTATAGTTAAATATATTTCATAAGAACAAAAGTATGAGTACATTTTAATACTCTCTAATTAGGGATCAACAATTTAGAAAACACTAAAAATTGAAAACATCTTAGCATTATGCATTAAAAACTAACCAGTAAATTAAGAAGTATACAGATGCCAAGTATAGTGGGGCTCAATTAAAAAGTATATATACAAGCCAAGCATAGTGGCTCATGCCTTTTAATCCCAGCACTTGGGAGGCAGAGACAGGCAGGTCTCTGCAAGTTGAGGTCAGCTTTGTCTACACAGTAAGTTTGGGGCAGGGGTGGGAGGGGGTCCACAGGACATACTGAGACCCTGTCTTTCTCTCAACAACAATTAAAAAAAAAAAAAAACCCAAACAAACAAACAAAAACCCCAAGCTCCCAAAACAAAGTATGTACTGGTAGCAAAGGGCTAGAAAAAATAGACATAACGTCAAGAGTCAAATTTCATCTGCTCTCCCAATATGCTTTCTATACACCAAGCTGCTGGTTTAAATTTTTCTTAAATCTAAAAAATAGTAATTATTTACGCTTGGAACCCTCATGTTCTCTGAACTGTAGCTATGGATGAGTAATTATGTGTACTGGAACACAGGCACTGAAGATCCAACCCAGGTTCTCTCCAAGACCAAGTACTCTTAACCATGAAGCCATCCCTCCAGCCAACACGTAAGTTTTATATAAAAACATTCTTTTTAAGATGAGAGACTCTTGTTATGTAGGCCAGGCTGGCCTTGAATTTGTAATCTTCCTACTTCTGCTGTATTGGCTGTTGGGATTACAGGTGTGTACCCCCATACTTGACAAAAATTGGACTCTCATAGTAAAAACAAGTATGGTTTAGGAAGGGATGATCATTAACAGACCCATACTTGAATCACTCATTTTAAGGTTTAGATGGCAGGATCATAACAAAAACAAACAAAATTAATAAAGGACTCACATTCTTCATAGGTTGATCATTTCTAAGTGAGTAGAGAGAGACAGGGCCTTTAACCCAGACTGGCTTCATACAGACAATATAGCCAAGGATGACAATGAACTTCTATTTTTTTTTTGCATCTATCCCTCAGTACTGGAATTACAGGTGTGCAGCAACTGCCATGCCTGATTTATCTAGTTGTGGGGATTTGAATCTAGGGCCTACTGCAACTGAACTACACAACCCCAGCACCATAGTTCATCTCCCTTATACCTTTCTAATTTCTAAGTTCCCAGGCCCCTCATGGACAAGGTTATAGATGTTACATTCTGTAAAGCATGTACAAAAGTCTCATCAGAAATACATAATACATTCCTTAAAATTATAGATTAATTTGAATTAAAAAAATCTTTTAAAGTTATATATAAAAAGCAAAGGAGGCTTCCTAAAAAGAAATGGGGGAAGGAGCTCAATTTTCTCATTTTTCATACATTTAAAATCACTTTTACAGTTTTTCTGATTATCACCTTTATGTTACAATACAAACAATTTTTAAAGAAATGTTTAGAGAAATATAGCCATTGCTCAGTACTTGCAGAAAATTGTTTACCAAAATCCAAGCATGCTCAATTTCTTTAAGTAAAATAGCAAAAATTATTTGCACACAATCTAAGCATTTTACCTGCATAGATTAAGATCCCTAGATTATTTATAATACCTGTTATAAATCCTACAGAATAGTTTTACTGTATGGTTTAGGAAATAATGGAAATTTAGAAATGCAGGCACTCTAAACTGATGCAGTCTTCCACATGCATGTTTTTGATCTATGGTGAATCACTGGATGTAAAATACACAGATGTGAATGTGCATCAGCCCTACTCAACTATGAAAAATCATCACTGAGACTCATGGTAAATACACAATATAAGTACCTGTGGTCCAGCACAGCTGATCTTACAAACATCACAATAGTGAATCTGGGGTGGTTTGGGAGGCTGTTTTGGTTTCAGTTGTTTATTTTGGAATGGTGTTTTTTTAGTAAAGGTGGTCCCTGTCCAGGCAGCTGTTGCTGCTGCCGCAGCAGCTGCTGCTGCTGCTTGCTTCTGTTGCTGCTGCTGCTGTTGGTAGTAGGAAGACGCAGCTGAATATACGGCTGCTTCATAACCTGAATAAGATGTACCTTACAAATAAAACGAAACAAAGATTTATGTTATATGATTATAAAAGGACAAGTTATAAGTTTAAATTCAATAAATGCCAACAAAATGTCCACATTTACAGTATGTATAGATCTTATCTCATGAAATCTTCCCCAACTCAAAACTTACCGGTCTTCTATACCAACTCACTAAAACATTTACTTGACACATATCAGATGTTACAAAGGTGTAAGAAAGTATACGATTTAATCCTGCACTTAAAAGATGCTTACTGTTCAACTGAAGGTTGTGTGACAACTGTAGTTACAGAAACTACTAATCCTCTGAACACATTTTATAAAGTACTGAATTTAAAGAACTTCAAGTAGGAAAAAATTAAAAAAAAAATTCACTTCATAAGTTAAGATTTAGGGCTAAAGAAATGGCGCAGCCCTAAAGGCAAGGTTCACAACCAAAAATAAAGATTTGAGAAATTAAGAGAACAGAAAAAGAGATAAATGGTACAAAGATCTTAAGTTCCAGTGATGAATTTATGGATCGTACAAATAGTAACGGAAGAAACGAACAAGATAATTTGGGAGACAAGGTAATAAAGCTTAATTAAAGGACAAGTCACAAGACCACGAAACTAGATAAAAATAGATAGGGCTCTTTCATCCAAAATATGGTATTTTCTGGTTTAGTGTATAGATATAATCTATCAATTTACAAGGTTGGAAGTCTATACTGAATAAACACTTTATACTAATGACTAAGATACAATGATTTTCAGTAACATTCAGGCTTTAAAATTTGTAAGACTTAAATTGGAAATTGTTTATTTTCTTGAACCCCAGTGCACTGCATATTCACCATACCCTGAGTTGCTTTAGCTTCTTAAAAATATGTAACAGGTGGGCAAGAAGTGAAGGAGGACCAAGATGGCATCAACAGCACAAAGCTAAAGAGAAGTGGGACTCAATTATTGCTCAACAGTAGATGGCCCAAGGACATAGGTCCAATCCTCAGTACAGAGAGAGTATGGGGAACGGGATAGGTATAGAGAATGTGCATGAATGTGTAACTTTTTGTTCTTAAAAGCTAGTCTATTATAATCAAATGACTCTAGCACATCTTCACACACAGAAAAAAAGATGAACTGGAAAATGATAGCTAAGATATGAGAGTAACCAGAATCATAAGAATCTCAAAACTGACAAGGTTAACCAAGATAAAGAAATCAGGTAACTTTTTGAAAAGAGTCTTTTTAAATTTTTATGTCAAACTGTCACATTATAAAATGCATATGAAATTTTATGATAGGAAAATGTAGAAGGCAAGAAAACACCCAAAAAGAGGGAAATGTCAGATATACCAGTGATGACTATATGATCAGATAAGAGAACACTTGGTGTGACTGTTTTTAAGAAAAATTCTATAGTTCAATGAACTTTATTAGTTCTATTATAGCTTCTACTCAATAAACCAAATCAAAAAATCCAAAACTGACTTCAAATAAATGTAATCAAAGAACATTAGCCAAATGCTTTCAAATTATAGACAGAATCACAGTTTAAATTTCATTGTAAAAGAACACAATAAGGCTAGCAAGAATGCTCTGAGGTTAAAAGCATTTACTGCTCATGTCTGACATCTGAGTTCAATCCCTGGAATCCATGGGGGAAGGAGAGAACCACTCCTAAATGCTGTCCTCTGACTTCTACATGTAGCAAGAGTGTGCCTGTGAATATTTGTGAGTGCATGCACACACCCACACCCCAAAACCAAACTCTCTGACTAAAACCAATAAAGATATATGCATGGAGTCTCATCTACTTAAGAAGCTGAGGCAGGAATAAGACTTGAGCCCTTGGAGCTCAGGCCAGTCTGGGAAACATGACTAGAAGTGTGTGTGTGTATGCGCATGCGTGCACACATTAAGCTAAAAAAAAAAAAAAAAAAAAACCCAAAAAACAAACAGAAAAACTTCTATGTTATTAATTAAAACAATTTGGTAGGCCTATCTTTTATACAGAAATTATAAAAATGGAACTTATTTGGGGTGTGTGTACACGAGTGTGCTAGAAGACAGTGTGCTAGAGAAGTTTTAGAAGCTATCTGTAAGGTAGGAATCATCATCCTTAGAGACAAAGATGCATACACACAATTTAAAATGTATAAAAATTTTAAAGATTTATCTATCATGTATAGTGTTCTGCCTGCATGAATGACTAAACACTAGAAGAAGGCACCAGATCTCATTACAGATGGTTGTAAGCTGAGAATTGAACTCAGGACCTCTAGAAGAGCAGCCAGTGCTCTTAACCTCTGAGCCATCGCTCCAGCCCTAAAAATGTATTTTTTAAGTTTACAGCTTGGTGGCAAGCATTTTTACTCACTGAGCAATCTTGCTGGCCCATAAATTTACTTTTGACTCACTTTGCTACTCTGTACACTAGTCTAGTATACAAAAGAGTGTATTTATAGGATACAGTGTGGCATTTCAGGTACAGGAAGAATATCTTCTAATGTTTAACAAAACATAGCTGCTTGCTGAATCAAGGGCAAGAAAATCTTAAGTGCTCAATGACTAATCTGTAATATCAAAAGACTCAGGAATAAAAGGATCTCATTGGTCAAATTCATGAAAATCTGTGTCAAGAGACACGCAAGTTAATGGATCACAATACTCTGCATAATAAAAGGAATCACAGTGCTGAAGTGGGAGAAGAATCCTTAAGGATCTACATGTTAAAAACAACACAAATTCCAACAACCACCAAAGAAATGTATTTACTTATACTTTCAAAATATGACAACCTGCAGTTGGTAGGTGGACAACAGGCCCATAGGCTACTTAATTAAGGAGAAAAGGAATTTTTTAATAGAGATACCTGACAGGCAATATTTGAACCAGTGATGGAATCAAGGCTTAGAAACAACATTCAAAAGTAGTTTTTCTTACTTAAATAACTGGCTGACCCTAAATATTAAAAATAAATAAAACAAACAAAACCCCACAATACTGACATATGTCATGGCAGGCACATTCTTTTTTTCCCCCAAATAAGTAAATGTACAAAAAAAAAAAAAAAAAACAAACAAACCAAACCACAAAAAGAAAATAGAAATCAACACCAGGTTTGATGGTACATACATACCTATAATCTCAGCACTTAGATAGCAAGGCAGGAAGATCACAGTGAATATAAAGTTTGCCTAAGCTATACTCCAACTTACGAACAGTAAAACTATGTCTCAAAACCATACCACCCAGATTGTTAGACAATTCAAAATTGAACTGTCTACATCAGGGGAAAATAAACAGATTGTTTACCTTGAGAAGTATAAGCACTAACATTTTACTGTCTGCCAATCTCAACCGTTTTAATTTTACATTTTATATAAAAATGTTGGGGGGAAACCCCCACCAAATTTAATCAGTAATTCACATATTTTGATTTCCATTATTAAAACTGTGGTTCAATTCCTGCTCTTAAAAAACAAAACAAAAACAAACAAACAAACAAACAAACAAAAACCCAAAAACCGGTTGATAAGGTACTGCCTTTAACCTGAACAAAAAAGAAAGTTGCCATCGGGGGTGGGGAGTTGTAGGCTTTACAGCCAAATCTGAAAATCTGAGTTCAATTTCTGGGATTCACATGGCAGAAGGAGAGGGCCAACTCTTGTAAGTTGTCTTCTGACTTACACATACACTCTCTGTTATGTACAAACATTAATAATTCTTTTTAAAGAGCTGTCATTAATGTATATAAAGTATAGTTAACCTGAGAGTTCTTGACATTGTGACTAAGTAAAAGAGTATCTTTATTCTTAGGAAATATTTTCTAAAGAACTTAGGGCAAAGTACCAGATTATATGATTACATCTTACAGAACATATATAAGAAGGAAACTATGATCAAAAGATAATGTAGACATTTAAAAATATAACCAACAATAGTCCATTGCAATAATCCTGACTACAACTGTAACTAATCAACCAAAGAAGCAGATAAACTTAGCCAGGAAGTCCTATTTGAGTAGAAATACTAGTATCTTGAAATTGAAAAGATTCATTCCCTAAGTAAAGAAATCCTGGACCATGTCTTTACTCTTAATAAAAAATGATTCTCAACCCAACTTTCTTTAATCAAGTTCCTATCATTCATCAATTTGGTCAGGATTCTCAGACAAGACCCTTTTCTCATTCTAATCTGTTTCTACATGTTGCCAAGATAACCACATCAGTGTACATAAGGCTTTATATATATATATATATACACACACACACACAGTCTCATCTTGCAGTATCATAGGTTGCTCTCCCCTAACAATTTGCTTGCTTAGTTCCACTGTATTCCTAGAGTGAGGGCTAAGAAATCTGAGAAACATGTTATCTTTAAAAATTCATTAACTAGGATTCTGATACTCAAGACACAGTAAAGCAGCAAAACTGTCTATGTCATCTTAATGTCTCCACAAAACATGATAGGGAAGGGTATTAAATATAAGCAATATACATACAGCAGTTCAAAGTCAAGAGACTACAGAAACATACATGGAATTTTCATCCCTGAAAAATTAACTACTCAGTCAGAAATCAAAAGTCACTGTGACAGGTGTGTCAGTCATATAACCACAATCTCATGGATATTAAAAAAAAAAAAAAAAAAAAAAAGTTGCCAACATTTCCATGAACTATTTATTTATGACAATAAATATAAAGAATTAGTTCACCAAGAACCAAAAGAAACAATATAGGTTAATTTGTCTATCGTAATCTCCAAGTGTGAACCATGAATTTTCAAATTCACTATCAGAAGATTGTATGTTATCGCTTCTAACTAAAAGGTTAGGTCAGAACATATGACTAATTTTCAAATTCACCCAAGAGCAGTATATTCTGCTAAGGGCTTCTACTACCACTATCACCACCACCATCAACAACACTGATTATAATAATATGGATCTTTTGACACATTAGGTACAAATACTTATAGTAACAATCATTAATTAGTTCAATTATTGCTACAATAAGTAAAATAATCCCAAAGAAAAATCAGCGGAGTCTCTAGTATTTACCATTTAAATACACTTGTCAGTCTTACCAGAATAAGTAACTGCTGTGGTACTGTAAGTAGCACTCTGAGTATAGGACGGTACCACAGTAGCCGCAGCTGCCACTGGCTGTACAGTGGAGGACACAGGATAAATGGAGAACGTAGTGGTAGCTGGACTTGGTGTGGCTGGTTTTATGGCTGTCACTTGTCGAGCTTGCTGGGCTTGAGTATACTGTGTTGCACCTTGACTATAACCTGCTTTAGGAGCTAAGGCAAGAAAGACATCAGAAAAAGGAAGTGTAACTACAGTCACTGTAACAATATATTTAAAAAACTAAAAGCAATAGCTATCAGAAGTCCAAGCAATTTCCTCTAACTAAAGAATACAATTCTTATTACTAATATGAATAAAACATGTAAATTCATTTACTACCTTTCCCCAAATGTCTCATTTTTGGCAAGACATCAGAATTACAACCTGAACAATAGTACTATTTATTTATAAATGACAGATAAAAAGTTTTTGTATAACTTGTGGATATGTGAATATTTAAATCAGTCTACTTGATTAATGTTGCAAACAGAACAAAAGAGAGCTAAATTTGTATTTCAATTCATATTAAAATTTTCAGTTTAATCCTGAAACTTGCTAATATACCATCAACTACATTTTGCTGATTTATTCAGTGAATTTAACTCCAACTCACAAATGTCACTTACTCTTCAAATATCTAGGGGTGGGGTGGGGTGAGGGGAGAGAAGCAGCCATTCTTTTTTGTTTGTTTTTTCAAGACAGGGTGTCTCTGTGTCCTAGCTATCCTGGAACAAACTCTGAAGGCCAGGCTGGCCCTGAACTCACAGAGATATGCTTGCCTCTGCCTCCCAAGTGCTAGGATTAAAGGTGTGCACCACCACTGCCTGGCTGGAAAAAAAAAGCTATCCTTAAATGGCTACTATCCATGTTTTACTAAACTTTGTCTTCAACAACTCAAAATGTGAAAAAAAAAAATCTTATCAATAATACTCATTAATTACTAGTCACTCATTAGTGACTTCATTTCTGAGAAATGCCCAAATTCAAGAGTAAAAAGTTAATCGATGCTCAGTTAAGATAAACTTATCTATATCTGATCCAAACAACACAGATGACGACAGTATTTTATAGGAAAACCTAATATCCAGGACTTATATAACTAAAAAGTCAGTCAATGTCAAAACTTAAAAATCAATCAAGATCATTTGACTCTACATAATTCCACACTCTTAAGCACAAGACATAGCTTTGGAATAACTAAGAAGCTGGTTTATTTATATATGCAAACAGAAGTGATCATAAAAAAGCCAACCATTGCAACTTAAAGACACACATATACATTCTGAGACAGGGATTTACAATTACTAGAAAGCCCAGTCTGGCCTCAAACCCATGCCTCCCACATGCTAGGTTTATAAACATGTGGATGCCCAACCCCAAAACAGTTTTCAATCACTTTTAAGAGATTTACAAAATCGAGACACCAAAGAGATGTGGGCACTACCTCATGTATAGATATGTATAAATGAAGAGAGACAGAGAGGGAAAAGAAATCACTTCCTGTGATAATAATAAACCCAGTTTGACCTTTTTTAAGCAAAAACTCTAATCCATCTTCAAATATAAGGTATTGCTCAATCTTCAGACCTCAGCCTTATTTATTTTTTGAAAGGGTATAATATAGACAAGGCTAGCCCCAAATCTGCTATGCAGCTGAATGAAGATAGTCTTGACCCCTTGATCCCCCTACTTCCACCTACTAAATACTGGGATTACAGACATGCACCATCATGCCTAGTTCATATGGTCTTGTAGGGTTGGACATAGCTCCTCATGCATGCAGGACAAGCACTCTCCCAACTAAGCTATATTCCTAGCCCCTCAACTTTAAAATAAAGCTCCTTAAAAATGGTTATGTTGACATTTTATTTTGGGTCAAGTTCTCAAGTCTATATAGTAAGTCCATCCTTTAAAGTCTACAAATATAGAGGCTTCTACAAAGACAAAAAAGAATTTCCACATTAACTATTATAGGTACTGTATTACACATTATGGATGTTCAGTGGATGTAGCTGGCTCAGTGCTCTGGGCATAGTAATGGACTGGAAAAGATTTGTGGGGGTGTTTAACAATTAGTTTTACAAACTGGGGAAGTGAAACCCATTATCAGTGGTTGGTAACAGAACCACCTGTCATTACAGATGAAAATATGGGCCCATAAAAAAGTCCCAATTGTTTATTAAGACAGTCAGCATTGTAAAATGAGGCATGTCTGGTATAGCATGCGGTTATGTTAGTGTCACAGCATCTTTTGTACAGCTAATTTCAGCTACAGGAATCTCATGCTGTAAACCACAAGCAGCATACACTTCCAGAACAAAAGGACATTAACTTATCTCCTAATCATCTCTCTTTGTGACTCAATGGCATTACAGTAGGAAAAAACAAGACATTGATAAGACACTATAGATGAACTCTGCAGTTTGTTTTCATTAGAATACCCCAAATCTTATATTTCAATAACTTATAATAAACTGTTCATGTTCATAAAGCCCACCTGTCTGATAGTAGGTTTCTGCAACAGAAGGCTGAGGCTGGGCAGCGGCAGCTACAGCAGCAGCAGTTGCTGTTGGCTGCTGGTAGTACTGCTTACTATCATAAGCTACAGCAGGGGCCGTGGATCTTACATATGAATATGAGTCCTAAGAGAAGAAATAAAAAACAAAAACAAAAGCCTTAAATGGCAGAAAAAAAAAAATCCTTACTTTGTAAAAATAAAACAAAGAAAAATAAGAGTTAATTTTAGGCCTAGCATATAGTTTTAATACAACTATCAATAAATGATTAGTTTATAGTAAGGAAGCAGAATATTAACAATAAATATAAAAGTAGTAAATAGTAATACAATCAAGTTTCAATACAAATACAACTCATTTTTAACTTTTTAAAATAAAATCAAAAGCACTTCAAGCAGTATGTTTTACTTCAATAAGAAATGTTAAAAACATTTAAATATATTACTTAATCAAGTCACCCAGATTCCTAAAACAAAACAAAAACCAACTGACTGTAATTTTGCCTTTAAAAATGAATCCTATAATATTAGAGAAAGAATCTCCATGGGACTAGGTGACACAGCATAAAAGTACAAGCAAGAGGACCAGCAACTTTGTTGAGTTTCAAGAAGAAAACACATGATATTTATTTAATGTAGCTTATGACCTTGAACTTCAAACTACCCTGTTCCAAACGGACAAGTAATGCCCACTTGTATAAACAAAGGGCATTTTTCCTATGTAATTTCTTTTCTCCATAAACTTATGGTAAACAAACATTTGTGTAAATATTAAACACACACACACACACACATAGTAGATTAAAACTAGCAAAGGGGAATTAATATAAAATCCACTGCAAAGAAATCAAATGCTCGGATTATACCTTTAAACACCCAGGAAATCATTCACTTTTCTCTATCACTCTAAGTATATTTAGAATTACTTTAGGCCTTCTATTATACCTAAAGCCATTAAGTGCATACATTGAGGCTACTGAAGCTAGTCGCTTTCTTACCTGGTAGTTTTGTGTAGTAGCTGGGGGCGGTGGTGGTGGTGCTTCTTGTTGCCTCTGGGTGTAACCATAGTCTGTTGCTGTGTGTGCAGTGGGGTAGCCTCCATAAGCAGCAGCTGTTGCAGCCGCTGCAACAGCTACTGGAGCGGGCCTGGCAACTGCAACTGTGGCGGCTGCTGGTGCATAAGCAGCAGTAACTGTGTGAGCAGCTACTGGAGCCTGATGGACAGTGTAGCTAGCAACTGTAGTTGGATGAGAATAGGCTACACCCGAAGCTGGCTGCTGGCTATATTGTGAAGTAGAAGAATAAATACAATAATTTAATTTTAAAATCAAGCAGTTAGTATCTTAAAATCATCTATCAACTTAAAAACACAGGAAGTATGATTTTTAAAAATCAAGGAATCATCTTAAAACTACCAATTAAAAGCACATTTTTCAAGTAATGTAATTACTGACTACAGAAGGCAAGTATTTGAACTGAATACTTGCTACAATACTTTTGATTAATGTTTTTTAAAAATTAAATTTCCAATCAATTATAATACTTTATATATTCACTAATGCATCAGATCATGAATCACATGGCCAAGCAAGAGTAACAGAGATATGAAATATCAGTAAAGAAAATTTGAACGAAATTAGGAATTTTGAAAAGCATTTGTGTGTGTGTGTGTGTGTGTGTGTGTGTGTGTGTATATATATATTCTTTTATTCTATGTAATTAAAAATCTCAACAAAAAGACCTTATACAACTTACAGTGAAATATAGGATTAAATTTCCAGCTTATAAGTAGCATTTTATTAAATAAGTTCTTTTAGAAATTTAATAGGGGTTGTTATAAAAGGTAAATAAATGATTTGAATCATTCCCATATTTAAGCCTCAAAAGGCCAAAAACATTTTTCAAAAATAGTAACCAAATGAATCCACCTAAAATTCTTGTAGACATTTTCCTCTAACTTCTAAAATAAGAATTTATGTCACATAAAACTCAAGTCATACAGATGCTATCACAAGCCAGCACAGTTGTCATTAAAGGTTCACTTGCTAAGGCTTTACTTACTACCAAGGTACACACACCTTCTACAAAGCAGAGACACCCAATAGCTGAAAGGCTTTGGCTGACAACAAGGTTTAGTATGAGCCAACAGTTATGAACAGCTGGGGGAATGGGGGGGGGGGTAAGCTGCTGATAGCACTAACAAATTACAAGTATGTGATTTGCGGGTTATAAGGTACAATGTATTCTATATTGATGTGCAAAGCAGCATAGGAAGGCTGCATAGAATTAATATTTTGGGCCACCATATTTAACCTGCATTATGGAAAACACAGACCAACTAAAATTTGACCAAAAGGAATCAATAATGAATGGAAGAGTCTAGAAAAGATGATAGCTGCCTTCTAAAAGAAGACACTTACTCCATGCTGCTCCAGAGAACAGAACTAGAACCAACAGATGGAAGTTACAGGGTGCCAGATTTCAGTCCAATATGAAAAAGAAAACAAAAAACAAAAAACAGAAACAAAAAACTTAGAGTCCAAAGAAACTCACAATTTCTATTTGGCTGAAGTCCCCACATTTTAATATAAAAAACTAGGAAATACTTTCTGCATAAATGACAATTACAGAATAAGAAAGATAAGCTTACATTTTCACAATGGGAAATCTGCCTAAATAACACTTCATTTATTATGGATAATGTGGCATCTAAAAATTTTTTATTCATTTATTTACTATTTTGCAGTGATGGAAATTAAAATTAGGACTTGACACATGCTAGGTAAAGGCTCTACTAATGAGCTATATGCCTGGCCTCATTTGACACTGTTAAAAAAAAAAAAAACAAAAAAAAAAACAAGGAAACGTACGTGTGTGTGTGTGTGTGTGTGTGTGTGTGTGTAGGTCAGAATAAACTCTGTGGAGTTGGTTCTCTCTACCTTTATCACCTGCACTTTTATCTTCTTGATGGCCCACAACTGAACATTCTTGAGAACAGACTCCCATAAGTTCTAATTTGACATCCATATCAATGCTGTGGCAACGTGCTACTTCCCTTCTAGCCCCCACAAAAAGTAATAACGAAGTTGAGGTGGGGGTGTAGTTCAGTTGGTACAGTGCTTGTCTACTCAATGTACTGAAAATCAGGGGCTCAATCAATACTCAAATGTGTGTGGAGACACACAACTGTAATCCAAATACTTGGGAATTGGAAGACAAGAATCAAATATTCAAGGTCATTGTTGGTTACATGAAATCTAGTTCCCAAAAACTAATAAAAACAAACCAGGTCTATGAAATTTGTATTAAACATTTAATTACATTTGATTTCACATATACAGACCACACTAAGAAGGAATTTTGTTATGTTAAAATTAATATGTAGTCTTGTATTCTTAAATAATCACCCTATGATATATGTAGAAAACTGGCTCCAGGTCAAAATAAAATAAAATAAGAAATAACAAAATCCAATAATGCTCAATGCTCATAGTATGTGTCTATGTGTTTGCATAATTGTCAATTCTTTATCCATGATGCAGAGCCTGCACATACAATCAACTGTGTTTCCATTAATCCCATCATTCCTTTTTCAGTACATGTCAACATTTCCTGGCCCCAAAAGATGTTCTATAAGACCAAAAGTAGGTGGGAATGGAGTGGAAACAAGTCAACTAGGTAGGCAATTTGACTTATACTGCCTGATCCTACACCTTAGAAATTTGTATGACTCAGGGAGAAAGACCATATGCTTTCATTTATGCCTCCTGTCTCAGTGGAATTACTCATATTATTTCTGTCACTCTTCCAAAGTATCTTAGTGTGAACAATAAATTACAAATATTCCCAAGTACCTTATAAAAATGATGCCAGGACAGTAAACAATTGTGTGCGTGCATGCATGCATGTGCACACAAGCAAACACACAGACACATACTATTCATACATATATTCATTCATTCCCAGGGTTTCCTAACACAGTTCTGTTTCACACAGTCAGGTCCCTACACTCATCATCTGAACTGGAACCTTAACTTCTTTTTGTTGCTGTTTTGAGACAGGCTCCTGTATCCCAGACTGGCCTTAAACGTACTAAGTAGCTAACTAAGGATGACCTTGTATCCCTCACTTTCCTGCTTCAGTCTTTAGAGTGCAGGATTAGAGGTGTTCATCATCTCACCTAGTTCCTATGTGCTGGGGAATCCAACCGAAGTGCTCCCCACAGTGCAAGCACTCAACTAACCCACACCCACAACCCCTGGAACCATAACTTCTACCAAAAAGTCTCATAGGGTAGCTGAGTCAATTTTCATTCAAATTAAAGTCACCCAGAAAATTCTTTAATTCCAAACATGCACCCGTCCCCCAGGATGCTATGATATAGATGACCAAACTAGCTTACACTAATCCAATCAAATGCACAGGGGCCAATAAATTTACCTTAAAATTTCAGGTCAAAGGCCAGGAGTGAAGCCTATTATGAGAGGCCCTGAATTTGATCCCTAAGCGTCGAGGATTCAATTGCAGAAATGACAGTTTAAGTCAATATCAAGTTCAAAATATCAAGTTAAAATAAATGGTAATTGCCTATTTTAGAATAGTAAAATAAAAGGTGTCATTTCCCTGCATACAATGTAAAATTTAACTGACTTCAATCTAGAAAGACAAGAGCTTTTGAGTAATGATCCTTGTGAATACCAAACAGAATCTAGTCAGCTTTAAATAGAGAGAAACTAAGTAGAAAATAAAGAAGTGTGAGCTGGCTATGGTGGGATCATGCCTTTAATCCCGACTCACAGGAGATAGTCAGCAGCAAGTAGATCTCTGTGAGTTTGAGACCAGTCTGGTCTACATAGAAAGTCCCAGTACATCTGGACTACACAGAGACCTTGTCTCAACACTTAACAAACAAACCAATTCCCCAAACATTAATAACAGTATGTATAATAAAGTTTAATAAAAAGGCTGGAGAGATACCAGAGGACCTGGATTTGATTTTCAACATCTACATGGTGGCCTGCAACCATCTGTAACTTAGGAGATGCCTTCTTCTAGCTTTGGAGAGCACCAGGCACACAAGTAGTACATAGATATAGATGTATGCAAACCACCCAAACACATAAAATTTAAAAATAAAAATTTTAAATTAAAAAAAAAAGAAAGAAAGAAAGAAACACTTCAAGAGTTAGACATAAAAGATGTTACTTCCTTCAATGTCAAACACTGAAAAGAAATCAGGCATGGTGGTATAGATCTGTAAAGCCAGTATCTGGGAGGTGGGGGCTTCTAGAATAACCTCAACAAGATGAGATCCTGCCCCAAAAGATCAAAAAAGTAAAAATGTAATATAAAGTATCCAGAGAATTATTAATGTTACACCATAAAATTACTCCACATTCTTGAATTTACTCTGGATGGTAGTAATGACTAGTTTCTTACCTACCCACTTATCAAAAACTAAGCTAGAAGCCTTGAAATAGTTCTTTAGGGTAGTCATAATGGCACATACCTTAAATCCCAGCACTCAGGAGGCAGAGGCAGGAGGACCCTTTGCTCTGTGAATTTTAGGTGAGTCTGACCTACAAAGTTCAGGCCAACCAGTGCTACGTAGTAAGGGCCTGTCTCAAGATAAATAAGGGTTTTCAGGCAGCCTTGCTATTTCCTTAAAAACAAAAACAAAACAAACAAATAAAAAACCAAACAAAACCCTGAAGGGTGACAGGCAATTCATTATCAGGTATTTAAAGAAAGCATATTCTCAACTGCAAAGCAGTGAAGTCTGACAGTGCAGGAAATACATCAAAGATATATTTTCAAAACCTCTAATCTGCATCATAAAATAACTTTACACTAGTCAGGAGGTAAGCCTAAGGAATATACATAAAATAAAGACAAAAATACGAAAGAAAAAGAGCTCCAATATCTAAAAAAAAGAAAAAAATGAATGAAATGCAGAAAAATTTCAGTTACTAAAGGGAATCATATTTTCAAATTCAATCAGCTGACCTACTACAAAAGAACCAAAGAAAAAAAATGGAGACAGTTTTCAATTTTTTCAAAAAGAAATCCTTCAATTTTTCCAAAGAGGTAAAGAATAGTGTATTATTTTTACCATAGACAGTAGGCTAATGTCTTTAAATGGTTATTCTGTAGAATTCTGTGCACAACTTAACTATGGAGAATAAGTACTTTTTAAAGGCACCCGAGGCAAAGTTTTCCTATTACATATGTACCCAGACTAAACAAAAAGTAAACAAAGATAACAAATTCTGCAAACCATGGAGGAAGATGAAAGCCTAGGTCTACAGCTATGCAGCAGGCTAGCGATCAGAGTAAGGTCAATGGTTTAGAATCAAACAAAGTACAAAGCCTTTGACAAAAAGATAAAGACAGGAAACAGAAATAACAAGATATAATCACTAGGCCTGGTGACCCATGCCTATAATCCCAGTTCTTAAGATCATTAGTAGTTAAAGTCATTCTTGACTATACAGTAAGTTTGAAGACAACCAACCCTTTCATAAACAATGATAATCATGGCAACAAAGGTATGATCTCAAGTGATCTTACAGTTGGACAGAAAATACAATAAAAAAAAATCCCACCCTAACTTAGATTTTCCATTAAGTGGTACAGGACTGCAAATGGTTTCTAGTAGGTTTTAGAATTATAGCCTGGTATCTGACTCCACAGTGGCTACTATTTACTGTTAGGATAAGGCAAGTTTTTGTTGTTTTTAAAGTTTTAGAATCAACCTAAATTACAGAAAACAAACCAGAGAACAGTAAAAACTGTAATGGGGGGGGGGGGCGTATATGAAAAGAGGAGAAGCAATGCACAAATGTTTCAAGATTACTTATTTATCTATTTGGTTTTGGGGTTGTTTTTGGTTTTTGAGAAGGGTTTCTGTGTAGTCCTAGCTGTCCTAGAACTTGCTCTGGAGAGCAGGCTGGCCTCAAACTAAGAGAGATCCACCTGCCTCTGCCTCCTGAGTGCTGGGATTAAAGGAGCACACTACCACCACCTGGTTATGTTTTAACATTCTTAACGAAGAGAATAAGATGCTGTTATCTTCAAAGGAACTAGAAATGCAGTACACTATCAGAATAATCAGTCTATCACTGAATTCAGGAAAAGTACATATGACATATGAAACTGAGTGCAGAAGATAAAAATAATTGCATATAAAGTTGATTAGGATAAATTATATAGTAAAATAGATATTTAGTGATATAAAATTGATACTAAAATATAGAATGTATTGAGTGTAGGCATCTAGAAAGTGCAAGTCTTTAGTGTTTTTATTTTTTTTCATACCAATGAATGTTTTGCCTATATGTATATCTGTGTACCATGTGCATATTTGGTGCCCATGGAAGCCACCCTGGGACTGGAGTTATAGATGGTTATGAACATATGCCACCAGTGCTCAACCAAAAAGTATTTTAAAATATTAATTTATGTGTATGGGTGTTTTTGTCTGTATCATGCCTGGTACCTGAGAAGGTCTGAAGAGAACACTGGATCCTTGGAACTGGAATTTGGGATGGTTTTAAGCCACTACTATGGGGCTGCTGGGAACTGAACTCAAGTCCTCTATAAGTACCTTTGAACTGCCAAGCCATCTCTCCAGCCCTATTTGTTTACGTATGAGCGCGCGTGTGTACACACCAGTTATGTGTGGGTACCTGGGAAGCCAGAAAAGGATGTTGGATCCCCTGAAACTGGCCTTATACGCAGTTGTAAGTCAGCTGGTATGGGTCCTAAGCACTAAACACTGGTGCCTCAACTACTGAGCTATCTCTCTAGACTTCCATAAAAACATTTTTAAAGTGAGAAATGGTGTCTCACACCAGCAAATACTTTGAAGGTGAAGGTAGCAGGATTATCTCAAGTTTGAAGGTAAATGGACTACTTAGTGAGTTCCAGGCCAGCCTGGACCACAGAAAACAACTGTCTTCAAGTATAGTAATACTTTTTAGTCAGATCCTCCAATTTCCTATTTTAGTATTTCATGGAAATACTAAATGGGGGGCTTGAGAGATTGCTCAGACATTAAGAGCAACTGATGCATGCTCTTCAAAAGGATCCAGGTTTGGTGTACTCTCTCAACAAAAATTAGTGACTGCTACACAGCGTAGCTATTTATATGAAGCCACATTTGTCTCTACCTTTGAGCCCCACAAGTATAAACTCTTTGAGAGTGCAGACTCCAAAAATCAAGTACCAGTATTACACGAATTATACCTTTCAAATGTCTTTTAACATACAGAATATTCAAAGAAACAAAAAGCGCATGTGTATTTTATTGGCTTGACTTCTATGTATTAAGAGTTACACTTCACTGGGCTTTATCAAACATTAAAAGATGCTATACCTGAAAAATTGATGTTAACGTTGTAATATAATGGTACCCAAAACAATTTATTGGATAAGGACTGTGTTGACCCTTCAACCTTTACTAAGTAGATTAAAAATGTATCTAAGTAATTCTAACATTGTCAGTTATTGCATTTTTAAGTAATGTAGTTGACTGTATGGAAAAACAAATACATACCTTCAAGTATTTTATATGCCATACATTCAACTCAACTATATAAGCATAGCTCTCTCTCTAAAAGTCTTTATCTTAATCTAATGGCCTATCCATCCTTTTATTTTTTCCAAATACTTCTTAATCATTTCTTACAAGATGTTCTAACACTTTTAGGATAATCCTTGTTTCACTACAATCATTAAGATCCCTTTAAAAACTGAGATTTTCGCCAGGCATTGGTGTTGCATGCCTTTAATCCCAGCACTCGGGAGGCAGAGGCAGGCAGATCCCTGTGAGTTCAAGACTAGCCTGTTCTACAAGAGCTAGTTCCAGGACAGGCTCCAAAGCAATACAGAGAAACCCTGCCTGGGAAAACAAAAAAACAAAAAGGGTTATTTTTCTGCCTACTGGAGAACAGAAATCACTTTATAATAATTTCATTACATATTTATATATGCCATAACCCCTTTAAAAACTTTACTGCTGGGAGTGGTGGTGCATGCCTTTAATTCCAGCAATAGGGAGGCAGAGGCGGAGTCAGCCAAGTCTACCAAGTGAGTTTCAGGACAGGGACAGACCATGACTATCCACAGGGAAGCCCTGTCTTTAAAAAAAAAAAAAAAAAAAAGTGTGAAAGATTTCTGTTAGGAAAACATTAGAAAATCCCCACCCCATCCCCTATTAAGAATTATCTTAGCAGGTAAAAGCCTATAAGCCTGATAACCCAAGTGTGGTGCCCAAACTACATGGTAGAAGGATAGAATTAATACTGAAAATAGAACTCTCATCTCCACACATTTAACTGGACATGCCTAACCACCCACACAAAACAATATACAATAATAAAAAGCAAATGAAAAAGAAGCATGCTAGCTAGATAATAAGGTGAGTTTCTATAGAAGCAACTGCAGGTCATAAGGCAGGAGGATCAGAAGTTTAAGGTTAACTTTGGCTATATAGTGGGCTCAAAGTTAGCTTGAGATATGAGATCCTGCCTCAAAAAAAAAAAGAAGAAGAAGAAAAAGAAAAAGAGAGAAAATGGACTTGGCTTGGTAGCAGTGCTATAATCCCAATACTTGGAAGGTAGAACCAAGATCTAGCGTTCAAGGTTGAGTTTAAGGATAACATGGTCTACATGATATGTATGTGTATGTATGTACATACTATATATGTGTATTTTAAGAGCATGGTGTTTGAGTGTTTCCTCAAGCAATAGTCCTCCCTAAAGTTTTTCTTTTTAAAGTTTTTGTTTGCTTGTTTTTCGATACAGATTTTCTGTGTAGCCCCAGCTGTCCTGGAGCTCATTATGTAGACCAGGCTGATCTCATACCCAGAGACCCACCTGCTTCAGCCTCCCAAGTGTTGGGATTAAAGGTGTGCTCTACCACACCCCTGCCTTTTTTTTTTTAAGAACAATTTATGATGGTGGTAGCTCACACCTTTAATCCCAGCACTCAGGAGGCAGAGGCAGGCGGATCTCTGAGTTCCAGACCAGCATGGTTTACAAGAGCTTATTCCAGGACAGGATCCAAAGCTACACAGAGAAACCCTGTCTCCAAAACCAAAACCAAAAGAAAAAAAAAAAAAAAAGAAAAAGAAAAAGAAAACTATGGAGCCATTGCTCCAGCCCCCTTTCAAGTTTTATGTGTCTAATAGTGTATCTTTTCAAACACAAGAATTCTCCAACTAAGCTCACTTTCTGCCATGAAACCATCTTGGTTATTTTCCATGACAGAACCTGCTTATAAACACATACAAATTAAAAAAAAAAAAATTTTCTAATAGGAAGCAATTCTTTCAAAGACAAATGGCATTTTTAGGTTTACTTGTCCTTAAAAAAAAAAAAAAAAAATTACATAAAACAGGAAAATAGAAAGTGGGACTTTGTAGCAAAGACTGAATAAATGCTCACCATAGAAATGTTTAATATGAATTATCACAAATAAAAATAATCTAAAAGCTACGTGAAACTTGTATAATTCCTATAATATATCCAACTAACTCTTTAGTATGTTTTTACAAATAGCAAAGCTAGGGCTGGGGATGTAATTTCCATTTCCAGCATGGAAGAAAGGTGAATTTAAAGTAAATTTAGTGAAATATATTGTATATAGCTGTGACTAAGAAAGCTGAGAACCAGAATTGAGATTTCAGACGTTCCCTCTGAGTTATCAAGTCAATGACAATGAAACAATTTATCTACATGTAAGACTTAAAAGATATTTCAAACTAAGAAACATATACATGAAAACTAAAACTCTTCCACTTCTTTAAGTTCCATTTTAACTATTTCTAGCCAAAATTAACATTGCTAGTATTAATATTTACTCACCTTCCTCAAAACATTAGCATTACTGGACATGAATCCTTGTTTTTTTAAATGCCAGTAACTTTTATAAATGCCTATGTAAATAGACAGAGTCTTAGCAATTAGTTTTGGTGATATATGCATACTTATCAAGACTAGATCAACTCAAGTAAGCTCGATGATCCTTTTACTCAAACCGGGATTCAATATTCTAAACAATACTGGCTAGATTCGAATTATTAAAAAAATCTATAGGCCTGCACTTAAAAAAATCCTAAAAACTGCATCAAAACTACCAATTTTCAGTAAACAGTTAATAATGCAAATGTCAGTCAATGGATACTAAGAAAACAGAAAAATTCTGTACCAAACGAACAAGTTTTTAATAAACACATCTTCTAGAACACATAGTACTGGCTAGCAGATTTACAACCATAGATGCCATCAGCTTTTTCATCCCCCCCCCAAATAGTTTGACTATGTTCTCTTCCTTCACAAAAGGTTTTCTGAAACTGTTTAATACAAAAATTTGTAAAACAAATGACTTGTTAATGTTTGCAATGTCTCAAGATTTGGCTCTGACAATACAATTTCAGTCCCTTTTCTCAATACAGGCCTCAAGAGATGAGACTTGTAAAACGCCACGAAGGATTATGGTTTGTAACAATCAGTGTAATACCAATGTCAGCAATATAATACATTTACAAATTTTAACGCTTCTTAAAAAATATCAATAAGGGCACTGTGTTTATTTTGATTGGCAGAGATTTTCTTTTTTGGTAATATATAAAATGGTACCACTTGCAGTAAATTGCATCTTAGGATTCCATAAAATCAGGTAATTTTTTTTCTCCTTCCGAATGTAGAGCCCCCAAACATTAGCCAGTACCCCATTTTACAGGTAAGGCAACTGGAAACTCAAAAATACATGTCCCAAATGTCACAAAAATCAAGAAGATATTGTTACTCAAATTTCCTGTTTTCCACTGTGCCCTTATAAATACACAACTCGCCTAAGGTAAATAAGAGGAAAAACAATACCTGGATTTAGACATAATGAACCTAACATGCAAAGATACTCAATGTAATACATACATAGACGATACTCAAAAGCTGTGTGCTTATGGCTTGAACCAAGAGTGTCTTACTTTGATCCATAAATAGTGCAATAAATCCATCATCTTGTCTTTTTTTTTTTTTTTGCGATAAGATGTACAAAGAATTACAGCTACTTTAGTAGTGACAGCTCTCTGAAGGTATAAGTTTCATCCCGTGCATCACAATGACTCAGTATAAAGTCACTCGCATTTTCTTTTCCCCAAGGGGTGTGTGTGTGGGGGGGGAGAGAGACCCCAAAGAAAAATCACCAATCCACCTGGAACCGTACCCAACGGTTAAAAGGGCGATGCACTAGAAACTTCGCACACCTTTCCCAGTCTCACAGCTAAACAATTCACAGGTGGTTGGCGTAATTAACCTCCTCTTGGTGCAAGAAAACCAAAGGGAATGGGCATGGACCGATGGATGGATGGACGCGGCGACACTAGCCAAGGGGCAGTCACTCTGAGGGACTAGCGGGGGAAGAGGGCCGGGGACTCAGGACCTAGGGGAAGGAGCCCACAAAGACACGTTATGTGGGCTCCGGGGGCGTCGCGGTAGAGGCCGCAGCGCCTGAGACTCGGCCCTCGGCCCCTTCGCTCACTCTCTCCATCGCCCGAGCCAGAGGAAGATAAGAGGCGGGGGCGGGCAGGGCGGAGGCGAGGAAGGCGAGGGGCCGGGGAAGGCGAGGGGCCGGCGGCGGGCAGCTGGGCTCCGCTCCAAGGCCGCGGGAGGCCATTTTACCTCCGGGGCCGTCCAAGGCCCCAGCGGCCTTCCACGTCCTCAACCTCCTCGGCAGTCTCTCCTCCTCCCCCCCCCGCCCCCGGGGGCCGCCCCCCGCCGCCGCCGCCGGCGGACTCGGCAGGGTGGAACAGGGCCGGGAAGGGCGGGAGTGGGGAGGGTGCGGGGCTCTGCCGCGGGCTCGGGGCGGGGGCGGGCGCGGGCCGCGGTGTCGGCGGGATAGGGGCCGCGGGCGCGGAGGGACAGGGCCGGGAGAGGGCGGGGAGCCGTTACCTATACTGGGCCGCAGCCGCCGCCGCCGCCGCCCCGCTGTGGGTGAATCCAAAGTAGTTGCCGGTCGCCATTTTGGCATCTTCCCCCAGCCGGCTGGGCACTGCGGCGGGCACGGAGAGTCGGGTCCCATGGCGGGAGGACAGCCGTGAAGGGGTCGGGGAGCCGAGGAAGGGCGGGGGAGAGAAAGAGGGCCGTGAGAAGCCGCCCCGGCCGGCCAGGCCGCGGCCGCACCGCCGTCCACCTCCCTCCCCGCACTCCCTCACTCACTCGCACGCCCGGGTGGCGGCCGCCGCCTCCTCCCCAGCGCTGGCCCCAACCCCCGCGCCTACCCGCCGCCCGGGGATGGGGAAGGGCAGGGCAGAGGCCTCCACGGGCCACATTAGACTCACCATAGGTGAAAGACACTACAGGGCATATGGGAATCATGGGCTCGGGCTGCTGCTGCTGAACTCTGAACTCTCACCCGCTGCCTCCCTCTGCCCCACTCCTCCTCAGCGGAGAACAGACCGCCGCCTCCGGCCGCACTGCGCAAGCGCGCTGGTGCGCTGCATCCTGGGAAATGTAGTCCTCACGGCCCGCGCCAACCTCCCTTCCACCTCCCCAGCCCCTCCCCCCCTCGGGTGGTGGCGCAGGGCCCCCTGAGGGACCGATTTCTGGGGTGTCGGTGTGGGGTTCCCTCGCGGGATCACGGGCCCGGCCTTCTCCCAAGTGGTGGTGACCCGCATCCGCTGCGGCGCGGCTACCGGGCGGAGGAGGAGCGCCTCGCCCGGCCGCGGGGGAGTCGGGGAGCGTGACCAGATAGAGTGACGTCTGTTGGCCTTTTCGCCGCCTTACTTTTTCACCCGTTTCCTTTACTTTTGCGTCTGCGTTTGTTCTCTGTGTTTCAACCCTCCTCTAATTTCCTTTAGATTTTGAGCTGGCCTAATTCCTGTTGCTTGTCACTAGCTTTTGAAAAGGGGAGAGGGGAAAATAGCAGAGGAAGTGCTGCACCAAGCACCTGCCCAGAACCCTCCCTGCCACAAGAATCACACGTCTTGCCAAGCCCTCCGCCCAACCTCACGTATTCCTTCAGTTTTCAGGGTCCTGTAGCGCCCCCTCCACCCACCCAAACAAGGTGTCAACAGATGCTAGTGAGCAAAACAAAATACCTCTTCACGTGCAAATCTTATTCTGGGAAGGTTTATGAGAGACTAGGAAAATGTAATGGGTGGTTATTGGAGCTTTAAGAAAAAAAAAAGGCAATGGAGATAAGGGGAACAGTGAGGTAGGGCAGGGCGACCACTGCAATAGGGACCTGACAACAGTGAGAATATCACCCAGGTGGGTACCTGGAAGAAGGACAGCGGAGGGAAATGCAAGAGCATCAAGAAGGCCAGTCTGGCTAGAACTGAGGGAAGGACCACTTAGATTTTGTGAGAGTGCTGTATGCTGGGTGTGGTGGGTACCTACAGTCCCTGCATTGGGGAGGCTGAGACAGGAGGGTCTCTGAGTTCTACACCCACACTTTGAAAGTCTGCACTACAGAGGGACCCATCAACCCACCCACTCCTACCTGTGCTGCCAAAAGAGTGCCAGCTCTCTCTGGGTAAGGATCAGTACATTGTAAACAGTTCTTTACTGCATGCAACCATGTCTCCTTGCAGCAGCTTTACTGTTATCTCTTTGTTTTCATAGGCCATTTTCTGTCACCGCCCCTCTCCCTCACCCTTTCCTCCTCTTCTGTTAGAGACTAGAGCTCAAGGCACCCTGCAAAGGCAGGCACTCTGACCTGAGCTACACGTCCCTCCGTCCCTCCGTCCCTCTCTCTCTCTCTCTCTCTCTCTCTCTCTCTCCTTACAGTTCCATTTATTATTTATTCTTGAGGCAGGGTCTTGATGGCTGCTTCCATGACTGGCACTCACTCTACTGCCTCTGCTGGCCACCATTTCCCAGTAATTCTTCATCAGTCACTGGAGTGCTGGGATTAGGAGTAGGTGCCACCTCACTGCTCAGTCCTCTCCTGGTCTGTTTTTTTCCTGTCACTTTGCCTTTTCCCTGCCTCCACCAAGGCATAAGAACTCCACCTCACCACCCCCTTACCTTCTCATTGCCCTTCCACCAGCCCCCTGCTGTTATCTCTTCTCCCAGTCAGATGTGAGTCTTAAAATATTCAGTGAATCAGAACGCACCCATGAAATTCAAGGCTTTATTCTACCTCTCTCGCAAAGCAGAAACAATGCCTCCATTCTTGTTTGTGCCAACCCCCACACCTCCTACAAAAGCACAGGTCCTCAGAACCTGTCGGATTTGTCCTTTTAAAAGAGAAAATGTAGAGCATTTGGGAAAAATCACTGTCATTGTTTTTGAGAACACCGATGTTTCTCTCTTGTGTTGCTAGGGGAGGAAAAAAATCTCCTACTCATAGGGGTATTAGAACTGCATTTAAAAAGTGACTTGCCTTGAACTTCACAGAGCAATTGAGCCTCCAGACAGACTGCAGCTGCTTTCATAAACTCACTACTATTAAGCTATTTGCACGAAGTTGGAAGGGAAAAGTCAGGTGATAATTGCTGAGATTCTGTTGAAGCTGCCTTTCTGTTTGGCTGCTTGGCAGGACTTGAGAGGATGGAGTGTGTTGAGAGCACTGAATTATAAAGTAGAAGATGGCTTTTTTATGGTGATTGTCCTTAGAGGTGTGGCAGTGGTAAAATTGTTTGCAATAGTGCCATTGTGAGAGGTGTAGCCTACAGGAAGTCCATTAGCTTGCCCTCACCTTGAACTTGTTTAGGGAAGATGTTTTGGAAAGGACTGGGATAAAAAAAAAAAAAAAAAAAAAAAAAAAAAAAAAAAACCTGGGTCTTATTTGGGGGGGGGGGGTAGCTAGCAGTGGAATGTTGTCCTGATTAGATTTTACTTAACATTTTGGGATCTCTTAAGGTAGGAGTAAAAACAGTATCCTCTTCATGGGGGCTAATGAGATGGCCAGCAGGTAGAGGTGCTTGTCACTAAGCCTGATGACCCCAGGCAGGCAGAAATTCTCTGGCTCCACATAATTGCCCACCATGTACACAGACATACACCAAATAATAATACAAAGTGTTTTTCATAGAACTGTGGTAGGAGTTAAATGGGGCATCTAACCTTATTAAAAAAAAAAAAAAAAGGACAGGGACCTCGAGAGATGGCTCAACAGGGTTACAGTGCTTGCTATGCAAGCACAGACGCTCATTTGACCTGCTAAGCAGGAGAGAACTGACTCTACAAGGTTGTCCTCTATCCTCTACAAATGTCCATGGCAAATGTACCAAAATACACATCATGCTGTGTAAGACACATACACAAACACACACCTCAAACAAGGCCACATGTTCCTTTTAAAATCAACCTTCTAGTAAGTAAATACTCCATGAAGAATATTCACTTACAATCAAAGAGCCTATGGATCAAAGCTGGAGGAGTATGTCCCAGAAGACTCAGGCAGGCAATATGGCAGCATACAATCCCCTGGGCCAACAACAGAAAACAAGTCTTGACTAGAGCGGGGGATGTAACTGAGTTGGTGGAGTGCTTGCCTAAGCTAGCATGTGTGAAGCCTTTCACCACATAAAGTGAGCACAATGGACTACCTCTACTTGTACTCCCAGTCCTGGAAAGACAGAAGCAGGAGGATCAGAAGTTCATGGGTACACAGGAAGTTTGAGACTTAAACTTCAGGTATGTGAGACTCTACTTCCAAACAAAGCAACATCGGCAGCAAACAAGCAAGCTGGAGAGATGGCTCAGTCCATGATGTGCAAGCATGAGGACCAGAGTTTGGACCCTCAGCACCTGTGTGAAAGCTTGGTGATGTGGATGTTGCACACATCTGCAGCCTCAGTACCAAGGAAAGGGAGGTGGGTGGAAGATCTCAGGGGCTCTCTGCCTAGCCAGTCGAGCCAAAATGGTGAGCAAAATGGTGGTAACAGACCTTGTCTCAAAAAATGAGGGGGCAGAGCAACTGAGAAAGACATCTGACATCTACCTCTCGCTTCTACATGCAGACACATACATGCACATATGTGTACAGGCACCCACAAGCATACACATACATAAATACGCAAAGAAAAGCTTGACTGGAGGCAGCTAACCATATTATCTAGCATCCTCATTAGGGAATGGTTTAAAATGCATATCCGGTCAAGGTCTTTCTCAGGACAATGCAGAATTCTTCTGAACAGCCTTAAAGACTTGACATGGATTAGCCTTCCTGCCTATTCACCACCCTATTCCATATCCTCTTCATTCCAACAACTTTGATCTGGTTACTGTGCCCTGCACCCCACCATAGTGTATTTCACATTCTCCTTTCATAGAATTCTTGTTTCTGTCTAGTTAATCCTCTTATGTGGAAGACTAAACTCAGTCAGCCCCTCTACATCCCTCCGTGGTGTCCCCTTTGTGACCCTTTCAATCGATCAGATTGGTTTTGGTTTTTTTATTTTTTGAGACAGATTTCTCTGTGTAACTTTGAAGCCTGCCCTGGCACTTGCTGTGTAGACCAGGCTAGCCTCAAATTCCCAGAGATCCAACTGTCTCTGCCTCCCTAGTGCTGGGATCAAAGGTGTGAGCTACCACCACCTGGCTGATCAGATTTTTTTTTTTTTTTTATGCTCTCAGAAGACAAGGCAAATTTGCTTAGTTGCCTCCTCACATTTACAGTATTATACTTATTGTGTGATGGTTTGATTGATGTGTATTACTCCCATCACACTATGTTCTTTCTGGGGGGGGCAGAATGCTGATGTTGAATGCATAATGACAAGTCACCAGAAAGTACCTGAAGATGATCAAAGCAGAGAGTGCACAACTTAATCATTCTTTGAAGATTCAGATTGCAGTTCTAGACCCCCATAGTTCCTGGGGTTATAATTCTGAACCTCAGCATTTGAAGGCAAATTAGGAAATGTTAATTGACAGTTCTGTTAGCCACTAGGTGGTGCTAGTCTGAGAAAGCCTGTCTTCAACTGTACCTTTGAGTCAAGGCCTGGTGTCCTGAAAGGCCTTATTGAATATGACATACAACAGCCAGAAAGTAGGCCACATTAGCTACTATATGCCAAGAAGAATATATAGAGGTGTGTTGGTTGGCTTTTGTCAGTTTGACACAAACCTACACATGTTTGGGAAGAAGGAATCTTAGTTTAAAAAAAAAAAATGGTTCCATAGGATTGGCCTGTAGGCGTGTCTATGGGCATGTATGTAGATGTCTCATCTTGATTAATGATTGATGTGGGATGGATGCTCCCAGCTCTTCTGGGTGGTGCCATCTCTCACTGGTGGTCCTGGGTACTTGCAGAGGAAGCCACAAGGAGCAAAGCCAGTGTGCGGTGTTTTCCATTTCCATTTCTGCCTCCGTGTTCCTGCCTTGAGTTATGCCCTGATTTACCTTAGTGATAGAGTGTGATCTGAGAGTTGTAGGTGACATAGAACTTTTTCTCCCCACGTTGCTTTGGGACATGGTGTTTAATCACATCAATAAACACTCTAACTATAGTAAATAAGGACAAGACTTGTGGCCGCCTGTACTAAAACATAGTGAGTTTTGGACTACTTTGGGCTACAGAGTAAGACTGTCTCAACCTACCTTCTCAAAAAGAAGGATGCATTTCACATACTGTAAGAAACCCTCTTTTAGCTGAGTGGTGATGCCCCACGCCTTTGATCCCAGCACTCAGGAGGCAAAGGCAGGCATATCTCTGTGAGTTTGAGGCCAAAGTACCAGGATAGGTTCTGAAGCTACACAGAGAAACTCTGGCTTAAGAAAAAGAAAAAAAAAAGCATTACTACTATTATCTACCTACAGAATACTTCTGTCACTGTAGTAATGAATTCTATGTCCACTAATAGCCATTTGTCTTCACTTTCAACCCCTAATGGCCATACAAATAATTGTTTTCAGTATATTGTTGATTTTTCTTCAAGTGCTAGGATTGAATCCAGAGCCTTGAATTTCAGCTACCCCTCTTTGCTTTACAATGTAGCCTTATCTAGGCTGGTACTTACAATGCAACACAGACTGGCAATAATCCCCCTGCTTTAGACTCCTGAGCTAAGGGATTACAGGCATATACCACCAGGCCTGCTCACAAAAACGCATTCTGTCTCTATGGATTTGTGTATTTTGGACATATGAGTGGACTTTAAGGATATCTCCTCTTTGATCTAGTTCTCTTCACATAGCATAATATTTTCAAGTCTGTTTTTGAGAGAGTCTTGTTCTCTAGCCCAGGTTGGAGATTTTTCTTTCTCTCAAGTTCTGGGGCTGTGAATGTGCACTACAATACTTGGCTGACCCAAAAGTTCTTGGGAGGAACCCCTGTTTTCATTTCTGCTGATATATACCTAGGAGGAGAATGTTGGTATACCTTGTTGTTGAGGCAGGGTTTCATGATGTAGCCCAGGCTGGCCTCAAATATACAATTCTTCTACATCAGATTCTTAGGTGCTGGAATTATGCCACCATGCCCTGAAGTAAGTTTGTTTGTTTGTTTGTTTGTTGAGTTTTGGGGAGGTTTGGGGAGGTTTTTTTTTTTTTTATCTAAAGTTGGTTTCTCTCCCTGTCAGCTTCTTTCCTAGTTCATCTCTTTCCCAAGGCTACCCCAACAGTCTACTGATCTTTTTTCATAAGGATCAGATCCCCTAAACCCATATCTATAGAGATATAAGGAATCTATGCTTTTAAAAACAGCAGTATGTGAACAATATGTACATTATAATACATTCTCTTAATTGGTTCTTTATAAAACACCTGTGGCTAGATAGAGACAGAATTTAAAGTAGGCTGTGTCCCTGAAATCCACCTGAGGAACATCTCACTACGTGTCTAAAGTGAGAAGTGTGCTTTTGATAACAAGTCACCACAGTTACATTTGTTCCCAGTTCTAGTGCCTGTGACTATTTCTCATTTATGGACTTCTATAGCATTCAATGTGGTGGTTTGAAAGAAAATGGTCTTCAAAGGAGTGGCACTATTAGGAGGTATGATATTGTTGGAGTAGGTGTGGTCTTGTTGGAGGAAGTGTGTCACTGTGAGGGTGGGCTTTGAGGTCTCATGTGTGCTCAAGCCAAGCCCAGTGAGACAGACCACTTCCTATTGCCTACCTATCAAGATGAAGGACTCTCAGATTCAACACCATGTCTGCCTGCCCTCTATCATGTCACACCAAGATGATAATGGAATAAACCTTCGAGAATGTAAGCCACCCCAATTAAATGTTTTACCTTATAACTGGTTAGTGGTGGCACACTGTCTGGAGACAGAGGCAGGTGGAACTCTGTGAGTTCAAGACCAGCCTAGTCTACAAGAACTAGTTCCAGGACAGCCTCCAAAGTTACACAGAGAAATCCTGTCTTGAAAAACCAAACCAAAACAACAACAACAATAACAAAAAGTTTTTCCTTTATAAGAGTTACTGTGGTCCTGGTATTTCTTCTCAGCAATAGAAACCCTAACTAAAACACTCATCAAACTTGTAATTCCTAGTTCGGCATCTTTGTCTTCTTAGGAAAGACCATAAACTCCACAGGGTCAGAAACTGTGTCCAATCACTGAGTTTCTGATGCCTATAGCCATGCCTAGAATCAGTAAGCACTTAAATACTTGACAACAATGGCATTCTGACATGTCTTTGATACCTTCCGCCCTCTAGCTGCCACCCATTGAGATAATAGACATAGAAGTAAATTCCAATCTATTTTAGTCCTCCCAGCTCCCTTGACATTCTCACTCACAGTGTTCCCTGCCAAGTCTCAATACCAAACACCAGCATTCTAAAGGGTTTCATTGTGTTAGTAATACATTCCTAAAAATTTGAAGAACTTGTAGAACTCAACACAGTCACAAGGAATGACCACCTAGAAGCATGGATGGCTGGCCTCTAACTAGCATATGCATGGATTCCATTCCCAGAACCGTTAAAAATACACTAAAATATACAAATAAATAAAGCTTAGAGAAGACCCCAGCCACGCTGTACTCTCACTGAGATATTGATAATCATATCAGTAACATCTGCTAAAGGGCACATTTAGAGATGCATTCTAGAGTTTTATTTCAATATGAAGTTATTCTCTAACTGTTCAACATGGCAACCATCACTGAGTACTTGAAATTCAACTAGTGTGTCAGAAACTATATTAAAATAAATGTAAAGACTTGCATATGACCGGTGGCTACTGTATGAGATAGTATAGTAGCAGATTCTGACAATCCAGGTTCAAATCCCAGTCTGCGAGTAGCTACCAATGACCTTCTGTGTGGGATGTGTGTGTTGCTGGAGATTGAACCATTGTGCGTGCTAGGCAAGTACTCTACCACTGAGTTTCATCTTAGCCTTGATAAGATAACTATGTCCAAATTCCTTAAATCCTTGCACTCTCTCCCTACCAGGAGCTCCCTTTAACCAGTTAATGAGGGCTGGTTTGATAGCTCACCAGGTGTTGATGTTTGCTGCCCAGGCTGATGGCCTGAGTTCTATTCCTAGGACCCACAGATGGAAAGAGAGGGCTGACTCAGGCTGTCTTCTGGCCTCTACATATGCTTGGTGGTGGTGGTGGTGGTGGTGGTGGTGGTGGTGTGTGTGTGTGTGTTAAAATAGTAAATAAAAGAAGCAAACATTTAAGAGATTGTCTACAAGCATATCATCAAAGCTAGTAATGTAATGTCTCTAGATTGTTCTCTGATTCTGACATTCCTGTATTCCTCTTGGGATCTTTTGTATCTGCCTGGATAATTCAGGATCAACTCCCTGTGTTAATCATATGTTCAGAGTTCTTTTGTTTTGAACACTGGTGTATATTAGACTGGGGGCCTAAGATACATGAAACATGAGCATATTTACTTCCTGTGACCTTTCTAAAAGGTTCATAGCATGTCTGGACTTGCTTATTATAATTTTCTTTTCTTTTTTGCTCTATGCCATTCCTTTTAATATTCCAAATCTCTCTTTTTCTAATTTCTTTGATACATGTGTGTACTTCTACACAAATAGAATGATACCTTTTAGAGCCAGAGAGATGGCTCAGTGGTTAAGAGCATTCGCTAGTCTTCCAGAGGACCTGAGTTTGGTTTCCAGCTCCCACATCAGGTGCCTCACAATCGCCTGTAACTCCAGCTTCAGGGAGTCTGATGCCCTCTTTTGGCTTCCTCAGGCAATTGTACATATGTGGCAGACATTCACAAACACACACATTTTTTAAAAACTATTTTCTAGTTTAGTCTCCTTTTTCCTTTCCGTCCTGCCCATCCTCCCAATCTCTATTTCCTTATGAAGAATGTTATACATAGAGACACATGTACACTATATACAAGTATATGAATTGTCAAACTTTTTAGCCTTATTTTTCCCAGTTCCTAATAAGCTGGCCAACCCATTAGCTCATGCTCATTTCCAAGTCTAAATCCATGTAGTCTGTCTACATCGGAAATAAACAATAAGGCACACACCTGCCTTTGACTCTATATTTCAGGTGCTCACTTTGGTGGCATATGTACTAAAATGAGAACACTGTGTCTCAGAATGCCCCCGAATGGAGCAGGTGTCATATACAGTATCAGCTCATGCCAGCATTCCATGATTGGTCACTGATTCAGGCCCTTGATTTCTCCCTTGTTTGCCTTTTTCATGGGGAACTCTCAGGGTTATAAAAATAGCTAGAGGAAAAAAGCGAAAGGGAAAAGAACTGTTACCATGATATTCTGCTTCCCTCCTTCCTTCCTCCCTTTCTTCTTTCTTTTCTTCCTTCTTTCCTCCTCCCTCCCTCCCTCCCTCCCTCCCTTCCATTCTTCCTCCCTTTCTTGTCTGCTTGCTTTTGTTGTTGTTTTTTCTACACTAGTGACTGAACCTAGGACCTCCTATGTACTTCTATCACTAACCTACATGCCCTCTTTTACTTTTCATTTTGACACAGGGTCTTACCAAATGCTCAGCTTGGCCTTGGATTCACTCTAGTTCAGGCAGCTTTTGAATTTGTAAGCCTGCTGGTCCAGGCTTCTAAATAGCTGGGATCGAAGGTGTATGTCACCAGGCTCAGGGATTTTGGGTCATTTGCTTTTAATAGTCTCCTTAGAGCCTTATGGACTGACCCACCCCATACGTGTATGTTTGCATTTCTGCAGGAGATTGTCTTGGAATGCTGCACCTGTTTAATTTTATGGTTAGGAATATCAAATTGATAACCCTTGATTTGTGGTTGGCAGTTCTCACTGTGAGAACTCGGTATTTGCTGTGGTCTGAATATGGTTTAAGTGTGCCTCCTGTTGGCTCATGTGTTGGGAGCTTGGTCCTCAGTGAGCAAGCAGTGTTGGGAGATGGAACTTCTAAGAGGAAGGGCCTGGTGGTGATGCTTGGGTCACTGGGTTGGAAGGGATGAAAGAGGCTCCTAGGCTCGCTGAATCTGAAGGACAGAGGCTGTCTGTTGTTCTCTGGCTTTTGGCTTTGAGCTGTGACCTCTTCTTCAACCATGTACTTCTCCTAATGTGACACAGCCTACCACTTGTCAAAGGCTTCCCACAGTGTGACACTGCCCACCATCATCTGCTATGATTCCCCACAGTGTGACACTGCCCACCATCATCTGCCATCACTCCCCACAGTGTGACACTGCCCACCATCATCTGCCATCACTCCCCACAGTGTGACACTGCCCACCATCATCTGCCATCACTCCCCACAGTGTGACACTGCCCACCATCATCTGCCATCACTCCCCACAGTGTGACACTGCCAACCATCATCTGCCATCACTCCCCACAGTGTGACACTGCCCACCATCATCTGCCATGATTCCCCACAGTGTGACACTGCCCACCATCATCTGCCATGATTCCCCACAGTGTGACACTGCCCACCATCATCTGCCATCACTCCCCACAGTGTGACACTGCCAACCATCATCTGCCATCACTCCCCACAGTGTGACACTGCCCACCATCATCTGCCATGATTCCCTACAGTGTGACACTGCCCACCATCATCTGCCATGATTCCCCACAGTGTGACACTGCCCACCATCATCTGCCATCACTCCCCACAGTGTGACACTGCCAACCATCATCTGCCATCACTCCCCACAGTGTGACACTGTTCACCATCATCTGCCATGATACCCCACAGTGTGACACTGCCCACCATCATCTGCCATCACTCCCCACAGTGTGACACTGCCCACCATCATCTGCCATCACTCCCCATAGTGTGACACTGCCCACCATCATCTGCCATGATTCCCCACAGTGTGACACTGCCCACCATCATCTGCCATGATTCCCCACAGTGTGACACTGCCCACCATCATCTGCCATCACTCCCCACAGTGTGACACTGCCCACCATCATCTGCCATCACTCCCCACAGTGTGACACTGCCCACCCCCTACCATAGCCCCCCACAATTTGACACTGCCCACACCTGTCACAAGATGGGGCTGTTGTATATCCTTGGATCTCCAGAGCTACCTAAACATGTTTTTATTTCATAAACCTAAATGCCTCAGGTTTTTTGTCACAGTGATAAAGAATAAGTACTGTAGAGTTTCATACTCAGTGGTTCAGTTTTTCCAGGACCTAAACACTTCTCACGACGACTAGCTGTTGACAGAGAGGACACAGTCTGGTTCTAAAACTTTAAGGGTTTTCTGCTTTGTTTTGCTGCTGGTATTTGCTAGAGGACTGAATGTTTGTCTGCCATAGAAATTTCCAGTACTGATGTATCCTCAGCTCATAATACCCAGTGTCACAGCAGCTGGAACAGGAATCTGGATCCATTTCATTGCCTTTTCATGATCAGATTCTCACTAAAAGCCAGCCTTTACAGATGTGGAGCAGTATAGCCAAATGTAGCCCATGTTGGCTTAAAAATCCTAATGTGTCCTAAGGACTGTGCTCTGAGTCAATGTGGGTTCTGGAGGCAGGTGGATGTGGGTCTCCAGAAGAGACATTAGTTTGTGAGCACCCTCAGCACTGAAAAGCTTTGTTCAAGGGAAGCTGGCTTCTTCACTACAGCCCAAGGAGTGGAAGGAGTCATATGTTACCGTTCTGCCTGACTTGCCCACGTGGCCCCATTCTACTGTGGGTCCTTTAACATCTGTGTCCTAATTTCAAAACTTACTGAAATCTGCCCTTTAATTGGTGCTGAAACACTTATCATTATGCCCCCTCCCCACTGTGACTTCATAGCTGAGGGGCTTAGTTAACATGACCGCCCGAAGATTTCTGAATGGCTGCTTCCTTTCTTAGTCAGGTAGTCACTTGGTTTCCTGATACCTTATCCTGCCATTCTCTTCATCTCATGCTCTCAGGAGCCACAAGATGAGAACCTGCGATGCCAACCTATGCCAGGTTCTCTTCGTGCCAGAGGAGAATGAAGCTCCACCTGCCTCCAACACAGGTAAGCAAGCTAATTCTATTCTTCTGCTGCCTTGACCACCTGGTATGGGACACAGCACTAGTTAAGATTTTAGAAGAAAACAGTGGCACTGACCTAGGCCCTCTGCATGTGTGTGACAGTTGTGTAGCTTGGTCTGTTTGTGAGGCTCCGTGCGGTAGGATCAGGACCTGTCCCTGTTGCTTGAGCTGGCTTTTGGGAACCCAATCCCTAAATTGGATTGCTCCACCCAGCTGTGATGCAGTGGGAGAAGCTTAGTCCTGCTTTGTTGACTCCTATGGGAAGGCCTCTGCCCCTCTCTGAATGGAGGAGGAGTGGATGGGGAGGGGGTAGAAGGGAGGTGGGGGGATGGAAGGGGAGGAGAGGAGAGAGGAGAAACTGTGGTCAGTATGTAAAATAAATGAAAAAAATTAATAAAAATAAAGAGAATGAGAGAGGAAAAAAACAAACAGAAAACAAAACAAAACAAAAAAACCAGAATAGTTTGACCTGAAGTGCCAAGGAATAGAACAGGCTCTGGAAGCTGAGGAAGAGGCTGTGTGTGAAGGCTCCTGGACAGAAAATGACCTGATTTGTACTTCGTGAGCAGTTCTTCCGTGGGAGAAGCCCTTATCAAGCAGCTCCTCTCTAGTTTTGTGTCCTAGGCATTTGACATTTTCATTTGTGTTATTTATCCAAGCTGTGATTTTAGCAAAAGCCTAATCATGCACTTTACCTAAGGAAGGCTCTTGTGGGATATTTTGATCACATTCTGTTAGTATTCAGGCATCTGTACTGGTCTGTGCTTGGGCCTCTGGCAGGATAGGCCCTTAGCTGCAGCCACTTAGAGCACCACCTGTGCACATCCACTACATTTCCTTTTAAAAAGGGCCCTGCCCATCTCCCATACTTTCCTTTCTTCTTTCTTTCTTTCTTTCTTTTTCTTTCTTTCTTTCTTTCTCTCTTTCTTTTCTTTCTTTCTCTCCCTGTCTGTTCTCCCTTCTCTCTCCCTTTCTTTCCTTTCTCCTCTCTCCTGCTGCTCCTGTCTCTGGAGGCTGGTTTCCCCACTTCCCTTTCCCCTGTTTTGATCCCTTTCCTAATTTAAAAAAAAAAAAAAAAAAAAAAAAAAAAAAAAAAAAACTGCTTCAACCCTGTCACATGGCATCTTTCTGAGAGCTGCTTTTCTTAAATCACAACATAACACTCTACTCACAGGACTTGCCAATCAGGGGGTGGGGCCAGTAACTAGCTGACAAGAATTTGCCATAGAGAAGCCAGCAATATGGATAGAGAAGCCAAACAGGAAGGAAAGAAGGAAAGGCACAGATGCCAGGAGATGCAGAGCAAGCCAGATGTGCAAGAGGAGAGGTAACAGCCACAAGCCACACGGCAGAATGTAGATTAATATAAGTGGGTTAATTTAAGTTATAAGAGCTAATTAGGAACAGGCCTAAGCTAAGGCCGAGCTTTCATAATTAATGATGTCTCTGCCTCGTTATTTGTGAGCTGATGGTCCTGACAAGAAAGTACTGCTACAGAAGGCTTTAGTCTGCTTTGTGTCACCCACAGCCATCTTCAAGCACTCCTTTGTTCATGACTATGTAGAAAAGCTCCATGTATTCCCTCACCTTGAATCAAGTTCTTCACCAAGTTGTTTTGAAAAGCTGTTCCTCTCTGTGAATCCTTATCAGAGAAAGGCCCCCAAGTAACCAGCAGTCACTGACATTTCTGTCCAAGGGCCAGATGGTGGAGTTTGGTTTGTTTGTTTTTTGTTTGTTTTTTAGTATTTTGAGAAGGGGTTTCTTTGTATAGACTAAATTGTCCTGGAACTAGAACTGGCTCTGTAGACCAGGCTGGCCTTCAATCATTGAGATCTTCCTGCCTCTGCCTCCTGAGTTCTGGAATAAAAGGTATTCCCCACCACTGCCCAGCAGGTGGATTTTAGGCATTTAAATCACATTTTCTTTATTTCTTTTGTGTACTTGTATATGGATACACATGTACACTTGTGGAGGTCAGAGGACACAGACAGGAGTTGGTCCCCCCACCATGTGGGTCCCAGGGATTGAACTCAGGTTGCCAAACATGGCAATAAGTGCCTTTACCAGCTGCCATCTCACCAGTCCCCAGATAACATTTTTTTTCTTTCTTTTATTTTTTATAAGTAATTGTAATGAGTTACCATGACATCACTTTACTTCTTTATTGCTTAGAAAGTTCCTTTTAAAATTATTACATTTATTTACTGTGTGTACATGTGTCTATACATGTGCACTTATATGTGCCTGCCACATATAAGGAGGAGAATTTGGGAGAATCAGTTCCTCCTTCTCCCACGTGGGTTCCGGGAATCAAATCACGTAAGTCATCAGGCTTGGCAGCAATCACTCTCACCTGCTGAGCCATCTTGCCAGCCTTGAACCTCTTATCTCTACAAAGTAACATCACACTTGGGCTCCTAAGCAACTGAAAAAAATGTCCATGTTAGAGAATCCAATGTTTCTCCAAATTCCTGATGATAAAGCTCACCTAGGGATTCTTCTATCAGAACAGATCCCTGAATCCCCGTGTTGTCTCACTGAACCAGAATTCCAGGGCTTTGGAATGGGAAGCGTAGGTTGTGCAACAGGTTGCAAAAGTTGTGTCTTCCCCCCTGGAAGTCTTGCTGATGCAAGCTGGGATGCACTGTGCTTAAGCCACATTGTTCCATCTAACCTCAGTGCTTAACTGTATGGATTGTGTTCTTTCCAAAACTCACATGGTGGGAACTTAATCCCCAACACCACCTAATGAGAGTTGCTTAGGGTTAATGGGTTTAAGCCGCTGATAGAATTCAGATTTAAAATGTGCTCCCAAAGGCCCACAAGTTAAAGGCTCAGTTTGGTACTATCTGGACATGTTGGAAGCCCAAGAGGATATGCTTAGTGGGAAATCTGAGGATGTCCTAAAGCCGACTCTTGGTCATTGTTTGCTGCCTTTGTTTCTCTTGCTTCCATGAAGTATGCCAGATTCTCCTGGCAAAGTGTACTGTTTGCAGTAGTCACATTTCTACTCACTGTGAATTACTGAGTCTACCAAACAGACTACGACACAGAGAAACTGAATAACTGCCTGAAGATCCCTGGGTATGCACCCCCAGGCAAGGCTGCTTCCAGAAGGAACCAGAGGACAGTGAATTTGAGACTGTCCTTTTCCCATTACCTCCTCTTGTTGTGGTGCCCTATAAGAAGTTCCCACTACATAATGAATTCATCTTTCAATTTCAAACTTAGTTCTGCTACATGTGCTTGCATACATTTGTACCCTGGCATTCCTCACCCCCACACACCTCGGGTCTGTTTTCTAGCTGTCAAGCAGCACCCTCATTTCTCTTTCCTCTGCCTTCCCCCACTCCTCCTACTCCAGGAGCCATAGCTGGGTTGGGGGCACTTCCTCTGCCTGGAGGAGTCTGGAGCAAGTCATCCATTTCACAAGACAGAGTAGGGAGACTGAGAGCTTCTGCTCTGCTTGGGTGAGAGCCTCTGCCATTTGCCTTGTAGGATTTGCCAATCCATTAGCCCCTCCGTAGTTCCCTGTCCTGTGTATCCAACTACTTCCTCAGCAGTGCTGGATTCCAAAATTATTCAGAAGGGACATGAATGCTAGCGTTGCTAGTTTTGTGTAGCAAAATCACACAGTCCTACAGATGACATTCTCTGTGATATGGGGTCAGAAGAAAACATTGAAATGTGGAAGTAAGAGAGTGTGGGGCAAGTAGAACCGTCAGGAATCTGGTGGAGATGTCAATTGTTTCATGATTATAATAAAATTCAATGATGCATCCATATGACCCAGCGTTTCTGCTCCCACACATTAGAGAAATATGTTTATGTGTCTGCTGATGGATATATGCAAGAATGTTCATAGAAACAGCCATTCAAATTAGTTCCCAGTTGGACACTACTCAAGTGTTCACTAATAGTCAAATGGCCAAGTAAATTCTGCTCAGACTTTGGCAACAAGAGTGAAAGATCTACTGCCACATCATATGGTCACTCTTGTAGATGTAACTTTGAGCCTCTGAACACACAGAAGTACAGATTCTGTATTATTGTTTGTATTGAGTTTGGCCTCTGTTTTAAGTCTGACTCATTGGTGCAAAGCGATTGAAAAAGGACTGATAGGAGTCTAGTAAAGGGATGGATAACTTATCTAATTTTAATTTATAAATATATCATTTTGGTAAAATATGTATGCTATGAAAAATTAAATTAATTCATGACTTACATATTCTTGAATGCATCTTTACTTTAAATAAAGCTTACTTTGTAAAAACAAAATAATATTAATTGCTCCCTAGAACAATGATTTTTTATCAAATTCAAATGTGTTTTGTTTTGCATTTTTTTTTTTTTTGAGATGGAGGCTCATATAGCCCATAGACCATGTAGCCAAGGATGACTTTGAACTCCTGATCTTCTGGCCTCTATCTCCCATGTCCTGAAATTATAGGCATGCCCAGTTTTATATGATGCTGGGGACCAACCCCATTGCCTCATGCATGCTGGGCAAACATTTTACCAACAGAGCCCTGGTTTCTTTTGAAACTATGAGCCAGGGTCTCATAGTTTAGGCTGTCTTTGACCTATCTCTGTAGCCTAGGATAGCTTTGAACTCCTATCCTCCTGCTTCTGGTTTCCAAGTCCTGGGATTACAGATGTGGACCCACAGTATCCAACTCTACATCTTCCTTTATAACCGATGTATTAAAATATCCTATTCTCATCTAAATTAAAGTTATAGACCATTTTACACAGTGCATGTGTAACTGCTATTAGGATATATTAAATATACGTAATGGGTTTCATTATGAAATTGTCATACATGTGTATAAGGTATTTTGATTATACTCACCTCCATTACCCTTTCTTGGTTCCTCTCACATTCTGCCTGATCCCCTTCCTCACATATGTAATTTTAAAGTTTTCCTTTTATCTTTCTCTTCCTCCTTTCTTTTTCCTCTCCCTCCCCTTCCCTCTTCCCTTCAAGTCTCAATATATAGATAGGATTTGAATCTCAAATCCTCCTGATCTTCCTGCCCCCACCTCCCAGAAGTAAGTGTGTGTGTGTGTGTGTGTGTGTGTGTGTGTGTGTGTGTGTGTATGTGCTTGCGTGCGCACACGTACACACATGCAGACAGACATGTCATGATGTGCATGTGGAGGTCAGGACAACTCTCTGGAGTTGGTTTCTCCCTCCACCATGGATCTGGGGATTGACCTCAGGTTATCAGGCTTGCTGGACAAGCACTTTTACTCCCTGAGCCAGCTCACTGGCTCCTAAATTTGCCTTTTTTGAAATAAAGATTTAGCCAGTGCTTGGAAGGCAGAGGCATGAGTGTTAGGAGTTGAAAGCCAGTCTGGGCTCCACAGCCAGGCCATGTTATGATTTGAGTGTCAAACACCCTGCACAGGGCCGTGTGTTTGAACACATGATCTCCAGTGATGTGTTGTTTTGGGAGGTTGCACCTATTTGGGGAACTGGGGCCTAGCTAGAAGTAATGGATTACTGAGGGAGGGGAAGGTTGGAGGTTTATAAGTGCAGCCTACCAGCTTCCCATTAGATCTCCCTGCTTTCTGTTCCACTGAGATGTGAGGAGTCTCAGCTCCATGCTCCTGCAACCATGGGGCCACCCACCATGGAGCCACATGCTGCTGCTGTGTCTTCCCTCCTATGATGGACTGGCTCCCCTGACACTGTGAGCCCAAATCAACCCTTAGCCCTTAAGTTGCATCTTGTCAGACATTAGTCATAGTCACAAGACAAGCAATGAGTGTACCTGCTTTCACAAGAAGGCTAAATGAATAAAATAAAAATGTAATTTTATAATTAAAAATCATTATGCTGCCTTAGTTGAACAATTACAAAGAAAGATGAGAGGGAAGAACTTTCTAATAAAGTCACATTCCTTCCTGTATGTTAGCGTTTGGTGGCACCTTCTCTGGAAGACACTGTCTGCACCAGAGCTTATGCCTTTTGTAAACATCTCCAGCGATGCAATAGTTGCAAACACTCACTGAAGCAGGCCCTGCACTGGCTAATTAGGCCAGGGATGATGCAATTTTCTGAAATGGTGAGATGGTCTGTTAAAGTACCAGATAGAATTCAGGGTGACCATCTCTTGCCCTACTCATCATGGTGTTCTCTAGGGATTATGTTATAAGCATCAAAAGTGTTTATATGTTGAAACCTGCTGGGATTCTAGACATGTTCAGTTCCTACAACCCCACAAGGTAGGGACTGCTGTTGGTATTTCAGTGCTAAAGCACTGACTCTGTATCATGCAAGATGCTGCTTTCACACCTAGGCTTTGCTGAGGAAACTGAGCAGAGAAGTCAAATAACATTCCCAGGCTCACATCCTTAATAGGCTAAACAGCTAGGCACAGAATCCAGGTCCCTGGTCCCAAAGCTGAAGCTTTTGTCCCTTATGGCACTCTGCCTCCAACACAGGAGAATATTCTTTTGCAAAGAGGTTTTACACAGGGCATAGAGAATTGTAGTCTTCCTTTACCTAAGTTCCTTTTGGCATCCAGAGTCCTTGGGGCAGGTCTGGTGGCTGCCTGTGTCAGCAAGGGTGTGGAAGCTCCACCTCTTACCCCAAACCTTATCATTCACATCCCTTAATCTTTAAAATTACATTTTCATGTATTTGTATATGAGTATAGGTGTTGGTTTGAATGTGAATGGGCCCCATAGGTTCCTATGTTTGAATGTTTGGTCCCCAGTTAATTAATAGAACTGCTTGGGAAGGATTAGGAGGGATGGCCTTGCTGGAGGAGGTCTGTCCCTGTGGGTAGGCTTTGAAGTTTCAAAAGCCCATGTCAGGCTCAGTCTTGCTCTCTCTTTGCATCCATCTTTCAGTTATGATGTAAGCTCTAGCTACTGTTCCAGCACCATGCCTGCCTGCCTGCCTCCCTGCCTGCCTGCCTGCCACTGTGCTTCCCACCATGATGATCATGGACCAACTCTCTGAAATCATAAGCAAATCCACAATTAAATGCCTTTGTTTGTACCTTACCTTGGTCACAGTGCTTTGTCACAATAGAAAAGTAACTAAGACAATGTGTGTATATGTATGGGCACATGTGTGCCATAGCATGTATGCAGAGACCAGAGGACAACTTTTGGGAGTCAGTTCTGTCCTTCTGCCATGTGGGTCTGGGGCATATTGTCAGGCTTGGTGGCTGTTTCATCAGCCCCACATCACCTTATCTGTATTATTTGTGTCTGCCTTTATATTAAGCCTATAACTATAACTAAATGTTCATATGTGTTCTATGAGCCTCTCAAGCAAATAGCTGATCTCAAGGATCCAGTTGCGGATCCTATTTTTAGTTGGTTGGTCAGAAGCACAGGTAAAACTGGGCAACTAGCATCTAAAGAAGAATGGAGGACAGCCTTGGGAGCGAGCCTGCAATCTGTGGGATCTGGCACTGTCTCCAGGTCAGTAGTGTTAGATCTGAATTAAGTTAGAGGATGCTCAGCCTGAGCCCCCTGCTTCCTCACTGCTCACTGTTGAGAAGCCCTGTCACCTCTGAGGACACAGAAGTCTTCTGTGTTGACTGTTGTATCATGAGAGCCATGGAAAAACAGACACTGGATTTTACTAACATTGAAACCACACATGATAATCGGTATTTATTTATTTAATGTGGATATGTCCCTGGCTATATGTGTACCATGTGTATGCAGGTGCCCATAAAGGCCAGGAGAGGGAGTCAGGTCCACTCAAACTGGAGTTAAAGGTAATTGAGAGCTGCCTGATCTGAGTGCTGGGAACAAAACCTGGGTCCTCTGAAAGAGCAGCAGGTGCTTTTAACCACTGACCACTGAGCCATCTTTTCAGCACCCCCCCCAACTTAAATAGATAAATGGCAAGTGCAATAAAAAAGTAGGGGCTCAGATGCAGCTTAATTGGTAGCTCAGCACATATGAATCCTGGATTTGATTGCCAGGATCATACAGGCATTGTGGTACAGTCCCACCATGGTGGTGTAATCCCAGTACTTGGGAAATGGAGGCAGGAGAATCAGAAGTTCATGGTCATCCTTGGCTGCATAGTGAGTTAGAGGCCAACCTGGGGCACATGAGAATCTGTCTCCGGGGGAGGGAGAAAGAAGTGGAAGGAGGAAGAGCTTTAGCTAAGCATGGATCATTCTTCTACCTCAGCACTGAGGAGGCTGGAGGCTGAGATAGGAGGATCACATGCTGGAGGTCGGCCTGGCTTGTAGGGAGAGACCTGTCTATAAAAATAGTCTAGCCAGATGGTGGTGGCACATGTCTTTAATCCTAGAACTTGGAAGGCAGAGACAGGTGGATCTCTGAGTTCAAGACCAGCCTGATGTACAGAGCAAGTTCTGGGTCAGACAGGGCTACACAGAGCAACCCTATCTTGAAAAACAAACAAACAAACAACAACAACAAAAAGTCTAATACACCTAATAGATTCCTGGTAATCATTTCTACCCTGACAACAGTGAGAGGCTTATTTTAAAGCTTAAATCCTTGCTAAAAAGATAGTTGAAAATTTCAAATGCTATGAAATATCCGTCCTCATTTTCCTCCTCCCACTCAGCATAATTGGCATCCTTGGCCACAGAACGTGTGTGAAATCATGCACAAAACGAAGTAAATTGTCAGCTCCCTCTGGATTGCTGGCTGCAGCCCAGCCATGGTTTGGCTGGTTCTTTCAGATTCAGAGCTACAGCCCAAGCTAAGACTCTTCCTGTTTCAGACACAAGCCACAGCCAGGACTGTGCATAAATCAGAATGGCCACCAAGACCCCTGAGGCCTCCACCTCCTCACAGTTCACAGGAATTTGTTATGTTCTTTATAAAGTGCCTGAAGAGCATCTGGAATCTGGGTCTGGTGTTTCATGTACTTGGGAGGCTGAGCTATGGAGATTGTGGTGAGTTGGAGGCTAGTTAGAGACCCTATCTCAAAAAGTTCAACAACAACAACAGTAACAGCTCAGAAGAAAGAAGTTCAGAGTTTCCAAGTCCAAAGCAATGGAAAAATTCAAAAGAAAATACGTTCTCCTCTGATTTGAGAACTGTGTAATATCATATATTATGCCCCTTGTACATATAATAATTATATATGTTGTCAAACTATAAACTAAAAAATGAATAAAGTACACAGTAACACCATTGTTGGTTGTTGTAATTTTAAAAAACAGTGCTTGAGAGAAAGATGCCATGTGACAGTTTTTGGGTGGAGGGTGTTTTTATTGGGGGAAAGTGAATGGGATAAAGGGGGAGGGGAGAGGTTAGACTGGCCTCTGGGGGGGCAGGAACAGCAAAAGAGAGAGGCAGAGAGTCAGGCAGAGAAGCAGAGAGAGGGAGGGAGAAGGGTGGGAGGGGGGCAGGGCCCTTTTAAAAGGGAATGTAGTGAATGTGCACAGGTGGTGCTCTTAGTGGCTACAGTGGGGGGTGTATCCTGTCAGGACCCCAATTACAGGCCAGTACAGATGCCTGCATATTAACATTGGTACCTTTCTTAAAGTTAAAATTCACTGTCAATGCTCTGTTAAACTACAGGCTAGATGGGGATTGAAAGTACACACAAATTCTTTTTCCTGAATTATAGTGTGTGTGTGTGTGTGTGTGTGTGTGTGTGTGTGTGTGCCCACGCACGCACGCACGCATGCACGTGCATGCCAAAGTGTATGTGTGGAGGTCAGAGGACCACCTGAGGGAATTGATTTTCTCCTTTCTGCAGCAGGCTTTCTCACTTTCTGTAGCAGACTTTCTTGGACCACCAGCAACCAAATAATTACACAGAAACTTACTAATTATGAAAGCTTGGCCTTTAACCTAGGCCTTTTCCCAACTGGTTCTTATAACTCACAGTAACCTGACTTTATTAATCTATGTTTTTCTCTGTGGCTCTCTACCTTCCTCCAAAATGTACACCCAACTTCCCCATTGGGCATTCAGCTCTTTATTAAACCAATTAAACCACCTTTCACACAATGAGGTCCTTCACTGTGTGGGTCTTAGGGATTAAGCTTTGATTCTCAAAAGTATCTTCTATCTGCTCTGTATAGAAGAACCCTGTGTCTTCCAGTCATTTAGTTGGTTTTAAAAACTTTACTTAAATGATGTATTTATGACTTTATTTTCTGTTTTGTTCTCCTCTTCTTCCTTGCATAAGCTGCATGATGGGTCAGGCTTTGTCTCTTTCCATTTTGTGTCTATAATGTACAGTACCACAGCTGAATAAATGCTTGATGGATGCATTGGTAAGTGACTGTTCCAAGCCTGGACTGTCAGGCTCAGAGCAGCGCTTCTCCGCCTTCCCAATGCTGAGACCCTTTAATACAGTTCCTCATGTTGTGGTTACCCAAAGCAGAAAATTATTTTCATTGCCATTTAATAACTGCAATTTTGCTACTGTTATGAATAATAATGTAAATGTTCTAGAGTTTGGAAGATTGTAATGGAAGTGTAATTTATTGACCTCTTGGCCTGGGTAGAGGTGTAAACTTAAGCTTCAGAGGTTCTTCTGTCAAGAGATCCTCATGCTTAGTGCACAAAAATTGTCAGCTGGCCCCCAGGGATATAAGTCACATTCAGCTAAAGAGCAATGCCTTTGCTTTTACTTTCCTAGCTGTCTTCTAGAAAGCAAGCAACTCATCCCAGAATAGTCCTGTACTGAAATAATAATAACAATGACAATCATTATATTTTTAGTATCTGCTACTAATTAGTACTATAAATCAGCCAAACTGAAGAGTTCTAGGTAACAGAGCTCTTTTGTATGGTCTCACAGTGAGCAACAGGCAAGAGCATTTGGCCTCTGACTGCAGAGATAAAGGAGATGTTGCAGAGGCAATGGAGGTAATCACAACAGGCAGGTGTATACCTGTGCAACAGGAGCCATAGTGCTCGTCTGTTGAGGAGTGACTGTTGGTATGACACAGGAACATCATGATCAACACTGAGATGAGTCCAAGGAGTGGGCTGGAACTGTCATGATTCACCATAATGAATCTAGTTACAAAAACACACAAATTCAGTGGCTCACAACATTAATATCACATATATGTAGCCTACTTGAAAGCGTTCAGATCAGTTGTGGTTCTGTTTCAGGCTGTGGGTCCAGTTCAAGGCTGCCACACAGATATTCCACGTCAAGGCTGTCAGCCAAACCATGAAAACACATTAAAAAAAGAAAGAAAGAAAAAGCCTCTTCATTTATTAACATTCCACTGACAAACACATTACATAATCAAGCCCGATGTCAATGGATCATATCATGAAAATGTCTCTGCCTACCCTAGAGAGATCCCGAAATGTCACATGGCCAAGGCCGTGATACTTAATTCAATTGCAGAGAGGGAGTAAGGAAAGCAGAGCAGTAAGCCAATCTGCCTCAGGATGGCTGTTCAGAGGCACAAGTGAGTTACCATGGAGACGTCCTGAAAGGAAGAGAGACTAAACCATGAGGGCTGGAAGCTCAAGATTATTCCTTTATTACCGTCACCTTGAAAAAAATATTCTTGATTTTTACCCTTCTGGCTAAAATTTGAACCTGCTTGATTTTTGCCTAAATTTAAAGTTTTGGGAAGCTGAAATGGCAAAGGCAGTCTGCATGTAGAGCTTGTAGCCTGTGACTTTAACCCAGAGAGCCACATGCTAATGTAGTGAAAAGAGAAACCAGCACTGGCTCGAGAAAAGAAAGCATGTTCATACTTCAGGTTTCTGTATGATTATAGAAAATGACAGTTCTTTGTTCTGGTTTGGATGTGGGTTTAAGTGTGTCCCCCAAGGTTCATGTGTATGAAGGTCGGTCCCAATGCAGCAATGTCAAAACCCAGTAGGAAGTGATATGGCTGTGCAGAGAGAGAAATATAAAGCCAGAGGAGACAGGAGCTCAAGCCTTTCAGTCTGAGGAGACGGAGAGAGAGGTAGATCATGCTAAGCTGTCCTTGACCTCCCCAAACCAGTGTCATTTTTCCAGGACACAGTTTTAGTGAGAGAGAACTGTTAAAGAGGAGCAAGCCTGGACCTGCTCCTACCTCCCTGGCTCCTTATTTCATTGTGAGGCTACCTGCCATGATGTTCAACTTGATGGGTCCTGACAGAGCCACCATCATGCTGTTGGCTGGTCAGCCTTCTGGACTGTGAGTTAAGTAAAATCATCTTTCTGCATTGCTCAGCTTCAGGTATTTTTGTAAAAGAAAACTCAGGAATATACTCTTCCTTGTTTTTCATTTATGAGCCTTGTTCTATATGAATTTATTTTCATATGTAAGAATCATTTCAATACCTCACCCAATATTGTGGGGAGAATGAGGATTGGGCATAATTGATATTTTTAGAGATTAAGGACATGTTCTTCCAAGTATCAAAACTGTTTATTTTTGACCACTGAAAAAATTAAAACAAAAAAGAGTTTTATTTTGATGATCTCCGTAGTGCAAATTCTAATTGGTCTTAATAATAAAAACCCAGAGTCAGATATTAGGGCTTGAAGACTGAAAGAGCAGAAACAAGCAGAGTAGCCAGCCACTAGAGTTCTTACCTCTACCGAATCCTCAAACTGAAGAGGTGAGCACTTCTTTGCCTCCTGCCTTATATTCCTCTCTCTGCCCAGCCATATCATTCCCTGTCTCTACCTCCCTAGTGCTGGGATCAAAGCTGTGTGCCACCACGGCCTGGTCTCTATGGTTAACTAGTGGCTAGCTCTGGCTTCTGAGATTCAGGCAAGCTTTATTTGTTAGAGCACAAACAAAATGTCACCACAGATCTCACTTCTGATAGTAGCCCTGGAGACAATGAAGAACAGCTATCAGGGCTCTGTTGAAGCCCATTAAAGGTCAAGAGAATAGAATCTGGGGGCTAGAGAGATGGCTCAGCAGTTAGGAGCATCTTCTGCTCTTGCAGAGGATCCAGGTTCAATTCTCAGCACCTACATGGCAGCTATGAATCACCTGAAATAACTCCAGTTCCTGGGGGTGGAGCTGGGCCCAATGCCCTCTTCTACATGCTGTACAAACATCAGAGAGAGAGAGAGAGAGAGAGAGAGAGAGAGAGAGAGAGAGAGAGAGAGAGAGAAGAATCTACCTCTGATGTTGGGTAGAGAAATGATATTCTGATCTGCTGCAAAGACTAGGATACTACATTCTATTGTCTCCTCCCTTAAGAGTTAACCCAGCTGGGCCTGTCAGTCAGGCATCCAAGAGGCCACTCTTTAAGAAAGCTGGTTCACCTAAAGCCACGTTAAGGATATGGGAAGAATAAGCATTCCTTTAATGAGATAATAAACAGCCTTCCCAGAAATCTCTCTTCCCTGCAATTGCTTGTAGAGCTCCTATCATGTAAATCTTCAGCCTGTCCACTCTTCTGAGTTACTCAGAAAAGTGTATGTTTTCGTTTTCTTCTATCTCTTTTTTTCCCCCTCCAGATACTAAGCAAAACCTGGACATGCTTTCTTGGACATTCTGGGCTTTGCCACTCCTTTCCCCCCCCCCCCCCTTGAAACTCCCCTCGCCTGCATGCAGCTGCTTGTCTGCCAAGTGGCTGCTTGATGGCCTCCATACTGAACCTGTCTGCGTTCTTAAAGGCTTGTCATTCTCTTTTCCTCTTCTCCATCTCCCTCCTCTGGAGAAACGCTGAGGTTTACAGATTGCCTGTCTTGTTTTTCTCTCAAACCAACAAAACTGTCCTCATTCCAAGTCTGCTTCTAAATTCTTTATTAGCAGACTAAGAACCCAAAGAGGGGGAAATGCCAGTTTCCCTGGCAACATCATGTGTGGCCTTGAATGTGCTGTGCTATCCTCTAGCCTCAGCCTCACTGTTGACTAGGATTATGGGCCTGTACCACTAGACTTGGCTCTGGGCTAGATTTTGAAGAAACCCATGATAGAGTTTTATTATTTTAGGAAGAACAAGTCTGACAGCATGAATGAAATTAACTTGGGTGAAAGGGCCCAGACACAAAGGATGCATATATGCACCTACTCCTCTGAAGTATGTAGAATAGCCAAATTCCATCCTTGCAGAGGAGCAGACTGGTGTTGGCAGAGGCTTAGGGGGAAGAGGAGAGTCACTCACTGTTTAGCAGACTGGAGCTTTATCCTGGAAGATGAAAGGCATCCTAGAGACAATGGTGATCATTGCAGAGAGATTACATCATGCAAAAGCTTGACTAATCAAAGGATCTTTCTGGATGCCTCTGTGAGGTAGCTTTTGTTGTATTTGTTAGTATTTGGATTGGCAAACAGAGGAAAGCAGACAGCCTTCTCAAGAGTGAGGGAAATTACCCCATTGTCCTACTCCTGAGGTACCTAAAGAGAGCAAAAAGGTGGAGAGAAGGTGGCGTTCTCTCTGCCTGAGAACACCTTTTCTCCCATCCTGGACATCAAAAGTACATTGTTTCTCAGGCTTTCAGACTCCAGACTGAGATCATCATCCCTAATTCTCCCTTTTATGACTGAGAGCAGATAGGTGGACAGAAAATTAAGGGGCAGGAGAGAAAGGAGTTTTCTACTGCAGAATCTGGTTGAAGTATCTCTCCAGCTGAGAGTCAAGAATTCCAACACAACTAACCAAACTTGCTGCAAAGCTAGCCTACATGGAGACGATATTTATTTTAGAGGTATTTCAAATGAGGTTAGCACAGCAATGAGCCACACTTAATGCCTAACTGTGTATAATCTTTGAATGTGATTTTATTCTTTTTCCCCCACTGGACGTAAACCTGCAATTTTCTGGGAACTTTACAGTGAGATTAAAAACTTTGTTTATGGAAAAATAACATTTTGACTCTCTTGTAAATCCCTCATTGCCCATGGTTTGTTAATTGTAATCATATCCAAGACACCTCAGGAACCTTCTATGATCTCATTTGTGTCCCTTGGTAACCCTCCAGGTTGTGAGTTTAGAGGCCACTGTATGTGTAGCTATTGGAAGTCACATGAGTGTGGCTGTCTCTGGAGAAATGCACACCCATACTGGGTGTATAATGTTTGCCTAAATACCCTTCTCTGAACTGACCTGTCCTAAAATTCTTTCCTGCAGAGAATCTGGCTTCCTTTAGTGGAAGTCTCCGAAAAGAACTGTCCAGGCTGCTACCACCAGCAGCATGACACTGTCTCCATCACTGGCCCTGCTGTTATCCACAACTCCTGTTTCTGTCTCATCCGATCTTGCCTCACAATATTTCTTTGTTTGTTTGCTTGGTTGGTTGGTTGGTTTTTGGAGACAGGGTTTCTCTATGTGTCCTAAAACTCACACTGTAGACCAGGCTGGCTTTGAACCCTAACCCTGCCTCTGCCTCCCGAGTACTGTGATTAAATGTGTGTGCCACAACTGCCCTGCTAACACAATGTTTCTAAGTATACAGTGTATAATACAGAAAATGTATGATTACAAGAGACTGAGACTGTGGCAAACAAGAGAGGAAAGGAAGATAGGCAGAGAAAGCTGTTGTTTCTAGATCTGTAAGGAGGTGGCTCACTCAGCCAACAAGGGGGTCCACACTTACATTCCTAGCCCTTGAATTCAAGGCCAGCCTAGCTATGTAGTGAAATCTTATTTCAAAAAAAAAAAAAAAAAAAAAAAAAAAGCAAGAAAGCAATGTTGTTATTCCATGCTTACTACCTGGAAATCATAACCTCATCAAGAGGTGAATTAGAGAGCCATACATTGATATACATGGAAGAAAACTGTCTCCTCCTTTGGGGACTAGCATTTGATACAACCCTGTTTCTTTCAGTCACTGTATTTTATTTTTGGTTCATTTCTGAACAACCCAACTGGTATCAAACTTTTTGTTTGGTTATTTTGTTTGTTTGTTTGTTTTTGTTTTTTTTTTCAAGACAGGGTTTCTCTGTATTGTTTTGGAACCTGTCCTGGAACTAGCTGTGTAAACCAAGCTGGCCTTGAACTCACTGAGATCCTCCTGCCTCTGCCTCCCGAGTGCTGGGATTAAAGGTGTGTGCCACCAACACCTGGCTTTGTTTGATTATTTTTGACTTGGTATCATTGTGGCCCAGGCTGGCCTAGAATTCGTCATGTAGCCCGGGCTAGCCTCAAACTTGTGGCAATCCTGAGACGCCCATGGGCTGAGATTATAAGGTGTCACTCTCATATCTGGTTCAAACATTTTCCTTTATATTTTATTGTTCATTTATATATAGTGTATATGAGTGCATAGTGTGTGCCCACAGAATCCACAGGAGAACATTGGGTTTCCTCTTCTGCTACTCTTGGCCTTATTCTCAAGACAGAGTCTCTCATTGAACTGGGTAGCCAGCAAACTCTCTAGATCTGCCTGTGTCCATCTCCCAGCACTGCAGTAGTAGACAGTGCAGCCATGCCTGGCTTCCTTCCTTCCTTCCTTCCTTCCTTCCTTCCTTCCTTCCTTCCTTTCCTGTGGGTGTTGGGGATTCAAACTCAGGTCTTCATGTTTGCACAGCTAGTATTCTTACCCACTTCTGTTTCACTGTTTCTCTCTTCACATGTGTGTTGTGTGGGTGTGTATGTTGTATGTGCACACGAATGTGTTGGTAGATGCACAGGCATGCATGGAAGCCTGAATGGAAAAGTCCTCTTTTGTCACTTTGTCTCATTCCTTTGAGGTGGGGCCTGTCACTGAACCTAGAGCTCTCAGTGTTTGATTAGGCTGGCAACCAGCAAACTCTAGGGATCATCCTGTCTTCACTTACCACAGTCCAGAGGTTACAGGTGTTTGTGGACCCACATCTGGCCTTATGTGGCTGCTGGAATCTCTACTGTGGTCCTCATGATTGGATAGTGGTTAAACTACAGAGCCATCTCTCTAGCATTCAAACTTCTAAGTCTCACTTTCTCTGTGTGTCTCTGGCCACTTCATGCTCTGTCCTTTGCTACAGCCTCTATACTGTCTCGCATGGCCCAAGCCAGCCTCAAGCTTGCTAAGTAGCAGAGAACATCCTTGAACTCCTGATCCTCCTGCCTCTTCCTGGAGAGTTCTTTGATCATAGGTATGTGCCCCACACCCACCTCGTGAACATTTTCAGCCCTGTGCTCCTCTTTTTAAAGTAATTTATTTATTTTTAGTTTATGCACGTTGGTGTTTTGCCTGCATGTTTGTCTGTGTGAGGGTGTCAGATCCCCTGTAACAGATGGTATAGACAGTTGTGAGCTGCCATGTGGGTGCTGGGAATTGAACCCAGGTCCTCTGGAAGAGCAGCCTGTGCTCTTAACCGCTGAGCCATCTCCCCAGCCGTGACCCACCCCCCCACCCCCACCCCACCCCACCCCACCCCACCCAGTGCTCCTCTGGCCGTAAGATTGTTCAGGCATTTGCAGGTCTGAGATGCAGCAGGAGCATCCAGGAAAACCATCACAACTGCTCACCACCAGCATTCATTAGGAATTAATTGTTCTCGGTTCCTGGAAAACTGCCTGCTTCCCTGGGTCCTCACACTTATTCCAGCTGGAATGACATTCGGTACACCGTGCTAATACTGTGTCTCCACCATCTGCTCACCCTTAAATCCCAGGCTTGCTTCTGTGTCTCACATTTTCCGCATCCTGTATTTGATTTTCAGGTCTTGAAGGACGTTATTCTGTCTTTTCCTGGAACGGTTGGGTTTTCTCTGGAATTCTATCACTCTTGTAGTTTCCAGCTCCTTCATGGAGGCTTTGAATTTAGCCAGTTTCTTAATCAGGTCATTTTTCTCTAATCCATGCTGTTCATCAACATGATTTACTACCACACACCATTTCCCCCTCAGGCCCAGATGTTTTCAACACTGGGAATAAAACCCAGGACATTACACATGCTAGGTAAGCACTTTACCACCAAGCCACATTCCAGCTAACAGTTGCTTTTGTAACAAAATCCTCTGCTGTTTATTTTGTCGCAGAGATCCAGGTATAAAATGAATGAGTTGGTATATCAAAATACAAGAGGTTAGGTACTTTATAAAGAAAATAAAAGGACTGGTTTACTCATAGTTCTGGAGCTTCAAGAACACACTGCAGGCATTGACTTGGTTCTGAGGCTCTCATGGTAGATGTCATCACAGCTGCAGTAACATATGTAGAAGAAACCATGGAGAGAGCCTAGGGCTAGAGAGGGGGGAGAGAGAGAAAGAACCAGAGCCAGAGAGAGAGAGAGAGAGTAAAAGAAAGAGAGAGAAGGAGAGAGGGAGAGAGAGAGCCAGAGAGCTAGAGAGAGACAGAGTAAGAAAGAGCGGGGAAGGGAGAGAGCCAAAGATCTAGAGAAAGGCAGAGATCAAGAGACAGAGGGGAGGTCATCCTCAGGGGCCAGTCTTGCTCAACTAATGAATAACTCATTTCGTGAAAGCTACGAAAGGTACCAAGAGAACAGATTATTCCCTTCCAATTTCTTTCCAATAGGCCTCACTGCTTATAGGTTCTACCATCTTTCAGTATCACTATATGAAAGCGAGGAACAACTATAGAAGGAACACATTCGAACCATAGTCAAACCACAGAATGTATTGCCTATTGGAAATGCTTGGCAGGGTCCAGCGAGATGGCTCGTCAGCTCAACACACCTGCTGCTGCCTCTGACAGCCAGAGTTCCATTTCTCCCAGATCACATAATGAAAGGAGAGAACTGACTCTTGGAAGTTTTCTGAATTCCACATGTGAGCCACAGTGTGTGTGTGTGTGTGTGTGTGTGTGTGTGTGTGTGTACATTAAGTAAATAAATAAATGTACTGCAAATAGATGTAACAACAAATTTTTAAAAAGAAAATACTTGGCTGGGCTGGGAATATAGCTCTGCTGATAGAGTACATTCATGAGGCTTTGTGTTTGATCCCTAGCATTGAATAAAATTGGGAATGATGGTGTATGCCTATAATATTAGAATTCAGGAGGCAGAGCCAAGAGAAGTTCAGCATCATCTTTGGCTACATAGTGTGCCTGATGTAAGCATGTGCTATATAAAAACCTCTCTCAAAAAAAAAGAGGTATCAAGAAAATACTTGACAAATCTTAGACTTGTCTTATTGTGATTTTTTTTATGGTTTATCTTTAATGTTTTCTCCTCCCCTAAATTTCCTTTATATCTCTGGGTTTACAGGGTCCCTGTCAAAAGTTCTTGATCTTGCTGATAAAAGAATTTAAAGCTGATACAAGTCAGGCATGGTGCCTTTAATTCCAGCATTCAGGAGTCAGAGGCAGGGGGATATCTATGAGTTTAAGGCCAGCCTGCTTTACACAGAGAGCTCCAAGAAAGTCAGGACTATAGAGAGAGACCCTGTATCAAAAAACCAACTCCTCCACACAAAAAAATGGATACAGAAGTGATAGGAGATGCCATTAGGTATATATGTTTCTCATACTGGTTAATGAATAAAGCACTGTTGGCCAATAGGAAAGGAAAATAGGAGGGACTAGGAGACAAGGAGGAAAGAGGAAGTAGTAAGGAGAAGTCAAGATGGAGAGTCTGGAGAAAGCAGAATGCTGGCCGGCTCCCCGGTAAGAGAAGACCATGTGGAAATACTAGATTAACAGAAATGGGTTAATAATTAAGACAGAGCTAGCTGATAAGAAACTAGTAACGGGCCAACAGAATTATATCAAATACAGAGTCTCAATGTGTTATTTGGGGCTGGCGCGGCAGCGGGACAAGACCAGCGGCGGTCAGAGGAAAAACCTTACTGCTTACACAGAAGGGCACCTGAGGACAGATTATTGGAGTTAGAAAAGATAAAGGCTCAGACAAATTGGAGATTTTTTTTTTTTTGAGCTGAGACAAATGAAAAGAGAAAAAGTTAAATGTTAAAAAGAATACAAACACAAAGATATATTTTAGAGGAAGAAGGAGATCACAGCAGAAGAAGATGCTGCCACACACACTCTCTCTAAGTAAGTAAAATGAAAATTTAGGTAGCAGTTAGAGGATTTAGTGGCTGCACATGCCACCAAGCCTTGATGACCTGAGTCCAATCCCTACAACTCTCTTGGTGGAAGGAGAGTTAGTTCTCAAATTCAGGACAAAAGGTAACTGAGGTGCCTATTTAACATATCACACTGGACCTGGCCATTAAGGTCTCCCAGCATCCCTCAGTGCCCATCTGGTACAGGCTGTGGCTAGCACCCTTGCCTTCTACCCTGAATTCTGCAGCCTAGGGCCTGGGTTGCTCTTTCCCCAGTTGCTCTTCCTTAAATAATGCAGCCATTTTGGCTATACTGGTCATTTTTACTCCTCATCCTTTACCCTCCTGGACTCTTGTTCTCCTGGCCCCTCTCCCTTATCAGTGGCCCAGCTCAGCATCATGTCCAGCCTGGACTCTTCCGGGTATATTTGCCTCCCTTGTATAATAAACACTCTCCACCACTATACCCAGAAGCAGTCATATCCTCCTTTTTACCTTTATCCATTCAAGAACCCAACTGAACAGGTTTTCCTCTGACTGCTACCTGATGCTGTAGCATGTATGTACATGCACATATATAAATTAATAAAAATCTCAAAAGAGTAGTGAACATTTTGAGCCAGTTATGAGTAGCTTGGGGATTTTGTTTCACAGCATTTGAAAAATTATCTCCTTTAAATTTTTTTAATATCCCTATTTACCAGGATATTAGTAACCACAGATCAGGCCATTTGACTTAGATATTTTTGAATTAACATACTTTCTACTCTCATCAACTCCTCCTGTGCCCCACCCTATTCCCTCTCAAATTCATAACTTCTTACTTATTATTGATGCACACACACACACCACCTGAGAAGTCCATTTAGTGTTGTCTGTATATATAATTTTTAAATTTTTTAATTTTATTTATTATTTTATGCCTGTCTATATTTAGGGCTGACTGATTGGGATTGGATACCCTGTCAGAAGGCTTGTCTTAGGAGAAGATAGCCATCGATTGCCCTGTAAGAACTATGGTATCTTACCTTCCACATTATCTCAATACAGTCTGAGGAGGCTGCTAGCTGCAAACTTATCCCAGAGAAAAGTTCTGTGTGGATGTTAAGAGAAGAGACATGAAATACAAAAACAGAAAAGCCTTCTGATTCTCTTATTGTAAATTGTAGTTTACCTCCAGACCACCAGGGGGTGCATGGGTTTTGGTCAAAGACAGGCTGTGCAGGTCGAGATAATTACTGCCAGGTTTATGTGTATATAGGGATGATGGGAGAAGTGATTCTGCCGCCCCTTTCTACAGGCCCTAGGAATTAACCCTTCAATTGGCAGAGTGGAACATGTCTGATTTTGGATGCTGCCTGTGGCCACTGTTCTAACCTGGATTTACAAAGATAGGACATTAAGCAAATGTGCTTATTCTTGGTTTTGGGTGTTTTCATTTGACAATTTGAGCAGGTTTCTGTTGCTTTTGTGTTTACTTTCAGGCCACATCACTGGTCCCGTGCCTGCAAAAACTGAGTGGGAGAACAATTCATGATTTAGTCTCAATTTTGCCATCAAGGACTACCTCACAGAGAAGGCCAGATCCCTTCACATACAAAAAGAAAAACACAAATGGCTTGCACAGGAATTCCTAGAAACAATGTTCCATCCTGTATTTACTGCTTTTGTTTGTTTTGTTTTAAGGTTGTGAGCAGATGGCCTGGCTACATCAGTAACAAATTAAGTCAGACTGACTAGGAAAAAGAGCTGGGGGCTGTGGAGCCAAGAGGGGCTGAGTTAATAGCCTCCCATCCCTCTGGGGCACTATTTCTCCAAATATAGTCTCCCCCTACCCACACTGAGCCACCTGGAGAAGAGCCTGTAAAAATACAGCTTTCTGGACAGCATCCCTGTGTGAGCATCTGGACCACAAATCTCATTCATCTTGTATTTTGTGCTGAGTTCCCCAAATGATTTCTTATGGATAAACCTGGAAAATGGAAGGTAAGCCTCCTGGGGTGAGTGGGAGGGGAGATGTGATACCCAGATGTGATATTTTTGCATCAGGCTTCAAGCACCTTTACTGTGATACATAAGTCCCACATCCTAGGGAAGCTACCCTGTGTAAAGATATAGACCAGTATCTGAATATCAGGGGCCAGGTGGGAAAGTTTGTGAGATGATAGAAGCTAGAGTCTGAACACCATGAGGAGCTATCAGAAGGATAAAGCGGGCCTCTGGAAGGGACTCTGAGCGTTCCCCACTCTGCCATTGAGAAGCTCCCAGAACCCCAGTGCAACATTGAACCATGTTGGTTGTAGCTGCAGAGTGTTGCTGGAGGTTTTCTTTGCCCTGCCAGGTCCCTCTGCCCTTCTCAGACACAAATAAACACACAGATGCTATATTAGTTATTAAATTGATGGCTGATGGCTAGGGCTTCTTATTGGCTAGCTCTGTCTTAATTATTAACCCATTTCTATTAATCTATGTATTTCCACATGGTCTTGGCTTAGTGGAGAATGCCCTGATATGTTACTCCTTTGTGGTCTATATGGCAACTCTCCTGGCAGGCTCGCTTTGCCTACTTTTCCCAGAATTCTCCTCGTCTCCTAGCCCTGCCACTGTTTTATTCATCAACCAATAAGAAATATATATACAGAAGAACATCCCCCATCAGCAGAGCATCTATGGAAATCTCCCTAGCTCTAGAATGTCATTCATATTGCAGACAGGCAATCACCTTTCTTTATTTTCCCCCCTGAGCTTCACTGGTGTCAGATTTTGTCAATCTTCTTTTCAAATGCAAATCCCCTGGGGGAAAATAAAGCTTCCACAGAGAGTCTAGGGAATTTGCTTATTATTTCTTACTGCAAAGTTATGATTTCTCACTCTAAGAAATACTTTCATAAGTTAAGAGGAAGAGGTAATTTTAGATTTTTTTGTTTTGTTTTGTTTTGTTTTGAAACAGTGCCTTCTTGTATAGCCCTGGTTGGCCTGAACCTGCTATGGGGGACTGGTTGGCTTTGAACTCATTGCCTCTGACTCCAAAGTGCTGGAAAGAGACAATTTTAGAACTTGGAGAGCTGGAGCAGGCGAGAGAAGGGGACTGGAACATTGGTTTCAGTGATACTTCAAGAAGAGTGAAGTTGGAGAGTTACTTCTAGTCTCAGAAGGCTGTAAGCACTGGCATACTACTGGCCCACAGAAATAAGAGCGTATTATAAAAGGAATGAATCTTAGTTTCCAAACTTCAGAACACAAGACAGGGAGCTTTGTTTCTGTATGGATCCTGATTTCTCTTTTGTGTCTCTGTCTCTGTTTTCACATAGACTAGGCTGTGGAACAATAAAGATACCCCCCAACCCCTCACCCCCCAACTTAGTGGCTTAGCAACAGAGAGGTATATGTTATCACTGGATGGAGATACAGGACCCTAGAGGGAGAGGCAGGTAGATCTTTGTCAGTTTGAGGCCAGCCTGATCTACATAGAAAGTTCCAGGCCAGCTGAGGCTATATAATGATACCCTGTCTGAAAAACAAAAACAAACAAACAAACAAAAAACAAAATAAAGGGAGGGCTCCAAAAGAAGCAGATCAGAGAGTTGGAGGAAAAGTTAGTAGCGTGAAGGCACCTGGCATACAAAGGACTGAGACTACTCTAGATTGTTTGCACAGCATAGGCATTTTCTGTACAGCTCTGTTACCTGTGGGCATGATGCTAGGCGGGGTGGCAGTGTTCCAGTTCTCCTCCCTGCCCACTGGTTTCTTTCAGATGCTAATGCACAGCCTGTGTATCACACTCCCCTCTCTATTTTCCTGCCTCACTTGCTTGCTTGGATTTTACTTGCCATTGTCTCTTGGGGACCCAGCTTGAAGAAATTAATTTCCACACTTGTTTCCAAGGTTATTGTGGCAGGGAAAAGAAAATATGAATAATTCCATGTAGGTTCTGTTTTAGGGTTCTCCAGAGAAATGGAAGCAATTCACAGCAGAGGAATGTGTGTGTGTGTGTGTGTGTGTGTGTGTGTGTGTGTGTTTAGAAAAAAGAGAAAAACAGAGAAAGTCATAACCAAAAATTTCTTTGGCCCACACAGTTGTGGGGGTTGACAGTTATGAGATCCAAAGCGTAGGCAGGCAAAGAGACTGGGGACTAGGGAAGAGATGACATTACAGCTTGAGTTTGAAGGCAGTCCCAAAGAAGAATTTCTTTCTTAGGAGACCAAGTGTTTATCCCTTATGATCTTCAAGGGAAAAGATGGAGCCTATCTACACTTTAGAGGGTAATATTTTTATTCAGTCTACTGATCTAAAATCAAACACATGTAAAGTGAATTCACAAAGGCATCTACAATATTGTTTGACCAGAAACTGGATACTATAGCCTAGCCAAAATAAGACATAAAACTGACCATGAGAACTCTTATGTTTAGCTTGGACAGGATACATCTCATTTTTGCTTAAAGGTTATTGACTAAAAATATGTCATTTGGACACATGGGCACATGTAACTTCAAGGAGACACAAAAATGCAAAGCTTGCCATTTTCCTGTAAGGAAGACAGACAGAATATTTGCTAATAGCTCTAAATGGCTGTCATATCCTCATTTCACTAGGGTGGTGGGGACATATTTTAAGCTAATTCAGAGTCCTCTTTTCCTGGGTTCCCTTTGTCAGGATTAGAGGAAGGCATCTGGACCTCATTTGCCATCTATTCAGGTTGGCATCATCACAGAGGCATCTATGCAGTCTCAGTAACCTGCCTCCTACATCCCAGTTTGCAAGACTTCCTGAGAACCAGAAGTTCCCATAATCACATCAGGACCTCCCCGGGGCAAATAGAATTGTCCTGCTTTTCCTGGATAATACTGGAGTGCAAGGCATTCTTGGAGGCTAGGGTAGGAAGGACTGTTAGTTGGTCTTTAGTGTCTGTTCTCTTCTTCTGTAGAGCTAGGACTCCCATTTAAAATCTGGATACATGTCCAGAGTAGTCATTACATTTCCTGGGCTTCTTTGCAGAAGCCTGACTTCCTTCCTCCTGCAGTCCTTCCCTTCCTTCTTTGATAGAGCCATAAGAGTAGAGTCTGGCCATTATTGTAGACTCACCAGACATACACAATAACCATCAAGGGGTTTTACAAGTAGAGGAGCGTCTTTTTTCTTTTACTTCCTCCTCTCTGCTGTCTAGGACATAAATGGGATGATTGTAGCATGAATAGTCACTTTGGTGGATGAAGAGGCTTTAAGAATGGAGGTCATGCCTCGTGGAGCAATGTTTGGAGTGCCATATCTACTGAGAGAGAGGAATATAACCCTCCTTAACTTTACATGTCCCCTGTTGGGATTCTGTAATAGAAGACAGATTAACTAGAGAAATAACAAGCAGATGTGTTATACGTAAGGTCCCTATGACACCAAAAAAATCCAAATGAAAGATGAATAAAGGTAGTTGCTTCAAACTCTGGCTTGTCTAGTATCTTCAACAACAAAATCTTTAGTAAAGTGACAAGACAAAGAAAAGCAATTCTAGACTTGTAAAGGTGGGGAGGATAAATATATATAGAAAAAAAAACTAGTGGGTTCTGATTAGTTTTCATATTTCTCTGATGCTTCCACAGGCTAATGAGGTCAGCAGTCATTAAAAATGTATATCTTGTTAGGTGTGGTGACACACACCTTTAATCTCAGCACTATGGAGGCAGAGGCAAGGAAATCTCTCTATAAGTTTGAGGCCAGCCGGGTCTGCATAGTGAGTTCCAGGCTAGCAAAGGTTACATAGTAAGACCTGTCTTAAAAAAAGAAAGAAAAGGAAAAAAAAAAAAAAAAAAAAAAAAAAAAAAAAAAGAATACATCCTGCTTTGGGTTAGCAGAGACCTTTCCTGTACCTGCTTCTTCCTGTCTCCAGCTCTACAATCTTCCTGTTTAGGAGGTGGGGTTTCCTTGCCTACCATCTGCTGGGTGAAAGACACTTAACTTCCTACTCTTTTAAGCCATATTCCCGATTCTTCTTCTATCACATGCAGGACACAAGCAAACGAAGCACTGTACTTTTTTTTTTTTTTTTTTTTGCCCACCACCCAGCTCCCAAATAAATACATGGAGACATATCCTTACTTATGAATGTCTGGCCTTAGCTTGGCTTATTTCTAGTCAGCTTTTCTTACCTTAATCTATCCTGTCAACTGTTTGCCCTTGGACTATTACCTTTCTCTATTTTATATGTCTTTCTTTACTTCTTACTCCATTCCTGGCTGTGTGGCTAGCCCCTGGCTTCCTTTTCTGATTCTCCTTTTCTCAATCCTCCTTCTTCTCCTTCTCTCCGCTTATTTATCCTATCTGCCTGCCAGCTCCACCTGTTTCTCTCCCCTGCCTTGCTATTGGCCATTCAGCTCTTTATGAGACCAGTCAGGTGTTCTAGAAAGGCAAAGTAACACAGCTTTACAGAGTTAAATACAATAAGCCTTTGACTCAATAAACAAATATTCATAGCATACATGGATGTAATACATCTGTAATTCCACAACAAAGTGCAGAATGCCCTACGTGCTGGGGTCTAGGTGCCTGAGTGGCACAAAAGACAAGGAATCTGCAGCTTCAGAGCTGCATGACCCAGGACCAACCCTCAGAGAGGCATGCAGAAGGTCCATTCTTTCACCTTCTTTTGCTCTTTGTTTGCTGACATGGATGGAGAGGAAGGAGACATAAACCAACTCTAACTTGGAATGCTTTACCAGCTACTGGGGAGGAAGGATAATTTCTCTTCAACCTTCAGACACTCTTAGTTGGGAGTGTCTACATTAAAAAGCTCCTTGAGCTGGCCCTAGATGTCATGATAAGGCTTGCTGTAGTTGTTGAAGTTCCCCCCAGAAGCAATCCCGAGTGAGGATTTGAGTGCAAGTAGTACATTCATGAGTCAGATGGAGATGTGAGATGAAGATGCAAAGGAATTCAATAAAGTTGGTAGTGAGTTAGGAAGTTTTCCCTGTGAGCAACTGGAGCTCTTTGGAGGGAGTGCTGAGAATAACAGAGTGCATGCTCCAGAATTATCTGGACAATCCCTATTCTGGCTAAAGAAGCTGAGGACCTTGTCCACTTATTTATTCCCTGTTGCCTGATGTTGCTTCTGGAGGCATTCACTCCCCAGAATTTCCTGATTGCTCCATTGCAGGCCTCAGAGGAGTCTGCTGGGGCCAACAAAGCTTCCTCTATCAGGGGAAGCTGTAGTGTTCATGGGTCCAGCCCATGGGTCCAGCACTGGGGACCAATTTGACTTCTCTCTAATCCTGTCCCCACTATGAATAATCTGAACATGTGGGAGAAGAATCTTTTCAGAAATGAATTAGGTGCCGGAGAGATGGAACTGCAGTTAAGAGCACTGCTGGTCTTGCCAAGAACTCAGATTCTGCTCTCAGCACCCATATGGTAGTTTACAACCATCCATAGATCTTTGGAACTCAGAAGGTACAAGGCACACACGGGATGCACAGGCATATGTACAAGCAAGATGCTCATACCACAAAAATAAAAATAAATAATTCTTTTTTTAAAGAAGTGAAACATGAACTAAGTATTTGGAACTTCTGTTTTCCGAATTCCACGCAGTTGTGTTTTTACCAGGACTAAGCTACATAATTTACACAACTCAGCCCAAAATGAAGATGGTTGTGTCTTATGCAGAAACAAGTCTTTCAAGGCATCAACAGCAAGGCATGTACAAGGTCTGAGGCCATCCCATGCATGTGTCTTGTGCAAACACACAGCTCATGCTCTCTGGGCTGGTCAGCACTCCTGCTCTGGGGTGTTTGGAATATTTTACAGGTGGCTTGAAAGGTCCCTCAGTGTTAGCTGTAGGTTTCCAACTTGAATTTATTGTTCTCTACGCTTCTCTCTTTTATAGATTTATTTTTTCTCCTCTCTGATTCCTAACATTGAAGATACAAGAGAGTTAGCATTCTTTCAAAGTGTCTCAGAGTCCATCTTCTTGTTTTTTTGACCTGAAACAGCTTTGTTCCTTGATGAACTGTGGGAGATGAAGTCATGCAACATGACTGAGTGTAAGACAGGTTTTTAATCTTAGTTGTAAGGAACTTCCAGGTTGTTCTGTGTGTTCCGCTTAGCTTTACTTGTCTCCTGCATTTGTTACCCCCTAGTTTAGTGGTTGAGAAAATAGATGGTATCAGGCCTATGGTAATTCTGGCCCTGGCCTGTCAGGCAGTCCCAAAAGGAAATAATGGACCAGAGGAAGTAGATTGGGAAGGGTTAACTCAAGAGAATGTGATAACATCAAGTCAATAGGGTTAGCTTATGAATCTGAAACAGGGTCTTGATACTCTTGTCTCCAGTCTCTACTCCCTGTCCCTGTCCTTATAGTGATTGTGGGAGTTGAGGGGGTGGAAGGGTTCTATATGACTCTTTTCTTCACTCAGGCTTGGAACAGTGTTGAGGTATGCCCCTCTCCCAAATAACAAAATAACAAAAACAAACAACCTCCCCCAAAACCTCTCAGTTTTCCCCCTCACTACATACTTACAGATGTCCAGAGGCCATTCTTTGGTGTTTTTGCACATTTTCCCATAGACTCTCTTCTCAGCATTATTTAGCAAACATCTTAGGAAGTTAGAAGTATTGACTCCCATAGATCATAGGACAGCTGTTATATCTGACCACTGCAATGTAGATAACAATTTTCTCTGGGGCAAAGGAGACACAGGCTTGCTAGTGCTCCTTTGTTAGCTGGTTTCACATCTGGCCAGCTCTTTTCACACCTTTGAGGGTTGAGGGGCAAGGGAACTGATGGGAACACAGGATTATGGGCCTATAGGGCTGTGAATGGATAGGCATATGCGATATTCAGGTCAGGAGACCTCGCAGCTGCAGAAGTAGCAGGTGTTCAGGGACAGCTTGACCACTTGACCTGACTTTGCAGGACTATCTGCTTCTCCTCTGGGTCAGGTACTTCCTGTGTTTTTAAAGGTAGCATTTCAGTCTATGAAGTGTCTAAGCTGTTGATTATTTTTCTTTTCTTGCCTTGCTTTACTGTCTTCTTGATGGAGTATCAGGTGTTGATGGTGCTAATTACTAATGTGTGTTCTTTAACTTCCTAGCAAAGCTCCATGTATGGATCAGCATGAACTGGAGTAATACAGGGGGAACTTTTTGAGCTCCTTAGTGGCCTTGTAAATATATTCCAACATTTGACTAGTAAACTGCAAAGCATAATGAATCACAAAAAAGGAAGATTTTGTTGGCCTGGTGGTCATGCATGCCTGTAGTCTCAGAACTTGAGAGGTAGAGGTGGAAGGACCAGGAACACTAAGTCACCTGTGGCTGCTAAGTTTTTGGTCAGTGTGAGCTACGTGTGACCCTGTCATACAGCAACACAACACAGCACAACACACACAGACACACACACATGTGCAACACACATACACTCACACACACGCATACACTTTTGCAGATTCCAGAATGTCTCCCACATGCTAGCCCAGACTTTCACCTCAGGGGCGACAGATTCTTTTCAAGATCAAAGGCTGCTTTCTTCAGGGGCACAAGAAAGTGGAGCCTCAATGTGCTTCCCTGCAGATCTCAGGGCCACCCCTGTGGATTGGCCCTAAGAGCAACATTCCATGAATTCCTGCACACAGGGGCTAGGCAGCTGCAGCTGCCTAGAGTCCTTTTGTGGTTAGCATTTTGCATAAGATCATAGTCATATTGTGTTTTTTGGTGCTGTAACCGAATATCACAGGCTCATTGTTCTAAAGGCTAGGAGGTTCAAGATGAGGTGACTGGTGGGACTATTCTTCTGAATCCCAAGGTGACTGTCTTATAACAAGACAGAGCTAGCAAGCCATAGAGAGAGCTCCCTTTATATCAAAGCCACACTTCAAATAACCCATTAATCCAGCAGACCATCAATTTTATGAATGGGCTGGACCATTCATGAAGTCAGAGCACTAGTGGCCAATCACCTCTCCACAGTCCCACCTCATAATATTTCACAGTAGCAACCATGTTAATCAGCTTTCCCTCACAGTGACAAAATACCTGTGAATAACAACTTAAAGAAAGCATAGCTGGCTCATGAGTTCAGAGGTTTCAGTTTATGGTTGGCTGGTTCCATTCCCACAGGGTTTGGGACAAGGCAGAAACATGGGGGTGGAAGGGCATGACACAGGAATACTGTTCCCTTGTGGCAGTTTGGAAGGAAAGACAGAGGGTGGTGGGATGGAGGAAGCATCCCTAAAGTGACCCAGCTTCTCTAACTGGGACCCACTCCCTAAGAGCCTATTCAGCTATGAATGTATTGCATTTGTTATTTGTTGTTGTGACAAAATGCTTTGGCAAAATCAAGTTAAAGAGGGAAGGGTTTATTACTTTGGACCACAGTTTGAAGGGGAGGCATGCCCATATTCAGGAAGTAGAGAGATGAACATCAGGGTTCAACTCACCACCTCCTATGGTGCTTTGTCTGCTAAAATCTAGAGTCACCTGGGCGTGCCTTTGGGAATTACCTTGATTAGATTATTCAAGGCAGCAAGACCAGCCCAATGTGGGTGGAACCATGCCCTGGCTTGGGATCTGGGATCTACAGTGGGGGGTTGGGGAGGGGGAGAGGAGAAATTGAGCTGAGTATTAGTGTTCATCTCTCTCTGCTTCTTGGCAGTAGATGCAATGTGACCAGTTGTTTCAAGTGTCCAGATGCTGTGGCTTTCCCACGATGATACGCTTGAACTTTGTGGCAAAGGAAACCCTTCTTTCCTGAGTTGCTTCTGTCACAGCATTTTGCACAGCAACAGAAAGGTAATCAAAGGATCTCTTTTCTGGATACTTCTGGCCAATACAGCCAGAAGCGTATTTCCTGGTGATGTCATGACTGTGAAGGTGTTTCAACTTTAAATTTACCCCAGCAAGGTCCTGCTTAAGTGAGAGGACACCTTCCAAGGTGAAGAGTTCTGTTCCTTCTGGAACAGCTATGGTAAAGTCTCTATTGCTTCATACATGTTGGCATGGCTGCTGCTAACTTGTATGACATGGTTGTATTAATCAGGAAGGGGCACTGAGTACAGCTCAGTGATAGAGTGCTTGCTTGGCATACAAGCACCTGAATTTGATCCGCAAAACGGGAAAAAGAGATGTAGAAAATTACACTCAATTCTGCTCAAAGCACTTTAATTCCATCTGTTAAAAAGACCGTCATTTGCATACTAATATATTAGAACAAGACACCATCTGCTGGAAGCTGTAATAAATAAATCTAAGATGTCTACAATGTGACTTGCAAACCATGTGAGCTATGTATGCTTCAGAGGTGTGCAGTGTCAATAGCCAGGTAACTGTTAGATTCTACCCCACTTTTTTCTAGTCCAAGGCTGGTTTCCTGCTTTCCTGAGAAGTGTTTATGTCACAAATAGGTTTTAACACATCCCTGGTTCTTAGTGCTGTTATGTACATGTGGAATGCCCACATTGGTAACTGGCTTGGCAGCACTGGAGTGTGGCAGGAACTTTGAGAGATAGGGACTCTTGGCAGATATTTAGGTCTTTGGGGGTGTTCCCTCAATGTGAACCATGGTTTCTGTCTCTTTCTTTTCTTGCTTACCTGGGATATCAGATGACTCTGAGTGAACTGTGCCAACTTCTCCTGCTGTGATATGGTCCTTTACTACAAACTTGAAAGCAACAAGACCAACTCACCACAGACTGATGTGTCTAAGATTGTGAGCCAGAGCAAACCTTTTCTCTTGATCAGCCGATTTTCCTCAGGCATTTTTTTTTTTTTTTTTTAAATAATAGAAAGCTGACTAAACGGAGGGTTCCAGCCTGCCACTAACAGCTGCAACACAGAAGACTGGGAGGGTGACAGCAGGGAAGGAGGGAGGATGAAAACTAAATGAGACTCTGAGTTTTGTAAAAGGAAAATAAGTATCTCGGAAGAAGACCCACAGAGAGGCTGGTGAGTTGGCTGTGCCAGTGGACTTTTGTGAGCTTGACACATACCTAGACATACCTGTGTAGAGGGAATCTTTTCTTTTAAAATTACTTTTTATCTTTTGAGGTTGTAACATAATTACATTATTTTCCCTTCCTTACCTTCTCTCCAACCATTTTTGAAAGAGTACCTCCCTGTTCTCTTTCAAATTTATGGCCTTTTCCCATTAACTGTTGTTTTATATATGTGATATATATATATATATATATATATATATATATATATATATATGTTTACACACACACATATATGTATTTTAACTATAACCTGAGGTAGTTTGTATACTGTTACTTGTATGTATATTTTCAGTGCTGACCACTTGGAATTGAGTAGCTAATTATTGAGTCTATTTCCCTTGCTCCCAGCATTCCTTGGTTGCCTTAGTTCTTGGATCTTGGTTTTTTTTTTTTTTTTTTTTTTTTTTTTTTTTTTCACTTTAGCATGTCTATTGATGTCATGTCAGTGAGACTTCATGAGCAGAGCTTCTGACATTGCTAGGAGACATACAGCAAACTCCATGGTTCTCTGGCTCTTACAAGCTTCCTGCCTCAGGATGATGGAACCTTTTTTTCTTTTAATTGAAAATAGATTCTTCTCCTATATAATACATCCTGGCCACAGGTTCCCCTCCACTCCTCCCAGCTCCCCTCTCTTCCAGAGCCACTTCCTTTCTGTTTCCTCTTCAGAAAAGATCAGGCCTCCAAGAGACAGCCAGACAGGACAAAACAAGATACAATAAGCCAAAGCAAAAGCCCTTGTTTTGAGGCTGGATAAGGCAACCAATGGGAGGAAAAGAGTCCCAAGAGCAGGCAAAAGAATCAGAGACATATCCACCACTCAGAACACCAAACTAACATTCATAACACAGGGAATCAGGTGCAGACCCATGCAGACCCTCAGCTAGCCACTTCAATCTCTGTGATCCCATGTGAGCTCTGCTTAGTTTATTTGGTGGTTCATGTACTTCTGGTGTCCTTCATCCCCTCTGACTCCTACAATCTTTCCTCTCCTTCTTAATTAAGAAAATGGCTCTGTAAGATTGGCCTATAGGCAAGTTGGTAGAGCATTTCTTGATTAATGATTGATGTTAGAGAGCCCAGCTCATTACACATGGTGTCAACTGTGGGCTGATGGTCCTGGGTTCTATAAGAGAGCAGACTGAGCAACCCCTGTTGAGCAAGCCAGTATGCAGCACCCCTCCATGGCCTCTGCTTCAGTACTTGTCTGTATTCCTGTATGACTTGTGACTTGAGAATTGTACTCTTGCCTCCCTAAATTGCTTTGGGTCATGTGGTTTTTATCACAGCAATGATAACCCTAACTAGGACAACAGTTCAACAGCTAAAGGTACTTGCCACTAAGCCTGATGAATGGCCTAAGTCTAACCCTCAGGTACCACATGGTGGAATGAGCCAGCTAATTCTTAGAAGTTGTTGACTGACCTTTACCTGAAGTGCACATAGCTCCCTCCCCCAGGTAAATAAATAATTATAATAAAAAAATCCATAAAAAAGAAACAGTACTAGAGATGTCAGCTTCCAATCTCCAGCACTTTGTGAGGCTGAAGTAGGAAGATCTTCCTTGGTTACATAATGATATCTTGTTTCAAAAAACAACCCCAAGCATACCTATTCACACACACACACACACACACACACACACACACACACACTCACACACACTCACACAGAGAGAGAGAGAGAGAAAGAGAGAGAGAGAGATAGACAGACAGACAGACAGAGAGAGCTCTTCTTTATAGAGAGAGTTCCTTGGAAAGGACACATAGTAAGTTCCATGTAGGAGAGCTACACGGTCAACAAATGGAACAACCTATATTTGCTTGAGAAATAAGCACAATAGAGATCTTGAAATCAGCAAAAGTTTCCCCTGTGCCGATTTACAACCCACCATCTTAATGCCTTTAAAAATAAATGCCTCTGTAATCGTCCTGGTTACCGCTGTGTTGGAAAGGAAATAGCTGTCTGCTCCAGCCTGCAAATGGCTTTCTGACGAAGTGCAGCCTGAAGTCTGGAAGCCTTCCTTAGGAGGGTCCCCGGAGCTTCTGGGCCTCTGTCTTCTCAGGCTTAAGGTCTTCCTTCCAGCTTTCCCATCTTTGTATGCGGGACTCCAGTTTTGAACAGTGTGAGACAGCTTGCTTCTTCTTCCTTTGCTTGCTTTCTCTTTACACCCCCCCACCCTTCCCCAACCCCATCCCTGCCAAATATTTGTGGTGCTAGGAGTTGTAACCGTTTGGTACTGCATGGGAGGGAAGCACTGTACCCCTGAACTCTATCCCTGGCCTCTCTTTCTTCCCTAAGTGCATTCTAATCATTTTGTCAGTTCTGAGACTTGCAGTAAAAACTAAGTAGGGGAAGGGGCAAAGCCTTGATTTTGTTGTAAAGAGTCTCCCTCCTTCTATGGGATGCTTTGATATTCACCTGAAGATGGGGGGGGTGGCTCCCTGAAGATAAGAGGTAGAACTGGCCTCCCTGCTCTACTGTGTTCTACTGTCCTTGCTCTCACCTTTCCGTAGCAAGTTTTCCTTCCCTGAACTCTCAATTTCTCCCTCAGCCTGAACTGTTATTCTGGCAACTTCATCCAGGATTTTCCTGAATGGACCCAGGGCTTTGAGCCAGGAAAGTGCTGGAAAGAGAAGACTCATCCTGGGAGAGTGGCAGAGGGAGGGCTCCAAATCCCTGACTTACCTCAGCTTAAAAAGTCACTAGGAGAGTATGCTAAGAAACCTATCAGCACCACCGTGCCCGCATGATCTGGATCCCTTTTGAATTCAACCCTTGGAGGAAGAAGGGTAAAAGAGAGAAAGAGAGAAGAAAAAAGAAAACAAGAAGGAACTCTTTCTTGCTACAAATAAAATATTGCAGATGTTAACCTCATGAGGATTACAAAAGACAGTAAGACAGGCCAAGAAATGGTAGGAGTTGAGAGTGGGTGGGTGTGGGGGTAGGGCGTGGACCAGGAAAAAGGCAGTGCTGTGGAGCTGATTGTTGAGGCTGATGCTGGTGGAGACTAAAGTACACACAAACACACACACACACACACACACACCCCTAGAACTGGGACCTACATCCAGCCACTTTCTTCCTTCAAAGGCACATTATTTTTCGTTCTTGTTTTGGAAAATGATACCCAGCTTTGCAGTATGTGGGTGTCTTTAAAAAGCAAAGTGAGGCATTACTCAGGGATGCAAAACTTGACACATAGGCTGGGGCATCTGTGGATTTTGCCTCCTACCTGCTATGCCCCTCAACCCCCCCCCATAACAATGCCATGGTTTGGGGGAGGGGAGGGATAAATTTGCTTATTCACATTATGTCCATATGATTCTGGTGAGAAGGGCTTCTACCCCCAGTCGGTCTAAATGTCCTTTCTCCAAATTTGGGTGTACATGTCAGCCATAGCAATTATTGACACTGGAAGGTTCCCGTGACTTCCATCAGATGGCGGATTTTTCTTACACGGTGGTGAAAGAAAGGTTTACTTTCTGTTGTAGGTACCAGACATCCTGTGACATTAAAGGGCCCAGGCCCTCACTCAGCCCCCTGCACTGGCAGCCATGACAGGCTGTAGAAAAGACCCAGCAAGATGTAGACCCCTGACTCTGCAACATGTGCTGAGCTTCCAACCTTGTCGACATTGCCCTAAACACTAGGAAGCCAGATACCCTCCATGTGGCAAGGAACCAATCAGAAGTTAGCTGGTGGGCTCTGGGTGTGCTTTACTGATAACAATGAAAAGCAGAGCTTAGCAACCACCCTGCCAGGGCCTCTAGGCATAGCAACCTTCCTGCAGCAGCAGTTGACCAATCAACACAGGACAGGTTGCCCAAGCCGGGAGCTGCACCAATCCTGAGACTGTTGCTATGCAACTAATGGACTCCCAGACACTGTCCCTGCTCTACCCCATTATCTTCCCCCTCCTACTGCTGGTCTAGGTCCTCCTGCTTCATCCACTGTGTCGCTGTGTTGGATGGACTGGAACCGAATTAATTCGTTAAAGACTCTGTTTTTGCACTGGACTGGGTCTCTTGGTGATTTTTGGGTTCAGAATTTGGGCACAACAATGTAAGTGTGGCATTGCCTCTAGCTCATTTCGTGATATCTTGCCTGAGAGTGAAGCCAAGGAAGCAACCCCCCCCCCCTTAGGAAGGAAGAGAGGTCCTTGAGGACACTGCTCATCAGGACTCATCAGTACCCCATGCACCGGATGTCAGTCCTGTGTGCTGGAAGCCTGCTTCCATGTCTTTGCTTTTAACCACTCCGCAATTACGCGTCTATCTCTTGCTATCCAATGTGCCCTACCTAATAAAGGTGGCTTTAGAAAGCCCAAGAGGTTTTATCCAGGTCTCTGGCTTGGGCAGAACAAATAAGAGCTGTTGCTAGTTGCCTTTGCTCAAGCAGGCAGCCCAGAGACTTATTTCTAGATCATGTTTGACTCCCAGAGTGCAGCTCCTCTGAGAGAGAGAGAGGGAGGGAGAGGGAGAGAGAGAGGGAGAGAGAGAGAGAGAGAGAGAGAGAGAGAGAGGGAGAGAGAGAGAGAGAGAGAGAGAGAGAGAGAGAGAGAGAGAGAGAGAGAGAGATACTGTGTGTGTGTTAGTGAGCTCCAGCCAGGAGCTGGCAGCAAACAAGAACTCAACTTAATAATCACTATGTTCAGTTCTGGGCTGTTGTATAACTGCTCTCAGAGGACACTCCTGAGCAAAAATGAATACACATAAAGGTCCAACTGGCCTTCAAAGAGCCAGGGCCTCCTCTTGTTCCTGTATGCAAAGGGATAATTGTTCTCAGACACCCTGGAAGAGACAGCTCTTGGCTCCCACACAGGAGCCTATGTGAAAATGTTCTTTGAATGAAAAGCAGCAGGAAGCAGCTGTTAAGGGAATGGACAATTAGAAAGGAGAGGCCACTTTAATATTTATCCTCTGGCCAGCAAGGATTGATTGATGGCTTCTTTTGTGCTAGGGATGGAGATTGGAATGGAAGGCAAAAATCTCATGCCCTGAAGAAGCATGTTGCTGGGTTAGGAGTGTGGGCAAGGAACAAAGGGTAAATAATGCAAGCAGTGTACGTACATGGAAATACAGTAATGGAAGAATGCTCTCTAACAACGACATTCCCCTCCTCATTAGCTTCTAGAATGTCATTCATTCAAGGAGGCTGATGCCTAGGTAGGATCAGGATGAACCATAATTTTAAGTCAGTCATACAAATTTCTAGGCTTGTGGAAACCCAAAATTCTGGACTCCACCTGTAGAGTTTTTGATTCAGTCACTTTAGGTAAGGAGTTTGAAGTTGCATCTCTATTAAGTTTTGGAGTGATGTGGATGCTGCTGGCATGAGGATGCTTCCTTGAAGCATAATCATCCTACTGACACCTGGTACAGTCAGTTCTCCATAGTCTGTGGGCTTGTTTACTTGGGGGGTTGCTGTCTGGACCAAGTGTTTACAGATTCTTGACATCAAGAAATCAAAGGATGGAAGAAGCTCATACAGATTGCAAAGCAACAAAGAAAAGTAAAGTGTTAATACAGATGGGATCCACTGCTAAAGACCTGAGGGTTCCTTGAGGTTAGAGTCCTCAAGGCAGCTGGGGATGTCGCTCAGTGGGAAAAAAAACACTTGCTAAATAGGCCTGATATGGTGAATTCGAACCCTGGATCCCATAGTAGAAAGCCAAGAACAGACTCTCAAATGATGTTCATTGACCTTCACATGTGTGCCCCCCTACACACACACACACACACACACACACACACACACACACCCCACTCACATACACTTTAAAATATATATACATATATTTTATTAAAGGGTCAGCAAGATGACTTGGCTTCAGTAAGTGAAGGCATCTGTGGCCAAGCCTGATGATCCGAGTAGATTTCCCAGAAATGGTGGAGGGAGAGAATTGATGCCTCTCCCTCCACAATAAGTAAGAAAGTAAATAAATAAAATACTCAAGAGCCCCAGGTTATATTCTGGGACCTTCCTTTCCAAGGCCTCTGAGGAAGTGGAGTTTTGTCCCTGGTGGTTTTTGCTTTGGCTAACAGGCTTGGATTACATAAACCTTAGCTCCTTGTACATACCCTTTTCCATGAGACATCTGATTTTAATTGTATGTGTGTCCAGTGATGTATAGGCATAAGATGGTAAATAAGCAATTCTCTCTAAAAGTTTATCCCAAGGACATAGTAACTGTGTGTGCATGGAAAACCAGTCTTAGCTGAATTGCCCTCCTGCTTTCCAAGCTGATATATCCATGCTTAAATGGATTTGGAATATTATCAAGAAGTTACCAAGCAGAGTGACTTACTTTTATTGTTTAAAGCACACATGTAGGTTCAGATTGCCAATAGGTTGCTAGGTGCAGTTTTAGTTAGAGGGTTGCTAAATTATTCCTATGCTTGGCCTTTTCACCATCATCCATGGATTTATTCAACCATGGTTTAAAATGAGTTGGCCTGTGAAAGTTGCATCCATATTGAACACGTACAGATCTGTTTTTTCTTGTTATTATTCCCTTAACAATGTAACAACTATTTACATTGTATTAGGTATTTAAAGTTATCTAGAGATAATTTGCAGTAGACAGTAGGATGTGTGTAGGTTCTATGATCAAACTCTGGGACTTTGGTATCCTCAGAGAGGTTTGGGAACCCCTTCCCCTCAGACACAGAGGGATGACTTTGTTCTGGATGATGGCGAGAGTCACTGGACAGTTCCAGGAAGACTTTTCCCATCTTGATAAATGCCAGGTGGGGAGGCCTTGCCTCTTATCCCATCTGGAATGGAGGTTAGGTGAGGAGGTGCTTTTTAGAGCTGTTGGGGTCAGGCTTTGTCTTGCCCTAAGCCATCCCATGTTGTATAAAACTGGTTTCCAGGCTGTGCTTTCCCAGAAGAGATTCCATTTTATAAGCAGCACTTGATTGACTTCTTTTGGGTGCAGATACAGAAACAGACTCTACCCTTGCTGGCATATAAACAACACTATCTGCCTGGCATGATGGAGAAAGAAGAAAGGATGCCACCCTACAAGTTTATCAAGGTTAACCAAGATTAAAGAAGTACATGGGTGTGTTGGAATCATATCTGGGAAACCGGGCCCAATAACTTACTGGACGCACCAGACTGTGGAAAAGGTCAAACTCCCTTACCTGAATGCAACAGAGAACTGGACATTTAACACACTGATGGCATGATAGCCCCACTGAGACCTGTCATCTGAGTATCTGGTGTGCACATCAAGGAACAGACTGAGAACTCCCATCTATCCTAGGGGGGCTTAGGTTAGCTTAGCCACCATTGTTTATCCTGCCTACTCACATTGCTGTCCACCTGCCTGCTTGCCCATTTGAACATCTGGACCTGCCATCAATCTGTCTGTTTGCTCATCTGCACCCCAGCTTGCCTTTGGCTTCTGTAGCTTCCAAAGTTGGACAGATTGCTCCAGCAACTCTAGTTGAGTTCCCCTCAAGTCAGACCCTACAGCAGACCTCCAGTCAGTTTAGTCAAGACTCTTTACCCCTTCCTGGCTTTTGCCTCTCAGGCTCAAGAGCAGTGGTTCTCAACCTTCCTAATGTTGCAACCCTTTAATACAGTTCCTCATGTTGTGGTGACCCCCAAACATAAAACCATTTTGTTGCTACTTCAAATCTATAATTTTGCTCCTATTGGGAATCATAATGTAAAATCTGATATGTAGGATATCTGATATATGAGCCTTGTAATAGGGTTGTTCAACCTTGAAAGGGTCACTACTCACAGGTTGAGAATTACTATTCTAGATGAATTCTGCTGTTGCAGCCTTTTTCACCTCTTATAGAAGTTCTTTAACTACACACACACACACACACCTACTACCTATATATGACTGATAAATATCTATATATTATTGCATGATATGTAATGAGTGATTTGAAAGTTAATATTAGTAGTTAAAGTTGAATTTAAGAACATGTGTTTGCCTTGGCCAGCTATCATGAAAGTTGGGATTACTTGACAAATTGCTGCCAAGAAGCCAATTTAGTCTGTGAGTGTTTTGTTATTCAATAAATTCTGACATTATGGAAAGACACCAATATGTGCATCTGTTTCTGACATAGTCTGCTCATGGCACTGACTCAATTCCCTGACATTGTTGAGGAGCTATGCAAACCTAAAGAGCTAACATCTTCATATTGTTTCTACTCCCTGCCGCCCCCCACCCCCAATGTTGACTACTGGAGATTGAATTAGGAGCTCATGAAGGCTATAGTTTTTTTGTTATATAAAATCAGCATTGTCACATGAAAACCCATGGCCCCCTGTTCTGGGGATTTAACCCAGGGCCTCCCACATACTATACAAGCAATCTACCACTGAACTACATGTCTAGTTCACAAAATAAATATTGCTATTAGTGCTGAAAATATTCCTAACTCAGTCAGAAATGTATGGCTGGAGTAATGAGAGACTTCCAATGGGAAGTGATGCATTCTTTTTTCCCAGCTCTTCAAAGAACAGTTCTCATGTCTGTTTTGGTCAAATGACAAATAATGACACTTTGTAGACTTGTTTGTAGAGTAATTTAAGTTGGCTAAATGAGGATTGTTGAATTTATGAACACCAAGGGTTTGTTCCATTTATAAATAACTGTTGTAACATAGAATAAGAAAACTATTAATTTTCCCTGAGTTGATGTTAAGGAAAAGTTTTTGGAGGAGGTGGCATTTGGTCCAGACTGCCAGAGTTGATGACTGAGGAGAGGGTTCATGGACTCATATTGGGGTTTATCTGACTTGAAGATGACTCATCTAGAGGAAATGGCATGGACAACAGCCCAAAAGCATGGTAGTTTGATGTCTTGTGCTATGTATGTTAAGAGTTTGGTTTGCTCCCACTCCCAGTGGCAGTGTGGGTTCAACAATTCCAAGACATGAAAAATGTTGGGAGGAATCAGACTCTGTTACACTGGACAGCAAAATCAAGGCTGTCAATTAGATCAACCAAAAAGTTTGACTATCCAGGCTGAGCTTTTTGACACACGTGTGTTCCCAGTACTGATGAGGCTGAGGCAGGAGAATCTGGGAGTTCAAGACCAGACTTGATCATGTAGCGGATGAGGCTAAGATAGGCGATAGGAGACCCTACCTTATCCTTTATCCAAAATAAAGGAAGTAAAGGAGGAAAAGTCTGAATGTTTCAATCTTTAAGACTTGGACTGGCTTCTTGACTTAGGGTGGAACACTGTGTCCTTTTCTCCTTTTCTGTGCTGGGATTTTGTCTGGACTGAATTTGTGCAGTCCTTGTGCATGATGTCATAGTCTCTGTGAGTTCATGTGAGCATCAGTCCTGTTGTGTCTGCAAGACCCTTTCCTTGGGGTCCACCACCTCTGGATCTCACAATCTTTCTGCCTCTTCTTCCACATAGATCTCTGAGTGATGAGAAAAAGGGTTTGACAATGACATGCCCAGTTGTGGCTCTGTATTAATTACCATCTACTGCAAGAAGCTTCTCTGATGGGGGTTGAGTGTGGCACTGATCCATAGGGCTAGCAGTATGACATTAGAAGTTGTTTTATTGCTGTGTGGTTTTTTTTTCTTTTAGATGTTTTGTTTGTTTTTATTTGAGAGAAAGAAATATGAAGTTGGATGGTTAGGCAGCTGGGGAGGTTTGGGAAGGAGTTGGGGGAGGGAAAGATCAAAATATATTGTGTAAAAAATGTAAAAAAAAAAAAACTTTTGAAATGTAATCTGAGATTTTTCTGCCTCAAGAAGGAGTATAGATATGGGAGTGGAGAACTGTAGATGCCAAGAAACTAGTCAGACGGGGGAAAGGAGGCCTTAGGGAGGGATAGGGAGAAGGAAATAGAGTATATAATATATAAAAATGAAGGGGCCAATACAAGGATCAGAATGGTTTAGATGGGGATGAGGAGGAGGGAGATGTAGGCAAGCAGGAAGTGGTCTTAAATAATAATTTAAAAAAACAAATAAGCAAAATAAAGAACCATGTGCAATGGATTTTAATGTAACAAAAATGTTTGCTAAGATGCTTGACTTCAGGTCAGGGAGTTGGGTCATTGATTAAGAGCATGTGCTGTCCTTGCAGAGAATCCAGATTCAGTTCCCAGCACCCATGAAGGGCATCTCGCAACTGCCTGAAACCCAGCTCCAGCTCCAGGAGAATCCTGTGCCCTCAAACTGGCCTTTGCAGGAACTGCACTCATGTGCATGGTTACACACAGAGGTGCACATAGAAACACATAATTAAAGGCTGAACAATTTATACGATCTGAAGAGAAACCAGAGTGTGTATATTAAAAAGTCAGGCAGTGATGGTACATACCTTTAATCTCAGCACTTGGATCTCTGTGAGTTCAAAGCCAGCCTGGTCCATAGAGCTAGTTCTAGGAGAGTTAGGGCTCTTACACAGAGAAACCCTGTCTCAAAACAAACAAAAAAGAAACACATAATTAAAACTAAAACTAAAATCTTTTTTTAAAAAAATGTTTAAGACCAGGTTGCAGAAACACATAGAGACAGCTGATCTGAACAAGGAGGACCTAACAGGCCCCCAGACTGATAGCTGGGAATCCAACGTGGGACTGACTCAGGCCCCCTTGAATATGGGTCTCAGCCAGAAGGACTGAGCAGTCTAAGGGACTTCAGACAGTGGAACCAGGATGTATCCCTGGTGCACAAAAGGACCTTGCGAACACATGGAGGGATAACTGCCTTAACCTAGAGACAGGAGAGAAGCCCTAGTCCCTACTTCAAATGACCTGTCAGATCTACATGACTCCAACTGGATGGCATTGCCCTACATGTGGATTGGGGTGGGGGGATGAGAGGGGAGGGTGGTCAGGGTACATGTGAGAGGGCAGAGGGTAAAAGGGAGGGAGGGAGGGAGGGAAGGAGGAAGGGAGGGAGAGGGAACTGGGATCGACATGTAAAATAATTAAAAAAAAAAAAGCTTGAGTTTTCATGTGAACAGAACTTTAACAAACAAGTTCTTGCCTAGTTTTAGTGTAGTGCTAAAGGACATATATATATATATATATATATATATATATATATATATATATATATATATATATAATCTGTTTTTCCCCTATTCAATTAGGTATCTGTGAGAACTGTGAGAAGTTGGATTTTATTCACCGGATTCACACAAAACAATAAATGCAAAAGATTCAGTGAAGAGCTTATATGAAAATCCAGCTTTCTCATAGTAAGATTGACATAAGACTTGCTAAGACAGAAAACAATGCCACTCTTATTTTGTTTTGTTTTTAAAAAAAAAAAAAGGTGTGTTCTCTAAAATGCCATTCATGTTAACATGTAAGATGTCACAGATCCTTCAATTTCTTTTAAAAAGGAATTAAATATTTGTAAAGTTATTCAATGTTCATTGTTAATATGGTATCAGCAAGTTTACCTCACACACAGAGAGAAGCCATTGATAATGGTCTTTGAGAGTATCAAAGGGTCCTGACACCAAAAAGTAGAGAAGTTGTGGTCACTGCCAGCATATCCATGTCCATACTGGCTGTAGAAGTAAAAACAAGCATCTACCATGATGTGACTGAAGCCAGCCAAAGCTTCAGGTTTGGTGAAGAGAGGCCTAATCTGAGGCATCGTGGTAGTCCCAGCTTCTTCAGTTCACAGGGCTGAGATGGGAAGAACACCAAATGGTGCACCTTGGTGTATTCTGAAACCTCCTTTTTGCTTTTCAGAAACACAGGGACCATTCATTCTGGCAACTGTGTGTTGGAGTGCAGGCAAAGGGAGAGACATAAACCTTTCAGGAAGTAAGAAATACTGGTCCTGAGTTACCAGCAGATCCCTAGAGTGGCTGTGTGGGTCTAATGGCCACCCGGTGGAAACTAGAATTTAACCTGGCTCTGTATAAAATAGGCTCAGTGATTAGCACTGAGTTGGAATCAGTAGCCTCATTTCTTGGCATGCCCCCACTAGCCAGGATTACATACCTGTAATCCTTCCCTTGGATGAGTGATGCCGGTGCCTGGGCTACACCACAAGACTTTATCTCAAAAGCAAACTAAAGCAAAGAATTGGATGCAATTTCTCTAGAGAAATAACACAACTAGCTAGTAAGTACCTAAAAAATTACTCAACCTCATCACTGATCAGGGAAATGTAACTGTAATATAGGCCAGGTCCAGGATTTAAAAAATGTAAATGATTGTCAATGGTGAAAGGGGGCCAGGATGAGGAAAAATAAAATGCTCCTACATTGTTGAAAGAAATGCATGTGTAAATGATGCAGGCACTTGCAAATACAAACTGGCAGTTCCTCACAATAGCTTAATACAGATTCACCACCATATGACTTCTAGGTATGTAATACCCAGCCGAACTGAAAACATATGTCCAAACAAAGACTCACGCGTGAATGTTCCTGACCTTCCTAGCCTTATTCAGACACATGGAGGCAATCAGCAGCTAATGGGTAAAAAAAATCCAATATTTCCAGACAGCCAAGGAAAGGATTGAAGTATTGCTTCCTGCTATCCTGTGAGCAAACCTGGAAAACATTAGGTAAAATGAAAGAAGCCAGGTGCAAAACTCCCTCACCAGTTCGGCACTAGATGGAGGTCTTGTCACTGAGACAGAGGAAGACAGCTTGTTATGTATTGTCGGGCTCCATTTGTATTAAGTTTCCAGGATAAAGCATCATGGGAATGGGAATAATTAGTGGTCTCGAGCTGGGGGGGGGGGAGTGAGTGGGGAGTGATTGGTTACTAACAGATTCAGGGTTTCTTTTGAGGATGAAGAGAATGTTTAGAGAGGGGATGCTTGTATAAGTGTGGATGAATTGCTAAAGCCCACTGAAAAGTACATTTAAAATAAGTGTGTGTGGGGGGTTGTTTATTTTTATCTCATATGTATGGGTATCTATCAGAATGTATGTCTATGTACCATGTGTGTGAAGAAGCCAGAAGAGGGTGTCAGATTCTCTAGGACTGGAGTTACAGATGGCTGTGAGCTGCCATGTAGGAGCTGGGAATCGAACCTGGGTCCACAGGAAGAGGCTTTTACTCAGTGAACTCTGTCTCCAGTCTCCTGATGTGTACATTTTAAAAGGTGAACTTTGTGATGCATGTTACATGTGCCGAGTAATGTTGGAATATGGGTCCCATATTCCAATGGGCGCCCCTTAAGATTGTGTAACCTAGGGATAACAAGGTATCTTACAAGCATGGATGGAAAAACACACACACACACACACACACACACACTTTAAAAGATTATAGTACCTAATGATAGTGTTGCCATCCTGGTTTGTGTATGTGTGTTCTGATATTCAAACAGTGACAACATTGTCTGCGTTTTCTAGAATGTTGCTGTTATACCTGTGCCTAAGATGCTTCTTTCCTGACCAACTGTAAAAGGGCACTTGGTTCATAGGGAGTTCTTGCCCAGGCCAATTACCTGTAGGTTTGATGAGATCAAGCAGTAAGAGTGATGGAGATGGCTCTTCCACTCTAGGGTGAGCAAGGAGGTAGTGGCCAGAAGAATCAGAAGCCACACCCATCTCCTCTGTGGGATGACTAGCAGTCAGGGAAGTTCCTGGTCAGCACATCCAAGTAACCAAGAGAGACTTGCCATTTTAAATTTTAATAGATGCCCAGCGTGGTCAGAAATCACAGAAAATGGGCCTGGTGGAGACAGGCTGGCAGGGTAGCAGGAGGATGCAGCCACACCAGCTCTCTTCTATCTATAGGTTCTTCCTGGAGCAAGCCAAGCAGAGGGAAGGAAGAAGATGTAATTTTCCTAACATCAAGTGCTCAGAATTTCATATGGAACTAAATATACTAAATTCTAAAACTGGACTTTTCTTGTGGCACACAGCGATCAGAATATTTTTCTCTTCTTGTGGTGAGTAATAAAATGTTTTTTTCACACAGTAGCAAGGACCAGCTAGCACTCTCGGTCACTTAATTCATGCTGTTCAGAGAAGAAGTTATCCTAGTAAATAACTCCAGAGAATGGCAGGTGCTGTGAAAGAATAGTAGCCATTGAAAGATGAAAAGGCGGAGGTGAACGGTGATGGAGATATGAAGCATTTCTGGCGGAAGAAGAGAAAATACAAGTTAAGATGGATTAAGTTTTGACAGCAGATCAGACATGGGAAGCAAAAAAGTTCTTTAACCATGACTCTAAGCTTTCTGGTTTGGGGGATGTGATGCCTGGTGAGTGGAGGTACACAAAGGTGGAGCAGATTGTGTTGGGGGGAGAAGATGAGTTTTGTTCTTGGGTACGGGGATGTTGCTCTGTTGGTAAGGTACCTGCCTACCATGCACACAGCTCTGGGTTCAGTCTCTAGTGCTGTATATAACTGGGCATGGTGGCTCCTATCTGTAAGTCCAATATTCCAGAGGCAGGAGGATCAGAAGTTCAGTGTTATCCTAACCTACCTACTGAGTCTGAGGGCATCCTATATCAGAGACACTGACAGGAAGAAAGGCAGGCAGGCAGGCAGGCAGGCAGGCAGGCAGGCAGGAAGGAAGGAAGGAAGGAAGGAAGGAAGGAAGGAAGGAAGGAAGGGTTTTGTTTAACACCCCCCCCCCCAGAGTGACCTGAGGGAGCCTCAGACAGGGGCTTGCCTCCATCATATTGGCCCGTGGTGTGTCTGTGGGGTATCTTCTTGACTTGATTGAAGGGATGGGTATCTTACTGAGGCCAGTGCCATCCCTGGGCAGGTGGTCCTGTGTTGTGTGAGAAAGCAAGCTCCAGAAGCTGGGAGGCAGCACTCCTCCATGGCCTCTGCTTCACTCGATGGCGTCTGGTTTTCCAGGCTCCTGTCGTGAGTTCTCTCAGTGATGGATTGTGCCTGGAAGGGGAGGCCAAATCTTCATTTCCTTCCGTTCCCAAGCAGCTTTTGGTCAGAATATTTCATCATAGCAACTGAAGAACAAACTAAGACAGAGCCCCATCTCAAAATATAAGGTGAAGTCCAGTGTAATGGCTCACACCTTTAATCCCAGCACTTGGGAGGCCAACATGGTCTACATAGAAAGTTCCAGGCCAGCCAGGGTTACATTCTGAGACAATGTCTAAAACAACTACAATAATCATTTAATCCAACACACAAACAATACCAACCCCCCCCCACAAAATCCCCAAACAATCCTCACCCAAATTATGTGGAGGTGTGATAAAGGCCAACATCTCAGTGTTAACCTTTGTTCTTCTAATATGCTCACATCTGCCCCCCCCAATCACACTCATTGGGGGCAAATAGAGCATTAGGTGGGCAAAAGGGTAGAGACTGGATCAGTATTTAATAGCAGCAGGAGGTAGCAAAGCAACTGTGAAGGAGGAGGTAGATCTAAGGCTGTGCTTCTCAACCTTCCTAAGGATTCAACACTTTAACACAGTTCTTCATGCTATACTGACCCCAACCATAACATTATTTTTGTCGCTACTTCACATCTATAATTTTGTTCCTGTTATGAATCATAAACATCCATGCTTTTTGATGGTCTTATGCAACCCAGTGAAAGGGTCATTTAACCCCAAAAGGGTCGAGCCCCATAGGTTGAGAATCACTTATCTAAGGAGAAGGAGAGGGTAGAATAAAGAGAGAGTCTTTCTGGCCACACAGCCAGGCCTTTCACCAGCACAAACATATATATTACACTGTACACGCACAGCGGCAACAAGATGCAGTTCCTCGGCACACAAGTCTATTTTCTTCTTTCTTTTTCTTTGACAAGGCAAACACTGTACTAGCATACAGACCCAAGCACAGGCCTTGAACTCATGATCCTTGTGCCTCAGCCTAATAGGATTATAGGTTTGCTGCTGCTGCCAGGCTCTAGGCAGCTACACTTTTGATCAAGTGATAAGGAATTTTGATTGTGCTGATGAACATGCAGTGTCCCACGTGCTCACTGGTCAGTTGGTTTCTTGGAAGTTGTGACTGAGTCTTTCAAGATGCTGGGGATATGGTTGGATTTTGGACAAAGGCTCAGAATAAAGTCCATTGTTGATTTCTGTATCTTTTGTGAGACCCAAATTCTGTAATAGCATATGACGTCCACATAAATTCCATGGGAAGCCCTTCCATCTCTGACCCCTGTGTCATTTGTAACCCATTTCTTACTATTCTGTTTATACTAGTCTCCAAGTAACCCTAACTCTACTACTCAAATCAACAGATGCTTCCTCTCTCTGTAAGGAGTAAGGTTTTTATGCCCTCCGCTGGTCTTGTCCCGCTGCCGCGCCAGCCCCAAATAACACACTGAGACTCTGTATTTGATATAATTCTGTTGGCCAGGTACTAGTTTCTTATCGGCTAGCTCTGTCTTAAGTATTAACCCATTTCTGTTAATCTAACTAAGTATTTTCACATGGTTTCATCTTACCAGGGAATGGGGCTGGCATCTAGTCTCCCCATTCTCTCCATGCTGACTCCTCTTTACTATTTCCTCTTTCCTCCTTGTCTCCTAGTCCCGCCTATCTTCCTTTCCTATTGGCCAACAGTGCTTTATTCATTAGCCAGTATGAGAAACATATTTACAGAATGACATCTCCCATCATCTCTCCTTCCTTCCTCCCCTTTACCCTCCTCTCTTTCTTCTTCTTCTTCTTCTTCTTTTTTTTTTTTTTTTTTGTTTTGTTTGTTTGTTTTCTTTGTTTTTTTGTTTTTGGTTTTTTTTTTTGTTTGTTTGTTTTTTTGAAACAGGATTTCTTTGTAGCCCTGGATGTCCTGGAACTACCTTGCTAGACCAGGCTGGCCTCGAACTCACAGATATACACCTGCATCTGCCTCCTTAGTGCTGGGAGTAAAGGCGTGTGTCACCATGCCTAGTCTTTCTTGTTTTTTGATACAGGGTTTTGTTTGTTATGTAGCCTGGGGTTAGCCTTGACTTTGAGACACTTCTGTTACAGATCATGAGTGCTAGGACTAAGGGTATCAACAGAGCTTGGCTTCCTTCTTCCCTCTTTCCTCCCCTCCTCCTCTCCCCTCTATCTCTTCCTGTTCCTCTTTTTCTTTTTAGATCGAGTCTCATTACGTTGCACAGGTTAACCTCAAACTTCTGGGCTCAGGTAATCCTCCTACCTCAGCCTCCTGAGTAGCTAGGATGACAGGAAAAGGCTACCACACCCAGTCCATATCCCTCAATATGCTATCTCCTTCTGCTAGGAATACCAGTCTCCAGCTAAAATTCTCTATCTGCTCCCTGTCAGTCTTGAAATAAATTCAGATATAATAACATATGGCCATACCTTCACTCACTGAGGAGGAAAAGCAGCCCCACAATAGAGCTACTTAAACTGCCAATGAGGAAAAAGTTGAAGTCTCAGCTCATTAAGATTTTGCTGGACGCTGTGTCCAGGCTACTGTGTCTGTGTATCTCGTCACTTTGCTGGACACCGTCTCCGGCTTGATCCCTGCTGTATTAGCATCTTCTTTGAAGTCACGCTTTTGGACCACTCACTCGCAGTCACGTGATCTCTTCTCTTTGGAACAGCACGCACCCTTCTGCCCTCCTTAGGTTCCGCCATCTCCTTTCTCTCCCACAAGTATCACAAGACAATTCTCAGTCAGCGTCTTAAGTTATCTTTGTTAAAAGGTTAGGTTAGAAAGCGGGAGGGAGGAAACCTTTGTTGCTTCTTTTCCCCAATTATGTAACTTTATTCTAGTCACAAGAAAAACATCAGACCAAGTTAAAGGATATTGTACAAAATACCCACCACTGTTTAAGAGTGGCACAGCCAAGAAAAATCAGGAGAGCTGAAGAAGAAAAGGAGACTACAAATGACAGGGCATGGCGTGTTGGCATGTGTCCTGAGATTGGAACACAACACAGCGAGGAACAGAGAAGCCTGAATAAACAGAGGGTAGTAGTCAATACCATCGCACTGAAGTCAAGCTTTTATTTTTTAATTTACATGTATAATTATACACAAACAAACATACATATAGGGACTTGCACACCATGGAGTACATGCGAACAGTTAGCTCTTTTCTTCTGTCATGTATGTCCCAGGGACTGAACTCAGGAGGGTATCAGGCTTGTTGGCAAGTTCCTTACACAGTGACCATCTCACAGGTATCAATATTTATTTATGTATTTATTCACTTGTTTGTTTGTTTATTGTATATGTGTTCGGGTGCGCACACACACACACAGTTGCCTGGGGAATCCAGAAGAGGCTGGATCCTCTGGAGCTGGAGTTACAGATGGTTGAGAGCTGCCCAGTGTGTGTGCTAGAACCTAATTCTTAAGCACTGAGCTTTCTCTCTGCCTTTCCCTTCCCAGTTTTTTATATTTTTCAGAGATGTACTATGATATGTAAGGTGTGAATGTTCAGAAAGCTTCTTAGAAAGCCAATAATGTGGTATATTAAATAGTCAGAATATTGAGCTACAAGGAGGGGTGTGTACATAGCTCATGCCAAGTGGAATCCCAAATTGCTAAGCCATTCCCATTAGTTTTGTGTGCTTGTCTCGGAGCTAGGAAAGGAATTCTAAAATAAGTTAGCCAGGTTAGAAGTCTGGTGACTATCCTGGAGGGCAATCAGCTGTAATCTTTGGAGTTATATTATGTATTGAATGGAAATCATTTGCATGTCTAATAGACATCTAGCTTCACAGAACCTGGACTCTAATAAGAAGTAAGTATGTTCTCCAGAACTATGTTTGAGTGGGCTTGCCACACACAATGCTCAGGCATGACACTGAAAGGATATGCAATTATCCTTTTGTCATGATAATAAGCTTTGGACATTAAACCTAAAGAGCTCTAGTCTAATTGGAGCTTGGTTTACACATCTCCGTTACCCAAGAGCTAGGCACTAGATGTCTGTTTTATTACATTGTTCCTTCAGACCATCACCCTTTGTCCAGCATCCAGTCTTCAAGAGTCAGTTTTACCTTCTCGCAAGTCTGGCCAGAGTTCTCCCTCACTCCTTATCAGGTAAACTGATACTTGCAATCCATAGTATCAGGCAGAACAGCCTAATGGCCACAAACCTACAATCTTAGCCCTCAGGATGCAGAGGCAGGAGGAGTGGGAATTTGAGGCTAGAGCCTGGTGTACTTGGGACCTTATCTCAAAACAAACAAACAAACAAACAAACAAACCCAAAATAAAACAAAACAAAACAAAACAAAAAACCAAAACAAGCAGTATTGTCTAGGAGTGTGACTAAATTGGTGGAGGGCTTGCCTAGCATGCACAAAGCCCTGGCTTCCATTCTCAGGACATCATGCTCCAGGGCATGGTACTACATGTGGGTAATCCTCAAAAGGTTCCGCAAGAGGAACAGAGTTCAAGGTCATCTTTGGCCACCTCGTGAATGAATGTATAGCCAAACTGAAACATGTTAGGCACTGTCTGAAACAAACAAGCAAATAAACAATCTAAAGAACAACAACAAAGATATTGTTATTGAGGCTCAAGATGTGTCGTTCCCCCCCCCCCCCAGAAACCTGTACCAAGACACCTGTATCTTTGTCAACTGAGTTTCCAGGCAATATATATATATATATTTATATTTGGCAGCTAAATGTGAAACCCCAACTGGGGATTTCCAGAAATAACTGATGTAGGGTGGGAAGGAGAATTTGAAGGTGGGGACCCAGTTCCTGAAGCCAGCATATGCATACTAGGGGTCTGGGAAATGCAAGCAGGGAAAGAAAGATGTACTCTGGCCAGCGAGCCCAGCTGCATGCTGGCTAGACAGGTATCAGAGCCATCTTGCTCCCATGAGTTGCTACTCTGGAAACCAGGTCTGCAGACCAGCTTCCCTTGTAGGCCGGTTCTCTAAATTTAGAACTTGCATTCTTCAGGTAGAGGATTAACTTCGAGGCTAAAGCACTAATGGGGGACTATGGGAAGAAAGCATTTTCACAGCAAATAATGACCCAAGCCAAGCAGTACACAAGTCTCTTTAGCATATCAGAGGGGTTGGCTCTGCAAGTGGCACCTTGCCAGGGAAGTAACTCAGAACAAATCCCTTACAGCCCTGAGGTACTAGAGGGGAGTTTCAGAAAGAGTCAGCCTGGGAGGGCTGTGCAAGGGCTTACAGGAATTGCCTCACTTGCTCTTTGATGGTGGTGCTCAGCTGAGCCTGTGCTGCTGGGAAGGGGCATGTGGGACCAGAGGGCTACATCAGGAAGGGACGATAGAGACACTCCACGGAGGAGTCCAAGGCACGGGAAGATTAAAGCATTTGCCCACAGGCATGCAGTGGAGAGCTGTAAGGTGAATCCAGGTCTCTTGTTTCCAGGTGTTTCCAGCCCTTATACCTTATAGATGAGGGAGGCAGGGGATGTGACACCCACATGTGCTTGCTCCTTGGGTGACAGCGCACTATTTCTGGCGCAGACCTGAAGCATCAGTCAGCAAATAGCAGGATGAGATAAATGTGGTTCCCCTGCATGGGAGCAGCATGTGACAGTATGACAAGATGTGTCAGCACAGGAACCATTAAAAGCAGTTCCATGGCAACCAGCATTCACTCTGGGCCTAGACAGCAGTGGTAATTGCGGGTACCGTTCAAGATGGCTTCTTATCCGCTGAAAAGCCTGAAGACAAGAGGCTCTGAGATATATCACACACAGAACACAGCCGCAAGCAGACTCCGTCCTTTTCCCCAAGGCTTGAGGGTTTTCAGCATAACTCACAGGATGAAGAAACCCAGCAGCTCGGGAATTCCCCAGAATTACCCTGTCTGTTGTAAAGAATGGTTTTGCTTCCCCTTAGAGGGCTTCAGTGTCCCCTGAGCACTAATGTTCCAACAAGAGGCTCAGAGTGAGCAGAAGAGGACGAACTCCTCCATCCCAGCCTCCCTCTTTCTTCTTCCCTTTTCATTATTTGAGACAGGGTCTCACACTGTAACCCAAGCTGGCCTGGAACTTACTTGTAGCTCAGGCTGGCCTCAAACTCACAGAAATCCTCCAGCCTCAGCTTCTTTTGTGCTGAAAAAATTACAGGTGTGACCACCATGTCCAGCTTGCACTTTTTTTGGTATATTGCAGGTACTACTGTTACCCACCACCACCATTAAATTGTTATTATTACTATTATTATTATACAATAATAAATCTCCAGCTGCCACAGACCAGGTGAAGGTGTGGCATGAGTTCTGCTTCATTCGAAGGACTCATTATTAGGCCACTGTGCTTGGCTGCCTTGCTCTGCCCTGATTTTAACTTCGATGACTGTACACTCTTTCCTGAAGCAGTCCCTGATATTCGCTCCCCTGCTTTTTTACTGTTATTTTTATTTTTGAGTCAGGGTCTCACTGTAGTCCAGGCTGATCTTGAACTCAGGATCAGACTGCTTTGGTTCTTTGTGCACTGGATTTACGAGGATGTACCACCATGCCCAAATCTCTTTCTTCTTTAATTTTTTTTCCCTTTAATTTTCTAATTGAGCACCTTGCAGTAAAGACTTCCAGCTTCCCTGAGAAGAACTTGTGGTCCTGTGACCAGGCTTAGCACACTGTGAGTTTAAGTGCAGCTTTCTGGGGTATGTTCTTGGCTCCACCCTCCCCTCTGCTGGTGGGCCGGCTCCAACTTAGAGTGATATCATCTTGGGTAGAGAAGATGAAGACACAGGGATAGCAGAGCAGTAAAACATGCTGAGCTTTTTTCAATGTAAAGACATTGCTACTTATTTTTTCACTAAAGACAAGAAAATGTGAGGCATCCAATATGGCAACTGAAAGAAACTAATTTGAGTTAAGCTCCTTTTCTATTGTGCCGTGCTGGGGGCCAGACCCACTGAACCACACTGCTAGCTTCTGGACAGCATGTCTGTGGCTCTACCAGCTGTTTTTGATGTTGTTGCAGAGTTGGGAATTGGGGTTCTATTCACGTACAGTGGCTCACATCTGAAGTCCCAGCGTGTGGGAAGCTGAGGCAGGAGGATTGCTTCAAGTTTGAGGTCAGCCTAGGCTGCACAGTGAGTTTTAAAGCCAGCCTGAGCTAGAGAGTTAGATCCTGTTTTACCTTCTTGCCAAAAGAGGGGCAATATTAAGTAAAGAAGAAACTTATTAAGCAAAGGAAAATGGGGAATTTATTAAGAAAATAATGGCAATGTACAGCAATGCAAGAAGTGGGCATGAACTCTCAAGAAGTGATCTGGGATCTTGGATAGCTCACTTTACGAACTCATTTTAATCGAGGGGATGCTCGTTCATGAGATAAGGTAGGAAAATGTGGGGAGTGCCAGTAACAGGTTAGGATTTCCCCCCAGATTAGGGTTTGTATCTGTATTGGATCCTTACATAGGGTTTTCAGAATGAGCAGAAGTTTTGCTAGATTCATGGTGTAGAGAAGCCAATATAATGACGCAAAGGACAGTTAACGGTTGTCACAGCCATGTTAGTCCCAGCTGATTTGGGATGCTCTTGTGTCTTCAGTGTTTGAGTGGTTACATGGTGTCTACCGTAATGCAGGCCTGTGTTGCATCAGCCTCCAGTCACCATGTAGCTTGCTCTTCTCTTCTATTCAAACTCATTCGTCCCCTAACCTCTAAAGATGTCTATCTCTTAATCTGTAGGGCTGAAGAGGACCAAAGATTCACTTTCCAACTCAATGGAGGCAATCCCTCATTGAGACTTCTTAATTAAGTTAATGGATGGGGGATGGCTCAGCTCACTGTCCCCTAGGTGGGGGTGGTCCTGAACTGTGTGAGATCAGAGAAAACCAGTGGAGCACAAGCGAGCTGAACATGCATACATTTCTCTCTGCCCTTCCCTGAATGAGATGTGACCAGCTGTCTCAGGCTCCTGCAGTGGTGTCTTCATCACAAGGATGGACTATTTATTACCTGGAATTGTGAGCTAAAATAAATCCTCACTCCAAGTTGCTGTTTGTAGGGTATTTGAGTCATAGACACAGAAATGGAACTAGGGAATCAGAATGAAGCAAAGTTGGGTTATTATGTAAGGAAGAGAGTTGTTTTATTTTTTTGGTTTTTCGAGACAGGTTTTCTCTGTGTAACAGCCCTGGCTGTCTTAGAACTGGTTCCACAGACCAGGCTGGCCTGGAACTCAGACTGCTGCCTGCTTCTGTCTCCTTTGTGTTGGGGTTAAAGGTAATGGCAAAGAAGGAAGTTATTAAGGAAAACATTAGGTTTATCAAGAAAATGACTATGGTACACACTCAAGGTAAGGAGTGAGTGCAAGCTCCTCAATAAAGTCACATTAAAAAAACAAAACAAAAAACCAAACACCAGGGTTAGTGGCTGGCAAAGGTGCTTTCCTGTGGACCTGGAAACTTGACTTCTGTGCCTGGATCTCACAAGGTGGCAGCCATACAGTGACTCCCTAGAGTTGTTCTCTGGACAGACACACAGAGACAGGGAGGGAGGAGAGAGAGAGAGAGAGAGAGAGAGAGAGAGAGAGAGAGAGAGAGAGAGAGAGAGAGAAAGAGAGAGAATAGTATGACAATCCAGGCATGGTGGCACACACTTGTAATTCCAGCACTAGCCAGTCCAACTTTATACAAAGTGAGTTGTAGACACTGTGTGTGTGTGTGTGTGTGTGTGTGCTCGCTCATGTGCACTTGAGGATGTGCACACGTGTGTGCACATGTGTGGAGGCTGGAGTTTTACACTGATATCTTCCTTAACTGTTCTCTTATTTTTTTGACAGGGCTACTCCTGTCTCTGCCTCCTCAGCACTGGGATCACAGACAAACACTGCTGTAATCAGCTGTTTGCTTCATTGCTGGGGATCTAAACTCAGGTCCTCATGCTTGCATGGCAAACATTTTACCTGCTGAGCCATCTCCCAGACCCTGTGTTCTACCTTAACTATTGTGACTCTGGCTCAAAACAAACAAACAAAAACAAAAAGCAATACCCCCCCCCAAAACAAGCAAACAATGAATCTTTTTGTTAACAGTTCAATATCTGTACTCAAACTGTCACAAAGTATGCTTAAAACATTTAGAATGTTTCCAGCTCTTAGTAACAAACTGCTGAAAGTAGATTAAAAGTCTAGGTATTTTAAAAATGATGTCATTTCACATGAAATCCAGAAGTAGGTTGTTCTAGAAATTTCTTATTGTAGCTAACAATGAACGTCTTGGTTACTATTCTATTGCTATACAGAGATACAATGACCAAGACAACTCTTATAACAGAAAGCATTTAATTGGGGTCTTGCTAACAGTTTAGTTGGTTACACCATAATCATCATTGTGGGAAGCAGACAGGCACTGCAACAATAGTTGGGAGCTTTATATCCCATCTGCAGGTGGCAGAGTGAGAGAGAGAAAGAGAGAGAGAGAGAGTGAGAGAGAGAGAGAGAGAGAGAGAGAGAGACTGGGCCTAATATGGGCTCTTGAAACCTCAAAGCCCACTCCCAGTGACACACCTCCTCCAACAAGGCCACACCCCCTAATCCTTCCCAAACAGTTCCACTAACTAGGGACCAAGCATTCAAACATACGCACGGGGAAGCCACTCCCATTCAGACCACCACAATAACTTACCACAAGCTTGTCTTAAAACTTCTGATCAACCCCACCCCCCCCCCCCCGCCAGAAGTCTAATATCAGTTGCATGGGGATAGAATTGTTGGCAGGGATATTATTTCCTGGAAGCTCTGGAATGAGTCTGCTTTCTTGGCGGTATTGGTGTTTGCAGGCCATCTGGCTTCCTTGTCTGTGACTCCTTCCTTGAGTCATCCCAGCCTCTTGCTTCCACTATCAGATCTCCTACATCTTTGGTTGGATCTGTCTTCTCAGAAGGACACTTGTGGTTACAGTTTAGAACTTACAAATGACTCAGGAGCATCTCCTCATCTCAAGATCTTTAACTCTAGAACAGATAGCAATGTCCCATCAGCCATATAAGGTTAAGAATGGGAGGTACCGGTGTTTAGGATGTGGCTATTAGCCTACCTAGGTTAAAAACTTTTATTCTCTTCTGCTACACCATTGTAGGTGGTTTTAAAGGTCATTTGTGTACACAGAGGTCTTTCATTCTGCTACCATCTTCTGTGTAAGTAAGTAGTCATGTTGATTTAAAAAGCATTCTAAACATCAGCTTGTGGATGACAGAAAATACCTTAATTATTTCCATATTGGTATATTTGTGTATAAAATACCAAACATAGTGTTCCACACTATATGTAACACATGTTCATAAAGGATAATGTGTGATAATTAAGTTGTCCTTTCAATTATTTTATTTATTAATTTTATATTCCAATCCCAGGCCTCCCTCCCTCCCCTCCCCCTTCCTCCCCACTTCCCCCCATCTCACCCACCCATCTATTCCTCAGAGGGGATAAGGCCTCCCTTGGAGAGTAACCAAAGTCTGGGATACCAAATTAAGCAGGACGAAGCCCCTCCCCCCTGAATCAGGCTGGGCAAGGTATTCCACCATAGGGAATGGGCTCCAGGAAGCCAGTTCATGTACCTGGGGTAAGTCCTCTTTTTTAAAATGTATTTTTGTTTGTCCTTTCAATTATTAAATGTCCTTTGAATTGCCTTTGTGCTTGACCATACCATCAAGGGCTGTATATAATAGGTATAGAAAATGGCCCCTAGTGCCAAGGAGAACTTGGATGGTTGTGTGAGAGAGAGATCCAGTGTAAGTGACATATGCTGTAACTGGGATGTAAATGTGGGCTCCTGGGGTGATGCTCAGAGATAGATGCCTTGTGAATGCAAAGGGCTGTTAAGCTTCAGGAAGTAGGAATCAGGAAATGAACTACCAGAATCCATGGCTGTCTGGTTAGCTCCCATTTTCCCACCTTGTAGTCAGTTTCTTCCAACTCTGCCTTCTCTCCCTTCTCTGTCCAAATGACTGATACCAGCTGCCCTAGACTTGGGCTCCCTTACAGTTGGCATTCCCTCTCCGGTGTGGTGAGATCACACTGTCATGCAGGTGCCACAGCCAGAGCTGCTGGGCTGGTAAGGCAAGAGGCCCTCATACACCTCTCTCAGAAATGACGTAAGGGCATACACCTCTCTCAGAAATGACGTAAGGGCATACACCTCTCTCAGAAATGACGTAAGGGAAGGAAGGGGAAGCGGGGACAGGCTGAGGCAGTGGTTGTGACTTGAGTCATTCGTGTTAAATGTTGGTAGTCCCTTTCAGGTGACTCACTCTACTCCTTGGCTAGGTTTTCCTCAGAGAGCCCTGGAGCAGGCTGCCATAGGGATTCGGGGTACTGGTGGAGCGTGGGGCTGATACCAGGACAGACCCTGGGGGAGTTTCTGCCCAGAAATAACAGACTGGCAAATGTGAGGGGGACTTCATGAAGGAAGAGGTGCATGGCCTCTGAGAGGCCAGTGTTACTCCTTGAAACTTACACTAGATGACGTTCTTCACTTTAATGCAATAGTTTTTTTAGATCTTTCCATTTTTTCCTCCCTTTCTTTTCTTCCTCCCCCCACCTTTCCTTTTCTATTCTTTCCTTTCCTTTCCTTTCCTTTTTGGGTTGTTTCTCTGTGTAGCCTTAGCTGTCTAACTGCTAACTGTCCATCCTGGAACTCTCTCTAGAGACCACACTGTCCTCAAACTCAGAGATCCACCAGCCTCTGCCTCCCAAATTCTGGGATTAAAGGTGTCTCCCAAGTTCTGGGACTAAAGGTGTGTGCCACCATTCCTGACAAATTTCAAAACTTTTAAAAATAGGAATTAGTTTCTATGGGGCTAACATTTCAGGTTGTGGGGATCTTGAACCTAGAAAGTTAGGGTTGAGAAGTTAGGGAGGTAGAAGTCACCCCTGTCCCAAGTCTGAGTTCTTGCTGCTGAAACTGAACAAGGAAAAGACACCGAGGAGACCGCGGCAGGAAGATCATGAGTTTGATCTAACCTGAGGTATGTTTAGTGAAACCCTGTCTTAAAATTTCAGAAAATTATTTTTTGCAGTTCTGGGGATTGAGAAGTCCATGGGTCATTTGGTGAGCATCTTCTGCCTGGAGGGGACTCTGCAGGGTAGCATGCAGTGGGGTAGGGAGAACTTGCTGCTGTTGAGTCTCTGCCTAAGAAGCCACTAATGTGATCATTAGGGCCCTACCCTCAGGAACTCATCTAGTCCTACTTACTGTCCGAAGGCCTCAGTTCAAATACCATTAACACACGGCTTTGGGGACTAAGTTTCTTAGTGAATTTTGGAAGAGCCAGACCATAACACTATCTTTTTGAAAATTTTCGAAAAATAGTGATGTAGTGGTAGTGATTATATTAGTGGTAGTAATTATGGTACTGGTGGTGATTGTGGTGGTCTTAGTGATTTAGTCATTATGGTAATAATGGTGGTCACTGGTGATGACTATGGTTTTGATGATAATTGCTGTGTTGGGAGTGAAGGCCTATTTGTATCTTTAAGTCTTCTGTCCACCTGCCCTCACATATCAGTTCATCAAGGCTGCTCCTGGGCTGACCCTCCTCTCTGTCAGCTTGGTGCATTGGGTTGCATGACCTTTGCTCTGTGATCCTATTCTGGAGGCAACCAGCACACAGCTGCAGCCTGCAGGCTTCCTGTTGCTGCCCCTGCTGCCTGCATCTCCCTTTACTCACCACAAAGCAGGTTTTAAGCTCTATCTGGCCATAGTGTTGGTAAGGACTCCGGTATTTGGAAGCTGTAGTGTAAAGAGTTCTACCTGCCTGACTCTATCTCCTTTGATCTTGTTTAGTTTCCATGTGTTCATATCCCTGCCTAATGGCAGTGGACACAGAATGGCTTATCTACTGGGGAATGAGCAATGGGAACAAGAGAAAAAGCAGGAAAGCAATTAGTTGAGGATATTATGCTGTGTGCATATACATGGGAACTTCACACCATCTGTTCAGAACTAATTGTTAGAACTTCTGGAGTCATAACCATCTAAAACCATAAAGTCAATTGGTCAGGAGCAATCCTCAGGCACATTAACCCTGAGAGCTCCCTGTATCGGTGTCAGCTGAATTGCCTATTGAGTTTAACATTGAACAAGAGTTGTTCTCAAGTTTCTTCAGAGCCCATTAGTGTGCATTCAAGTAATGCAGGGGAATGGTGGGAACTGAGATTGTTCACACTTGACTCTAGTGGTTCTGTGTCTTTTGGTGGGAGGGCCATGCCTGTGCCTGCAAAATCTGTGTTGCTGCTCTTTGTGTACCTGCAAGGCTGTCGTGAGATCACTTAAGTTCCTGATGCCAGTGGTTTGCTTGCTCTGGATTGGAGTCTCCATGCTGTAAATGGAGTTCCTAATTGGGCTAGATAATAAAAACCCGGAGTCAGATATGGAAGAAAATGCTGTGAGATCAGAGAGTAGGAGCAAGCCACTGCCACACCTTACCTTCTTGCATTTCAGCAGACAAGAGAGTAAGTTTCTGTTTCTCCCTGCTTATATCCTGTTTCTGCCCTGTTACCTTACTTCCTGTCTATCTGTATAGACCTCCAGACCTCTATGCTTAGCTAGTGACGGGCTTTATTTGCACAAGCAAGATATCATGCCACTCCCACCCCATCTCATGTGTGGTTAATAAGGCTCTAACTAGGGCTCATCCTGACTTCTCATGCTTGTCTCCTCCTTTTACCCTCTCACCTGATCCCTCTATACTCACCTGTATTCTGTACCCCTGTCCTAATAAAAGGATCTCCTTTACTATCTCCTGGGTTGTCATTCTGTGCCTCTACTTGAACTCAAATAAAGAATTGAATATCTGTAGATTTTGATTTGCTAATATGAGAAAGTCCTCTTTGCTCCTTGGAGAAGGGGGTATGTGAGACTTGAACTCAAGTACAAAAACATGATAAAGGAGCTGTTTCCCTCCCCCATTTTTGTCCATCATTATAACTTCCAATACTGTATTATATTCCTATGATATCCCCAACCTTGAGAGAACTGAGGCTGTAAATATAGCTGGCACCTGATATAGGCGAAGAGAAACAGGGAACTCGATTCTTGTCTGAGTGGAATTCATTCATCCTCCCAGGGCTTAGGTGTGGGTCAGTGGGGTATAGAAGAGTGTCAAGATTCTTTTCTCTGAGAACTTCTGACGTTCAGACTAGCATGCCTTTAATCCCCATTAGTTAAAAATAAGAAAGCAGGCCCAAAGTAAAGGACTGACCTGTGGGTCCTCTCTGACATGGATAGTCTGTCATCAGTCATGTTGAAAGCTCTTGTCAACCTAAGTGACAGAGTGTGGCTCTCCATGAGAATGAGCTAATAGGGGAAGAGCAGTGAGCAGCAATGCCATAGCAACTGTGGGCACATTCAGGGAGGCTGAGAGAAGCAAGGATTTTTGAAGGTAAAATGAGAGGACACATGAGTTGTTTTGAGCTGAAGAGAACATTGATGATGGACCTATTGTGGGAACTGACGTCAGTTCAGTGATGGACAGTGTACCAGGCAATTGTTTTTAAATGTTTTTGTGACTCAAGTAGCAAAGAACAGTTTGGAAAGTCCTTTGTCAAGGTTCTGACTACAGGATTTAGTTCTGATTAGAGCCCTTCAGGGGGTCTTTGTGATGGTTCTTACCACAGCATGTGTGCAGGAGGACCTTCCTTTCTCAGTATCCTGACTCTTTGGTTTAGGTTTGTAAAAAGAATGACACCGTGTTGGTATGGGCAACTTTCACAGTCTAATGGTGAAACCAGCAGCAGTCAGTGGACTCAATGGCAATGAATCTAAGAAAATATTCCTGGCTGCAGAGTTGCCGGAATGTATCTGGGGTGGAAGGTAACCATAGACAGTGCTATTCCCATGGTAGTGCCTCTCTTAACAGACACTTGGTGAGTATATGGAAATGGCTGGTAGCATCATCTGGAGAGATGTAACAGTGACTCCAAATCCCACCAGAGAGTCTTGTTCAGAAGGGCCTGGTGAAGTGTGTGTGCTTACATAATTTGCAGCATTTTTTCCCCTAGTGAACTCTATTTTAATATATTCTTTGTGCAATTTTTACTTCATCCTTTTGGGAAGCAATACCTTAGCACAACAAATGTTGAAAGCATCTTAGTTTGGCAAAAAACGTTTTCAGTTTTTCACTAGAAAATTTATCCACTTGGTAATTACTTATTGAACAACTACTATATGGCACTCATGCATTGTTCTATACCTTGGGTAGATATTTGTGAATAAGATGGCAGCGTCTTCATAGAACTCCAAAGTAGTTAACATAGTTTAAAAGGAGTAGATTTCTGGATTTCAAGATTCTGCTGTTTGGTTCCAAGTGCTGTAGTTGCTACAGAGTTCTTTGGCACCCCTGTTTTTAGGGTCCTGGGTGGGGGTGAAATAAAGCCAACACTGGCTTTTTAGGTTTCTCATTAATCAAATGGGGACAGACACACCTGCCTCAAGTCTCAGCATGGGCTGCAAAAGCGAACAACAACAAAAGTCTAAGCATACAAACCATGGACTCCAGTGCTTGTTACATGGCTTTTGCTCTCTTGTTTCATAATGGGTTCCAGTTACTTATCTTTGTTTGGGGTCAAACTGGAGAAAACATGAACATGTCTGAAGAAGTCTTGAGAAATGAACCTGAGGTTCAAATGGGAAAATAAAGAACATAAAACAAAGAAACGAAATGAATCTCTGCCACCTCCACAGCGTGAGAACTGCAGGTGTACATTGGGACAGCTGCTCTGGGAGTTCCTCAGAGAATGACACAGAGGTCACTAGAGTGCTCAGTAATTCCATTTCTAGGTATATGGCCCAAGACAGCCAGAACACACATTACACTAAGACCTATACACAAAAGGGTAGGTACATCATCATAGCACAAAGGCCAAAAGCAGAAACAACCCAAATTCCATCTCTACTGGTGAATGAAATGTGTGTGTGTGTGTGTGTGTGAGAGAGAGAGAGAGAGAGAGAAAGAGAGAGAGAATGAATTTTAAAAGTAAAGTAAATAGAGTGGAATATTACTCAACCATAAAAATGGATGAAGTCTTGACCATGCAATAGCATGGATAGAACTGAAAACACAAATGAAGGCAGGGGGAAAAATCCATATGTATGGTGTTACTTATACAAAATGTCTAGAATAAGACAGTATGTAGAATCAGATTGGATTTGTATGGCATTAACAGGGTGTGGTAGAGCATAACTATAAACCCAGCATTCAGGAGGCAGAGACAGGAGGATAGAAGGCTAAGGTTATCCTCAACTACGTAGTAAGGTAGAGGCCAACCTGAGCTACCAGACACGGTGTCTCAAAAAGACAAACGATTAATTTTATACAATCTATGAACTAAGAAAATGCTCCCAGCCTGCTCTGCCTCAGTTGGCACATGCATATGCTGCAAAGAGAATGCAGATGGCTTCAGATGAGAAAACCCCTTGCCCGAGACTCTCTTTTGGCCTTCTGGTGCCAGAAAAATGCAGTGGCTTCTATGCAATGAAGAGGAGGCAGCAAACGAAACAGTACTTGTTATATTTGTTATATCGCTACCTTGTTTACATACATTTCTACCTCAGCCACAGAGAGGGCTTGTTAGCATACTGGGGTTTGTGGTTCTCAGCCTAGGCTCTAGAAGCCCCACTTCTTTCATGGTGCCAGTGGGTGGCCTTGAAGTGCTCTTGGGTGGTTCAGTGCACCAAGGCTGCACAGCTTTGACTGGGTGCAGCTCCCTGAACCAGCGCTACAGGCTCCTGTTGGCCTGCTGTTTTCAGGGGGCGGAAAGTGAATCTTCACTGTGTGAAATGTGTTAGAACAGAAGGTGTTTTCAAACCTGAGAAGTGCTTGGATGAGGAGGGATGTCTGCCAGAGAGTGAATCGTACTTAGCTTTCTGGCTCAATCCAGCTTCAGGTTTCCACTGTGTATGGTCCTGACTGTATGCCGCCCTACAGAATGTGTCATTGTCACTTCTGAACGGCCAGGCCACATATGCTCTGCCGCACGTTTGGGATTACCGTGTCAGGTTTTCAAAACCGATTTTTAAAAATGATTTTTTTTTTTAAGTTTGCCTTTAGCATTTTGCAGGAAGCCCGCTCACCAGCTGTTTGTTTATACCGTCTTGTGATTGTTTTTGCACCTTATCAATGAATAGTGAGTAATTACATCATTACCAGGGAAGCAGCGAGTTGAATTTCCCTGCAGGGTGTTTCCAGGGGGAATGCTGTACCATATCTATTCTTAGAGCTCCGAGGAGATTTGTGGTTAGACACTCAGTGTCTCCAAGGAGAGATGGGTCTTCTGACTAGCTGCTAAAGCCCCACACTTTTGGCTCCCTAGGGCAGGCAGTGAGCTTGAGAATTTCGAAGGTTCCTGGGACAGAGATAGAAGGTTGCAAAGGTGACCTATATGAACTTTTCCTTCAGCACTTCAGGACCCCAGGCATCTTCCTTCCCTTATATTTGTTTTACTTAAAAAGATTGACATATACAAAGTATACACGTGTATGAAGTAGGAGGACTAGTCAGTCTAACACATGGACTCATGGCTTAATGTTCAAGTCTGTCTCTTCCAGCATTTACCATTTCCTTGCGATGAAAGCACCATTTCCTTGCGATGAAAGCACTAAACGTCCTTTCTTTTGGGCATATTGCACGTATCATTTGCTATAGATCCCAACTGTGCAGTAACACATCAGAATCTTTCTCCTACATGTAGTTTGGTACTCACTCCTTGATCAGCCTTTACTCATCATCCCCAAATGATTCTTTGCACCCATTAGCAGCCACACTTACTCCCTATTCCCCCTTGAACCTAGGTGGCCACTAATCTGCTGGGTTTCTCTCTGTGGATTTGCCTCACCTGGATTTTTCATACAAGCATAGCCATATAATTGTGCTCTTTTGTTCTGGCTTCTTTCACTTGGTGTAATATTTTCAAGATATATTGAATATGTTCATAGAACAGCACATATTGCTGTACTCATTCATTCTGCGCTCTCTCTCTCTCTCTCTCTATATATATATATATATATATATATATATATATATATATATAACGTAAGGTTCATCATCTAAATCAGTCTTAACTATACAGCTTAGTGTGCTTTAGGATATTTAGTATATACACACTGTTCTCCAGCTCCTACTCTTTCATCTTGTAAAACTAAAGTTATGCCTGTTAAGTTACTTCTTATCTACCCCCCCCATGAGTGTGGCTTCCAGGTGGATGATGGGTGTCTTCTTTTACTTTTCACCTCATTTTCTTTCTTTCTTTTCTTTTTCTTTCTTTCTTCCTTTCTTCCTTCCTTTCTTTCTTTTTCCTTCTTTCTTTCTTTCTTTTTAAGTGCAGTCTTTCACTGAATATGGAGCTTAGGACTTAGGCTAGACTGTCAGTGAGCACCAGAGATCCACCTGTCTCTACACTCCCAGCTCTTGATTACAGATGCACCTGTTGAACTTCACTTTTACATGGGTGCTGGGCATTTAAATAACAGTTTTTATACTTGTACAACAAGGCTTTACACACAGACATCTCCCTGGCCCTTCTCCCCAAGTCTCTTGGCTATTTCTATGTTTCTGACTAACCTAGATGACCACTTAATTAATTTAGTGTATGTGTGGCCATGCCATAGTAGGTGTGTTGAGCTCAGAATACAATCAACTAAAGGCCCCCTCTTTTCCCAACATGTGGCTCTCAGTTCATCAGGCTTGGAAGCCATGTCAATGGCCTATTTGTTTTTGTGACTGGCTTATTTCATATAATATCATGCTACCATCCATATGGTAGCATATGTCAGAATTCCCTTTTTAAGGCTGAGTAATGCTTCACTATATTTCAAATCGATCCATCCATAAATAGACATTGAGACTATTTCCATCTTTTGGCTACAGTGAGTGACTAACACTGCAGTGAAAGGGTGCATACACATTCTGCTTAATTCCCTGCTTTCAGTTCTTTCAGGTATATAGGTGGGATTTCTGGATGACATAGTATCTTTGTTTTTAATTTTGGGGGAACCACCATGTTTTCTGTCAGCTACATTAATTTTACATTCTCATCAACAGTGTCCAGAGTTCCAGTTTCTAACAGCTGTCTTTAACACTTGTTATTTTTCTGGTTTGTTTGCTTTGCTTTTGTGTAACGGGTAGTAGCTCTCCTAACTAGTAAAGGATGGCATTCATTCATTCCTAATTGACATTGGACATATTGTGTTAGGTGGATAGAGTGAGACCTGCCAATGAAGAAAGAGGCAAACAAGATATTAGACACAGCACGTGCTTCAATATTACAATCTGTCTGGGGAAGTAGGATCATATTTGAGCTTCAGCAGTCACACACGGCAAGTGCCATGTGCTAGGCATTGTGCTGGGTGCTCAATGTATTTCTTTCCTTCAAGCCTTCCAGTGTTGGCCTGAGAGGGAGATATGAGCACCATCTCATTTAACAGGGAAGGGAGTGGACACTTCAGTGATTTACCAAGTCTTTCTAGCCTGTTGTATGCTGAGCAATCTCTTACTCTGAAGTCTGGATGTTCCTCGCTAGGCATGGAATGAGATTAGCCAGACATTGCAGGGCTGGAGGAGCCAGACTGGCCTTCAGAGAGAAGGGCCAAGCTTCCAGGGTCCTCATTTGGAAAAGTGGTCACCTGGACCATTTTATCCCATTATTTAGAGTGTGTCCAACCTGTTGGCTCACCAGTCCCAGGAGAGCTAAGAATGTGGACCATTAGGTCTTGCACAATATCAAAAGGTTGGACACCCCTGATAAGAATGAAAACTGAATATATTAGTGGAAGAGTAGAGAGTTTTCATATTTCCTCCTCATTGTTTCCATTGCTGTTTTAAGAGAAGCAAAGGGGCTCATAGGCCACCAGCCTGTGTTATTTATTTTAGCATACAAAGTCATGGGATCCATTTTGGCATCTTCATACACTGGTATCCTCATACCTTGTTCTCATTAATGACTCTCCCCTACACCTCCTGCTCTGGCTACTTCCCTTCCTCCCTGCATACTCCCAGCTTGTGTCTAATCCAGTGTCATAGAGCTAGGAGTGGAGAGACCCAGAAGCTGGCCTCATTGACAAATCCTCTTTTTTGTGTGTGTTGGGGTTATACCACCATTGAATATTGACATGGGGGTTTCCCTTTGTCAAGGTTTTGCTTCCAGAGTTTCATCTACCTGTGGGCAACATATCAAGAAGAACATTCTAGAAATAAACCATTTATAAGATTCTTTGTTTTACATGTATATGTGTGTGTGTAGGTCAGAGGACAAGGACAACTTGTAGTGGTTGTTTCTTTCCTACTATCTAAGAGTTCCAAGAATTGAATTCAGGTCACCAGACTTGGCAAACAAGTTGTAAGGCTTGCTGACAAGTGACTGTACCTAATGAGCTATATAGCCTGGTTATTACTCCTTTATTTTTTACTTTTTTAATTTTTGTCTCTTCATATAGCCCTGACTATATGAAGCTTGGAGCTTGCCATGAGGGCTGGGATGATTTTGAAGTTGGGATGACCCTCCTGCCTCTACCTCTGGTATGCTGAGACTATTGGAGTACACTAGCATGAACAGCTTAATAACTTATACTCTTATTATAATATTTTCCTGTAACCATTTTATTTAACCAGTAATTATTGGTAATCTCTCTCTTCTGAATCTATAAATCAGAAACTCTACCATAGGGATGTATATCTAAGAAAAAACGGTAAACAAGTGCTGGAAAACCAAAGTGGTTTTCCTCTGTTCTCACTCCACCATCAACGCAGAAGATGGTGCTGACCTCAAAAGCCGTGGGGGATTTGTCCCCAGAAGTAAGCAAACAACTCTGCAGCAGTGAACACCAGCTGCATGCCCTGCAGCCTAATATCTTCCAGACTGTCACCTGCAGCCACTCCCTAAAAGGAAAAGACACGTGACAGTAACCAATGAGAACTGAATGCCAGCAGCTATCCCCCTTTACGGTTTGTGCAGAAATGGTCTCCTGATAAACTTCCTTTCCCACTCTTTTCCTCCCGTCTCCTTGTTTGTGCCTCATTCAACAAAATGTTCGCCCGAGACGAAGAAAACTAGAATATGCCACTTCAAAAGAATGTCCCCCTTGCCTTAAAAACATCTATTCGTGCTAAAGCAAAGTGTAGAGAATGTCCCTGTGCCCACTCTGTGTGAGAAGAGTGTGAGCCTCTTAGCACTCCAGGTGAAAGCCAGAGCGCTCTACAGTCACACCTTTCCCTATAGACAACTCTCTGTGTTCACCTCCCCACAGTTCCCCACTGCTGGAAGCTGAAAACCCTTTTCATTGTCCTTTTTTTCTCTACATATTTACTGTTAATTTTGTAAAAGATGCCAGAGTATACAAGCACTGCTTTCAGATGCTTTCACTAAGGTTTCTTTTGCGTGGCATGTGTTGTCCACGTCAATAAGCTTGTTTCTGTTTCTCTTCATAATTGTCTTTTGGTTTGGATAGTCCAACTGAGTTCCACCTATAGAGAAGAATTGCCTGTCCTCATCACAAAGTAAAGTTCTGGGTAATTCTCTCTCTCTCTCTCTCTCTCTCTCTCTCTATATATATATATATATATATATATATATATATTCATACATGTATATAGAGAGAATAATACACATATTTCCCTATGATTATACAATAATCTGAATTTCTTTTGACTTTATGTATAGAAAAGAAATACATATTTTCTCTTTGTAAACATGAATTTTCCTTTGGCTATACATAGTAAAGAAATATATTCTTCCTGAGAACATATGAATCTCTGTGTATGCATACACTTAAATGTGTGTGTGTAATTTATTTCTCACCCTTCAAGACATTTTCTTCCTTCTTTGGTCAGCCATCACCAAAGCATTCTGAGATAAATCATAACAGGGATTCCACTTCCCTGCAGCAGGATTAGTCTCTGGTGGGGGAGTATGACAGAATTACAGATGAAAAGACAAGGGGCATCTTTTGTACATTTGCCAAGAACTCTTTCCTGGTGAAGAAAATCAGAACCTATCAGGCAAATAGCCCTTCAGGTGTGCTTCAATTCCACGTGGCTAGTATGAAGAGAGTGACTAGAGGCTGTTGCAGCCATTTTGTGACCACCAGTGACAAGCCTAAGGACAAGAAGCTAAAAGGCTGTTGAAAAGAGATGTGTATCTGATGAAGTCACAGGTACCTGAATCAGTCCTGGAACCATTAACTTTCAAGTGTTAAAAAAGAAAAAAACAGTGTTTACTTGCCAGCAGGTTTAGGTTCCTAGCAAAACTAGGAGGATGCCCAGAAACTCCCAAGGCTCCCACATCACCTTCTCCACTGTCAACATCCTCCACGAGTGAAGGACATTTACAAGAGTTAGTGAACCTACATTGACACACCACAATCTCCTAAAATACATCCTTTTCACTCGGCTTGCTCTTGGTGGTAAACACCTGTGTATTTGGACAACATGCAAAGCTATATGTCCCACCAATACAGCATCATGCAGAGACATTCCGGTGCCCTAAAAATCCTGTGCTGTGCTGTGGCTATTATGCATCTGTCCCTTGAAATACCTAAGTATTATTGGTTTTTGTATTGTCTCCATAGTTGTAAGGGTTTTCAGAGTGTTCCAGGCTGTTTATAGTGGCGATAATGATCAACAATGCTCAGACCTTTGTCTACCTCTTGCTGAATTCATTGTCTCTGAATCATTCCTCCATTTGATTTGAAATCACTTGAGGCAAGGATACAGACTGTAGTTTCATCGTATGTTGTGTACACAATACCAAAGTGTTGTCAGTTTGGGAGTGGGTGAGGGCCCCTATTATCAGACCCTGCTATACAGTGGGCTAATGGGGTGAAAGAACTTTAAAGCTGGAATGGAACACAGCCGTCTCATTTTATACAGAAAAATAGGTCACATGCTTAATATTTGTTAGTGACAAATATAGTGCTTGGCCCCTTGTCTAGTCAGCTTTCTGTTATACTGTGCTTTCTTATCTTGCTATTGGACCCAACTCATGACCTTTCCATACAGCTCCAGGTTCCTCACATTAACACTTAAGTAACTTGTGGTGTGGGTCCTCTTGGAGGACCTACTGTCTGCCATAAAAGCAAAGATCAACAAGATGCCCTGGGGGCAGGGAGGGGCTCATGCATGTACAGTGTGATCTTTTGCTTTTGCAAGGAAACCAGGGTTTCCTGTAGAGTTGTGGTTTGAACAAGATAGGAGTGAAGACACACACACAAAAGACAGACACTACCATCTTTCCATGGGAGTCTCTGAGTCCAGACCACTGCAGAAAGTCTTCAAAGGGCCAGTTACCCCTGTCTCAGACCTGAGTCAGATAAGGCTGCAGGGATAACCAATGGGAAGCTTAGCAGGAAACAATGCACAAAGGCAGCCCCTTTAAAAGATACCAGGAATGTATGCAGCCTGCTCTTTCTCCCAGGTGTAGCTCTCTTCTATTCACCCTTCTGCTACTATTTGCTCTTCTCACTCTCTTCAGGGAATCTATAAAACAGCAGCCTCTCCCCACAGCCTCAGACTTATCCTCAGGAATACAGTCAAGGAAACAATGACACACTGTGGGAATTAATGGTCCATCTCTGTCCTGTCCCAGAGCTAATCACTCCGCCAGCTGTACAGGGGGTGGGAGAGATCGGCTTTGCAGATGCTCAGAAGCCCAGCCTGAAGCAATAAAAAATTGATGCTACTGGAAGGAGTGAGCTGAGGAGCCGCAGCTGCAAGCAGAGCCAGTAGGGGAGGGGAGGGGGCTGGAGGCAGGGGAGAAGCCTGGGCCTGGCACTGGACATGTCCTTGTAGAGGGCAGAGCCAGTAGAGGAGGGGAGGGGGCTGGAGGCAGGAAGGAGTCTGGGCCTGACACTGTGCATGTCCTTATAGAGGGCAGAAGCAGTGTAGGATCTATTTTCTTTTTTTCTGTAGCTATCATGGATGCAGGATGCACAAAAGAAGACGCCAATCACTTCCCATCTTATGTCAGAACATTTAAGCAATATCACCATCCATTTCCCTGCTATTTTCCATATCTAGGGAACAGCAACTCCTATAGTTGAGTTGCTGTATGAAATGATTTTGTAAATATAAATTTCATGTATATTTTAGAAGTTCATATATGCCAACTTTTGTGTGTTTGGGTAAGGTTCAGCACTTAAAAACTAATTTAGCTGATAGACTGTTGAAATTTCCTAAATTATACAGTTTAAAATATGACGAGTTGCAGCTGTTGGCATCATTTTCAGCCAAGAAGGGCAGAGTGAGGGAACATCTGCTTTGGGGTATGTAGAGGTGGGTGTTGGTTTAGAGGTCTCTGTGAGAGGTATAGCAGGTCCCTTACCCTCATTCCCCATTAATCCGCTTCCATATAATATAGTAAAAATACAGTTGTAATGTGTCTTTGGAGATTGGTCTATGGTAACGGGAATGAAAAGTTACTGTGATGAGCCAGCTAGAGGAGTCCTGTTACCATCTCTTTCAGAGTTCACAGGCATTCTATGATGTTCTGGAAAGTTCCCAGAAACTAAAACAATGGAAATTCTGAGAAGTTTGGGTCAAGGACTATTTCCCTACAACCCCAGGGGCAGTTGGAAATGTTTGGGAGACCGTTTCCGGTTATTACTGGCGGTGGGGTAGGTGACACTGGCATCCGGTGGATAGAGACCAAGAGATGCTGCTTATTATCATACACTAGTGGCCCCCCCACAGCAAAAAAAAAAAAAAAAAAAAAAAAAAAATGACCTTAGTCAAAGTGTAATAGTGTTGAGGCAGAGGAACCCAGCTCAAGAGAAGGTCTGCCATCTTCTAGCCTGGCCCGTTTCCACTCCATGTGTGGAACCTGAGCTTACAGTAGAACCATCAAACATCTCTGGCCTGCTTTCTCTATTGCATTTTTAAAATCCCTTTTGAAATCTTGTCTAGGGGTCCCCAGCAGCTGCTGATGATGTGTTTTAAATATAGAGAGAACAATCATTCCTGTTTAGACATTGGTGCCTTTGCTATTTTCCACATTCTGCTTCATTTCATGACTAGGCCAGCAAATGAGTCATGTGGGGCATCGTCTGGATCAAGACCTTGCTGGGGTGTGAAGCCTCCTAGGTGCCTCTCTTGCTCCCCAAAGAGACTTGCTCAGGGGGACCCTGCAGGCTCACTGCAGGAAGACACCCTCTGGAAGGCTTCCTTTTGTATCTACTCAAAGCTCTTGAACTTTGATGTCTTGAAAGTTAACTTAGAACAAATGGTAGGAGACATCAATCTTTGTCTGAGAGCTCCCCAAGGGTGAACAGATGTCTTGCTTCATTGAAACTGTCTAGACTCAGAAATGAAGGGGGCAGTTAGGGGTTATATTAAGAAGATTCATAAATTAGGCAGTTTAAAATGTCCTTCCTCTGGACTGGTTGCTAGAGTGCCTGTTTAGTATGGAGGAAGCCCTGGGTTTTGGCCACACTATAGCATAAATTGGGCATGGTGGTACAAGTCTGTAGTCCCTAAACCTGGGAGGTTGAGCAGGATGATCAGAAGTTCAAGGTCATCCTCAGCTACACAGGAAATTATAGGTAGACTGAACTATGTGAGACTGTGTCTTGTCAAAAAAAAAAAAAAAAAAAAAAAAAAAAAAGGCCTCTTCAAATTGTTTAGATTTGTTATGATTTGAATTTGAGGAGGTCAGTCCTGTGTTTGAATGCTTAGTCTTCAGGTTGTGATGCTGTTTTGAAGGCTATGATGCTTTTAGAAGTCTGGCTGATGGGGAATAGATGACTTGGGATGGGCCTTTGAATTTTATATCTGCCTCTGGTTTCAGCCTGTGTTCTCTCTGCTTCCTATTTTATTCCATGTACTTGCCGTGTGTTCCCACCTCAACCAGAGGTAGAACTATCTAGTGTCATGCCCAAGAACTAAATCCTCCTGAAACTGTGAGCCAAAGCAGACCTTTCTGTCAGCATGTTGCTTCTTCCTGATGTTTTGTCACAGTTGACCACACACACACACACACACACACACACACACACACACACACACACACAGGCTTAGTATATTCTTTGAGGAGATATTATTTATGTTTCTCAGAACTGGAACTGGTAAAGCAAGGAGAGGTGCTACCTAAATGCACAATTTAAGGACTAGGAAGGCCATCACTCTCATGGTGCTCCATGTTCAGGTGTCTGTGTTAGGGTTTCTATTGCTGTGTAGAGATGTCATGACCACTGCAACTCTTATAAAGTAAAGCATTTAATCAGGTTTCCTACAGTTTCAGAGGTTCAGTCCTTTATCATCATGGTGGGGAGCATGACAGTGTGCAGGCAGATGTGCAGATGTGCAGGTGGAGCTGGGAGTGCTACATCTTGCTGGCAACAGGAAATCAACAGTTACATTGAAGGAAGCTTGAGTAAAAGAGAACTTGAATCCCACCCCACTCAGTGACACGCTTCCTCCAACAAGGTCACACCTCTTTATAGTGCCACTCCCTTTAGAGGCCATTTTCTGTCAAACCACTAGTGTGTCCATTGGCTCATCACTGCCTTGTTTTACTTGGTGTGAGCATCCTGACCTCAAGGCACCCAACCTTTATGGAGGACCAGTAGTTTTTGTCTTTGCTGCTGAGAAGGCCATAAAAGGATACAAAATGCTTAGATGATGTGTCTAAGGTCATGAGTAAAACTGTGTCTCCTTGTTTCACTTAGAGATAAGCCCTCAGGAGGATCCCTGATCTCAAATTCCTCCCTTCAGCACCCCACAAACCCTGTCAGCCCATTCAGGATTATTTCCCTACTTCTCTGCGTTGTTGCATTGTCTTCCTATTTCCAAACAGTTATACTCCTTTGTCTGTCTAAGCAGGGTTTCTCTATTTTTCAATCTCACTCCCTCTTTTCTCGTTTTCATTAGTGCACAAAGGCAAGTAATATCATGTCCTACTGGCTGAGACCATTTTTACCATATACAGCAAAAGACATTTGCAGGTGTAATTAGGTTAAAGGTTGGAGATGGTGAGAATTTTCCTGAATTACCCAGAAGGACCCTAAATATAACCACAAACATTTTTTCTTAAATGTATGCAAGTCTAGGTATATGAATGTGTACATGTGTGTAGGCTCTCGTGGAGGCCAATTACAAAGCATGGGTGCTGAGAACTGAACTCTGGTCCTTTGCAAGAGTAGCAAGCCCTCTTCACTATGGACCCTCTCTCCAGCTTCACAGATACCTTTAAAAGAGGAAGGCTGTGATGATTTGGATGAGAATGGCCCCCATAGGTTCATATATTTGCATTTTTAGTCCTCAGTTGGTGGGCTGCTTGGGAAAGATTAGAAGAATTGGGAAGTGTTATGAAGCCACTGGTAGGGCCAGGTGGTGGTGGCACATGCCTTTAATCTCAGCACTCAGGAGGCAGAGGAAGGTAGATTTATGTGAGTCAAAGGCCATCCTGATCTACAGAGTTAGTTCCAGGACAGCCAGACTGTTACACAGAGAAACCCTGTCTCAAAAAACAACAACAAAAAGCCACTGATACAGTACTTGCCAAGTGGTCATTCCTGAGAGTGATTTCAGAGACAGCTCTGAACCAAAGGGGCTGGGACATACATGAGACCTGGGGTTCTATTCCCCAATACTGCAGAATCTGGGCATGGTGCCACATGCCTACAGGAAGGAAGATCAGAAATTCAAGGTCCTCCAGTTACACAATGTGCTGACAGGTTATGTCAACTTGACACAAGCTAGAGTCCTTTTAGAAGGGGGACCCTCAACTGAGAAAATGGCCCCACCAGACTGGCCCATGGAAAAATTTGTGTTGCATTTTCTTGATTGATGATTGATGTAGGAGGGTTTAGCTCACTGTGGGCGATGGATCTCCTGAGCTGGTGGATCTTGAAAGCAGCTGAGCAAGCCATGAGGAGCAAGCCAGTAAGCAGCACCCTTCCATGGCCTCTGCTTCACTCCTGCTTCCAGGTTTCTGCTGTAATTTCCTCTCAGAATGGATTGTGATTTAGACATGTAAGCTGAAATAAACCCTTTCCCCCCAAGTCACTTTTGTTCATGCAACTCTACCTAAGACACAGTGAGCTTGAGGCCAGGTTGGGCAATGTGAGAATGGGTCCCAAAATCAATCATTAAATAAGTGGGAATGTAAGGCAGGATATAAATCAGGAAATATAAGTAAAGTAGTTCAAATTCCTTATAATTCTGCAAAAAGGCAGAATTGTATGCTATTCTCATGGTACTTATGGATTTTACAGAACCCCTCAATATAGTTACTGGCTCTCAATATGCAGAGAGTCATCTTACACATTGAGACTGCAGAATTTATTCCTGATGATACAGAATTAACTTCATTGTTTATACAATTCCAAGATACTATCAGGAATAGAATATATATATAACACATCAGATCCCATATGAGTCTGCCAGGTCCTCTAGCACAAGACAATGATGAAATCGATTGATTATTAATAGGAAGTGTACTAGAAGCCTCAGAGTTTCATAAGAAACACCATGTGAACAGCAAAGGTTTAAAAAGGGATTTTTCTATCACTTGGCAACACGCTAAGGAAATAGTAAGGAAATGCCCTACTTGTTCATTCAATAACCAAATTCCTCTACCAGCAGGCAGTAACCCTAAAGGTATAAATAGGAATGAAATATGGCAAATGGATGTGTTTTATTTTGCAGAATTTGGAAAATTAAAATATGCATACTACACTATAGACACATTTTCAGGGATTCAATGGGCCATTGCTCTTAGCTCTAAAAAGGCTGATTCTGTTATCACACACCTATTAGAGTTAATGGCCATTATGGGCATACCTTCACAAATAAAAACTGACAATGCTCCGGCATATGTCTCCAACAAATTGAAACATTTTTATGAATATTATAACATAAAGCACATAATGGGTATACCACACAATCCTACGGACAAGCAGTAGTTGAGAGATCTAATTGTACTTTAAAAGAAATGCTCTCTAAACAGGCAGGGGGAACTAAGACACCCAAACACAGATTACATAATGCTTTATTAACATTAAACTTTCTTAATGCTAATGAGAAAGGAAAAACAGCTGCAGAAAGACACTGGACAATAGAAAAAAACTTCTGAACTAAACCAGCCGGTGTACTTCAAGGATGTATTGACCTCAGTATGGAAACCAGGATATATGCTACGTTGGGGGTAGGGGTTTTGCCTTTGTATCTACAGGAGAAGAAAAGCTGTGGATACCATCAAAGTTGATCAAGGTCCGAGTTGAACAAGAAAAACATCCTAATGAGGAGAAATAGCAAGTCGATGAGAAATAACAAGTCATCCACCAAAGTAGTTCCCACGAGTTGTGTGGAGACCTCTCAAGGGTAGGGGAAGTGTTCTGTTCTTTTCTTTACAGGAAAACAGAAAACACCCATCTTCAAACAGCCAAAAGACACTGAATGTGTAGGTACCTATAGAAGAGAAGATAGCTCTCCAGAAAGAACCATCTAACGAAGAGAAATCTGATATATGGTACCTATATTTAATTCTAGTGAACTATTTCTATACAGGAATCTATTTCTCTTTACTTCCCAGTACTCCTTTAGTTCCAATTCATGTAAACCAATGCTGGCTTTGGAGTTGGATTTGGCTTTCCTCCTCTAAATTCAAGCATGTTGTTAAGATTAAATTCACAGTTTCTGACTTATATCAAGAAGCCTGTTGGTGTAAGGCAGAAGAAAACAAAATGTGGGACTGTCGTTTGCCTATACTCGGTTTTTTTCTCTGAAACCCTAATTTTCCTCATATACATTTTCATGCTTAATGTTACCTTTCCCAATGTGCATACCTATAAAGGTTAAAATTTTTATGTTGATATTGATGTTTAAGTTTTCCACAAGGAATAACAATTCCTAACAGCAATCTTTGAACTCTCTGGTAAGAAGATGGAGCCCCACGTCGTCATTTCCACTTGATTCAGCATCTGGACTACAAACATCACCCTAAAAACGGTTTGGGACTGTAATACTAGAAACAACTCCAGACTAGCTAACTGAAATGGTGCACCTTCTTGTTAAACCCTGGCCAGAATTTCAGATAGAACTTCAGTCAATCATTTCCTGTCATGCAGAAACTAGTCACAAATGTTACAGCTAGTACCCTTGAGAAATTTTGTTGCTAAATATTTTCTTCCTACAGGATCCCATGGAGTCATTGTTGTCCCATTTCAGCAGGAAGTAATCTTAAGATAACAAGGCCCCCTTTCCCTAATGTTGACTTTTAGGGATACTATTCATCTGCATAGGGTTGGTTTTAGTTACTTAGGGTTGGATATGGAAGGTGATGCTCAGACTGTGTATCTCTTTTAGGAAGGTATAGGGTATGGTTGGAAAAGGTATGGTTTAGATGGGATATTGGTATGTTAACTTATCTTCTTGTGAGTTATCTTAGTAATTATTAGTTATATACAACTTACATTGTTATCGATTCTTAAATGTTGTAACCTATGTAAAATCAAGTTTGTATTCCTTTCTCGTATGATTTGTATATTATATTTTGTCATAGTGTATAAAATCTTTCTGTTGTTTTGTGCACAACATCCTTATCATATTGTATGTATGTATAACTTTTCTTATGTTCAAAACATTTTGTATATTGATACAATGTAGGATATTTTTTATCGTGTTGCACTATACAGTTCTACCTCTGGTCAAGACATTTCAATTCTATCTCAGATATTACTCAGGGAAGTTTCAAATTTATATAGGTAGGTTCCTGAGTAGTACAGATTATCTTCACCCGTTTCTTATACCTATGAGATTAGTCAGACATAGATGCTTGATTTTCAAACACTTCATAGACCTGCAGAACATGGCATTTAAATGTTTTCATGTTAGTACTCTGCTGACATGAGACACTATTGCTCCTGATAGCACCGAGCATTTCCCGAAAATAAGTTGGGCACTTAAGTTGCTCCTTCTGGAGTCCATTCCCTCCTTGGCTAATGGCCTCTTGGGCAAAGAATTGCCCCCACCTCGACCACCAACTTGGAAGTGCAGTCCTACTGTGCTTGCAGGAGACAAACATAGAAGACTGCTGAACCTTGACAAGTGAGGTCTTTGATGAGGTTGAAGATTAGGCTATCACAATTGTTATCCTCTCTTCCTAGATAGAAATATTAGGTACTAGACTTAGGCTTCCCCGCTTAGGAAAACTCTATAGTAATCTCTGTTATAATTTTACCCTAGAACTGGATATGTAGGTCTTAAGTGTGTATGTTCTTGATTTTCCTTTTCTTGCACTTACTTGATATTTACTGTCTTTGTATACAGTTTTGTATCAAGCCTAAACTTTTTCTTTACACTGAAAGGGGAATTGTAGTGAGATGTTCACCCTGGCAGCACCTGTTGCACTGACCACATCCATTGAGGGTGGGGACAGGTATGGACATGACCTGGGAGGACTAGGTCTGGGATCTGAGACTCTAGAGGCACTCTCTTGCTTCCTGGTTGGAGACATAGCAACTGGAGGCATCCTTGGGATGAGACCTGCTGGTAGTCCTCTGTCTCTGTTGTGATTTCTCCCTGAATAAACATCCATCATTCTATCTGTTTTCCCTGATCCTTGTTTATCCACAATATGGGAGTGGATATGCCTGGCATACACTATGGTTGCTGTTTGAATTTGTCTTCTTGAACTGGCACATGGAAAAGATAGTAGGTAGATGTAGCTTGGGTCTCTAATAGGATCTTTGAGATAGTACTTCATTTCTTGCCTCCAAACTTCTTGCTATGTGAGAGCTAGTCCCTTTCTTGGCTAAGCTACTGTTTTGGGTACAGTAAGCCTATGGTCTTTTACTTACTTTATTTGTAAGGAGTTTACTCATTTCTATGTTTTGATTTCAGTGTTCTGGTGCATTGTATCTTTAGGTATCATTAGATTTAAAGACCAGCAGGTAAAGTAAGTGAGCACACTGGGGTTTGATAGCTCTGGTCTATTAGTTAGGGCAAGTGGATCCAGGTATTATACCAGACATAACTAGAGTTCTTTGTGGTTCACACAGAGAACTGACTTCTTCTTTATATGGAGTGCTTTTCTGGAGTGTGTTGTCATTCATGGATGTGGGCTTTTGCCTTCTTGTGATTCTTCCCTGCATAGTCTAAACACAATATATAGTCTGACCAGTGCAATGGAGAAAACGGACACATAGTCCCAGTTAAGTTGAACCATAAGAAAGAGATGATGAACTGGGCAGTGGTGTCCAATGCCTTTAATCCCAGCACTCCGGAGGCAGAGGCAGGTGGATTACCTTGAGTTTGAGGCCAGCTTGATCTACAAAGTGAATTCCCACACAGATAGAGCAGTTACACAGAGAAACCCTGTCTCAAAAAACCAAAATAAGAACTAAAAAAAAAAAAAAAAAAAAAAAAAAAAAAAAAAAAAAAGAGGGAAGAAAGAAAGGAAGGAAGGAAGGGATGATGTTTGAGCTGGATGTGGTGATATATTTCTGTAATCCCAGCACTTGGGAGGCAGAGGTAAGAGGACCAAAAGTTTGAGGATAGCTTGGGTTATGTACTAGGACTCTGTTAAAAAAAAAAAAAAAAAAAAAAAAAAAAAAACTAAAATATCATGCCTGCAGGGTCAGGCCTATAATCTTAATTACTCAAGGGGCTGAGGCCAGAGAATTGTAAATCTGAACCTTACCTGGGCTATAGAGAGTGTTCAGGGTTAGCCTGGGCACTTAGTGAAATCCCATCTTAAAACAAAAGGTGTATGTGGGTAGAGGGGGAGGGGTGAGCAAATTTAGCTTTGTGGTAAAATATGTCTAATTTGTGAGAGGCTATTAGTTCAGTCCCCAGTATCAAACCAAACAGCCAACCAGCCAAACCAGCCAGCCAGCCAGCCAGCCAGCCAACCAGCCAACCAACTGATGACATTTGACCACAAAATCAGCTAACCAACCCATCAATTAATTCATGACATGTGAACACAAAATCACCTACAAAAATGGCAGATCACATGATTTGATCTAATCGTCATACGTGTGTGATTTTGAGCAAGGGATTCTGTGAATCTGTTCTTTAACTAAGGTCTCAATGCTCAGAAGATGTCTGCAAAGAATTTAGGACCACATCTGACACATAATGACTCAAGAGGATCAGCTTTAATTAATTTTTTTTTTTTTAACCCAGCACCTAATACAGAAGAATCCTGGCCTATGCTAACCACTCTCTATATTTTCTTTTTAGAAGATATAAATAGAACTCACATATGCTAAGCTTACCCTCTGAAAGAGTATGTGATTTGGAGGGTTTTAGTGTGTTTTAGAAGATATGCCACTGTCACCACAGATCCCAGCTCAGTTTCATCTCTGTGGAAGGAGACTTCACACCCATTAGAAGTCTTTTTGTTTTCAGGCAGCCACAGCACCTTTCTAGGCTAATCAAGCTCAGGAGCTACTGACTTTATTTTATAGGATTAGAGAAACAGTTCCTGTTTATGCAACAACTGGTTCGCAGCACAGGTATACATAACAATGCATACTTTCTACCCAACAACAAAAGAGACAAAACAACAGCAGCAACACTATGGCTAATAATGACCCTGGCTCTGCATTCACAGTGCCAACAGGATGCCACTGTGATGTCCCAAGCCCATGGTTTGCCTCTGTAAGAGAATTTGGAAGGAAGATGATGGGCAAGAATAGCTACTGTCTCCATAATCTCACATGCAGCCCTGCCTCCCCATCCCAGTCCTGACAGCCAGTGATGGCTCTGCATGAGCACAGACCGAATCAACCTTCAGGGAATTGCCTCGAAAGCTGCCTTAAAGTATTAACCTTTTGATTTCAGAAACTTTTATAAATAGCATTATTTTGGTCACACACAAACAAGGGTGAGTCAAAGTGAAAACGGCCTGGTTCTCCTTCTTAGCTAAGAATGCCTGCTTTTCACACCTGTCAGACTGCACAGGGTGTGTCGTCCGGAACGGTGTTAGATGAGGTATTTTTATCACTCAATTTAACTTATTGCCTTCTCTTCCATCCCCCCCCCCCCCGACCAATTTCACATCTTTTAATGTTTTAGGAGTTATTTTTATTTTTGCATGTGTGGAAATGCGAGTGCCCATGCTTGTAGAGGCCAGAAGACAGAAGTGGATTTCCTGAAACTGGAATTATGGTTGATTATTGTGAGATGCATGAGATGGGTGCTGGGAACTAAACTTAGGCCCTTTGAAAGAGCAGCAGGTACTCTTAACTACCGAGCAATCTCTACAGCCCTCCCCCCTCCCCATTTTTTAAAAAATGTGGAATGCATATGTTAGTTGATAAACTGGTTCTCCCCTTCCTTCATGTAGGTTCCCTAGACTGAACTCAGATTGTTGTGTCCAAACTCTGAACCCAAAAAAATTGCCAAGAGACCTGTCCTGATGCAAAAGCAAAGAGCCTTTAATTATTTAATGAGTTAACTGTAATAATTTGGTTTCTCTATCCATCTGACACAGCAGGTGGGGTGAGAAGGACCTGGAGGGCAGAGGGGCAGGGAAATTATTTTGGGTAGAGCAAGGGGAGTGTCTAGAGGTTCAAAACAGTCTCAGGATTGGTGCACTTCTGGGTTTGAGTGACCTAACCTGTGTTGATTGGTCAACTGGTGGCTATGCTCAGCATGTCACTGTTGCTGTGTTGCACATCCAGAGCCTGCCATCTGACTTCTGATTGGTTCTTTGCCACATGGAGGGTATCTGATCTCCTAGTGACTTTAGCAGATACTGCAAGGTCAGAAGGCTGGAAACTCAGCAACATGTGCTGAGCCAGAGGCCTACATCTTACTGGGTCTTTTCTGCAGCCTGTCATGGCTGCTAAAACAAGGAGCTGGGTGAGGATCTGGTCCCTTCGAGGTCATCAGCTCTGGTGACAAGTGCTCTTCACACTGAGCCATCTCACCTGCCCTAATTAAATTATGTATGTATTTACTGTTTATTGAAAAACAATCTCATCTCACTAGTTAGCCCTGCTAGCATGAAATTTGATACCTCAGTGCCTTGAGCTCATAGAGGTCTGCCTGTTTCTGCACCCCTACCCAACTGCTGGGATTAAAGGCAGGCATGTAGCACCATGCCCAATATTTCTAATTTAATTTTTTAAATAATTTAATTAATACATTGGGGGCTAAAGAGCTCAGCGATTAAGAGCATATACCCACCCTCCATCCTACATCATTACCTCTTTTTGCTCTCTTGGTCTACTTTCTAGTTTTAGATTTTACCCTAATCTACACCAGTCACACACACACATAGTCACATACTCACATATATTAAAGGCTAGACACTGCATATGGGATAGAATATATGGTGCTTGAATTTTTGAATTTGAGTAATACCTTGCTTAATATTATACTTTTTAAATCTACCCATTTTCCTGCAAATTTCATTTTTTATAGCTGAAGAAATTTTCACTGTTTATATGTACTCCATTTTCATTATCTGTTCATCAGTTGATGGACATCAAGACTGATTCCATCTCCTTGCTATTTCTAGTAGAGCAGAAACAAACACAGATGTGCAAGTATCTGTCTGATAAGGTATGGGGCTCTTGGGGATGCCTAAGAGTTGCATAGATGGTCATATGGTTGCTCTATTTTCAGTATTTTGAGAAACCTCAGTACTAATTCCCGTAGTAGATATACTATTCTGCACTCCTGTCAGCAGAGGGTAAGGGTTCCTCTGGTTCCTCTTTTCCACATTCTCCACAGTGTTTCTGATCAGATGATGGCCATTCTGACTAGGGTGAGGTGTTATCCTGAAATAGTTTGAATTTTCTTTGTCTTTTTTTGTTTTCTTTTTTTCTTTTTTATGACTAAGAGCTGTTGATGAAATGTCATCATGGAAAATAAGTCATCTTGACATTACTCTGCGTGGTTGATGGTTTCAAAATGCCGATTTCTGTCTATACCCATGGGGATGGTTCATTGCTCTTGTTTTTGAAATAGCCCAGTTCTCTTTTGAACCAGCTGTGGCTACAGGGGCACTGCTCCAGCTCTAGCCTTCTTTCTGATTCTTTTTAGTCCTTCTTTCAAGGTATGAACTACTGCCTTTTGAGAAGGACCAACACAGTGTTGGTTACAGTTTCTTCCTTTGGATGTGGGATGTATTGTTCTGACATTTCAAGGAACGGCATCTAAAAGCTTGTTTACTTAATTCCTAACATTCAAGCACGTGTAAGTAGAACAAGGATATTTGTACAGTTACAAAAAAGCAGAGCTTCTTGGAGAGGCAGCAGTCTGTATGTCTGCCTTGGTTCACTGATTACAGTTAAAACTGCAAAACAGAAAGTGATAAAGTCAACTGCTTTTAAGCAACAATCACATTTACTAAACAAAAAGCACCCAAAATATCATCAAATGGCATTATAATCTTGACCTGGCTATTCCTTTCTTTGATAGTTGGGAGTTGAGCTTCCTCTCTAGTGGTGTATAACTCCTAGGATCCCAGAGGTGTTGTTGCCCTACTGTATTCTATTTGATTTATTGGTATGGATGCCACTCAGGTCTATTGTCCCTGCTCAATCAATTTGAAGGGCTTGTAGCAGAACCAGGCCTTATTTCAACTGGAACCATGACAGTGTTGGCCACTGTTCAGTAACTATTGCAGTTCCTGTTCTGGTCCTTGCTAGGGGCATGATCAGTCAATGCTAGTTTAGCATTGGGTCCCAGGTAAAGAGAGGCAAAATTGGGTTGGTTTTTTTTTTTTTTTTTTTTTTTTTTTCAATTTGTTCCACCAACACAAGGACTGCAATATAGTATGCATGTTAAACATGAAGAACTATGAAAGTTCTACCCAAGTAATGCCCCATGTAAAATTCTTCCTGCTGTCACTTTGACAGGTTACATATTTAATAAGACACTGCTCCCACAATTGCACTCATTAAAAAAGCTTGTTAGTGGGGTCCATTAGTAGTCTTTATAAGATCACTATTTTATGAATCTCTTCATTATTTACACTACTGATCTGATTTCTAGAAAATACTTTAGTGCTTTATAAGTAGGAAATGGTCTTAAAAGCTAAGCATTTCTTGTCACAGGGACTTAGGAGAGATGATTCATTAAGCCAGCTACTTTCTCAAAGGCAAATTCTAAAAATTAACTTTGGCCAATGTCAGAACCATTGTGGTGCTTGTATGGCCTCCAAGATGACTCTTTAAGGAGAAAGCACTTTGGGATGTGAGTTATGGCATATTTACTAGAAACTGATTACACTATTTTATAGTACATTAAATAACGCAAGTATAGCCCATGAGAGACATACACTGTTCGTCCACTCAAAATGGTATACACACGTATTTGCTGTTATAAAGTGCATTCTTCTATTAAAAAAGTGATACAGGATTTCTAATGAAAGTTGGAGCTAAGAAGAGCTTTAGTACTGAGTTCACAAAAGTCACCTTAGGAAAAAAATGCTCAGCAGTTTGAAATGTAAATGCTTCCTTAATATAGTTTCTGTTACTCATTACATATGACCTTCATAGAACACACGTCTAATTATTTGTCTGAGAACATTGAACCTTAGGAATGACAACTTTTTCATATTGTACTATGAAAGTTACTTTCCAAGAGCAGATAAAATGTGAGCCTGTAGCAGCTTGTCTGAGAAATTTTTAGTGGTTCATGGGTCTGCCTTTTGGGGAGCAAAGACCATTTTCCTCTTCTCACCCTCTCAACATTGTCTCCTTTAGGGTCCAAATGAGCAGCATTGCCCATCATAGCTGCTGGCAGAGAGTTGCATGTACTTTTCTAGGGGAGATGATCAGTAGCTTGTTTATACCAGGCATGGCCCCAGTGGCCGACCAAAGGAACCAGTGCTTATAAAGATCACTGAAGAAACCGGTTCTCACCCTCGCAGTAGTCATCAACTGTCTAAACTTCCTGGGGGTGGGGGATGGGTGGAGTGAGGTCTCTTCCCTCCCATTCCCCCAGCAACTGTTAACTGCCCATAAAACCTCTGGGCCCTCCCCCACCTACAATGGAACTCAAATGTACTCAGTCCTGTTTAGTTCCTGTGCTGGGAATCACAGTTTTGAGGAGTTTAAAAGGGCAATGGCCATGTCACGCCCAGAGGACAGTGTTTTAAAACGGAGTAAATGTTGTTCTCTTGCTTTGTGACTGAAGCTGACTTTTTGGTCTGAAAATAGCCTATCCAACCTGAAGCCAAATAACACAAGGTGAATATAGAGCACTAATACTGGCTGGGTCTTCCTCTTCTGTCTCCAATTGTCATTTTCCAGTGTCTCAGCAGATAAGACAGAGCAAGTGTGCTGGTTTGAGTGAGAATGTCCCCAAGAGGCTCATGTGCTTAAAACTCCTGATCCCCAGTTGGTGTGGCTATTTGTGGGGGCTTAGGAGATGCAGCCTTTTGGAGGAAATATGTCATTGGAGGTGGGCTTCATGCCATTTCCAGTTTGCCCTCTCTGTTTCATGCTGTTTAGGAGATGGATTCTCAGCTTCTTGCTCTGGGTACCTAATTATCTTACAAAGGCCTTCCTTCTAATATCATCCCACTGGTGGCTGAGATTACAATGAATGAGAGGGGATAAACATTCAATCCACAAGGACCCTCTTAGTTGTACTTGTACCCTCTCTATTCCCAATCTTTCAGAATGACCGCCCTGGAGGACATCCTGGTTTCCCTTTCATTTGTTTTTCTTCTTCTGTGTGATCATGTTGACCTCTTCCTACATGTCTCCAAAACCTCCACATGTCCAGAGACACCACCCATTGGTGCTACTATCCCTCATCCTTTTACCTACAGATGGACCCATTGGTGCTACCATCCCTCATCCTTTTACCTACAGATGGACCCCTTGGTACTACCATCCCTCACATGCTTTTACATACAGATGAACCCATTGGTGCTACCATCCCTCATATGCTTTTACATATAGATGAACCCATTGGTGCTACCATCCCTCATCCTTTTACCTACAGATGGACCCATTGGTGCTACCATCCCTTGTAACCTGTGATCTTTAGCAGCATTCTTGCTAGGCTTTCCCCAAGGTTTTCTGGAGGAACTATGCTCTTCTAGTCCTTCTGTGCTGAGATCTCTTTCCCTGGGTTATCCTGGAAGCTGAACCAGAGGCTGCTGACCTGGATTCCCAGCATAAGTACCTCTCTTCTACCTTTAGTTCTTGCTTTTTCCTCTTGGTGCCTTGCTGACATGACTCTTTTGCTACTTGTCTAACTAAACTCTCAAGATTTGTGACTTCCTTGACTTTTCATTTTTCTTTTTTTTTTGAGACAGGGTTTCTCTGTATTGCTTTGGAGCCTGTCCTGGCACTAGCTCTGTAGACTAGGCTTGGATTAAAGGTGTGCTACCAACGACCGGCTCTCCTTGATTTTTCTATGACTGTCATTAACTATCATTGGTTTAGTTAGTGTAGGAGACTTATTCTTCACTAATTTCGAGTCAAACTCATGACTCTTCCTTTCCTGCTTCTTTTCTTCCTTCTAAATCGTGTGTAGAGGTGGGTGTGGACTGCCATGATGTCAGAGCATCAAGTGAGGGCCTGGGGCTGGCACATTTCCCCAAGTGCCCATATTGCTCTTAAGAGTGCACATCACCTTGTTCTTGTCCTTTTCTTCACACTGACATTTACTGAGTGTCCTTTATTCTGCCCACTCTATGAGGTCAGGGTTGGTGAGTTCTTAACCTGACTGCCAGGCCTTTTTTGCACTCTGTGGCAAAATTCTGGTTCTCAGTGAAGCTGCCTCAGTCTTCCCACTCCAGACACATTTCTTTTTTCTTTCCTTTTTTTTTTTTTTTTCCTTTTTTTTTTTTTTTTTGGTTTGAACCTGACCTGGAACTCACAGGAATCTGCCTGCCTTTGCCTCCTGAGTGCTGGAATTAAAGGCATTTGCCAGCACTGTCCAGACACAGAGACATTTCTCCGTGCAGTCTGCAGGGTTTGGAGGACCTCTGTGAACCTGAGCTGGGAAACAAAGTACTGGCTTGGCTTACTTTGCTCTCAGATGCATGAATGAGATTATGTCAAGCTAAATCACTTCAGAAACAGTTGATCTGGTAGATAGTTTTTACATACTAGGGCCTAAAAATAGTGTTGATCACCAAAGACTAGTAATTAGGATTGCAGTGATTTGAATAAATGTATTCTTTGAAGCCATTTCCTTCAGTTCTGTATCTCCCTAGTCTCAACATATGAATTTCTTAGAAATATCACCAGAATTAATGATTCTAGCCCAAATAGTGATTGTCCATTATTTTTTAAAATACATTTTTTATTTAAATTAGAAACAATCTTATTTTACATATCAATCCCAGTTTCCTCTCCCTCCCATCTTCCTATGCCCCCCCACCCTCCTATCCCATCCCCCATCTACTTCCCAGGGAGGGTGAGGCCTTCCATGGGGGATCATCACAGTCTGTCACATCATTTGGGGCGGGGCTTAAGCCCTCCCCTGTGTGTCTAGGCTGAGAGAGTATCCCTTCATGGAGAATGGGCTCCCAAAATCCATTCATGCACTAGGAGAAATTCTGGTTTCACTGCCAGAGGCCCCATAGACTGCCCATTACTCCTAACTGACACCCATGTTCAAGGGGCCTGGTTCATGTCCATTATTTCTTGACAATTTTCTTTGTCTAAAAGCATCAAGCTTTGACCTTTTCTTTGGACATCACTGTCTTGTAGATCCTAAGGTACAAATAAATGACCCAGAAACTGATCTATCAGAAAAGCAAAGCAGCCTGACACTAGCTTCTCAGACTGAATGGGCTGATCCATGAACGAGCTCTTCATCAAGTCTCAAACTGTTACCTCTCCTCAGTGTGAGAATGAATGCCTCCTATTGAATACTGAAGACCTTGCTTCTATCTTTTATAACCTTCTAGTGCTGGGATTAAAGGTGTGTGATCTGTTACTCTTTTAAACGGATTCAACCTCATGTATCCCTGGGTGACCTTGAACTCAAGGAGATCCCTCTACCTCTTAATCCGGAGTCCTAGGATTAAAGGTTTGTACCACCACCTCCTAACTTCTGGCTGCTGGGATTAAAGGTGTGTGCCTGGCTTCTGTGGCTTGCTTTCTGAATTCTCAGACAAGTTTAATAAATCATAAACAATATATCACTACAAATGTTTACGTGTTTTCTCTTGTTAATCAGATTAACAATTAATTAGGTCACTAAATCCAGCCTGTAGCACAAATAATAAGACCCCAGAGACAGATATTGGTATTAAAGCTGAGAAGCAAAGTGGCCAGCCACTAGAGAGTTCTCACGGCTACCAATGCCCAGGCTGAAGGGTAATTGTGTCCTGATTTCATCTCTAAATTGCACTACTCCTCAGACTGCAATTCGTTGCTGTTTCCTCCTGCCTTACAGTCCTATCTCCATCCAGCCATATCACTTTTGCCTCCACATCCCTTGTGTTGGGATTAAAGGTGTGAACTGTTTCTCTTTAGACTGATTCACTCTCATGTAGCCCAGGGTGGCCTGGAACTCACAGAGATCCATCTGCTTCTGTCTCTAGAGTGCTGGGCTTAAAGGTGTATGCTGCCACTGCCTGGCCCCTATGGCTGTGACTAGCTTTTCATTCTGATCTTCAGGCAAGCTTTATTAGATCATAAACAAAATATCATCACACCAGCATCAGATCCCACCTAAGAGCTAATGGAGGTTGGAGGGGAACTCTCCCTTTCCTATAAAAGCCCCCAAACTGCTTTTGGATTTCATGGTTTCTTGCCCTGAGCTGTTCTGCATGAACAGCATGAGCTACTTGTCAGACACAGAGGAGGAACTGTTTCTTCTGACTCTTCCTTTTTAGTTTTAGAAACATCTGAGTGGAGTGGGGGGTGGGAACAGATTTTTTTTTTCTGACTAAGCACATTTTATTAAAGTTCATAATTTATGCCTGGAATCCTAATAGTTTAATAGTCAAAAGCCCAACATCTGACTCCAGTGATCTAGTGTGGGGAGGGCAAGGGTCAGAAAGTAGTGGCAGAGGCAGGTGCTGTCAGCCACAGGCTAGAGGAGCCTGTTAACTGTGTGCGTCAGGGGCTGAGCCAGGTGTTTCCAGGTTCTTAGCTTTTTATTCAAGGCGATGAAATAAAAAAGCAAAGAAATTGCTTTCAAAAATGAATAGGTAGGACAGCTCAGAGAGAAATGCCCTATGAAGAGTGACAGCAGGCCACATGAGTGAGAATATTCATTATTGTTTGGGGCTTCCTTTTGTAGGATTCAAAAGTAGGGGAAGAATGGTTAGTAGGCATAATTTGGTTGATTTTCTATTTTGATCGACTCAATAGTTTTCAAGTTGTATAACCTTTTTGATACCAAGCATGCCCCTACCTGGAATGTATCTGAATTTAATTATATGCATGCTCAATTATGAATATGTATAAGGTGGTAAGTAGAGGATTCTCTCTCAGAGTTCAGTTAGAGGACAATTTTCCTTATTGTGCATGAACTCAAAACCAGTTCAGACCTGATCAGCTCCCCTGTCTTTATATCCTGACATAACAGGAACACACCTGGACAGAATATGCACAAGTTTAATACTTGTTAAGGGGAAGAAAAACTCATGTCCTTGTTCAGAGCAGATTGAATATGCAAAATGATTTATTATTTGTGTGGGTGCGTTTCACCCACATGTATGTGTATTACATTCATGTACTGCCCATAGAGGCCAAAAAATGATGCCTGATCCTCTGGAATGTTTGTAGTCACCATATGGCTGCTGGGAATCAAACCTGGGTCCTCAGGAAGAGTAGTCAGTGCTCTTAACTGCTGAGTGGTCTCTGCAGCCCACAGGTAGAGTCTAAGTTGCTAAGTTAATGGAGATGTGCATTTGCATAGGGCATGTAAGAAACTAGGCTGTCAAATGCATCATTATAAGTGTGTGCATATTCCAAGCCAAGTGGAGTCCGAGGATGTTAAGCTAATCCTTATGCTTATTTACCTCATAAAAAATTCTTTTCTGAGACCTTTATTCATGTGAAACAAGAATCTCTACTTATGCCACAGAAAAAGAATTTCAGGACAAGTGTGTAAAGCAAACTTCTGTTAATAAAGGATGGACTTGGAGAGATGGTTCAGGAGTTGAGTATTTTATCTTCTTACAGAGGACCCAAGTTCAGTTCCCAGCACCCATGTTGGGTAGTTCACAACTGAAAACTACCTGTAATTCCATCTCCAGGGAACCTGACATTTCTGGCTTCCACAGCCATTACAGTTCTAGGGGGAATCCAATGCCATTTTCTGTCCTAAAGTAGTTTTTAAACTCATAGCAGTAATCCTGCTTCAACTTCCTAAGTGATGGGATTACATACATGTATTTCAGTGTATTGACTAAGTTAAAGACACGATTCAGGTGGATTTCGAAGTTAGGTTTTTAAAAACAGATTTATTTACTTTTATTTTGTGAGTATTGGTGTTTAGCCTGCATGTATGTCTGTGAAGGCACCAGATTCCCTGGAATTGGAGCAATTGTGAGTTGCCATGTGGGTGCTGGGAAGGGAACCCTGGTCCTCTAGGAAGAGCAGCTAGTGCTCTTAACCACCGAGCCATCTCTCCAGCCCCAAAGTTACATTTTTTTTTTCCCAAAGGACTTAAAATATTAAGGGGTGGAGAGGTGGTTCAGAGGTTACAGGTATGTACTGCTTTTGGGAAAGTGAGTTTGATTCTCAGTGCCCACAATGGGCGGCAACAACCAACCACGTGTAAGTGTAATTCCAGCTCTCCACTTCTGACCTCACCAGGCACCTTCAATATCAGTGCTGTTTTTGTGTATGTGTGGGTCATGTATGTGCATGTGTAAGAGCTGGGGGCTGATTATGGATATCTTCCTCTACTGCTATCCACTCTTCATTCAGCCAGTCTGGTTGGCCTTGACACCAAGGACTCTACTGTCTACTCCTTATAATGTCCTCCAGTGCTAGTGTTTCAGATGAGAGCAGCCACACCCAGCTTGTAGGTGCTGGGATCCTAACCAAGGTCCCTATGCATACACAGCAACTCTTTACCCACTTGAGTCATCTCTCCAACCCTGTCAGTGTTCATTTTTATTATGACCAGAAGCTTCACAAAATGTAAAGAATCTATTTAAATTTTTGTCTGCAGTTCTGGGTTCAGAGATGGATGCTTGCACAAGACTGTATGACTCAGTCTCCTCTATTATCTGCCTTTCACTCACTCCCTTGACATATGCCATTCTCCATCCCTGCAGCTCCCCTTTAGAGTACAGCATTCTTCTTCCATGAGGGCGGAGTGGGTGAGTCACAGGACTGGATAACTTCCTATGTAGAAGACTCCAACGAGCTCTCTCAGGATTTTATCTCCCACCCCTACCTTTCCTTCTCTGGTACTTGTAGTCTCCAACAGAGCTTCTCTTCCAGAGTTGTTCTTCCTTTGCTTTCAGAGGGTATCTGATATTCAAACCACAACTACTTTGCACCCCCACAACTTCATTTAAGGAATAAGGTTGCGTGGCTTAGGAGACCTGCAAGATCTCTTGGACCTTCTGGAATTAAATACTGCCCCTCTTGTTTTCTTCCTCTGGATTTTAACAGCCTGAGTCACATATTTAAGGTGGAACAGGAAGATTATTTGTGGGCATATGGGTCAGCACGTAGATCTTTCTCAATATAGTTCCTTCATTTCAGCACAGCATTTATCTAGCAAGCGCAAAGCTCCGCTCCGCTACTCATGTTTCATTAGTACCTCGCTCTCTTTCAGGTCAGGCCCAGTCTCTATGGCATCTCACTGTGGCGCCATCTCCCTTTTTGGAGCAGCCATTTCAGGATCTGTGGCGGTCCCTTTAAGGCCCTGGAAAGGGCCGACTGTCGGTTGGGCGGAGAGGCCACGCCCCGTCACGTATCCTCCGTGCCATTGGGCGGAGCCAGAGCCTCTAAGGTTGCCGTCACTTCCGGCTCTCTGTCAGTCCGGAGCGAGCGAGCCGGAGGCTGTTGGACAGCAAGATCGGAGCGTGAGTGCGCGGGACCCCGGGCCCATCCCTCGAGGCCGCGGCCAGGCCGGCTCCGACTCCCCCGCCGTGCCGCCGCGGCCCCCTTGCTCCGCTTGCCCGCCACGGCTGCGACAAATGGCAGCTCCGACGGGCCTCGTGTGGCCTCCGCTCTTGCCCGCGCCCCCGCGCCGCGGGCCTCGTGTGGCGGCTGTGCCGGGAGCCGACCCAAGGCGGCTGGCGTGCGGGCGGGCGTGCGGGCGTGCGGGCGTGCGGGCGGGGAGTCGCCAGTGGGGGCCGCGCGCCCCCGGGACAATGTGGCGCGGCTGCGGGCGGAGGCGCGCGCCGTCTGCCTCGTGGCCGCCCTCGCCGACCACCGCCTGGACCCCCCCCCCCCAGCTCCGGAAGGCCTCGGGGACGGTGGCCCCGCCGGGTGGAGGGTGGGGGGCGCGCCTCGGCCAACATGGCCGGGCTCCGGGGCGAGGGTAAAATGGCGCTGGCGTAAGGCCCTTCTCACCCGCACGCTCTGGGCGCCCCACGCCCCCTTCCTTGCACCGGTTGGAGCCCCAGCCCTCGCCGCGGGGCCTCGAGCTTCCGGGCCGCGACCCCCCACGCGCCCAGCGCCTTCCCACCCTCAAGTGCCCTGTACTCTGCGATGTTGTCACTACTCCTCCCCCACGCAAGTCACCCAATGATCGTGTAAACTCCACAGTCTCCCCTTTATTTAGCTACCATTTGCTCGGATTGCGAAGCACGGATCCCTCCCCCCCCACTCCCACCCCCAGCCTCCAAAGAAACCAACCCAGTAAAGCCTCATTAAACTGAAAAGTCTAAGGAAAGGACTGGCTTTAGTTACCATTACATTGTCTTCTTATTGGGTAGATTTAGGTTAGATAACGACGTGGTTCTTTGAAATAATTTTAGTTCCCTAGACAGCTTTTCGTAATGGATGATAGACGAGGCTGGCAGTTTACAAATGAAAAATTGTTTACGTTTATTCTCTTTTTCCAAACAGGTTTTTGGGTAGTTGCGTGAACAGGTACCATGGGAAAGTAAACTAACTTGATTTTTGGCCACTAGATTGTGAAATGGAGCAGTAGGAGGAAAAGCGAACGAAACTAACTGGTGCTGCTTCCTGCTGTGTTTAGTCTTAATGGATTGACCAGTTACTGGCTTGATTTTTGAGCGTTTTGAATTTAATGACCAGGATTTGGATAGCCCACTTTGGCCTTGATCTTCTGTTTTCAAACATTGAACACCAGTTTGATCTAGAGAGCTGGGTTATAATTTTTTGGATGTGGGAGGGGGAATCTGAAGTTTTTTTTTTTTTTTTTTAATTTACAAAACATGTGCTTATTAGGCCCTTTAAGCCATACATAAATTAATAGCCTTGAGATGGAGAGGAAAGACACTTTGGTAATTAGCTTTTTGCTACCTGGTGTAAGAATCTTGAAAAGGAGTACATGCTTTAGGATTCCTTGAAATTTGGGTTAGACTTAAGATAGTCTGCCCTTTGTTTTATGCTTGGGCACTAAGTAAACAACAAGCACTGGGCTATGTGCCTCTCTGGTGAGTTTTACCTTGCACACAAAGCCCTCAGATTTTACTTATTTACCAAAGTAGAAAAATCAGTGCCAAATGCTGTGAACTGTGTATAACATTGTGAGCCGATTGGTGCCTGTTTTGATAGTGTGGACCCAAAGTGAAAGTGTCTACAAATCAGATAAAATGATTAATAATGGCAAAACTAATAAGGTCTCACTTTCATAGACAAACTGTTGGTCCTATGTTGAAGCTGGCATCTGAATAATTCTGGTTAGGTCTGATTCTAGCCGTGAGTGGAATTACTTAGGTACCTGTCTTTTGGCTTTAGAGTAATTGTTCTCAGCTGCTTTCTTTCAGTCTACCCATAAACTTTATAACCCCTCTAAAAGAAGTTAAAGAGACCCATTGATTGAGAAAGAGGTGAAGGAATGTGCACAGTCCTTTTACTTCTTTGTCCTGAGTTCAGAGTATTTGGCTGGGCTTGTTATTTGCAATTTAGACTTTTGTCCAGGGTAATGACTCCAGTACCACAAAATGGCAGAATGAGCTGTGGAACTTCTTAGTTATGTTTTGGACTGTGAGAGAGCTAAGATAAAGGTAATAAAGCACCTTAAAAATTGTTCATGTAATGTATTTTTCTTTACAGAATGCCTAAATCAAAGGAACTTGTTTCTTCAAGCTCTTCAGGCAGTGATTCTGACAGTGAGGTTGAAAAAAAGGTAAGTTTTACTGTACCAAGTACTTTTATTGTGCCATATTTGTAGTGCATGAATTCCTCTATAATGCTGGCACCCAGTTATGAAGTGAGAGGCTTGTTAGTCTTTTTAGATAGGTTTTGCCATGTATGTATCCTTGACTCCCTTTATCCACCTCAGATTTCCCTGAGGGCTGGGATTGTGCTCCCAAGCTAGGTTCAGAATGTAAGAGAGAGGATCTTCAAGGGTATTTTTGTAAGGGTAGATAGATAGCAAATGGACTGCCTGAGTGGAGTATGGGCTTCTAAACTTACTTGCAGGCTTTAAGTCAGCTGTAAGAGGTTGTCTTTGTGCTGTACCTGGTTTCAGCCTGGAGTCCTAGTGCATCCCAGGCAAGTACTCACACCTGAGTTATGTCCCTAGCCCCTTTTTTCCGTTTTTCTTCCCCTTTTTTTACTTTTGATTTTCTTCAGGGTGTCACCAGGTTGTCTGGGCTGACCTTAGACTTTTGTCCAAATGCTTTAGCCTCTTGAGTAGTTGTGAATATAGGCTGTGCTCAGACTAAACAGGTTCTTCTCTATTGAGCACCTCTGGTAACCTAAAGTCATAGAAATGCTTCCTTAGACTTACAGTAGTAGAGCCTAATTAGGCCGAAGACACTGCTTCCCATTATTTAGAAATCTCTGTGCTTAGTCTAGGCTGCTGAGGTCCCTTAGTGGTAAAGACCCTTGCCACCAAACCTGACAAACCTGAGTTTGGTCCTATTCTTCAGTATGATAGGAGAAGAGAACCAGCTATACCAAGTTTCCCCTCTGACCTCATGTACCACATATAAGCATCACAAGTACTGCACACACAAAATAATAGCAGTACATAAAGTTTCCCAAAATCTGCCTAATGTGTATGTAGTAAGTCACTGTTGGGCTGCACGTCTAAAGTTTTGAATGAAAACATTAATTTTGGTAGCTTTCTCAGACATTATTGCCCCCCCCCCCATTATTGAATTTTAGTTTTGGTACATTGTAAGTTTGAAAGTTATTTGCTTTTAGTAAATAATGTCATCTAGCACAGCAAACATAAAATTACCCATTTTGCCAGAATAAGCTTTTTCTGTGTTAGGTGACAGCTGGTTTGTTAACCTCATTCCACTTAATTGGTCACATCAGTGAAGCGTAACGGAGCAAACCCATCTTGTGGTCAAGACTTCCTTCCACACAGCTGTTTCCTTGATAGAAATGTATATCTGAATAAACATTCATATCTGAGAAATTGAGCACATTGCATTCACTCTTATTTATTTATTTTTATTTTTTTGTGGAAAATAAGTAATGAGTAGACCTGTGGTTTGCAGCTGTTTAAAGCAGCAGGCAGGGCTGGCGATGTAGTTGAGTTGGTAGAGTGCTGACCTAGCCCTTGGGCATCCCTAGGTTTGATCCTCACACAGCAGAGGTGGAAGCAGGAGGTCACTTGGGACACTGGGGTCCATTGGAGGCATGTTTTATGGATATTTTTATTTTTTAAAGCAGCATCCTCTTGCTTGTCCTAGCATTCTCTGTAGGCTGGCCTCAAACTCATAGAGCTCCACCTGCCTCTGCCCCTCCCCCACCTGCTCCTGCACCCCAGTACTGGAATTAAAGGCACAGCCACCATTGCCCTACTTTTTTTTTTTTTAAGGTTTGTTTGTTTGTTTTTTGCCTTCTTTGTACTACCTAACAAAAGGGAACTCTTCATAGGGAAATTTGGGAAAGTTGAAGCCTATAAATGTAAAGATAGAATATGGTATCATTTAGAAAGTTGAAATACGACTTCAAACATCATGTAGCTGTACTTGAAGACATCTTTTTAAAATTATGTTTACATGACTAAATTATATTGAAGTATCTGCTGAGAATGCAGTAGTTCACAGAATGCCTTCTGCTTGCTGAGCTGGGTTTTGTAGTTTGTTTCTCATAGTACTGCTAATCCTGTAAGCATTTACATTAAATGCATCCATATTTTTCATTTCATAGCTTACTTATATGTATCCTTAGCCTAGCTTTATCAGATTTAATATAGTACATCTAGTAACATTAAAATAGTAGTTTGTCCACTAAGAAGGAACATGTCTGCCCTCTAATGTTTGAGCTGGGAACTTACGTGGGGTTTTTTTTTTTTTTTTTCTTTGGTGTTAGCTCATTTTAAGAATGAGGATATATAAAATGCTTTTATACTATTGCTATTTCTAAAGTATTATAAAGTTGAGTTCTAGTTTTAACATATTACTGTTTATCTTCAGTATTCTTTGTTTTGAAGTTTTTGAGTTGTTGATTTTCAATGCCTGGTATAAAAATAATTTTCCTTTCCTGAGCATGTGTTGTGTGTCCGGCCCCTCCATGTCCCCCCAACAGGGTCTCACTATGTAGTTCTGATGACCTGGAACTTGCTATGGACTAGGCAGTATACACTCTTGAAAATAGTTCAGATTCCTTTTGGAATAGATAAGGAGTTTACAGATATTCTTATCTTAGTTAATGTTGTTTTTGTTTGTTTTTTGAGACAGTCACTTTGTGTAGCCTAGGCTGTCCTTGTTCTTCATTTTTCCTGCCTCTACCTCAGGGTTATAGGGAGTACCTGTACCTTTTTTTTAAAGGAAAGATTTTGGTAGGTTTGTGGTTTCTAAAAGTTTATTCAGAAATTGTAGGCCACGTCCCTCCCCACTTACAAAGAAGTATTGTTTGGATTCTGGTCCTCAATATCTGTCCTAATCACTGTCCTAATATCTGAAATATTTTTAGGGATTCTGAGAACATAATTTAGAAACACAATTATTAGTTATAAGTGCAGACTACATTCCTAATTAAATTTTTTCATATACATATTTTTCTTTTAATGAAGCCTTACTTTGCTTCTTAAACTCTTTAAAGGTAATGAAGTCTTTTGAATTTGACATGTGTGTATTCTTACCTTTTCTTTAAAGTTAAAGAGGAAAAAGCAAGTTGTTCCAGAAAAACCTGTGAAGAAGCAAAAGCCTGGTGAGACTTCTAGAGCTTTGGCATCTTCTAAGCAGAGTAGCAGCAGCAGAGATGATAACATGTTTCAGGTAAAGTTGGATTGCATTCAGTCCAGTGGAAACATCTTTGCTTGATCTGAAGAACACTAGAAACATCATGATCTGGTAGCGCATTACAGTCTGTATTGTAATCAATCCTCTTGACTAATGATGTTTATTTAATTTTTAAAAAAGATTATATTTATTTTTTGAATTTGAGTGCTCTGTTGACTTTTTGCCAGAAGGGGGCTCCAGATCTTACTATAGATGGTTGTGAGCTATCATGTGGTTGATGGTAAATGAACTCAGGACCTTTGGAAGTGCAGCCAGTGGAAGTGAGCCATCTCTCCAGCTCCAGATTAAGGATGTTTATTAATGAGTAGAAAGTGAAGGTAAATTGTTCAGTTCTGGGATATTGGTAAATCTAGAAGTCTTCAGTTTTGCTATATTTAAACAATGCAAATCTAAATGTTACAGAAATCCAAAAGAAGACTTAGAGCTGTACAGGTGGGAAGCAGGTTTGAGTAGGTAGGTTTGAGTAATTGGCTGGATAGTATAAATAAGTTTGATAGTATTTGAGAGAAATGGTCTAACTTAGGCTTCAGAAGAAACAGAAGGCTGGAGAAACAGCTTAAGTTTAAAGTGGTTGAGTAGCATGTTTAGGCCTTAAGTATGAACGTGGTAAGCTGGAAAAAAGAAAAGGAGAGTGGGTTGAGAGATTTGAAGACAACAGGAAGAGGCCTGTTGGGCATCTTAAGTTTATTATGTGTTTTTAGTAACTCAGCATTTCCTTCATTATTTAAGAATGACTTGTGAGATGAAGTATTTTTGAGCAGATGATGCTGTGAGATTGTTGAGTTAATTACAGGCTTTAATCTGTATTGCTAAGAGATAGTGATTACAAAGATGGTAAGGAAGAATGAACCAGAGGACAGAAGCCATGAGTAAAAAGGTAGATAACTTGAGTCTTTCCTGTAGCATATGGAAGTCTTGACTGGGAATTGCTCTTGTTGAATTCTACATATGCTTGACTAAACAGCATCTACCAAAGAAAGCATAAACCAAAGAGAGGAGGTAGATGACTGTGTGAGTAGTTTTCAAATGGTTGATGAGAGAAGAAAGAGGATGTAAGTTTCGATAAAATGGTGAAAGAAAACTAAAAGTAGCAGAAGCAAGAAATGGGTACAATGTGGAATTACTTAGGTACAGATTTAAATCCTTTGACTCCTGTGTAATTTAGGGGCAAAGTATATTAATTTGATGATGAATATAGGTGAAGGTACGTAATGAGGAATTAAAAGAAATGCTATTATTGCTTTGAGTGGATAATAAATTGGATGCTTACTGTGTTCTGTATATCATTCAGGCTTTGCCAGATTCTGGTAAGCCACGTGGGATGTGGTCCGTAATCTTGTGGAATTTAAGGGGACTGCAATTACACATAGCATAGTACAAATTACAATAAAGCCTGAAAAGTAGTGGGCAGATTACTTGAGAGAGTAAGTGTGAGAGTCTCATTAAAAAGAAGTGGCATCTAAAGGTTAAGCCAGCTTAGTATGCAAAGTGTGTGGACAGAGGAAGCATTTTCAAGAGCAGGAAATTGAATTAGTATCTTGAAGTGGGAAAAAGCTTGGTGTGAATTATAGAGCCCTTGTGGTGGAAGGCTTAGTATCAGGAATATTTGGTGAAGTGAAGGAAGGATAGATTTCACTTGTTTTACTTGATGGGGGGTTGGTGGGGGTGTTGGGGACAGTAGCACATTTGAGACTACTATAACATCAAACATGGCCTGGAACTCACTATATAGAATAGGCTGGACTTGAGGCTGCCTCCTCAAGTGCTGAGATTATAGACATAGCTACCATGTCCAGTTCATTTCTAGCCTTTTAACTTGGTTTGGTCTTTTACACAGGATCTCATATTTAGGGTGACGGGGAACTTGTTATTGTAGCTGAGTAAGGCTTTGAACTTGTGATCATCCTGTTTCTCAACTTCCCACGATTGGGATCACAAGTGTGTGATACCAAAGCTGGCTAGTCTCTAGATTTTTTAGCTTTCCTATTCTACTCCCTAATTTTATAAAGAAACCAGGACCCACATTTTAAAGATTTTTGCTTTGTTAGATTTTTTGGGGGGTGGGGGGCAATGGGTTTATTTTTAGGGGATGATTTTCTCACTAAGGAAAAATCATGTTGGTTCTTAAGATTTATTATTATGTATATAGTGTTCTGTCTACATGTATGTCTGCACGCTCAAGTAGGACACCAGATCTCATTATAGATGGTTATGAGCCACCATGTGGTTGCTGGAGATTGAATTTAGGACCTCTAGAAGAGTAGCCAGTGTTCTTAACCTTTCAGCTATCTCTGCAGCCCTGCATTGGTTCCTAAATTCTCATGTGGAATGGAAAGGTTCCTGTGAATCCTTGGGCTTAAGGCCATTCAACAGGTGATCTTTTGAAAGTGTGTGTCTAGGAGGAACCAGTTCTTACTTTCAAATTGTCTTTCAGAGACCCATTGATTTCATAGTACTAAAAGGAGACCGACCTGCATTTTTATTAGAAATAATGGCTTGATCATTGCATTAGGAAGATAAAGAATGGGGTTTCTGAAAAAGAAAACTGTAAGCCCACTGTGTTTTGTTGGTTTTTATTTCTTTAAATGGGTGTATATTTTCTATATTCATTTTTTATCAAGAACATATACGTACCCACACAGATAAGTAATTATTAAAGATAGCTTCCTAACACTGGGTTGTATAATAAAGTGTCCCTTCATATGATTTGTTTTTCCATTTATCTTGGGTGGATTTGGCTTTTTTTTTTTTTTTTACGTTTTGGGCTACTAGAAATAAAGGTTGTGTGAATATTCTTAGTACAAGTCTTCATGTATACTTTTGGGGAGTGTGTAAAAAAAAAAAAAAAAGCATTTAATTGCTAAATCGCTATAAGCAGTTTGCCTGCCAGCCTGGTCCCAGAGCCCTGTCAGCCCCAAATAATGCACAGAGATGATGTATTAGGTATAAAGCTGTTGGCCTGTTACTAGCGTTTCTTACTGGCTAGCTCTGTCTTAAATATTAACCCATTTTTTTTTTTTTTAATATTAACACCTTACTATTAATTTAAATGTTTCCACGTGGTCTTACCGTCTCTTGGTCCTGCATTTCGACTCTTTCTACTACATCTCCCAGAATACTCCTTGTCTCCTAGTCCCGCCTTCCTTTTTGCCAACAGTGCTTTATTCATTAACCAATAAGAGAAACATTTACAGAATGACATCTCCCATCATCTCTTTTCTGTCTACATAAAAAGAAAGGGTTTTAACTTTAACATAGATAAATATATAACAAAAGAGTTATCAAATAAGAACTATTGTTAACAATATTTAATCCATTAACATTTAGCAAGATTTAAAGAAAACATTCCATCATCTATCCTATCTTTGTGAGTCTAAAGTCTTATATGTAACTTATCTTTAATCCTAAGGAAAACTATAACCATAACTATCTGTCTTCAACTCTATCAAAGACCACAGAAGGGTAGTATGTAAACTCTAGAAATGACAGAGGCAACTCACTGTTCTGTAATGTTCCATCTTCAGCCCATAGGCCATAGTACGTATGGCAGACTCCTCAGCAAAGCAGGAAACTTTAAACTGTTCACCTGTGTTAGCAGTTTGTTAGTTTTCTCTATGTCCTGCAGACTGTCTGGCAGACTCTTCCATGAAACATAAACCCTACAGCAATGTCCATCTTACTACTCTTATTTTTTTTTTTACTACTTCTTTTTTTTTTTTTTTACTTCATTGAGACAGGGTTTCTCAGTGTAACTTTTGCCTGTTCTGGAATTAACTCTGTATACCACGTTTGCTTTGAAATCACATCTGCTTGCCTCTGCCTCCCGAGTGCTGGAATTAAAGGTGTGTGCCACTATACAGCTACTCTCTATTTTTTTTTTTTTTTTTTAAAAACCACATTATCCTGTTTCTTTTTCTCTTCCAAGACTAAGTATATTTTAAAACACACTGTAAACCTTTACAGGATTTTCTTCATCTGAATCTGTCTTTACTATAAATCTTTTTTTTTTTTTTTTTTTTTTTCTGGCCATGAGTCTTTTATCTGCTAAACAACATTACTAAAATTAAAGCCACAGATGGGGGTATGTTTACCACCAGCAGTGAGAGCTGTGCTCACCGCCTTGGTCTACACTGCTATCCAGTAGCATGCTGCTGGCTTGGAGATGTAGTCACTGCCACTGCCACCTGTTGTACACACCATTAAGTTGTTTGCAGGGTTTGCAGCTTATGCTGAGTCAGGAAACCTCTCTTAAAGGAGCCGTGCAAATCTCTGCTTGTCTCTAGCAAAATGGAGCCCAACTGAGAAAAATGCTGCTACCAAGAAGACTTGCCTCTGTTTTAAAATCCTTTCTTAAGCTTTTGTTAAGTTTTAAGTGTAAGTTCTTAGTACCCATGTTGTAGGCACCATTTTGTTTTGAGCAGTTTGCCTGCCAGCCTGGTCCCAGAGCCCCTTCAGTTCCAAATGACAAATTACAGATATTTATTTGACTTTATAAGAAGCCATCAAACTGTTTTCTAAGTAAGTTGTATTATTTTACTCTATCAATGGCAGTATAAGACACCAGTTGCTCCACATTATTGGTGTTTTTAGTCTTTTACCTTTTATTCAGTTTAGTTTAAAGTGTATGTATTGAGAACTCAAAGTGGTTTTTGTGTGTGTGTATCTTTGATCATGTTCTTTGGCTATTTTTACATTTTGGGGGAACAGAATGTAACTATCAGGTTTTTTTCCCCCTATTTAAAAACAAAGCAACTTAGAGTGATAATACTGAGTTATAAAGCAGTATTTTGGATCTAAGCCCTTAGCTATGTTAAGCATAGCGATCCTATCTATCTATCTATCTATCTATCTATCTATCTATCTATCTATCTATCTAATCTATCTAATCTATCTATCTATCTATCTATCTATCTATCTATCTATCTAATCTATCTAATCTATCTATCTATCTAATCTATCTATCTAGAGGCAGGATTTCTCTGTATAACAGTCTTGGCTGTCCTGGAACTCACTTTGTAGACCAGGCTGACCTCAAACTCACAAAGATCCACCTGCCTCATTGCCTGGCATAACTTTTTTTAATGGGAAATTGAGTTCTCGTTAAGAAAAGGCTTTCATTTTAAGTCTGTTCTATCAGTATTTTCCTCTGTGATTGCTTGTTTTCTTTTTTATGACGCCTTGTTTACCTCACGGGCACAATAGTTTTGCTCGGATTTTTGTTTAAGGAATTTTATGGTTTTAGTTTTCATGTTGGTTCATACAGAAACATCCCTGTAGGATGTGAGGTAAGGATCAAGGGCTGACTTACAATTAATTGGGGTTGATTTACAGTTCAGAGCTTTATTTAGTCCATTATCATCATGGCAGGGAGCATGGTGGCATGCAGGCTGACATGGTACTGGTGAAATAGCTGAGAGGTCTACATTTGGATTTTCAGGAAGAAAGAGGGAGGGCATGGGCCTGGCTTGAGCTTCTGAGACCTCCAAGCCTGCTCCTAGTGACACGCTTCCTCCAACAAAGCCTACTCTAACAAGGCCACATGCCCTAATCCTTTCAAATAATGTCACTCCTTCTGAGCATTCAAATCACCACAAGTGTCCTTCCTTTGACTACCTGGATCTTTTCCAAATGACTTGGTGAATTTTATATGTGTTTCTATTTTTGAACTGCATTCTTACCTCTTCACCTATGTTTATCTGGTTTGGTGCCACATTGTCCTTACTGAATCGAGAAAGTGGGACCCTCAAAACACATAATGTTAAGCCAACTAACTTACTCTCACTATGTAGCCCCAAGTGGTCTGGAATTTGCTGTGTAAACCAAGCTAATCTTGAACACAGGTACCTGCCTTGTCTCCTGAGCCTTTTTGATTTCTGTGAGATTGACTGCATTAGGGGTTAGATACTGGTTTAAGTTGAATCAAATAGTATTACTGCTACTCTGACTGTTTCACTTAGCGCAGAGCTATAGCATGTGACAGGATTTCCTTTATAAAGGCTAAGTAATGTTCCACTGCATGTATAAATCACATTTGGTTTGTGTTTTCATCTTAGGATGGACTTTTGCTTTGTTTCTACTTAACTGTTGTGAATAGTGCAATTAAGGGCATGGGTGTGCAAATATCTTTTGGAATACCCTACTGCCAGTTTTTTTGGATGTATGGTTATGTGCCTCCTGAAGTTTCAGTCAGTGATAGAGCACATATACAGTGAGGGTACTATAGGATTGGTGCCATAGTGTGTAAGCTGTCTCACTAAGTACATATTGATGTTCACACAGGAGCCTCTTTCTGAGTATGCATTCCTTAGAATATACCCAGTCTGTTAAGTAGTACATAAGAGTTATATACCCCAAAGTGGGATTATTGGAACATGTCATGCCTCAATTTTTGTCTGAGGACATCCATTCTATTTACTTTTGCAATTGTGTTATTAATAATATTTATAAATTTAAGTGGGGCTGAAGGAAAAGAGATAGCTTAGTAGGCAGAAGTGCTTGTTGTGCAAATATGAGGATCTGAGTTTGAATCAGCATTAGACTAGTTGGATTTGGTTGCGATGCCTATACTCTCAGCACTGAGGGACAGAGGCCAAGTGAGCTTCTAGTTCTTCTAGAGCCCCTCTCAAGGCAAGGCAAAAAATGAGAAAGACACCTGAAGTCATTTTCTGGATGTCATAATGTGCTTGTTATCCTCCCATGTAAAAATTGGAGATTTGCTGTTTATGTTTTTTGTTTTTCAAGATAGGGTTTTTCTCTGTAGCCTTGTAGACCAGATTGGCCTCAAACTCACATAGATCCACCTATCTCATGTCTCCTGAGTGTTGGGGTTAAAGACGTGTGCCACCACCACCTGGCTTCCTTAATGCCTTTTTGGTTTTTTGAGACAGGGTTTCTCTGTATTGTTTAGGAGCTTGTCCTGGAACTAGCTCTGTAGACCAGGCTGGCCTCAAACTCACAGAGATCCTCCTGCCTCTGACTCCCGAGTGCTGGGATTAAAGACATGCGCCACTGACGCCAGGCCCTTATGTCTTTTTTTAAGCATTGATTTTTTTTTTTTTTTCCACTTGGTTATAGTTCAGTAATTATTTTTAGGATTATACATGGCATTAGCCTGCAGCAAGTTGTGAACAATTCTCTTTATGAGTTTCTCCCCCACCCCCTTTCCCCTTTGCTAGATTGGGAAGATGAGATACGTCAGTGTTCGGGACTTTAAAGGAAAAATTCTAATTGATATTAGAGAATATTGGATGGATTCAGAAGGTGAAATGAAACCAGGGAGAAAAGGTAAGGCTTTGTTTTTGTCATTTTGATGTTAATGTTGGCTGCATACCTACCTTAAATGGTTGCAGGGTTTGTACAGGTCAAGAATTGGCCTTTTATAATCAACTTGTAATGAAACCTAGGCAAACAACATCCTAATGTCAAATTGATGGCTAACTTACTTTAATTTAACTTACTTTTTGATTTTATATCAGATTAGTTATTATTTGGGAAATTGTAAAATGAGAAACAGAAAAATCACTGGATTTAGCTCTAACAGGTGGTGGGTTTCTGTCCTCTGTTAGTGCTTCACCCAGTCCCAAGCATCTTAGCATGTAGAAATATTTTATTCAATCACCAAGTAGCTAGAAAACTTTTGTATCATGCAAAAGTAGGAGACTGGTTGGGAAGAGGAATGTAATCAACATAGGGAAGTGAAAGGTGAACATAATCAAAATATACTATATACATGTACAAAAATGTCATGGTGAAATTGTTTTTGTGTATGATTATGCTAATAGATTAACCACTACACAACCTAAATTTGTGTAGTATGATGCTCTAGGTTGATCTTGGACCAATAAGGTACAATGCCTCAGCAGGTAAAGGCTCTTGCTGCCAAGCCTGATGATCCCTAGAGCCCAAGAGGTAGAAGGAGAGAATGGATACTATTTACACTGTTGTAAACTCTGTGGCACAGGTGGCCCACACATGTGTACATCCATTAAATGGCAGATTTTTAATAAGAGGAAATAAATGCTTCCTTCTCTATTACTATTGTGCCTGTTGTTAAAGGTGGCACTTAATGCAATTTTGGAATTTGTTTTAAAAGCTTCCTTTTTAATATTTGTTGTTTAATTCTTGACTGAGTTTTCATTCAGGGTTTTCCAGAGTGGCTAATGCTAAATTTCATTCTTGCAAACATTTACTAAAGGAATTGGGTTAGCCTCAAAGCCTTTTCTTCATGTTGTTTTTTATTGTATTGCCCTTTGCAGTTTCATGGTCCCTCTGCAGTTTTCTTATGCAAACAATTTTCGTTTGCTTATGTGTTGGATGTTATATGTTAATAAGCTAGTTTCATATTACCGAATTTAATATATTATGGTCACCCTTTGATGTGTCTCAATTACTGATTAAGAAGCAGCCTAGAAAGTGCAGCTAGTGAAGGTGAGCCTGGGGTTTCCTCCTGATAGCATGAATCCAGAGTGTTATACTCATGCCTCTTTCTGAGTTGTGCATTCTACCATGCTTCTTATGAGTCACTCTCTAGGGTGTTTCCTGAAGTGGAATGCATGCTTATGGAAGAACTCAGCACAGAGCTGTACACCTTGAATTTTGGTGGAAATATGTAACAAACGTTGGAAGTGACAGGATGTAATAATATGGGTCCTGTATATGTATATGTGAAATTTCTTCAAATTATCATTAGTTTTTATTGGTCAAAATGCATTATGCAGATGCACTGTTGGAAGTTAAACTGGATACAAACTTGAATCTGGGATTAATAAATGTAAAACTGTAAAATCTCAATATAGCGTTTTCTTAAAAATGGCAGTTTTGGGGCTGGTGAAATAGCTTAGGTAGTAGAGGAGGGTGCATGTGGTATGTGTGAGGTCTGGATTCTGTTCTCAACACTAAAAAGTTCACATGAGTAAAATGGCACTTTATTAAAATATTTGGGAATATAAAATCCTCAATGTGGCTTGATTATTTTTTTTCTCACCTTGTTATTTCTTAACCTTTATGTTTAGGTATTTCTTTAAACATGGAGCAATGGAGCCAACTGAAAGAACAGATCTCTGACATAGATGATGCAGTAAGAAAGCTGTAAAATCTGAGCCATATCAAACCTGTGCTGTTGTAGTTGTTTTAATCTGTCTTTTTACATTGGCTTTTGTTTTCTAAATGTTGTTTTCCAAGCTGTTGTATATTTGGATTGCAGAACAATTTGTAAGGTGAATACTTTTTTTTTTATGTGCATTATTAAAATGTTCTGAGTGAAGCTAAATGTCAACTTTATTAAAGAGGATTGCTTTGTGTCCCCTACCTAGTGTAAAATAAAGTCAGATCATTACAATCTTAACTGTTGTAGCTTTTTTTGATCAAAAGACTAATTTACTGTTTAAGGCCAAAAGAACAACCTTTATAGGCACATAATTGACTCGGCCTTTACGTTTAGAAGGATTTGTATTGCATTGAGCTTCTTAGAGGATTGCTTTGTGAAATGCTTCCTCAAATCTCTTCCTTTCTAAGCAGATTTATTGAATTTTCTTCTCCACAGCAATGCTTTACTTTTTCTTCAGTTTCCCTAGTAACTTATTTCATGTTCAATTTTTACGTCACTCTTTATTTGGATATATTATGCTGGTTTGGAAAGTCAAATTGTCATTGTTATTGCCTCCTAAGTCTACTGTGCTAAATATTATCAGATAGTTGTTTGGTAACATGGCTTTTATGAAAACTCCAAGCAAGTGTATTTCATTACTCATAGCTCTATGTAGGTGTTACTTAGTCTACAGAACATAGTGACTTTGATGTCTAATGAGCTTTCATTTAGTGAATATATTCACAATGGGGTGATGTCTATAAAGTCAGATATTAAACTAGATTAGACTTTAGTAAAAATTGTGAAACTTACTGCTTATTATTACATTCTAATGATGAGTGGATTATATGTAGACATGTCATTGAGCTTTATTGTCATTGTAGGTTATGTGGATAGTTTTTAAGACTTACCTGTTTTAATCTGGACAAGATACTTATAGACTTCATGCTAATGCTAAGTTTATGGACACTGTTAATTGGTTTTCATTTTAGCCACAATGATAGACATGCATTGATTTCAGGGCTGTTGCCTAGTGAATAGAGCAGTGTGCCTTAGGGAAAGAGTGCCTATGAAGAAACTCACCACACTGAAGGGACCTGGCCTGTGATGAGAAAGGAATTTTCTTAAAACTAAATAGTGTGTACATGATATTTTGGTGATAACAAACAGTATGACAGTGGTAGGTAGAATGCTAAGTAACAAGGATGGTTTAAAGACATGTAAATACTAACTGCCAATAAGGGCTGCCATGTCAGAATTGCATTATCTTATAACCATGTTTGGTTCTATTGTCTAACATTTTATAAAATTGTCAAGGATTTAGTTTAAAAATTCTGTGCCAGGCCTCATTAACCTGTCCTCCCACAGATATTCTTACAAAGAAGCAGGTACCAAATTGTTCAAGAAATTTGGTATATACCTTATTCATTCTTGAGGGATACTCTCTTATTTGGAACATAACGTGTTGCATTTCATTAATATAATTAGTTTTGTAAAGTATTGTTTTGCTACTTAAGGGTAGTTAGAACATAAAACTTCAGTTTTAGTGTAGATGAAGAGGGAATAATAGGTAAATTTGAATTCAGAGGTATGTATGCATTTCAACCATCTGCTTTGGAGAGATAGTGCTGTCATCTGTTACCTAGGCATTAATTACTAGCTGCTTATCATAATAAAAATCTCCATGTGGAAAGCTTTCTCTGGCATTAATTTGTTAGGTTGATAGCTAAATTCACTCACTAATATGATAGACTAGGTAGTATACTAGAGTTACTAAAGTTTTTCTTTATACCTGTAGAAAAGGAGAATTAGGTTAAAAGAGTAGACTAACTCAGACTGAGCAGAAAGTATAGTCCATCTGTTTTGCGTTCAGACTCTTATCTCCTCAGTAAGGGTCTTAGTTTCTTTTTTGTTGGTATGACAAAGGGCCCTGACAAAAAGTAGTACAAGGGAGAAAGGGATGATTCTGACTCAATTCAGGTTATAGTCCATATTTTCAATGAGTCACACTGGCAGGGACTTCAGACATTGCATCTTAGTCAGGAAGCAGTGAATGCATGTTCAGTTCCCTTTCCTTTTTATTTTGTCTTTGGCTTAGCCATGAAGTGGTGCTGTCCACAGGGGACAGGTCTTTCCACTTCAAAGGAATCAAGCTAATGCTCTAGACATACCTAGAAGTCCATCTTCCATATGAGTCTAGATTCTGTTAAGTTGGCTATTAACATTGACCATCACAATAAGATTTCTCCAGGAAGGAGACTTGATATTTTTGAGGCATAAATGTCTCATTTACTTAGCTGAAATTAGTATCTGTCCTCAGGGTTTGCCCTTTAATATGCTCAGTAGCAAGGCTTCCAAATGGGTTTTCCTCTTTGTCTTTTAGAGTAAAAGCAGCCTTTGACCAATTTTCTAATGCCTTTGGCATTTCATTTAAACAAATTACTTAAAAATAAAAACTCTATTTTCTTTCGTTTTACTTAACAAATGCTAAAACCTTGGGAAGTACTACCTCATTACCTAGTCAAGATCCTATGATAATCTATTCTGCATAATATCTTAGAGACAGGAACTTAGAGAAAATCATGGAAGAAAGTGCATCCTGGCCTGGCTACAGAGGGAAAGAGAACGGGACTGAATGTTAAAAGTGTTCCTGACAGGAATGTTAGCACAGTGCTTGCCATAAAGGCTTAAAATCTTAAGAACTGTTGAGTTATATTTAGGTATCTCTTCTGGAATTCTTTGTGGTTCACTTTTTATGGAAATTAATCTAGTGAAACACCAAAAAAAAAAAATTTTTTTTTTTTAAAGAAAGGTGTTTTTCCAGATAAACTGTAGTAAAACATGCATATAGTGAGAAGTATGTAATTCTATAATTGTGGAATGCCTGTATGCTTTGTTTGGTACATCTTCCATGGAGGTGTCAATGAACCTAATACTCCACCTGTGAATATTTTAAATGTTGGAAATAAAAACAAGAAATGTACCTTTTGTGTTTTCCCATTTTCACATACCTGAAGACAAATGGGTAATTTTATCGGTTGAATGGGTTTTAGTAGCAAATAACGTTTCTGTGAATGCACTAGAATCTGTATTATCCTTAGAGTATTAAATCTGAAGGCCTCTGGGACTTGGTGTGGGCCTATTTTTTCCACTTGATTCAAGTGGAAAAAAGTGCAAATGCCCAGGTGTACAGAGAGTATCAAGTTATTTTCCTACTGCAAATGCTTTGTAGTCTGATGCCTTGGTTTATGTCTTAGTCATTCTTTAGTGCTGTGAAGGAGCACCGTGGCCAAGGCAGCTTTTATATAAAAAAGCTTTAAATGAGACTGGCTTACAGTTGCAGAGGTTTTGTTCATCACTGTGGCAGGGAGCATGGTGGCACACAGGCAGACACACAGTGCTAGAAAAGTAGCAGAGAGTTCTACATCCAGATCTGCCGACAGCAGAAGAAAAGAGACTAGGTCTGGCCAGGCCTTTTGAAACCTCAATCCCTACTCCTAGTGACACACTTCCTCAACAAGGGCACACCTGCCAGGCGGTGGAGGTGCATGCCTTTAATCCCAGCACTCAGGAGGGTAGAGGAAAGTGGACCTCTGTGATCTTTGAGTTCAAGACTAGCATGGTCTACAAGAGCTGGTACCAGGACAGCCTCCAAAGCCACAGAGAAACCCTGTCTTGAAAAACAAAAAACCCAAAAAACAAACAAAACAAAAGGTCACACCCAATTCTTCTCAAGTAGTGCCACTGACTGATGACCAGGTGTTCAAATATATGATCCTGTGGGGGCCATTCTTATTCAAAGCACTACAGTGAACTTGTATTTTCATTGGTAAAATCTCTTATCCTTGTCAAGTTGTATTTTGCAGTTATATACAGAGCTCTTTTGCATTTCTGTGTAAGGATTTGTATAGGAATAGACTCATGGAGAACAACCTTAGGGTTTAGTAAACATGGACTTCAATGTCCAGTCTGAAGGAAAAATAAGTAGTATTGGAAGTTTCTGTAGTATGGGTCAAAGAACTTAAGAGGATAAAAGGGATTTTACAAACATGGAATAAATTACATTAGCTTACATACTACATAAGAAACAGTCTATTGATGTCCATTTGGGTAAATGCCTAACCACATGTACCCACTTGTACTTTACATAAGGTTCTCAGAATTCATATTCTCTAGAATTGCTCTTACACTCATTTTATAGTCTTGGATTAATAATGACCTGCTGTGGCTTCTTAAGAGAGAGGGTTCAGGTTATTTTCCTCTAACAGTTAAAGAATTAAGAGGCACAGAAAAAGCCTGAATCAAGAACAGTGTTACTGGCAAGCAGTGTAGACTTGAGATTGAGAAGGGTCCCAGAGCCAAAAAACCACTGACAGGAAGGGCTCAGTTTTTATTTGGTTTCAAGTACCCACTCCTGGTGACTCCTTTCCCCTCCTCCATTGACCCTGTGGTGGTGGTGTACCCTTTCTGGCATGGGACTGGGTTCCATATTGCTTACGGTTCTCCAGTTTTGTACATGAGCATGGAAACAGTTACAATAGGTTCCTCTTTCTCAGAGCACATGTTGGGGTCCCCAACCCCCCTTTATAGTGTAATGGGGAGGTAGAAATTTACCCTAGGTGAAGGGAAATGACCTATTTTTTCTTATTTATTGGCTTGCTGCATCCCTAGAGCCCATGGCTTCAGGTGATTTCTTTCCTGATTAACTTGCAATTAGGTGATGATGTACAACACTTCCTTTCTCTGATTCTGAAAACAATGCACCTAACTCTGAATTTCTATTAGGTGGATACAATAATCTTTCTTGTCTCAGAAAAACTGGACCAAGTACTTCTGCCATCAAAACCTAGAATGCATCTGAAATTGTGCCTAGTGACTTTACGGTGTCCTGGGAAGTATCTTAGGGTTTCTGTTGCTGTGAACAGATACCATGACCACATCAGCTCTTATAAAAAAATAAAAAAACATTTAATTGGCTCGGCTCAATTATAATTTCAGAGGTTCAGTCATTATCATCATGACCGGGAGCATAGAGTCATGCAGGCAAATGCTGGAGCTGAGACAGCTGCATCTTGAGGCAACAGGAAGTTGAATATTGAGGGAAATTTGACGAGAGACCTTAAAGCCCACCCCACAATGACACACTTCCTTCAAAAAGACTGTACCTCATAATAATGCCACTCCCTTTGGGGAGCATTTTCTTTTAAACCACCATAGATAGGAGGTTCCAGCTTAAATTATACTGTTGAAGATGGATTCAACTTTTGACCAGGTTTTGTTTTGCTCTCTGTTGCTGTGTTTAAATTACCCTGACATTAACAACTTAAGGGAGAGTTTCAGAGTCCATGGTGGGGATGGAAAGAATGGCAGCAGGGAGGGAAGGTGTGGGCAAGAGTGGCAACCTGGTTGATCACATTGTATCCAAGGCCAAGAAGCAGAGCAAGAACAGTAAATGAGGCTAAATAATGTGGAGGGAGGGTAAAGTTGGGGGGGCATAACTAAGGATGTTTCAAAAAGCCATTTGCAAATATTGCTTTGTAAAAATTCAAACACTTGTTTAATTGGAACTACCCTACACATGTTGACAGAGGTTGACAAAAAGTTCAGTGCCAAGTATGGGATTGTTGGTCAGATGAGTCACAGAGATGTCTCCTGCACCCTCCCAAAAAAGATACATGCTATTGTTTTTGGTTGCCCATCAGAACTTGATGGTAAGGCCGCATTGCTGAAGATATTACATACTTTGGTAGGAGGATGTGAGGAAATCAAGTTTGTATTAACCAGAAAGCTTACCTGCAGGCCAGCTTCATAGTAACAGAAGGAACAATTGTTTCTGGGGGTAAAAAGTCAACAGTTCTACTGAACTGTGAACTCTGGGAACTATGGTAGTAATTAGCCAAGATAATGGCCATCGGTGCAGTGGTGACACATGTTACAGTGGTAATCACCTGCTTTCTGATTAGAGTCAAGGCCCAGTCCATAGGAGGAAACAAGCATACCTGGTTCTGTAGATCTGGCCAAGCACTAATGGCTAGGAAGTTCATAGCCCTCAGAGGTGGATGGATTACTGTGATTTTGCAAAAGGATCATAGTATCAAAGTACCCTCTAAATTTGCTTTCCCATACCCATAAATTAGTGTAGCTTTGCCCTCATTGGAGAAATTTCTTTATACTGTGAACATTGGTAAATGCAGAAACTCATAACTGATAATACAGATAGTGTCTGAGGAGTGCTTAGCAAAAAATGGAACGTCTATATCCTTACCCCAAGGCTCAGGGATCATCTTGGAAGAGGAGGCAGAAAGATTGTAAGAGAGGTTAGGGAAGACCATTGTGAAAGCAACTCGTGATCTGAAAGGGACCACTACACTCAGGAGCTCAGCAGCTGTGGGTGCCTGCACTAGACTGTGCCAGGCAGCATCCCAGCACAGAATGAGAGGGCCTAATTAGCTTTTGTCCAGTAGCAGGGGAGTAGTTCATGGTTTTTGGGAGAGGGAGAGTCCCGTTTCTTTGAGGATGTAACCCCTGCTAAGTCAACCATGTGCCCATGGATGGCTTGACACCCATAAATAATCAGGTCAGCACAAACTGGACTGGGCAGGTTACAAAATACATGAAAACATGAAGTTAGGAGTAGGGATATATCTGGGAGGAGTTGGAGGTGATATGATAAATACACTGTATGCAAGTATGAAATAACATTAAAAATGAAAAACCTCAAAGCTCTCCCCCAGTGACATTGGGGCTCCACAACCTTCCCCAGTGACACCAGCTGGGACAGAGTGTTCAAACATAAGTTTATGGAAGACATTTCATATTCAAACCACAACAGCTTTATTTTCCAAACATACACAGGTAAAATGTGTAATGATGCAAGAATGACAAGCGAACCCTCAAATCCCCTTGACTCAGACATTCTTTTCAAATTTTGACTTGTTTTCGCAACCTCTTCTAGCAAAAGCTTCCAATTTAGGATCAGGGATCATTTAATTATGGCTTTTGATTCAGCAGTTTTTAAGTTTTTCCTTGACTTTTTCCAACTGTCATTTCTGAGATTCCTTAATGTGAAGACCAGTGGGGCTGATGACAGGTGGGGGAAGGTGGTGGTAGTTCAATGAAGAAGAAAGACCATGGTTGGATAAGGTTCGATATGGGATGTGGCCCCTGTGTAGGATATAGAAGAGCGTGGGACCAGGTGGGCACCTGAGGAATGAGTGCACCTTGTCTTCTTTTTATCACAGGCTTGAATTGAGTTAGCTGTTTTATGTCTTTCCCCTTTTGTGTTTTCCTGGTGTAACTCCAAAGTGCCACCTGGAACATGTTTTTATACCCCAGGTTTTTTTTTTTAAAACATATCTCCTAGTGTTTAAGTTTGAAAACTGATCAATTAAAAAAAAATCTCAGAAGCTCCAAAGCTTTCTTCAAAGCTCTTAGTAACAAAGGTTTTTGCTACCCAAGCATCCACATGTTTTACCTGTGACTCACTCCTGCTTCTTTTGAATATGAGAAATGGTTTCTTGCTTATCCTCCAGCCACTGGTTTCTAGGCTGAGGAAGCTCTTGGAAACACTGGATAATTTCAGCACATTTGGGCCCTTTACAGCCCTTCTTGAAGTAGAAGCCACTTTCATCAGAAAAACACCTTGGGAAAGGTTGATGGACACACACATTAAAAGTCTAAAATTGCCGCAAAACTAATTTGTTTTTTTAGTTAAGTATTTATCTTTTGAGACAGGGTCTCACTATGATACCCTAGCTGACCTGGACCCAGCTCACTATGTAGGTCAGGTGGAATGATCAGAAATCCCCCCTACTTCCTCTGTTTCTGGAGTGCTGGGATTAGAAGAATGCATCATCATGCCTGGTTCAGTTATTTTCCTTTTCTTCAGACTCAGGCTTGACTTTATTTTTTTAATTTTAGAATCACTACTACATTTAAATAACCTGTCCATCCCTGTAAACCTCCCTGTGGAGAGCCTAGCATACATACTTGGGGGTTGAGTCCTGGATATAGGAGCATAGATAGTGACAGATATTGGGAATTTATCTTTCCATTTAATCTTCATTGTTGATGAGAAAGGAAGGAATGAGGCAACAGTTTGTATAAGAAGAAGTCAAGGGTTCTAGAGAATAACTGACGTCGTCCAAATGGCACACATGGCAGGGGTGAGATTTGAACATGGTCCATCTCTGTCCAATTCCCAAACCCAAGGTCTATATTTACTTACATCCCTGTGTAGCAGGCAGAATTCTCGGTTGGTTCATCGATTTAGCAATAGGCTTTATTGAAGGAGCCCTTGCCCTAGTTTTCAGAGTGTGCAATCATGAGCTAGGATTAGCATCTAACCCAGACAATCTTGTTGGATTTCTTAACAGCCATCTCCCATTTCCCCACGCAGCAGAAAAAGCAGTTGTCTACACTTCTACCCCTAGTTAGCTCAGGTGAACCCTGATCCTTTAGATCAGCGCTTCTCAACCTTTCTAATGCTTCGACCCTTCAATACAGTTCCTCATGTTGTGGTGACCTGTCCGCCAGCCCCCTCCCCCCAGCCATAAAGTTTTTGTCATTGCCACTTCCTAACTGTAATTTTGCAATTTTGCTACTGTTATGACTCATACATGTTTTTTGGAGATAAGCGGTTGAGAACCGCTGCTTTAGACTGAGACAATTGACTTGTACTTACTAGTCAGGTGACATTCCTGGCCAGAACTAATAAAGTGGGACCAGGAGGAACTAAGCTCTGAGTATGATGACTGTGGTCTCCTTTTGTCCTGGTCTCTGCTGGGTGCCAGGGACCCTGTGCATTGTGACTATAAGGAGAAGCTTAACCATTCATGAAGATGATGCTGGGAAAAAGAAAATGTCAAATCTGTGACTTACTTTCTTTCCACTTTGACATAAACAATTTGGACTCAGAGGCTCTTTACAATGAGTGCAGGATGCCTTCTGGAACCCTTTCAGATTCCTTGTGGCCAACTGCCAAGAATGAACATGGCCACACACTCCTGCTTGGCAGCCTCTCCGCCTCGACCAGTGTACAGCCCTGGCAGGATATCAGAGGGAGGGACATGACTTCAGACATTTGTTCCTCCTGCATCCCTTCAATCCTACCATTACCGGCTGTGAATCTCAAAGAACAGCAACCTCTACAATTTCCACCTTACTTTCTTTAGCTACTACCCCTTGCCTGTTCATATATATATATGTATGTATGTATATACATATACATATATGTATATATATTTTATATAACCAAGTCCATTTCAATGAAAACAAACATATATAGAAAATACTTGGTAATTTGGGCGTCATTCTTTCCAAACTACTTCCTGCTGGTAAGGGGCGCTGTCATGGGGGATTCTAAGATGCAGAAATCCTGGCTGTAGTTGGTAAGGCTGCTTTTTGTCCAGCTGTTTTGAATGTAGAATCACCTGGTACTCTGTTTCAGGTGGTCTGGCTTGATCAAACCACATTAGTCTGGAAGGAATCCACATCTTTTCATTTTCTGTGGAAACAAAAATAGAAATCCTTTTCCCCAGTAACTTGTCCTTGAACTTAAATTTTGGAGTCAAAGCATTTTTTTTTTTATTTAATTTATTATTACATGTCGATCCCAATTCCCTCTCCCTCCCTTCTTCCCTCCCTCCTTCACTCGCTTTTACCCTCTCTGCCCTCTCACATGCACTCTAACCACCCTCCCCTCCCATCCCCCCCACCCCAATTCTATATGTAGGGGAATGCCATCTAGTTGGGGTCATGTAGATCTGACAGGTCATGTGAAGTAGGGACTAGGGCTTTTCTCCTGTCTCTAGATTAAGGCAGTTATTCCTCCATGAGGGATGTGTTTGCAAGGTTCTTTTGTGCAACAGGGATACATCCTGGCTCCATTGTCTGAGGTCCCTTAGATTGCTCAGTCCTTAATTTCTTTCTTTATTTCTTCTTTGACCCAGGAGTGGTGCAATTGCACATTGTTCCATGAGTTTGCAGGTTTTCTGCTATTTGTGTTGTTGTTGAATTCCAATTTTAAAGCATGGTGGTCCGATAAGATACAGGGGACTATTCCTATTCTCTTGTATCTGTTGAGGTTTGTTATGTCACCTAGTATGTGGTCAATTTTAGAGAAGATTCCATGTGGAGCAGAGAAGAAGGTATATTCTTTTGTCTTTGGATGGAATGTTCTATAGATGTTGTTAACCCCAGTTGAGACATAACTTCTGTTAGTTCTTTTGTTTCTTTGTTGAGTTTCTGATTTGTGGTCCTGTGTAGTGTTGAGAGTGGTGTATTGAAGTCTCCCACTATAAGTGTGTGAGGTTTTATATGAGCTTTGAGTTTTAGTAGTGTTTCTTTTACGAATGTGGGTAACTTTGTATTAGGGGCATAGATGTTAAGAACTGAGACTGTGTTGATGGATTTCTCCTGCGATGAATATGAAATGACCATCTTCATCTCTTTTGATTAATTTTGGTTTGAAGTCTAACTTGTTAGATATTAGGATAGCCACACCTTGCTTCTTGGTTCCATTTGATTGGAAAATCTTTTCCGAACCCTTTATCCTGAGGTAATGTCTATTTTTGAAGCTTAGATGTGTTTCTTGTATGCAGCAGAAGGATGGATTCTGTCTTCGTATCCATTCTGTTAGCCTGTGTCTTTTTATAAGTGAGTTAATACTATTAATGTTGAGGGTGAGTAAGGACCATTGATGATGCTTGTTTGTTTTAGGTTTGTTGTTGTCAGTGGTACTGTGAATATATTTGTTCTGGTTTCTGGTGTAGTTGGATTATCTGTTGCCTACATTTTTGTGGGTGTAGTTACCTTCCTTGGGTTGGAGTTTTCCTTCCAATACTTTCTGTAGGGCTGGATTTGTAGATACGTATTGGGAAAATCTGGTTTTGTCATTAAATATCTTGTTTTCTCCATCTATAATGATTGAGAGTTTTGCTGGATATAGTAGCCTAGGCTGGCATCCGTGTTCTCTTAATAGTTTTAGAACATCTATCCAAGACCTTCTGGCCTTGAGGGTTTCCATGGAGAAGTCAGGTGTAATTTTGATAGGTCTGCCTTTATATGTTACCTGTCCTTTTTCCTTCGCTGCTCTTAATATTCTTTCTTTATTCTGTATGCTAGGTGTTTTGATTATTATATGTCGAGGGGTCTTTTTTCTTTGGTCCAGCCTATTTGGGGTTTGGTATGCTTCTTGTACTTTCATGGGCATGTCCTTCTTCAGATTTGGAAACTTTTCCTCGATGATTTTGTTGAATATGTTTTCGGCACCTTTGAGCTGGGCTTCCTCACCTTCCTCTATGCCTATTATTCTTAGGTTTGGCCTTTTCACGGTGTCCCACATTTCCTGGATGTTTTGTGTTAAGGATTTGTTGGATTTATGATTTTCTTTGGTCGATGAATCTATTTCTTCTAGTTTATCTTCTGCGCCCGAGATTCTCCCTTCCATCTCTTGAATTCTGTTGGTTATGCTTGTGTCTGTAGTTCCCGATTTTTTGCCCAGTTTTTCTATTTCCAGCATTCCTTCGGTTTGTGTTGCCTTTATTTTCTCTATTTCAGTTTTCAAATCTTGAACTGTTTCCTTCACCTGCTTAATTGTTTTTTCTTGGCTTTCTGTACTTTCTTTGCTTTCCTTAAGGAATTTGTTCATTTCTTTTTTGTTTGTTTTTTTCCTCCATTTCTTTAAGGGATTTTCTCACATCTTTGAGGGCCTCTATCATTTTTATGATGGTAATTTTTAAGTTGTTCCCTTCTGCTTCCTCTGCTTTGTTGTTGTGTTCCGTTCTAGTTGGTGTAGATTCCCTAGATTCTGGTGGTGTCATGCTTGTCTTTCCATTGTTAGGTGTTTTCTTGTATTGCCGTCTTCCCATAGCTTCTTCTAGTAGGTGTTGGTGGGGTCTCCCCCCCTCTCTCTGGTACTTCCCCGGTGGGCTTATGTGGGTCTGAGATTCAATATCTGTAGCTGTGGGTGGTCCAAGCTCTATAGGAGGTCTCTCTGCAGACAGGGACCCAGGGTTGGGGTCAGGGCTGAGGATCCAGTAGAAGATGCCACTAGCTAATGGCTCTAGCCAATGGCTGGCAGAAGAGGACAAAGCCTGAGCTGAAACTTGAGAAGTTTTTGCAGGATAGTCTGATCTCACTGGAAACTGGCACTCTCCAGCTGAGGCCTCTTTCTTTAGCAGTGGTCCTGCTTTGGGGGGTCAAGGTTCTTGCCGGCAGGGTGTATCAGATCTCCGAGGGTGCTCTCGATGGGAACAGGACACAGGAGCAGCAGGCTCAGGGGCCAACCCAGGGAGTTGGGGGGGGGTGAGGTTGTAGGGGAGAGGCAGCCCCGATTTGGCCCAGACTCACCTCTGGCCAATAGCTGGCGGAAGAGGACAAAGGCTGAGCTGAAACTTGGGAAGGTTTTGCAGGATAGTCGGATCTCACTGGAAACTGGGACTCTCCAGCTGAGGCCTCTTTCTTTAGCAGAGACCCTGCTTTGGGGGTCAAGGTTCTTGTCCCCTTGCCTGTTCTTTTGGACTGAAAATATTCCATAGGTGTATTTAGTCTAATATTGCTTAATATTCTTCATTATTAGATGGTCTCTATTAAGCCTTCTCCATTAGTGAGGGTTCTCCAGCAAAACAAAAGGAGGATAAGAGAGGAAAGGGCTCCATGTAATTATAGAGGTCAATTTTACTTATTGCTCTATCTATCTATCTATGTATCTATCTATCTATGTATCTATGTATCTATGTATCTATCTATCTATCATCTATCTATCTATGTATCTATCTATGTATCTATGTATCTATGTATCTATCTATCTATCTATCTATCTATCTATCTATCTATCTATCTATGCAGGGTCTCATTATGTAGTCTTGGCTGAAACTTGCTCTGTAGATCAGGCTGATCTTGAACTCATAGAGATCTGCCTGCCTCTGCCTTCTGAGTGCTGGGGTTAATGTCGTTTGATAATTGACCGTGAAAGGTTGAACTACTTAGGCTATCTGCAGGCTGGAGAAGCAGAAAAGTAATGCTAACAAGGTTGAAGGCCTGAGGACCAGGTAAAGCTTTGGTCTAAGGCTGAAGGGCTAGGGACCTAAGTGTTCTGATGGGCAAGTGAAGATGTTCTTATTTTACATATTGATCCCAGTTCCCTCTTCCTCCCTCCCTTCTATGCCCCACCCCCCATCACATACACACAGGGAGGGTGATGCCATCCAGGAGGGATCGTCATTTGGAGTAGGGACGGGGCCTCCCCCCTGTCTCTAGGCTCAGGGAGTATCCTTCCATGGGGAATGAGCTCCCAAAGTCCTTTCGTGCACCAGAGATACATCCTGGTTCCACTGTCAGAGGTCCCTTAGACTGCCCAGGACTTCTAACTGAGACCCATGTTCAGGGGGTCTGAGCCAGTCCCATGCTGGTTTCCCAGCTATCAGTCTGGGGGTCCATGAGCTCCCCCTGTTAAGGTCAGCTGATTCTGTGGGTTTCTGCAGCCTGGTCTTAACCCCTTTTCTTATCATCCCTCCCTCTCTGCAACTAGATTCCAGGTGTTTGGCTCAGTATTTAGCTGTGGATGTCTGTTTCTGTTTCCATCAGCTACTTTATAAGGGCTCTATGATGGCATATAAGTTAGTTATCAATCTCATTATCAGGGAAGGGCATTTATGGTAGCCTCTCCACTGTTGCTCAGACTGTTAGTTGGGGTTATCCTTGTAGGTCTCTGGACAGTTCTCTATCGTCAGTTTTCTCTTCAAACCTACAATGGCTCCCTCTATTATGGTATCCCTCTCTCTCTCTCTCTCTTTTTTTTTTTTTTTGCTCTATTTGTTCCCGTCTCAATCTTACTAGTCCCACATGTTCTCCTCCCCTTCTCTCTCTCCTAGCTCCCTCTCCACTCACTGCCCCCTCCACTCCCAATATGCCCAGGAGACTTGTTCCTTTCCCCTGTGAGGGGCCTTGTATGAATCTCTTAGGTTCCTCCTTGTATTCTAGTTTCTCTGGCGGTGTGAATTATAGGCTGCTGATCCTTTGCTCGATGTCTAATATCCATACATGAGTGAGTACATACCATATTCCTCTTTTTGTGACTGGCTTTCCTCACTCAGGATGGTTTCTTCAAGTGTGGAACACTTTTTGTATACTGTAAACATGTATAACTCTCAATGGCTAATGAAGAGCTGACTGGCCTATAGCTGGGCAGGAAGAGATTGGGCGGGAAAGCCAGACTAGAGAATGCTGGGAAGAAGGGCAGAGTCTGAAGAGTCACTAGGAGGTGTAGAGGAAGCAGGACATGAGCATGCTGAGTACTCAGTACTCAGTACTGAGTACTGAGATAAGGTACCCAGCCATGTGGTAGACCATAGATAAAATATGGGTTAATTTAAAATGTAAGAGTTAGCTAGTAGCAAGCCTGGCTGAGCATTCATAATTAATATAAAGTCTGTTGTGTCAGTTATTTGGGAACTGGATGGTGGGAAAGAAAAGTCTGCCTATAGGGGAGAGAATATTCATCCCTCCTCTAAGCACCTTTGTGTTAAGCTGATTGGGTGCTGCCTGCCATTTGGACAAGAACATCTTCCTTCTCTTCTAGAAATGCTGCCAGGCTTCACTAGCTAAGTGAGTTTCCCTTAATCTAGTCAGGTTGAACTGCAGGACCTTGATGGGGAGGCGGTGACTAGGTGTTAAACACTTCATTGGAATAAGTGTGTGTAAGGAAAAAAAGTCACATGGAAATAAGAGCTAGATGCCTCTGGCATCTTTGAATTGTTCTCTCAAGGGTAACAGAACAGTCTGGGACCAGGTAAGAGTTGGCAACATTTGTTAAGGGCTCCCTACCTGCCTGGGAGTGGTCTCTTAGGTTAAAGGGGGGAAGATGGATGCATTTGGGCTGGGAATCTTAAACCTCCATATTTCCTGGACCTTTATTGGCTACAGAAGCAATCATTATATCTCCCCTTCTTCCTTCTTTAGCTAGAGTAATGCCAGCAACTGTCTTTTCAGGAGTAATGGAACCCATGTCAGGAAAGTCTATAATAAAAGAAGGAACATTGAACTTTCTCCAGTCGGCACTGAGGAACCTTGGGAGTTTTGAGGGTAATGCCTCTACTAAGGCACTCACATCACAGATGACCCCTCTCACTCTCCTGTTTTGTTTTTTGAGACTGAATCTCATATGGCCCAGGCTGGACTTGAACTTGCTACATAGCAGAGGAGGACTTTAAACTGACTTCTGCCTCCACTTCCAGAGTGCTGGGATTATGGATGTGTACCCCTCACTCAGTTTATATGCTGCTGGAGAATGCCAGGCAAGCACTCTGCCAACTAAGCTACTAATACACCCAACCCACCCTCTTTATTCTTAACTTTACGAGCCACGTGAACCATTTTTTTCTTAGTCTCTTTGGACTTGGTTTTACCTTTATAAAATTTAAACCCATGAAAAATTCGAACAAGTAGTATATGAAACGTATTCTGCACTCATTATTTCACAATATTTTGTTTGCTGTTTGAAAGTAAATTGATGCATATATGTTTTTACTTCAACAGTTCAGAGGCAAAGTACTTTCCCAAAACCTCCTGTGTGGTTTGAACGAGAGTGGCCCCCACATGCACATGCCTGGATACTTTGTCCCTAGTTGGTGGAATTATTTGGGAAGAATTAGGAGGTGTGGCCTTGTTGGAGCAGGTATGCTACTGGGAGCAGGCTTTAAGGTTTCAAAAGGCCAGGCCATTTGCAGTCTCTGCCTCCTACTTGCAGATCAAGATGTAAGCCCTCAGGGACGACCCCAGCAGCATTTTGAGGTAGGTTGTCTACAGCCTAGTATAGCTTCACATTTACAAGACTGTTGCTCAGCATCACCCGGATGCTGAGAAGAGATTTGCACTACTGTGTCTGGTTTTACTTTATTTCTAGTTTGTGGTGAAGTATATAACTTGGGAGTAGGCAAATGGAAGGGCTGGGTGACCAGTTTTGCCTTCCCTGAGGACCCCATCCTCCTGACACCTTATGTATTCACAATACGGGTCTTGAGCCACACCACTTAGTGCATTTTGGTGGAATGCCTTAGTTTCTTTTCCTGTTAACATGTAAAGCAAAGTAAGGGAGAAAGGGTTTGTTTTAAGGTCCAGGTTAGCAGAGAGTGTTCAGTCCATAAGCTGGGTTGCCAGTTATCTGAGCAGGCTAAGTGGAAGTTAGTGAAACATGGAAGTCAGGGTCTGGACAAGATTGAAATGTGACCAGAGCAGACATACAATGTGGGGACCATACATGCGGTGACACCACACTTGGCTAAAGGCAAGTTTCATTCTTTTCCCTGCGTGGTTCATAGAGGTTGAATCCGCTGAAAAGGTCTTGACTATTTATGAAAGTACCAGGAAGTTGTTTGTTGCCACTCTTCAGCTGGGCTCCCCAGGACTGAAATCTGTTTGTGACTGGAAAATTTAGACTTTTTGTGTCTCTCCCCACCCCCACCCCCGTGGATCCAATAGCTCTTTAAACGTAAGTGTATGTGCGGTGAATGGCTGCTGAGGGAGCTAGAAGTATATGGGCTGTGTATTACTGTGCATGGGGAGTTTCTGGCTGGCTCTAGACCACACACTTGTGAAAGCTCCATGCAGGGCATCTGGAAAGATAGTAATGTGTGATCTTTGAGACTTCACCCTTGCTGTATGTGCTCTCAGGGAGCATGCAAGCAACAGGGAGATGGTCCTGTAGCACCACCTAGTGGCTATCACAGGAATTGGGATGGGGACCACACTGGTCAAATTGGACCAGAACTTTTGTTAAATACAACAAAAATTATTATGTGACAAACAAAAATAGATATAATTTTTATTATTGAATTCAGCAAGTAGCAACATTTCAATACATTCAGCCTCAGTCAAAAGACAAGGAAAGAGAAATCCTTGTCCATATTGTTTATAAAACTGAATGGAAAATTGGAGTGCAATGGCAATGGCCACTTCTTCCTATTAAGTGCTCTAAGTTTGAACAACTGCCATAAATATAAATATTGCTTTACTGTAACAAATGAACTTGTTTCTTTTTAAAATTTATTGAATTTAGCTGAGTTTTATGGCACACACCTGTAATCCCCAACATTTAGGAAGCTGAGGTGTGAAGATCATGAATTCCAGGTCAGTCTGGGTTACATAGTAAGTACCAAGCTAACCTGAGCAACAAGAGGAAGACCTTGTTAAGAAAAAACCTGGGGAAAAGCTTATTTATATGTGTATATATGTATACATACATAATATATAAATATATATATATATCTTTATGTATGAATATATTTTTTTTCTTATTTTACATATGGATCCCAGTTCCCTCCCCCTCCAACCTCCCTCCCATCCCATCCCCCTCCCACTCCACAGGTAGGGTGACGCCTTCCAGGAGGGGTCATCAAAATCTGTCAAGTGAGTAGGGACTAGGCCCTCCCTCCTATCTCTAGGCTAAGGGACTATCCCTCCATGGGGAATGAGCTCCCTAAGTCCTTTCATGCACCAGAGATACATCCTGGTTCCACTGTCTGAGGTCCCTTAGACTGCTCAGGCCTTCTAACTGAGACCCATATCCAGGGGGTCTGAGTCAGTCTAATACTGGATTCCCAGCTATCAGTCTGGAGGCCATTGGCCCCTCCTTATTCAGGTCAGCTGTCTCTGTTTTATTTAAGACAAAATTTGTCTCTGTAACAGCCCTGGATGTCCTGGAACTCGCTGTGAAGACCAGGCTGGCTTCAAAGTCACAGAGATCTGCCTGCCTCTGCCTCCTGAGGGCTGGGATTAAGGGTCTGAACCACCAGTGCTGGCTAAGATCCAATATATAGTAAATTGAGGAGTTTGTTACCTATGGGGTATATATAGCTTTATGTCTTGAAAAGATAACTATGTAGCAGAGAAATTTGCTCACAGGGTACATTTGTAAGAGTTGAAAATTCTTTAAGGGCATCTTAGCAAACAGAATATTAATTTTAAACTTTTATGTAGAATGAAGCAAGTCAGGCTATATTTTCATGAGTTATGTCTAATCCTGGATCAGCTGATTTGAATAACATTTCCTGTATTTTAATAAAATTTGTCTCTTGATAATGGAAGCAATGAATTGCAGATTTGTTTTCACTTTTGTTGATAGGTAATAAAATCCCCACTCTCCTGGACAGCTCTGAAGACCTGCTAGTTGTTGTTAAGTCATACTTTACAAAATTAGGTTTCTACTTAGAATAAGTTTCTGATTCTTAGATCTGATGCAACCTGCAAAATATTTGGCCCCATTTACAAGAGTATATCCTTGTCTATCTCTTCCATTGTAATTTTCTAATAATCTTTAGCAGTTAATTCTGGTTGCCCCTGTAAATACGCTGTTAACTCTTTATCACTGGCCCATAAAAGACCAGAAAGGGCTGTTCTCTAAAATCCTGACTTAAGGTGAGACAGCTGCTGGCCAGTTCTAGGTGCACCTCTAAAATAAAGCTTGTTTCAATTAGACAATCATGGCTTTGGTCTTTCTCCTTAATATCATATATATATATATATAAAAATTTAAATTTGAAACAAGCTTGTTTTACATATCAATCCCAGTTCCAGAACCCTCCTGTCCTCCCCTGTTCCCCCCACCAACCCCCATCCCATCCCCTTTCTGCTCCCAGGGGGGGTGAGGCCTTCCATGGGGAGTCTTCAAAGTCTGTCATATCATTTGGAGCAGGGTCTAGGCCCTTCCCCATGTGTCTAGGCTGAGGGAGTATCCCTCTTTGTGGAATGGGCTCCCAAAGTCTATTCCTAATCTAGGGATAAATGCTGATCCACTACCAGAGTGCCCATAGACTGCCCGGTCCTCTCAACTAACACCACATTCAGGGAATCTGGGTCGGTCCTATGTTGGTTTCCCAGCTACCAGATTGGAGTTCATGAGCTCCCCCTTGTTCAGGTCAGCTGTTTCTGTGGGTTTCTCCAGCCTGGTCTTGACCCCTTTGCTCATCGCTCCTCCCTCTCTGCAACTGGATTCCAAGGCTTTGGTTCAGTGTTAACTGTGGGTGTCTGCTTCTGCTTCCATCAGTTATTAGATGAAGGCTCTAAGGTGGCTTATAAGGTAGTCATCGATCTCATTATCGGGGAGGGGCATTTAAGGTAGCCTCTCCACTATTGCTTAGATTGTTAGTTGGGGTCATCCTTGTAGATCTCTGGACATTTCACTAGTGCCAGATTTCTCTTAAAACCTATAATGGCTCCCTCTATTATGGTATCCCCTCTCTTGCTCTCCTTTATTCTTTCCCTGACTCAATCTTACTGCTCCCTTATGCTCACCTTCCCCCTTTCTCTTACCCCTAATTCCCTCTCCCCTCCCTCCATGCTCCCAATTTGCTTGGGAGATCTTGTCCCTTGCCCCTTCTCCAGGGGACCATGCATGTCTCTCTAAGGGTCCTCCTTCTTTCTTAGCTTTTCTGGCGGTGTGGATTGTAGGCTGGTAATCCTTTGCTCTATGTCTAAAATCCATATATGAGTGAGTACATACTGTGTTTGTCTTTTTTTGTGACTGGGTTACCTCACTCAGGATTGTTTTGCCTTGGGGCTTTTACCTTTCTTTATATATGTCCTCCATGTCTGCCTGTTAGCTGCCTGCCTGGCTAACCCTGGGTGTCTCTTTCTCCCTCATTCTCTTTCCCTTTTATTTCTTAAAACAAAAAAAAATTTTTTGAGCCTCAATTTTTCCTCCTATTTATTCTCTGCTGGTCAGCCCTGAATATCCCTCTATTACCTAGCTATTGGCCGTTCAGCTCTTTAGTAGCCCAATCAGGTGCCTTGGGCAAGCAAGGTGAAACAGCCACACATCATAATTAAACAAATACAGATTAAACAATTGTAACACATCTTTGCCTAATTAAAGTAATATTCACAGCATAAACAAATGTATCACATCTTTGCCTAGTTAAAGTAATATCCACGACAATAGAATGGAAAGTTTATTTGGACTTGCAGTTCTCAATGGGTTAGGAATGATAGCAGGTGTAGGAGGCATAAAGGCTTATATTTTGAAACTCAAGCAGGAAGCAAGGATAGAAAACTGGGAGTGGCTTTAGTCTTTAAACTCTCAAATCCTGCCCCCAGTGACATATTTCCTCCAGCAAGGTCACACCTCCTAAACCCCTCCTACTGCGCTACCCACTGCGGTCCAAGTATTCAAACATCTTAGGCCATTCAAGGCTTTATGATGATTTGCCCAAATAGACCCAATGCCCTAGAGCATTTTAGGCAACACTTTCGTCCCTAGCAAGAATGAACTGGTGTACTAGTTAGCTTTTTATCCCTGTGACGAAGTAGCTAAGAAATTACTTAGAGGTGGGAAAGAGTTTAGTTCATGGTAACAAGGGTTTCAGTCCTTGGTTGGCAGGCTCCACTGCCTTTGAGCCCTGGGGTGAGGCTTCATGGTAAAGGATGTGGTGGAACACACCTCACTTCCTGGCAGCTGGAAGTAGGCAGAGAGGAAGGTTCTGAGATTGAGAATACTCCTCAAAGGCTTTCTCCCAGCGATCTACTTCCTACTTAAGAAGGCTTGACTTCCTAATAGTCTATTCAGTAGTGACTGGAGCAGGTAGCTGAGTGATCATATTCTCAGCATGGAGAGCAGATAGGACGTAGGGGGGTTTTTTACTCTGGATCCCTGCCCCTCAGTTACATACTTCCTACAGCAAGGATGCACCTCCTACACATCCCAAACGGTGCTACCAACTGGGGACCAATAGTAGAATTGAGACTACAGACCAACACTGGATTTCCTTAAACTTTTTTTCTGAATTTTCTGCTTATTTTTGGGGTCACCATTTTTCTTTTACTTTTATTGCCACCATTGAACACTGAGTATTAAAAGCAATCCAAAAATCGTATTTTCTTAGGTGTTTGGAAAAGGCCTTTTGCAGCGCTCTCTTTGCCTTTTAACACATTTTGTTTTTAATTGTAGTAGATGGAAATGAAATAAATGTATAACTTAAAATTATGGAAACTTTGTGTGATGAAATTGTTAGTATTCAGGCATCTGTTTTGGCTTGTTCTTGGGGGTTCTGACAGGATACACCCTCAGCTGCAGCTGCTAAGAGCACCACCTGTACACATTCACTACATTCCCTTTTAAAAGTGCCCTGTCCATCTTCCATCCTCCTCCTCCTCTCTCTCTCCCCTCCTCTCCTTCCCTGTCTCTGTCTCTCTCTCTCTTTCTCTGCCCCTCTTTCCTCTCTCCTGCTGCTCCTGTACCCTGGAGGCTGGTCTGCCCCCTCCTTTGCCCCCCTTATAATCCTTTTCCATTAATAAAAAAACCCTCTGCTGCTTGAACTCTGTTACATGGTGTCTTTCTCTCTGAAGCTGCTTTTCTTACAACACAAATAACTTAGGATGTTTTTTGTTTTTGCCAGAAGGTGGTAGTAAAGCTATAGTCAGACACTTGGGCTAAAAATTGTCTGTGTCATTTCTCAATGGAAAAACCAAACCAAAGCAAAAGCAAAACCAAGGACAAACAAGGGGATACTACCTGTTTATAAAACTCATAGTTTCATAAGTCCTGTATTAATAATTCAGCATTATTTTTTAAAGCTATAAAACAAGCATAATTCTTATCTCTTATACATGATAAAATGGATGCTTAGTGAAGTTCTTTTGACTCAAAGACATTTTTTATTGTATTTGTCGATTTTGTGTGTGTGTGTGTGAGTGAGAGAGAGGGGGGAAGAGAGAGAAAAGAGAGTGAGAGAGCAAGAGAAGTTGGCTCTCCTTCCACAGTGAGTGTTGACAAGGGCTCTTACCTGCTGAGCCATATCTCTGGTCTCTTGACTTTTTTTAAATAAGCAAAATGAGTTTATTAATTTTTTTTTTCATTTTGAGAGTTTATTTGGAGGTGCTAACAGTGGAGGAAAGCTACTTGTGTATCCTTGTCCTTTCTTTATTGGGGAAGGTCCAACCAAGAGAGCAGCTTTGGGAGGGACACACATGGAGTGATGAAGAGGATGGGGGCATGGAGGATGGGGACTCCAGCCTGGCCAGCCAGATTAGCCAAATCAACTATAGCAATCAACAGAGTGACGGATGGCACAGCCAGCTCCCTTTCACCTCCTATTTAATTACCTAGGAAACGCCCTCCCTACCAAGCTGTGAATTAAAGGTATACAAAAATGGCCCAAAACATTTTAAATCACAGATCTGAAGTCATTTTTAGTTTCTTCTTTAGAGCAGTAGCACTTTCATCTGAGCAGTAAATGATATACCACACTGAGTCATGCTAATCAATATACACTGTCAACCTGACTACATTTATAATCTGGGAAAGTATTCTCGTTTGTCTGGACAGTTGTCTTAAGAGGTAATCCCGTGACTGGCAGATGGGGATCCAGACCCCACCTGATGTCACTGCTAGGTCAGCTGACTCTTTGTAACACAGAGCCCCAGTCCTTACTGACACCACTTATGTACACCCACTTCCTGTCCATCGACTCCTTCCACAGGGTCACCTTATTGTCTCTGCATAAGGCAGCAAGGGTGCTAGCTGTGACAGATCAGATCATGTGTCACCACATACAGCAACCTTGGAGGTAAGATACTACCCAGGCCTTCACCTCAGGTCCAGGGGAGTACTCCACCATCCCAGGAGCAGCTGGCCATGGTGATGATGAGAAGACAAATATGGTGGGTTCAGGCCATACTGAACTTGGTAGTATGGGCCTCCAGCTTCTGCTCCTCCTACTGGTTGTTCTCATCTTACTACAGCACCAGATTCAAACTTCTTGATGTAGTTTTGGCTCATTAGCTAGTCCATGAGGACTTCAAGTATTGATGGCAGAAGTCCTGCTGACAGCATCAGGACCAGTAGTGTGAGTACTGCTGATCTGTGCTTTTCACTGGCTTTCTCTAGTGTAGGCCAACTGTGAGATGGTCCAGCCTGGGCTCTCATGGGTCAGACTCATCACAGTGTGGGAAGCCTAGCACACAGAGTTCACTGAAGAATCATGTTCCAAGTGCTCATGGATATCCCAGATGCCCTTTTCCTCTTTCTAGATAATGATTTTCTGGTCATAAGAGCATGCATGATTCCAGAGTATTGTTAGTCATGGAATGGACCCAGATAGTTTTACACACAGCTTTCTTATGACTGTTGTGATTGGTTTTGAGGATTTGCCTATAGTTGAGCACATTGAAAAATCTGAGCTCTATTGGATTCCATGGGCACCCTGCTACAAAGGACAGGGAGCAGGAAGGAATCCTGTCCTCATGAGAGCTGTCCACAGTGGTGGCCAGTGGTCTTTGATATGTCAGCTCCAAACTGTTTCCCAACTCTCCTTTGGGCATCGGAGTCACTGAGTCAAAGGCTCTTAATTAAGTTAAATTGTCCTTCATCAGTACTTTCTACTTAAGAGACAGAATTAAAAATGGAGTTGTCAACTAAAACATTCACAGAGTTCCCTAAGTTTTTATAATGGTGTGCCACTGGTGTCGAATCATTCAACTTACTTTCCCAGAGGGAAGGCACTACGGTTTAAGGACGAAAATGATCTCTACCGAGATTGCTATGATTGATATGAGAATTTTTGGGCTAAAGAGACGAGAGAAACCTAAGCAAATGCTCCCATTTTTCTCCCTTGTTTGCACTTTCAGCATTCTGTCTCTTCTGTCACCCACCTAGTGCAAGTCCCTTCTGTCCCTTCCTTTCTATTGGGCTCGTTATATACCAGGCTCTGCTTGAGATACTGAAATAACTGTGATCAAGACAAATAAGGACCCTATTTTATGTTCTAGAATATTAACTAAGGTATAGTGCTACCTAAGAACTCTCTAAGATGGTAGAAGTAAAGTGCAGTCCATAACCTCTGGGTGATAATGATGATTGTTTACTGTGCTGTCCCATACAGCATCCCTCACCAAGGGTTCAGTTCAGCTGACTGTTGTCTGGACTGGACTTGGAAGCTTTCTGCTAGCTTTAAAATTCTGTAATTCTGATTCCACAGGATAAAATTCCACAAATTCCTCTGGCAACAGAGCTTCGATGTCCAGTGTCCCACAGGTTTTAGAGTCAGGGCATTTCATGGAAATACTCAGAAAATAAGCCATAGTCTATGGCACAATTTCCAGTAGGTGCAGAGGGCACCTGGCACAAGGATCTATGCCTCAAGGAGGATAAAGTATTAAGGATGCCTCTCTGCACCTGTGAACTTATTATGTATGAATTCTCAGTAGAGCAGTGGGGGTTCTCTTGAAGGAAGGATACAATCTTTCATAATAAGACTCAGGAAACAGCACATGCTTGATAGCTGAGTTGCAGGGATGGCCAGAGGATTTGGATGGGAAGGTGTGACTCTTGGATTTACATTGCAGTATGAATGCACAGTGGCTACTACAGAATCTGTAACTTGCTCAGAACACTTTCACTAGACTAATGAGCAAAATCTAACAAAATCTATTTTATAATATGATATTGATTAGGTCATTTACTGAGCTGAAAATGAAAACCATAATGGTTATATACTTGAAAAACAGTTCTATTAAATTCCTGTTTTCTCACTATTGTGAAGTCGAGCCAACACAAATTGGCAACTCTAGAAAACAAACTGCTGACTAAATCAGTTCACTGAATGATGCTATCAGCCATATCCCCACTGTCTTAGTTAGGGTTTCTATTGCTGTGAAGAGATGCCATGACCATGATAACGCTATTTTTAAAGGAAAACATTAAACTGGGGTTAATTGCAGTTTTAGAGGTTTAGTCCATTATCATCATGGTGGGACATGGCAGTGTTCAGGCAGACATGGTGCTAGAGAAGGAGCTGAGGAGAGTTCTACATTTTGATTGACAGGCAATAGGAAGTTAACCTCGTCACTGGGTGTAGCTTGAACATAGGAGACCTCAAAGTCCATCACCACAATTATACTTCCTCCACAAAAAGACATACCTACTCCAATAAAGCTACACCTCCTATGGGGGGGCATTTTATTTCAAACTACTACATTCCACTCCCTGGCCCTCATAAGCATGTAGCAATATTATAGTGCAAAAATACATTAAATCCAACTTCAAAAGTCCCCACAGTCTAAAGTTCAAAGTCTCTTCTGAGATTCTTACAGTCTCTTAACTATAATCCCCTGTAATCAAAATCAAAACGCAGATCACATACTTCCAACATATACTGGCAAAAGATATACATTACCTTTCCAAAATGTGGGGAAGGGAGCACAGGGAGGAAATACTGGACCAAAGCAAGACCGAAAACCAGGTGAGCATCTCCAACTCTGCATCTCCAGGTCTGTTGTCAAAATGCTCTTCAGGTCTCAACTCCTTTCAGCTTTGTTGATGGCAAAATACTTGATTCTCTTGCGCTAGTTCCATTCCCTGTTAACCTCCTCAGCAGGTATCCCCTGTCTCTGGTATCTCCAACATCTTGGGGTCTCTAAGGCAATCCAGGCTCCACCTTCACAGCATACAATTGGCTCTCTAGGCCTCCATTCAGGGACCTGTTCTGATCCCAAGGAAAACAACAGTGGGCCAGCATTTGCATTTGGTTAACAAGATATTTCAATTTTATAATTTCAATTGGTTTCAGGCAGAATTATAAAGTAGGATGTCATGCTGTTGTTTTCAATTTACGATTTTAATTTAACCATTAAATAAAAATGTATTGAAAATCCCATTTTGTAGTTTAGTCACTTAATTGCTCAGTTGACACATGTATTATTAGTCAGAGTTTTCAAGAGGAACAGAACTGATAGAATGTATGATATGTATGCCTCTGTGTGTGTGTGTGTGTGTGTGTGTGTGTGTGTGTCTGGTCAGGTTCATATTAGGTGTCTTCCTCTATTGCTTTCCACCTTGTGTTTTGAAAAACAGTCTTACTCAACCTGGCTCTCACTGATTGGCTAGAATGGCTGTCCAGTGAGTGTGAGTCTTAGGGGTCCTGTGTCTTTGTCCCTGTCCTGGGCTAGGGTTACAGATGTATGTGATCATGCCTAGCTCTCTTGTGAGCGTTGAGGATCCAAACTCAGATCCTTGTGCTTCTGTGGCACTGTGTTGAGCCATCACCCCAGAGCCCCGTTTGTAAAGTATTTTAAAGGCACTAATATTACATATAAATTATAAGTCTGCTCCTCCAATCTAACCACAGTGGAGTGCTGGGGCAGCTCATGAGTCCCCAAAATTCAAAATTTGTGGACCAGACTGCTTTACTTAAAGCAGTCTAGGTGAATTTTGCTTCCACGGAAAAACAGGCAATTGGAGGAATGTTAGCTGCAGGAGGCCAGAGTCTGGGTTTGAGTTTCCAGAAGTGGTCAGACTAAGTAAAGACATTGTGGCAAGGGAAAAACAAAACCCCAAACATCAACAACAACAGAAAAGTCAAAACTTATTTTAAGATTCAAAGTCAGCTTCCCAGCATTTCAGAGTGGTAGGTAACAATGGCAGACAGGTCTCCAACATGCAGGCGCCTCAGTTGGAGACAGTAATTCCCGTCAGTGGTCCCCAGAAAAGTAAAATCATCTTTGTGTTCCAGAGTACACAGGCTAGGTGCTCCCCAAGTTTTCATTGGAAAACCTCAGAATCACAGCACAGGAAAATACCGAGGAATAAGACCTTTGCTGAAAGGAAAGTAATTGCAGAAACATGACTCATCTTAATGAATAAACATCCGTCCTGCTGTCTGTCATACAGAATTCTGGGAATCACCCACCTAAAGTTTTCCATCTTGCAGCACTGGGACTTGAACCCAGGGCTTTGAGCATGCTAGGCATGCACTCCTCCAGAGTGTCACCTCCAGCCCTTCATTGCTGCTAAATGATGAATTTACTACATATCCAATTTAATCCACTGGCCTGACTTAGGGGGAGTTAGTGACAACTTTCAAATGACCATAGACCAAAGTAGAGACAGTATCCACTATAGAGCTAGGGTGAAGCTCAGTTCAGAAGAGACTTTCTGGCATGCACTAGGCTCTAAGCTCTACATATACAGGGCATGGTGGTGCATGATGCATGGAATTCCAGCACTGAGGAGGTAGAGGCAGGAGAATCAGATGTTCAAGGCCATTAACAGCTACGGAGGATTCGAGGCCACCCTCGACTACATGAGGTCTTGTATCAAAGTAAAACAAACAGAAAATAAGGTAATTAAATAATTTAGCCCTGTGAAATTGCTATATTTCAAGTTTCTTAGCTAATTTTTCAGTTATTAAAACTTTATTATAAAGAAATTACAAACCAAAACATAAACAAAAATTAGTCAGGTCCAAAGTCTATATATTTCAGTAAATTTTTATGCCATTTGCATCATTATATCACATTTACTTACTTGTTAGTTCAAATACTTTAAGAAAAATGGTGCATCTGCATTTTGAATTCCTGAATTATGTCTTAGTTATGACTCAAATGTTCTGCTTATTGTTTTAAAATTGTTGTTTTTTACAATTTTTTTTGACACAATGCCAGGAATGTTGGGGGAAAAAAGCAGATTGAGAAACTTGAGTCAAACTGAGGCCAGCATCAGCAAATTTCATCTGAATGCAAAAGGAGCTTGCAGCGTTACCAGCTATTGCAACAGTCTGGATCTCTGCTTTGTTCAACTGTGCTGCAACAGCCAACATTTATTGAGTGATCAATGTGTGGCCTCAGCTAAGAGCTCCCATACTGGCATATAGGCGTAAATTCCACATTCTCATTCTTAACCATTACAAGGCTGAGTATCACAAATAGAGCAATTAGTGTTTTCTTCTGACCTGCTGTTGAAGCTGACAAATGATGACCACAGGACTAGTGGGTTCCAGGCAACATATTAGGCATTTGAGACTCATTTCAGGCTACAAACTGAAATAGCTAGTTGAGCAATGTAGTAAAGTACCACCAGTATCTTTGCAGATACAGGAACTAAATTCTTTCTCAGAATGCTGATATTTCCAGGAAAAGGAAATACCATTAAACTGCCAAGATACCATCACCTTTTGACCATAGGGTCTTCTCTTTGGAGATTTGCTGCATACACTGTCCTACAGAATTTGTGGAGGTGAGAAAATGTCCAAAAGAAAGCTTTATTTTATGTTTGTTTACAGGTAATGACAGAAGAGGCCAGGAAGACAAACACACTCCTCAATGTTTCTACCGACAATGAAATAGTTTTCCTTATTCCCACAGATAAGTGTGTTTCTCACCTCTCATCAAGGACACTTCTCCTTGCAGCAGATGGAGACCATCACAGAAAGCCATAGTTAATCAAGACGCAGAGTTGTGGAGCCAGTACCAAAGGATATGTCTTTGAAACACTCCTACCTCTCAGCTCCTGAAGGACTATTGGACATTGCATGTTAGGAAATTAACATCTGTTCTCTCTCATACTCCACAGGCATTCTAACTTCTGCCAGTTCCCTTTGCTAGTAATTTATTTCATCTTTTAGACCACCCATGGAAGCCCCTCTCTCTCTCACTTAATATCCTTCCAGTCATTAAGACTTAGCTAGTCCTGAGTCATCTGAAAGGTGACCATGTCTGATGTAATTGGTAGATGTCAGTAAGAGTCAAGGTGTCCATTTGGTGAGAGCTCTGGCTGAGAGGCTTCGTGTTCCCTTTTGTGGATTAAGTCCCTTTAGAAGGTTTAAAGCCTGTGCCTAGCATGCACTTAAGGCAGACTTGCAGCCGTTTTTCCATTTCAGGTGTGATGTCATTGCTGGGGTCTGTGATGACTGGCCCTCAGTAGCCTTTCACTGTAGCACATTGCCTCACACACCAAGAAGCCACAGTTGCCCTTCAAGCCTGATTCAATGGCGTATAATGGTATCTACTCTGGCCTGTTGCCCTTTGGACTCAGAACTTAAGTTGTGGCCAAAATCTTAGCTCCAAAGATGGAGACAGGATCAGGTACCACATGGTCCTGAGTGTAGGAGCCAGTCTGAATGTGTCCTGTCACTTGATAGCAGACAGACACTCCTCATGAGCTACTCAGGACTCCAGGCGCCAGGAAGTAAGTTGAGGTCAGGGAGTTTGTTTTATCTACTGATTTGGAAAAATATTTAGCCTCCCTGGAACAGGGATGTACATTCCGTGAGTCTGAAGCCATGAAATTTGGCAAGTCCCGTATCAGATGCCTAATACTGTTATACAACACAGTCTAATTTAGATGGTAAGGCTGCCAGAGGGACCTAAGTCTCCCTGTAGGGCCAAAAGTCCCCTCTGATAATTCTTTGGGCTCAACAATCAATTACAATTAATCATAATCATGAGAAGGGCACCCACTGTCCAGAATTGGCCTACCAGTCAATACACAGCTTTGCATAATTAGACATTAGTATTTAGCCCAGAGGGCCATGGGGATGACTTGTGCAATAATTTTGGCCCTTGTACAAATCACAACAAAGGTATCTATCTGAGACTCTGAATGGCAGCGAATGCCTCCTGAGCTATGCCTCTTTCCTCTGACCCTGCCTATTAGAAAATAAAAGCAAGCTTCCTTGTAATTCTTTATATGTCTTAGATAACTTATTTCAAACTGCTACAAAAATCACTTTAATTCTGTCACTCAGTTTTGCAGGGTGTATGCATATCTTCAAGGTCAAGCTCTTGATGTTGTGACAATAGCGTCATTTGGGAACAATGTAAAGTGGAAAGGCAAACTGAAAATAAGTGTGCCCAGCACATCCTCTTCAAGTGCTTATGAGGACAGTAGCTGTTGAATGAGCATCTTAGAGTCAAACAGATCTGGATTCAACTTGTGGCCCAGAAGATTCTTCAGTTTTCTTCTCTGGATGTTCCATCCATTACATAAAGTATACTTTCTGGAAAGCTACTTGTGTAGAGGAGGTCACAAGAAGAAAGGCAGCTGCAGTTAAATACGTTCTGAGTTGTCCATTGAATAAAATTTCACTGGCTTTTGAATTGCAGGGTTCCTCAGAACCTTTGTATGTTAAGATTTAATGTGACTCTCAAAGCAGGATTGATATATAAATTAAAGTGCAGCAAATAGCTAAATGTTGCCCAAACTTGCCCAACTATGGAAACTTTTTTTTTTCTTTCATTAAAGTATTTCATGGGCTTTAGGAATTCAGGGAAACAACCATGTCTCTCAGGACTCTTCAGGTCACAAGTGACAGAGGCCAACGAGTAGCTCAGGCAAAGCACGGAAGCTATTTGCCCTGGGAACTGACTCAAAAGCAGGACAAGGGTAGGGCTAGTCTTGTGGGCAACTAGAAGAGCTTTTATTTCTCTTTTTATTTGTTACGTTAAAGTGTGTTGAGGGGCTGCATGCATGCCATGGCATTCCTGTGGAGATCAGAGAACAACTTGCAGGAGGTCAGTTCTCTCCTTCCAACAGGTGAGCCCTAGGGATTGAACTCAGATCTTCAGGCTTGGTGGCAAGCACCTCCACCTGCTGGGCCCTCTTGTTTGCCTAATTGTTTGTTAGTTTCTGTGAGATGATCATGTGCCAGGCATTGTTCATGATGTTATATATGCACAGATTCATTTCATCCTAACATCTCCATAAGCTAAATACTCCTCTAACTCTCTCTTTACAAACAGGAATCTCCCCATGGTTACCTGGGCAGTCAGACGTCAGCCCACCCTTGTAAACACTATGCTTCTCATGGGACTTAAGTGCTGTCAGAGTTCATTGTCCTGCTATGACTCTTCAGACTTTGATCTACTTTATTCTCATCATCAAGTTTTTCTCATGAGATTAGTGACCTGGCTGTCTTCATCTTGCTTTCTCATCTCCTTCAGGAAAGGGCACCTCTTCCAATTCCTATGGAAAACTTTCAGGCAAGGCGATACTCTATGATTAGCCCCTGACTTGGGTCATGTGTCTGATTTTTGGGCCAATTGCTAGGTTGGGGTTGAGGTGAGCATATCCATCAGCTCTGCACATTGTGGCTGGAGCAGAGGAGCTCTAGGACTAGCCACATTCACTACATCAGCATGTCTGTGGAGAACAGTTATATAAAACAAGGAAGGTTTGTGTTCAAGATATGAGGTCTAGGGCATTGCTACTCTAAATTTACCCCTCCCCCCGGGGTCTTTTTGTTTGTTGGTTGGTTTTTGCCTTTTTGAGACAGGATCTTGATTGATCCTGAAAATCCTTGGTCATTTGTTTCTGCTACCAGAGAATGCTGTGATTACAGTCCATGCATCTGGCTGGTTTTGTTTTTATTTTTTTCTGGGGGGGGGGGTGAGGGATCTTTTACAATCAAATGATATATATTTGCAGAGCCATGAACATGGTTCTTGGCGTAGCAACAGACAGGTAATTCACTGCATGTACTGTTTTATCCAGGTTGCAGAGGATGAAGACCTTGCTTTTGATGTGGGGAAGCTAACCCCAGCAGATATAAGAACTATGAATGCTGCAGGTCTGAGAGGTAAAAGGAGACCTTGATTGTTACATGGAAGCCCAGGTCTGAGGAATCAGCATAAGCTGGAATACACAAAAAGCAAGATCAGAGAAACGGGTTGCAAGATTCACGTTTGTCATAATTCAGAGCCATAATCATGGAGCAGGCCAGGAGCCAAAATTCAGAGGCCCGATCTACATGAGAGAGCACAGGGACACACAGGCAGAGGTCCAATTTAAATCACAGTCCGGAGGGACTCTGGGGCTGGAGTGAAGCTTTCCAGGTGGCTAGAAAGAAGTCAGGGGCAGTTCGCAGATTGTAGAACAGAGAGACAAAAGACTCCTCATAGATGTACCAAACTGAGGTGTTGGGGAGCTACCTCTGTTTCTTAAACAGGGAAGATGTCTGCTCCAACCACACACATTGACTTAGTCCCCCCAACTGCACTTATATTTGCAAGGTCACTATTCACTGCCCACAAAAGGGAAGCGAATTCTCAAATCGCATAATAGAGCCACTCGGTAATCATTATAAAATCTCCTCAGGGCTGTCTTCCTCAGCTTGTTCCCCTCCTCAGTCCTTTTGAGCTAATCTGTTCCTCCTCAGTGAGCAGTGAGCCCTTTCTTTCCTCTTTATATATGAGGTGAGTCTGCACTCACCCTGACTGCTGTTCGCAGGTCGCCACAAACTTAGAGGCTTACACAACATGAATGTATTACCTCATGTTTGTAAAAGACAGATGCTCCAAGTCCATCTCAATGGGCTGACTGACATCAAGCAATTCAGAAGGCTGTCTTCCTTCTGAGTGTCTCTTCCTCATTCTTTCTAGATGCATCCACACTCCTTGGTTTGTAGAGCCTTCCTCCATCTTCAATGAGCAGGACAGTATTTTCTAATCTTCCACTCTGATCTGGTATCTACTGTGCTGATTAATATTGATTGTCAACATGACAGAATTTACAATCACCAGCCTCTAGATATAAAAAAGGACTAACTTTATTAGGTTGGGATGGGAAGATTCACCCTAACTAGCTGACACCATTCCCTGCACTGGGGTCCTGGACTGAATAATGAGTAATCTAGCAGAGCAGCAGATGACTTGAGGCTAGTTGTCACAAGCTCCTGTTGCTATGACTTCCCTCTCATAAGAGGCTGTAGCTTGACTGTGAGCCAGAACAATCCTTTCTTCTTTAGACTGCTTTGGTAAAGGTATTTTATGACAGCAACAGGATGCTAACTAAGACACCTTCTTACAAGGATCCTTGTAACTACATCGTGTTTACCACTCTAGTTGGCAACATGAACCTGTGAGAGTAGAGCCTAAGAATGAGATGGGCTAAATAAAGTCTCTTGCAACAGCAGACTTTATTCAGAGCATCAGACAATTTATATTAAGAAAGGCCTTGAGCAAAATTCATATGAGTTTAGGCTGCACACAGTCACGAGGACAACCCATGTTTGGAAATATTTCTGAATTACAAAAGTAAGATGACAGGTAATCGGAAGTAAACCATTCCTATCTACTACCCTGGGAGGGGTACGAAAGCAAATCCAGGAGCAACTCATGTGATGGAGAAACAGGCTATAAGACTTGTCTCATAAGTTCTCAGAAACTTTTTCATACTGCTTCACTCATGGACTGTGTCCCGACAACATTGGACTTCCCATCCCTGATAATCAAGAATAATAACTTCGTCTCAAGGTCTTTAGTTACCCACAAAGTGACTCTGTCATGGGAAATATTCATGGGCTTTAGAGATTTGGGTATGGCAGTATATTATTCAGCCTGCAGTAGTTGTCATGTTCAACTTCAAACTCCAAATAACTTTGTCTGTTTGATGTGTATCACATTACTCGCTGTCTCTGTTGGTCTGTCCTAGATTTTCTAAGCATTTGTCTAGATACCCCTAGGACAGGGGCTGTATTTCCTGGGTCTGGTATCTCTCTTATGTGGAAGAGGATGGAGCTAGAAGGCATTTGCTGTTGCCAAAGGTTTTGGTGTTACTCAATATTCTGTCATTATGGCAAAAAGCCTGAGGCAAAACAACTTAGAGGAGGGAAGGTTTGAACTTGGTTTCAGAGTCAGATGAACTAATTATGGGGACATTGTTCATGGGGGACATTGGCTTCAGCACAGAGGAGCCCTGATGAGGCAGAGCATCATGGATAGCAGTGAGAGTGTGGTAGGATGAGCTGACTCATCTCATGACAGCTGGAAAGGAGGGAGGGAGAGCAGTGGGGCAGGGGACAAGATATGGCTCCAAAGAACCCATGTCTTCAACTAGTGAGTGAAAATAAACCTTTTGTTTTTGTGACTCGAACATGAATTTATTACAGTAACACGAAACTAACATACTATAATATAATGTTAACATTTTAAAAAGCTCATTATGGAATGGGTCCCACATACTGAGCCAACTAATGACTCATTATTTTCAACATTGTACCCACTGACTTAACTAATTTACCATAAAACTATGTTTCTCAATTAGTATGCAATTAATAAATTAGTAACTTGCCTACTTGTTTTCCTAAATGGTCAGTGGCTGTTTGTCTTTTATGTAAATTTCCTCTTGAAAAGAGAATATGAATTTTATACCAATACTAATCCTTACTAAAAATATCTTTTGAGTAATTATCTCTGATAATTCCAACACAAACTTGCTTTATTAGGATAAAGTCAAACATTTCAGAATATTTCCCCAGGGGCTTGTGCAACAGGCATCAATTTTCTAAGTTCAGCAAGACAGAATAAAATGTGTTAGTTAGAATCTTTTGATGCATACAGAATTCTGCTTCACTATGATAATGCTGAATAATAAATATCCAAATAATGTAAGAATGTAATGTCACCAGCTCTACATTTATGCCCTATTTGAAACATTACTGGCAAGTTTAAAGATAATTGCTATGTAGAAATTTAATGCAACCTTCCTTTCCACCCCAGCCCAGCATCACTTCATGTGCTTACCCTTCAATATCATGATGTATTATTTTTCTACTTTCCTAAGACCACAAGCATGAGGTGCCTGACACCCTGCAGGGTAGGAAATTTTGTAATTGAAAATTAGCACTTAGGAGAGCTTAGGACATTGAAAAGTCTTGCACAATTTTTATGCCAACTCTGTTAGAGCAATCCAAATAATAGATTTGAGTTGTCGTTGGGTCACATAGCTCCTTTATGAAAATTTGGAAGTTATCTTTCTTTGGGTTGGCATAGTCCACACTAGGTGTGCCCCTCCTCCAGACATGGTCTTACTATGTAGATTTGGCTGGAACTCATCAAATGGACCAGGCTGGCCTCAAAGTCACAGAGATTCACCTGTCTTGGCCTCCTAAGTACTAGTATTAAAGGCATGGGCCATTATGCTTGGTTGGATCTGTATCTCAATGTAGGACACAACCTACTTAAGCACATGTGGCTTTGGAATGGTTCTAACAGCATTAAAATTTAAATTCATATGTAACAATTGTATCTATGTATGAGCACATGTTGAAATTTTGGAACATAAATATGGTGTGCAAGATAGCAAAAAAAGGGGTAGTCAGGGGATCTTTCTCAATCACACTTATTGTTTTGGGAACACTCAAAATCATTTAAATCATGATTAGCTACACTTCTTCTATATTATATATCTTTATACTATGGTAGTATAAAGCATTCAAAATGATTTCTCCTGTCTTAAGTGTGTTTTTACATTCGATAATCTCTTTTATCTCTCCAGACTCTGGTCACTCTTCTACTCTCAACTTCTATGACAACAACTTTTTTTTTAATTTAATTTTATATAACAAAGTCCAATTAAATGAAAACAAACATTTATACACAATATTTGGGAATTTGGGCGTCGTTCTTTCCAAACTACTTCCTGCTGGTAAGGGGCGCTGTCTTGGGGGATTTGAAGAAGATTCAGATATCCTAGCTGTAGTCTGTAGGGCTGTTTTGTCCAGCTGTTTGGAATGTAGGATCAGCTTGTACTCTGACAACAACTTTTTTTAACCTCCACAAATGAATGAAAACATGTGATATTTGTCTTTCTGTGCATGGCTGATTTCACTTAACATAACGTTCCCCTCAAGGCCTGTCCATGTCTCTGCAAATGAAAGAACTTCATTTTATTTCACGGCTGGATAATATTTCATTGTGCGCATATACCACATTTTCTGTTGATGAATGGCTCTAAATACGATGCCCACAGCACAGCCTGGGGAAGCAAGCATCTATTCAGGGAGGCAAGTCATAGAATGCTCCAAGGCACCAGAATACAGTGGTGTACATAAGCTGGTTCTGCAGATACCCATAAGAGTTGCATGTACTCTCTCTAGATACATGTCAAGCCATTTAAAAATAATGCATTAATTGGAAGACATCCTGTATCACTAGCCTCTTAAGGCATCTTTGTTTTACCACTCAACCCTGGCTGTCAGATCCTTTTGTGTGCATCATAGTTCCTTCCCTTTGTACTGTCCCAAAGAGATAGGCTTCTTCCTGCTTTCTTTACGTTTCTGGGCTTCATTGTAAAAATATTCCATGATTTCCCTTCATTTTCTGTTTTAAATGCTCTCCCATCTTGTTCTCCATATTCTAAATCTGCCTACTAAGAATGACTTGGGTTTGCAGGAACCAAAATTCTCAGACTTTCCAAAGAGATAAGTAACAGAAAATTTGCTGCTAGAATTTCTCAGGGAGTTGTGACTGCATAGAAACGCCTGCTCTCTCCTCAGCTAAAGGGTTGTTTGCTTTTTCTTGGTGGTATTGTTGAATTTTTAGACTTTGCACCATCACTGGTTTACAACAGACAGCGAAAGAATGCTGAGAGCCCTGTAACAAGTGATCTGGGTGGGTGCCATTCCCTGTGATGGGATGCTTGATGAGCTGAAGCCGGAGAGGGTATGATTTTCAGGCTTGAGACCTTTTGTTTATAAAGTAGACAGTTCATTTGTACCAGGAAACCAGTCACCATAGGCCCTTGGTAATGAAATATGGAGCAAAGGCTCCCTCTGGAGTGGAGCCTTTTCTCTAGTTGTATACACTGGAGCCTTTTCTCTAGTTGTATACACTGGGGCCATTTCTGAGGGCAGAAAAGCACCTTGATGTCTTTCCTTCAGAGGAAGTTTTTATGCCACTAACCCCCAGGCATGTTCTGGACACTGCAGCCATGGGAGTCCTTGTTCCTAGACAGGAAGCAGAGACCTACCCCCCACCCCCCAAGAGTTGCAAACACAAACTATGAAGGATGCAGTTTTCTTCTTTCTTTGTGCTGGAGGAGAGACAGTGCCTAGGAACACTGCTCAGAGCACAGGTTCTTGGATGGGGTCATGGTTCCTCCTAAGTTGCTAAGGATTGAATAACCTGTTTGGCAAACACATAATAGAGAAGTTGAAGATCAGCGTGACAAGGGTGACACTATCTCACAGCTAGTAAGTGACCAAGCTTCTGTTCAGCCCTCAACCTGGTTGGCTTCAAAGTGCTTTCATTTCATCCCATCACCTGGTACACATAAGCTTCCTTGTATTCAGATAGTCAAGTCTATGACCTTCTGGGCACTCTGAAGAACTCTCCACCCATAAATTAGTACCAACAGACTCAAACAAGAGATTTGCTTATGTTTCTGAAATTTTCTTATCTTTTTCATATGAGGTACTACAAAAGATGACATTTTAAATGAGAGATAATGAATAAATCTGTATTTTTTGTTATAATCCAGTTAGTAACTCATTTTAAATTGTGCAAACAGATTTGCCCAAATCCATATTCCTTCCTTTGACTAACTTCATGGGGGCTTTTCACACAGAGATATAAAATGTTGACAGAACATTTTACTCTAAATGTGTTACTATTAAAGAAAAATTCTTTGAATTTCTGACCACAGAAGTTTCAGACAAAACTAAACATTACAGGAAGGTTTCTGTGAAGCCAGCCTATATAAGCTAAGTACATTAACTGGTGGTTTTGCTAACTCATTTGTCTTAGTCAGTGTTCTATTGCTGTGAAGAAACACCATGACCATAGCAATTCTTATAAAAGAAAGCGTTTACTTGGGGGTTGCTTACAGTTTCAGAGCTTAGCCCATTATCAGTATGGCAGGGAGCATAGCAGCCTGTAGGCAGATGTGTTAGCCACAGGCAGCAGGAAGAGAAAGACTCTGGTTTTGGAATGGTCTTCTTAATCCTCAAAGCCCACCCCAATAACACACTTACTCCAAGACCAAACCTCTGATTCCTTTCAAACAGCACCATTTCCGGTGACCAAACATTCAAATCTATGAGCCCATGGGGGCCATTCTTATACCTACCACTACATCATCCAATCAGAATCAGTTATATATTGGAATGAATATATTTAAGGTTGCTTCCTTTTCAAGAATGATATGAGAGCTATTCTCCTCTGAAACATTCCTAGTGCTGTTTGTTCATTTTTCCAATGTGCTTATAAAAAAGACTTACTTATAATTCTACCAGTGATGATTGAACTTATTCTCATTTGAGGCTGGAAGAAAAGAGGCTTTAGAGAAAGGGTAGAGAAGAAAGAGGAATACTTGAGGCTAAAGGTATTGCAGGGAAATAGGGTCAAGGAGCTGAGGGAGTGGGAAATCAACAAAAAGGAAATGTGTATAGAAATTCCCTGTGGAAATCTGTAACCTTTAATTCCGGTGTTTCTTTCTTTCTTTTTTTATGGGCCTGTTTATTTTCTAAAGAGAGAAAGAAATCATAGAGTTGGATGGATTGGGTAGGTGGGGAGGATTTGCAGAAGATGAGGAGTGAGGGAGACCAATATCGGAACATACTGTATGAAAAAATAGTATATATATACATACATATATATATACACATACATATATATATATTCACAAAAAGTGTTTTCTAAAAGTAGTTATCATTGTTATATTATGAATGGGTACCCTGCTAGTAAACCCCAAAAAACCCCAAAACAGTGGATATTCTTCTAGAAATAAACAAAAATTTAAACGTTCTTGTAGAATCCCTACTTTTATGTCACACAAAAAGTATTTATTTTTTTTAAGGAAACTTAAGGAATCATAAGTTTTCTGTCCCTGTTTACTATATGTTACAGTTCTTCATCTAACCCAGCCTCATAGTTTAAATTAATATTTGAATTAATTTATGAAGTCAATGCATGAAATGTCTGGTTTTGTTGAGTTCATCTTTTTAGATAAAGCAAAACTTCTCCTAAGCCTTCAGAACAATTTTAATTAGGAAAGAACAGTTCCCCCCAAATGTGCATTTACTCAGAAGAACCATTGGAAAATTGATCATTATTAACATGTTTACCCTTATACGTTACATATTTTACAACTGAAGGGGTTACCTGGATCCCAGGATGTACCATGAAGCCAATTTATGTGGTTTTTCATACCACTTGACAATGAAGTTAAGTCATTTTACATGCAAATGTTCTAGTGTAAATAAAACACAAATGGATGTACTTATAGAATGAAGAGGTTTTAAGCTTTTAATAGTCTGTCAAGACTAGCAGGTATGTTTCCTCTGTAGATGGCAACATGCAGAACACCAGAGTATAGGAACTATTAAAATGGATGTAGAACTTTTATACCAACTACAAGTAAGTCTAGGAATGTATGGCTTTAAATAGTTCTAGTACCCTTCAAAGATCTCTCCTTAAGAGGGCCCACACTGATAATCCTCCTTGTGAACATTTCTGTTTTGCACCCCTGTTTCCAAGTTGATCTCAGAAATGGAATATCAGTGTGTTGTAAACCATCTGAGTGACCATTTCCTAATTGACTCTTGCTGATAATTTTTAAGACCCTCATTTGCTTTTGTGTTTCCAGTTGGACATCAAATAATACTACTCTAATTATCATGGGCTAATAAGAAAAGAGTAGAGAGGTTGGTGAGGAGAAAAAAAATTTTTTTAAGCTAAATAATGGCCTGGTCCTGAACTAGCATGGCTCCAAGTGGACTGATGGGGTGAGCTGTGGGGAGAATAAAGTCACCGCTGTACACAGTGGCATGGTGAAGCCATCTCTACAATACCTGTGGCCTTTGTTCTACATCAATGACAGTCCCCCAGTTTCCATACCACCTGTCACACTGAACTTATGCAAGCAATTTGAGTGACACCGTTTTTGTCACTTTGTTTGAATCACATCTTAAAATTTATCGTGGCTTGAAACTTTATGTGTTATAAATCTAAGACTATTTCCCTCTTGGTTGTACCTTTATACACACCAAAATACCAGAGTAGTAAAAAAAATTAGTTTAAGACAATATTAGATGTCTGGGAGAGCTTTTCCTTTAAATTTATTTATTTTTCCATTAAAAAGGAACATTTGTGAAACAGGGCTCTACATATTTTGGACCTTTTCTTTAGGACTGTCTCTACAGTGCATTCCTGTGAATGTTTTTGGTAATATAAATCTGGCTCCTCAGATCATGTACACATTCAAGCTACTACAATAGAGATCTGGGGTTTGCATGTCCAGCACCCATAAAACCTCTTGGTTTTTATCCGCCTGGTTTTCTTTCTGGAAAGCAGTCTTGGTGACCTGTCAATCATAAAAACCTCCACCCCCACCCCAGGCCCTGTCCAAGGGTAAGGGTTGGACAGGCATCCAAATCGTCAGTCAGACTCTCATTGGAATGTGAGGCTTGAAGGAGAGTGACATAAGAACTGAAAATAGTTGACGCTGATTCATTCCAGTGGTGCAGGCTCAGAGCCCTGTTGGTCGGCTAGTGCTATCGTGTTCTTTGGTTTTGCCTGGATTCTGTCCTTTACAAGGTGTGCTGACCAACTGTTGCTTTACTTCTCTGAGCCACTTCTCATCTTTTAGCAAATGTTTTATTTCCTACTATTTTAGCCAGAGTTGATTGATTTTACACACCACTGTTGGTTGAGTCATGAAGAGAAGACATCTTGCAGAAAGGGTTAGTGATGATACTGGAGAATTTTTAGTCAATAAAATAATATGGAAACAAGGTCATAAGAACCTAAGAAAATATGTAGCTCTTGGAGGGATTTCTCACCTCATCATTCTCCATAACACCATTGAAAGTAGCTTCACAGCCCACAGCTTAAGAATCAGGCAGACTTGGTTCTGATATTGACTGAATATAACTTTGAACATGGTACATCAACTCTTGAAGCTTCAGTTGCTGGTGGTTTCCTCATTATATTGGGGATAATAGAGTTAAGGTGGCCATTTGTTATCAGGGTCCATGTTTTTGGGTTCAGGCAACCTCAAATTAAAGATATTTGGAAAAAGAGTGACACTCATAGACTTCTTCTTGTCACCATTCTTTAAATGATAACAATTATTCACATGATAATTATTAAAATATTATTTAAAATGTTCAGGAAGGCATGTATACTTGTATTAGTCTATTTTCTGTTAGTATAATAAATACTCAAGGTAACCGACTTACAAAGAGAAAATATTTATTTTGACACACAGTTATAGAACTTCCATTCATCCCCAAGACAGCGCCCCTTACCAGCAGGAAGTAGTTTGGAAAGAACGACGCCCAAATTCCCAAATATTGTGTATAAATGTTTGTTTTCATTTAATTGGACTTTGTTATATAAAATTAAATAAAAAATACTCTATATGCATAAAAAAAAAAAGAACTTCCATTCATGATCAATCACCCCTTTGGCTTGGGATCTGTGAAGAGAAGCACATTAGTGCTGGAGTGTATGGTGTGTCATAACTGATAACCCCCTAAATGGGGGCCAATAAAGAGACAAAGACTTGTGTCTCACTATCCCCTTCACAGATATGGTCCCAGTGACATGGAGACTTCTCAGCAGGATCTACCGCTCACTAGGCACATGGTGGCATCAGAATTATTCAGATCATTTTTGTATGTGATGGGGAAGTGAAGTAAAGTGAAGGGTGGAAAATGGAGATCACGTGGTTGTAGGACTTAGTCACTAGAGCAATAGGAATGTTTCCTAAAGCATGTGCATAGTGTTGGGTTTCACGCAGATATTTTCTTTCAAGTGTGTCATGTATTTCGACCATACTTATTGTGACCCTAAATAACACAAGAGAAATGTGAACAATGCACACAAAGACCTCCCTTAAGCAGAAGGTTTCCTGATATCTTTGGAGATATCCTTCATCTTTGTCATTGTGTGGTTGGTGCAGCTAAGGAGTCAAAAGGGGAGAGTTATATTACCAAGTGATCACTCAAATCTGCTCTCTTTCTTACCCTAGGGTCAAGACACCAGGGGATCTTGAATAGGATATCTGTGCAGACATGGACAAGGCTGAGAATGTTGGGGCTGCACAAGCTCAATAACTTTCTTGTGAAAAGAGGAACAAATTCCTCCCCTAGAAGACCTTTGATTAAGGATGCTCGGCACTTGTCTCATTGCTTATTGGTACCATTCACCTCCTCTATGTCATAGCAAGCTCCCTGAAGATGGTGCCATTACTTCCCTCTGTGCCCATGAAAGAGTGCAGAAGGCTCAGGTATCAGCTGGGTACCAGCTATAATGCCCAAGTTGGGAGGAGAATGCTTACATACAGTTTACAAGAAGTCCCTGATCAGTGTGGGCAAGAGTCAAGGAAGGACAATAACCTTGTTAAGGGACAAATGGAGATGGAAATATGACTTTGCCAAGTGGAATGTCCTAAGGGAGCAGTCCTAATAAGCCTTCTTCCCCATTTTTTTAGCAGACAGTAGAGGAGGAGGACAGAATTCTATCTGTCATCTATCTTTATATTAATGTAAGGGTTCCAAAGTTAGTTTCATTTCCATTATTTTGGTGATCTATCTGCTGACCCATCTCATTAGCACCTCATTGATATCTCATATAGAACCACAACACTGCACCACTGATACAAATTTCCTCTTATGGCTTTGGAAAGACTTGACAAATCCAGTGATAGTTTTACTGTGAAGTTTTGTTTTTTGATTTTGGTTAACCCTGCTTAAGAACACTTGCTTGATAGTTGTACTAATAATGTTTGTTTATTTATTTATTTATTTACAGTGTTTTATTCTGTTATTTTGCAGCATTTTGGAGGTGATTCCCATGTTGGCATACCTTTCGCATCTAAGCCAAATAGTACAAGTCCCAAACATGTATTCAATCACATCTTTTCTCCAACCCTTTTCCAAACCACTGCAAGGCCAGGCATTAGGCAGGAAGCTATCTCACTGATAGTCCAGAGTGCTCTGAAATTGTCTCACCTTATTCAGGCCTAAATTCTCCCAAGCTTGCTTCCCCTGCCCCTCTCATTCTTTCTCTTAGGAATCACAGTAGCAACAAAAAGAAATAAAAGAGATGGGGTCCAGCAGTGATGGCTCCCTCAGAGAATATGTCTCATGCTCACCAAGGATCTGCTCCATCTTTCTTTGGAAGAGGAGAAGAGGAAACACAAGAAGTAATCAGTGCAGAGCCACAATTCCTACATCATGACCATGAAATGGCCATGGTGCTATAACATCACTGTCATCTTTAGCCATGTGCAAGAGGTAGTCCTGTGTGTTGCCTGAACCACTGTCTTCTGTCCAATGACTGGTGGGAAAGCAAGGCCAATAGAGGATGTTCCTCGAGAAGGAGGCATCACTAAAGGCACCTGGATCAAGATGAGTAGGAAACCATTCCAATAAACACATTTTATATACTTATAGCTGCCTGTCTGTCTACCTATCTACCTATCTCCAGTCTAGCTTTCTTCACAGTTCCTTCCTTCAGTGTTTGGCTGGTTTGATTCTTCACCGTGTGAACCTGCATGGCATGGTGTGTCTCTTTTTCTTGGGAAATGTAGGTAAAGAAAATTTTCAGGCCCATTTGTCCTTGAATCTGTCTCCTTACCATATAGGATAAAAGTAAATCTGGGGGACATTTTATAGCATTGTGCTTTTCTCCTTAAGTATAAGCACTAAGACTTCTGGGGGCCTCTGCCAGTTCTTTGCATGGTCTCCCAGCATGTGGTCACACTCACCCTGGGCTGGTATGCATCTGAGGTCTTAGATGGGCCCCAGCTTGTGGTTCTGTGCCCTGTGTGGACAATGGTTTCTTCCATAATGTAGAACATCTTTTGAGTATTACAATTTATTTTTGCTTAGCTTGGCTTTTAACTGGGTCTGCATGATGTTTCCTTGTTCAAAGAAGAAGACATTATACTGTTTTGCTTCATTATCTTTGAATGACTGCCTGAAATAAGAGGCCCTCTGGATTTTAAATGTCAAAACCATGTCTGCAGCCACCAAAATGTAAATTTTAAACAATGTGGGTCATTTCCCAAAGCCCAGTAACTGGATGTGTGAAAGATGTGTCTACTAATGACTCTTTGATCTTCATACTCTGACAGCTCAGAAATAACTCCTGTTGTCAAGAAAGAGAAGAGTGTCTGCTCCAAGTGAGGCTCCTCAAACAGTGAGTGATTTACTAGCAAACGGTAACAGCAGAGTTCAAGGGACTAAGTGTTTAAAAAATCTATTTTTCCTGAAAATGAATTTTAGTAGATTTTCGAGGCTGACTTGCTTGATAGTATGCCGAACTTAGAAGATTCACTTAGTTTGTTGTGCAGCTGTCATAGTGTCTACACACTTCAGACATACAACACAATCACTGAAGTTCTTTTATTTATTTATTTATTTTTTTACTTCCAAGGAAGGGTTTATTTGTATTGCTTTGGAGCCTGTCTTGGAACTAGCTCTGTAGACCAGGCTGAACTCAAACTCACAGAGATCTGCCTGCCTCTGCCTCCTGAGTGCTGGGATCAAAGGCATGCACCACCAACACCCAACTTAAATATCCCTGAAGTTCTTAATGATGGAATTCGCGATAACTCTGAGGTGTGATAGGTCCATGAAGCCTTGGTTTTTGGCTAATCTGTGTTTGGTGTCAGAAAACATTAGTTTGACTCTGCAGGCCACTCCATATATGAATAGATTGAACTGTCTTAATTCTCTCAGTTCTACATTGCTAATAGTGTACTTGGGATTCTTTAGATAATCCTTTTGAGTGGGTCCCTTTTGATTTTCAGATAGAAAATCCCACTGATTGAGGCCTTTGTTGCTTATTTTGGTGTGCCAGGGTCTTAAGCCCAAGGCCTTGTGCTTGCTAGCACAAGATCCCTACCACTGGGCTACACTCTCAAAGACTATTCTTAGCCTGAGTAGAAGTACCTAACAATATACGTACGTATGTACGTATGTACGTATCCAGGTACTTATTTGTCATAATATAAATGAAAATCTCCTTGACAATGGCTTTCTAAAACTTAGAAGAAAAGTAAGTGCAGGAATAGCATGAGGGAGCATGTTGTACGGCAGGCAGATGGAGGTGTGGGAGAGACAGTTGAACCCTTGCCCCCAGCCCCATGGACCATTTTCTTAGGTAATTGATTTTAGAGTTGGACAAGATTCAGATCCTAATCCTGCCACAGACTTCCTGGGTGGTTGCAAATAAATTATTTGAGATTTGGAATGTTTGGAGTTGATAATAATGCTTATTTCAGGAAAGCAAACGTAGCAGCTGAGTGGCAACGGATAAAGATTATCTCACAGGGCCTTCTACTTAGTAAAGGAATCTCTAAGATGTTGCAGGGGCTGGAGGTTGCCTAGCATGTACAAGGTTCAGGACTAAGAAGCATTAGGTACTCTGGAAATGCAAATTCATTTCTTCATTTCTTGGATCTCAGTTTTATGTTCTGATAATCTTGCAGGATTAGGAAAAACCTCAAGAAAATGTAGTCTGTTTGATAAACAAGATAAAGGAGCTTGAGTGAAAAACAAGATCCAATAAAGGCAAAAGGTTAGCTGTTCTGCAAATGGAGAAAACAGATCATGGAGGGGTTTACAAAGGCAGAGAGACAGAGTGTTGGCTTACAAAAAAAAAAAAAAAAAAAAAAAAAAAAAGAAGAAAGAAAGAAAGAAAAAAGAAAAAGACATAAACCAGCATCATGCTGAGAAAGAACACATGGCATCTGTATCCCCTTGAGGCTCTACACACAGATACCTTGCTAAGCTCAGGATAAAGGATATGAGAATCATTTTGTTGGTATCAGCAGAAAACATCCAGATGGCTTCATCATCCTGTACATGATGATGAAGTGTCATCATGCAGACTTTAGTCAGGCTTCCGGAGCTTTAGGTGCCCATCTGTGCACTCTCTTGTATAATCTGGTTTTATCAAAGAACCCAGGTAAATCAGTGACTCCCCATAATGCTGATGCCTGGATCCCCTTTTGATCTAGCTCCTCACACCCTACCCCCACTCCTCAGGAGATATCTGATCACATAAGCCTATTTTTCAGCAAAATGACCATTAGGCCAGTTTAGCCAGAATCCCCTTCCCCTGAGACGCTCCCTCAGTAATATTCTGTTCATACATCCTTACTCTGATCTCTGGTTTCACATTCCTATACCCACGGCAATGCCTTGCCATATAATTTTGCTTTAACAAGGGCCAGTGACTATTTCATTTATATTCATATCTGGATACTAAGGCACTAATTAAATTATTTTCTTCTTGGAGTAGGTATGTGCCATTTTTATTTCCTTTTTTTTTCTTGTAAGAGTTCAATTCTTCTTTATAAAAAACTCTCAGTTGACAGTACAAGTGTTCCCCAGTGCACGGTCATGATGGGATATGGCATCCACCATCCCCTTGGAAACCAAAAGGATCATTTCTCTCATCCAGTTGCACCCACATCCCAAGGAAGGCTGTGGCTTGGCCTCTGTCAGTGGACATGTCTCTCAGGTGCTTTTCTGTGAGGCCCACTGACCCACAAACTGGGCTCTTCCAGTATCTCTTCAGGCTTACCTTTCTGAGTGTGAATGGGTTGCCTGTTTTCCTAAGCTCTTGTTACTCTCAACAGCTGAGCCACCACTGTCCTCCCATCTTGCCAAAGAGGACATATTGAGTTTTGTTCCTCCCTGAGAAAATACTTTGGATGCAAGGAGTTTATTTTGGGGCCCTTGAGAGCAGAGAAATGAGATGGTGATGAGAGGGAGGCCGAGGAAGAGTAAAATCACAGCTCTCACCGTAGGGACCTATGTCTTCGAGACCCATCTTTCTGGAGTTTAACAGCACCAGGCATTTATGCATTGGTTTTGTATGTGCTGGGCTGAAGGCAGTTCCTGGGCTTCTCTACTGTCCCGTCTGTGTGGACTCCATTGGCATAGGTGGGCAGCCTCCCACTTTGGGCAAAGACTCCATTCAAAGACACAGGTTCTGGCAGTTGATTGTTGACTGGCAACGGAGATGGTAGGGCCCAGATGACATGGTTGGCTGGGGAAAGTGTCTTCCATATAACCTGAGCTGCTTTGAGGTCCTCAAGAGCCAGAACTGTAAGACATGTCATAGTAGAACTACAGTCAGGTCTGCCATTGCCGGGCCAGTGATATCACCACCATGACCACCTCCTGGTATCACCACATTTCCCCAGTAGTTTCATTTACCTAGGTGACCCTCTTTTTAGGCTTCTGATTCCAAGTAAGAACAGATCACATAGCTTCTGTGCCAGCTGCCAGGGCATAGGGCAGGGAAGATTGTCTCTGATGTGATGTCCACAGTGGGAAGTGGTGCCTTGCATCATTCTGAAACTGGACAACAAGAGTTAGGACACAGTGGAGGAAACCTTGACTGGTAGTCATTGCAACAGTTGCTTTGACAGCTCAATATTCACTTGAATTTATACTATACAGCCAAACAAAAAAGTCATGTGTCCAACATGGTGCATTCCTGAGTCACTAGAAATGCAATGGCCATTTACCCTAAAGGAGGACACCCCAAACCAAACATTTGTAAACACCTTCCGGGGCAGCATTTCTTTGCAAGGTCATTGTTTCTCTATTTTTCTAGTGATTCTATTTCATAATTCATGAACTATGTTGTGGCGCTACCGTTGAGAAACCCACCTTAAATACTTGTATATCCATATTTATTGCTGCTCTGTTCACAATAAAAAGGAAATGGAATCAGCCTGGATGTCTATCAATGGATGAGTTGATGGTAGAAATGTGGCACATTTACACAATAGAATTCATTCACTGGTAAAGAAATCAAGAACACTTCAGGAAGATGGATGAGGCTGGAAATAAATACAGTAAGCAAGAGATCCAGACTCAGAAAGACAGAAGCCACACACTCTCCCTAACATGTGGCTCTTAGCTTTTACTGTTTATATGTTCCCACAAATGTGAGTGTGACTATGGGTAGAGGCTAGAAAACTTGCAGCTCAGGTGGGTGGTATGAACTTTTGGCCAAAAGCTGAGCTATCTTTCTAGTTCCTCCAATAGTACTGATTTTTAAGTTGGAGTAGAAATCATTTCTTGTAAACAATATAATCACTTATAACTTACACATCATTGAAGTGTGCACAATAGTTCTGATTAGATAAATGTAGTGTAGGCTGGAAAATACAACTAAAATTTAATCTTTTTTGTGGGAGCTGAGACAGCATCAATCTAGAAATCTGGCTTCTCTTTGCACTTGCTCTAATATACTGGTGTGGAAAGTTTCTGGCCCAGTGCTTAAAACAAAGTAAGGGCTCAATAAGTGGGCACCAAAACATCAGAATATTGGCAGAAGTAAGAACATACACGTGACTTTAAGAAGAAAATGTTGGGAGGGGCATAGAGGAAGCTTAATACAAAGTAATTTCCAACATTTTCAAAAGTACATAAATCTCCCTATAAAAGTTCATTGTTTTTGAAATACCTGTGATGTTTCCATTTTCTGCAGCAAAACGTGACTGGGGCATGGGGGAATATCAGTTTCAAAGAGGGGGAGGTAGGAAAGAAGACATTTATTAGCTTTTATGGCTTTCGGTTTGTGAAATCTAATTAACACCCAAGAGGACCCATCCAATAATTGCAGTAGTCTTGGCTATGCATTCTGGACACCTGCAGGGGTAGAATGTGGGAAAAATCATAACTTTGTTTTTCATTTTAGATTGAGATGAGGAGAAATTTGGCTTTAGGACTTAAAAATACTGAGCTCAGTTTCCTCTTTGGGAATAGTGTGGGTGGCAGCCTTGGGAAAGAATCTGGTCCATTTTCATATTCCTCTCTGAAACTGGATGAATGTAGCAAGCACCTCAGGCTGCCGTGGAGACAGGAAAGTGAATGTTGACTGGATGGTGAAATCCTTATAGATCTGAAGAGGGATTCTAGGAGAATATTTTCTTTCTTTTTGCCAAGTTAGCTTCTCACCTCTGTCACCAAGAGGGCCTGGAATACTGCATAGCTGTTTCAAAGAAATGGAAACTTTTTTTTTGAGTTTATCCTCTTTTATCTTCCATAATTCATAAAGAGATTTGACAGAAACTTGGAGATTATAGTCTTAAAATTATAACATTGTATAATTTAATTACAAATAACTGGGCCATCTTGTTAGGTTTACATGACTTTGATATTTTCTTTATTTATTATTATTTTATTTAATTTTATATAACAAAGTCCAATTAAATGAAAACAAACATTTATACACAATATTTGGGAATTTGGGCCTCGTTCTTTCCAAACTACTTCCTGCTGGTAAGGGGCGCTGTCTTGGGGGATTCGAAGAAGATTCAGATATCCTGGCTGTAGTCTGTAGGGCTGTTTTGTCCAGCTGTTTTGAATGTAGGATCAGCTTGTACTCTGTTTCAGGCGGTCTGGCATGATCAAAACACATTAGTCTGGAAGGAATCCACATCTTTTCATTTTCTGTGGAAACACAAATAGAAATCCTTTTCCCCAGTAACTTGTCCTTCAACTTAAATTTTGGAGTCAAAGCATTTTTTTTAATTTAATTTATTATTTTACATGTTGATCCCAGTTCCCTCTCCCTCCCTCCCTCCCCTATCCCTCCCTCCTTCCCTCCCTTTTACCCTCTCTGCCCTCTCACATGCACTCTAACCACCCTCCCTCCCATCCCCCCCACCCAATTCCATATGTAGGGGAATGCCATCCAGTTGGGGTCATGTAGGTCTGACAGGTCATGTGAAGTAGGGACTAGGGCTTTTCTCCTGTCTCTAGATTAAGGCAGTTATCCCTCCATGGGGGATGTGTTCGCAAAGTCCTTTTGTGCACCAGGGATACATCCTGGCTCCAGTGTCTGAGGTCTCTTAGACTGCTCAGACCTTCTGGCTGAGACCCATATTCAGGGGGGCCTGAGTCAGTCCCATGCTGGCTTCCCAGCTATCAGTCTAGTGGCCGTTAGCTCCTCCTTGTTCAGGTAAGCTGTTTCTATGTGTTTCTGCCGCAAGGTCTTGTCCTCTCCATCTGCATCTGGGTTCTAGTTCGACTCAGTGTTTATGTATGGGTGTTTGCTCCTGTTTTCAACAGGCATTAGTTGAGGACTCCATGGAGAAGTTAGTTGTTGATCTCACTCTCCGGGAAGGGCATTTATGATAGCCTTTCCACGGAAGCTCAAATTGTTAGTTGGGAGCAGTCTTGTAGTTCTCTAGACCTTTCTTTGTGTTCAATTTTATCTTCAAACCAATATTGGCTCCCTCTTTTATGTTCTCTCTCTCTGTCTCTGTCTCTCTCTCTCTCTTTCATATCTTCTATTCCTAACCAGGCTCAATCTTCCTGGTCGCACATGTTTTCCTTTCCTCCCCCTCATTTTCTCCTACTTCTCTCTCCATTCGCTGCCCCCCCCCACTTCACCTGAGTTCTGGGGGACTTGTCCCTTCCCAGTTCTGTGAGGGACTTTATATGAATCTCTTAGAATACACCTTGTATCCTAGTTCGTCTGGTGATGTGAATTATAGGCTGGTGATCATTTGATCTAGGTCTAAAATCCATATATGAGTGAGTACATACTGTGTTCCTCTTTTTGTGACTGGGTTACCTCATTCAGGATGGTTTCTTCAAGTGCCATCCACTTGCCTGCGAATTTCAAGATACCATTATTTTTTTCTGCAGAGTAGTATTCCATTGTGTAGATGTGCCACATCTTCATTAACTATTCTTCAATTGAGGGGCATCTAGGTTGCTTCCAGGTTTTTGCTATTACAAATAGTGCTGCTATGAACATAGTTGAACAGATGTCTTTGTTGCATGGATGTGAATCCTTTGGGTATATGCCTAAGAGGGGGATTGCCGGGTCCTGTGGTAAACTAATTCCCATTTTCCTGAGGAACTGCCATACTGATCTCCAAAATGGCTGTATGAGTTTGCACTCCCGCCAGCAGTGGAGGAATGTTCCACTTTCTCCACATCCTCTCCAACATAAGTCATCACTGGTGTTTCTAATTTTAGCCATTCTGGCAGGGGTAAGATGGTATCTCAAAGTTGTTTTGATTTGCATTTCCCTGATAGCTAAGGATGTGGAGCATTTTCTTAAGTGTCTTTCAGCCTTTTTTGATTTCCTCTATTGAGAATTCTTTCTTCAGTTCTGTACCCCATTTTTTTAAATAGGGTTATTTGGTGTCTTGTTGACTAGTTTCTTGAGTTCTTTGTGTATTTTGGAGATCAGCCCTCTGTTGGATATAGGATTGGTGAAAATCTTTTCCCAGTCTGTGGGCTGCCGTTTGGTCTTGTCGACTGTGTCCTTTGCCTTACAGAAGCTTCTAAGTTTGAAGAGGTCCCATTTATTAATTGTTTCTTTCAGTGTCTGTGCCCCTGGAGTTATGTTCAAGAAGCAGTCTCCTATACCAATTTGTTCAAGGGTACCTCCTACTTTCTCTTCTAAGAGGTTCAATGTGGCTGGATTGATGTTGAGGTCTTTGATCCATTTGGACTTGAGTTTTGTGCATGGTGACAGACATGGGTCTATCTGCAGTCTCCTACACATCCTCATCCAATTGTGCCAGCACCATTTGTTGAAGATGCTGTCCTCGCCCCATTGTATAATTTTAGCTGTTTTGTCGAAAATCAGGTGTTCATAGGTGCGTGGATTAATATCAGGATTTTCAATTTGATTCTATTGGTCTACCTGTCTATTTTTATGCCAATACCAGGCTGTTTTCAGAACTATAGCTCTGTAGTAGAGCTTAAAGTCAGGAATGGTGATGCCTCCTGATGTTCTTTTATTGTATAGGGTTGTTTTGGCTATCCTGGGTCTTTTGTTTTTCCATATAAAGTTGATTATTATCCTTTCAAGGCCGGTGAAGAATTGTGGTGGGATTTTAATGGGGATTGCATTGAATCTGTAGATTGCTTTTGGTAAGATTGCCATTTTTACTATGTTAATCCTACCTAACCAAGAGCATGGGAGATCTTTCCATTTTCTGGTATCTTCTTTAATTTCTTTCTTTAGAGTCACAATGTTCTTATTATATAGTTCTTTTATTTGTTTGGTAAGCATTACACCAAGATAGTTTATGTTGCTTGTGGCTATTGTAAAGGGTGATGTTTCTCTGATTTCTTTCTCTGTCTCTTTGTCGTCTGAAAAAGTAGGGCTACTGATTTTTTTGAGTTTATCTTGTATCCTGCTAGTTTGCTGAAGGTGTTTATCAGCTGTAGGAGTTCCCTGGTAGAGTTTATTGGGTCGCTTATGTAAACTATCATATCATCTGCAAATAGAGACAGTCTGACTTCTTCCTTTCCAATTTGGATGCCCTTGATCTCCTTTTGTTGTCTTATAGCATTAGCTAGAACTTCTAGTACGATATTGAAGAGATATGGAGAGAGAGGGCAGCCTTGTCTTGTTCCTGATTTTAGAGGAATTGGCTTAAGTTTCTCTCCGTTCAGTTTAAGGCCTATGGTGTGTGTGGGTTGGGGGGATGGGGACCCCAAATTAGGGTTTTCAGGTTCCCCTTCCTCCCATCCTAGAGACCCACAGCCTCAATTCCAAGTTTTTGGGTCTGAGGAAGAACTCTTTATCGTTGATCTAACTGGTATTCTCTTTCTTTAATATTTACCAACCCTAAGAAATGGCAAGCCAACGCCTCCACGCTTTCTCCCCATTTCTGGCTTTTCCTGCCAAATCAGAGGTGAGCAAATGATGAACATGAAACTCCACTGCAGAAATGTCCATGTTTCAAAGGGGGGTTAGGGAATATTTTGTTTTAAGCTTATTAGAGAAGAGACTGTTTCTGTTTCTTTCTTTTTTTTCTATTTTTTAAAATTTATTTTTCTTATTTTACATATCGATCCCAGTTCCCTCTCCCTCCCGCCTTCCCCCCTACCTCTCTCTCACCCTCCCACACCCCCGACCACTCTCCCATCCCATTCCCTTCCCCACTCCACATGTAGGGTGATGCCTTCCAGGAGGGGTCATCTAAATCTGTCAAGTCATTTCGAGTAGGGACTAGGCCCTCCCTTCTGCCTCTAGGTTAAAGGAGTATCCTTCCATAGGGAATGTGCTCCCAAAGTCCTTTTGTGCACCAGTGATACATCATGGTTCCACCTTCTGAGGTCCCTTAGATTGCCCCAGGCCTTCTAACTGAGACCCATGTTCAGGGGCTCTGACTCGGTCCAATACTGGTTTCCCAGCTATCAGTCTGGGGGCCCATTAGCTCCTCCTTGTTCATGTCAGCTGTCACTGTGTGTTTCTGTAGCCTGGTCTTGTCCTCCCTCTCTGCATCTGGATTCCAGTTCAGCTCAGTGTTCAGCTGTGGGTGTGAGCTTCTGTTTCCATCAGCTACTAGATAAGAACTCTATGATGGTGGATAAGTTAATCATCAATCTTATTATAGGGAAGGTATTATGGTAACCTAATGCGGTTAAAGGGATCAGGATAAACAAATAGGCCGAATAGATGTTTATTCAGGGAGAAATAACTTACAACCTAGACAGATGAACACCAGGAAATTCAACCTGATCCTCTCCTGTCCGAGTCACGCCAGAAAGAGAGCCTTTCCTCGCTCCCCTATGACCTCCTTCCACATGTGGGTCACTCTGCCCAATGGGCGTGGTCAGTGCCACAGACGGACTATCTCACTACAGTAACCTTTCCACTGTTGCTCAAATTCTTAGTTGGGTGGGATCAGTCTTGTAGGTCTCTGGACATTTCTCTAGAGTCAGTTTTCTCTTCAAACCTATAATGGCTCCCTCTTTTATGCTCTCTCTCTCCCCTCTTGTCTATTCTTCCCCTGACTCAATCTTCCTAGTCCCACATGCTTTCCTTGAGGAGACCGTTTTTCAACAATGAACAGATCCACAAGTTTCCTTTGTCATATGTATACAACCTTATTATCCCTGGTAATAGATTTCAGTGAAACTCTTTTGAATTGACATTTTAGGGTTATATCTTTTACTTAATTTTGGTTAATCAATTAATTAATTATTTTTGTGTATGAATATGCCTGTGTGTGTCCATGTTTATATGGAAGCCAGAAGACAAACTCAGGTATTGTTACTCAGGTGCCATTCATCTTCATTTCTTTTGAGACAATATCCCTTATTATCCTGGAGTTCTCCAAGCAGCTAGCATCTGCCTGTCTCTGTCTCCCACTGCTGTTTTTATGTGGATTCTGGAGATGCAGTTTGGATCATTACCGACTGAGTTGTCTCTCCCTGGGTTGTGTCTTGATGACTTAGAAGGCATTCTAGTTTGTTTTCTATTGATGTGATAAACACTATGACCTAAGAAACTTGGGGAAGAATGAGTTTATTTCAGTTTACTGCTTCTAGTCCACCAGGAAGAGATGTCCAGGCAGACCATCTGGAGGCAGGAACCATAGCAGAAGCCAAGGTGGAATGCTACCTACTGATGTGGGCTCCATGACTTACCCAGGATTACTGGCCCAGGAATGGCACCAACTAGAATGCTCTGGACCCTCACCCATCAATCATTAATCAAGGAAATGTCACACAGGTAATCTTACACAGTCATTTTCCCAGTGAGGTTCCTCTTCCCAGATAACCCTAACTTGTGCAAAGTTGTCAAAACAAAACAAACACTAAGACAAAGTTAATTCAAAGAGCACCCAGTACAATCCTCATAAAGCAGATGCTTGCTTTTTGACATTACAGGCTGTGTTCTTGTGAATCATGTATAAAGTTCTAACTCTTATTGGTTAGGCCCACTCAGTCAGGATCATTACTTTTTGATGACCTTGAACAACTGACTAGGGACTGAAATTACATTTGCTAAATTCCCAGGATGCAGATAAAAAGTCATGTTTACTAGAGGGGAACCTGGCAAATAGTCTTTGCTCACTGAGGTTAGTCATGTTAGCTGGATGCTCCCCTGAAAGTATCTTTGTGGCTTTCTTTATAAACCCACAACTCCAATATAGTCATGAGAAAATCAGGAAACTAGAAATTGAGGAATATTCTACAAAACACTTGGTCAGTATGTCTTGAAATTGTCATGGCCATCAATAAAAGGAAACGAGAATTGGTGATAGCTAAGGGAAGCCTAAGCAGACAGGGGTACAAATGCCTTGCGGCAACCTGGGTGGGTTATTGGAACAGGATGAAAAAGCATTAGGTAGAAAATAAGGAGATCTAGCCAGGCATGGTGGCACACACCTGTAGTCCCAGCTACTTGGGAGGCTGAGACAGGAGGATTGCTTGAGTCCAGGAGTTCTGGGCTGTAGTGCGTTCTGCCGATCAGGTGTTCACACTAAGACTGGCAACAATATGGTGACTTCCTGGGAGTGGAGGACCACCAGGATGACAAAGGAGGGGTGAACCGGCCCAAGTTGGAAAATAAGGGAATCTAAAGAAGATATTGACTTTGATTAATAATGATGTATAGATATAGAGTCATTCTTTGGTGAACAATAATATTTATATATAGACCCATCTCTTGCAATGTGGGCTAAACTGATGTAAGATGTCATAGTAGAGGAAATGGTGTGGGCATTGTAAGAACACTTTGTAATGTTCATATAGCTTCTCTGTAAATAACCGAAGATTCTAAAATAGAGTTCATTAAAAATAAATGTGCTCATCTAAACAGCTGGTTTATATGATCCACATTCCAAACTAACTGTTATTCCCTTAAAGTTGACACCCTTGAGTCATTTTTGATCAGGATTTTGTGAATTTCTTGGGAACCTCATTAACACCCCAAGAAACAAAGCTGAATGTCACTGAACATCATCACAGTGTAGCATTGGCCATTTACCCCAGGAGGCCTGCACTACCATTATTCTTTTTCGCTGTTTTTAAGGCTTAGGAAAAACATTTTGCACACTTATCCAATTGACTGATCAAAATACTGACCAAATGTTTTGTAGAATGTTCCTCAATTTCTAGTTTTCTGATGTTCTTATAACTATATTGGAGTTGTTGGTTTATGAAGAAAGCTACAAAGGTATTGTCAGGTTTGTGTTCAACTAACATGACTAACCTTGGAGAGATTTATTGACTCCAAGGCCTGTAATCTTTAAAGCCTGGATGTGGTGAGTTCAAGGCCAGCTTGGTTTACACAATAAGTTCAGGACAGACAAAGCTTCATAGTGAGGTCCTATATCAAAAAAATGAAAACAAAAATCTAAAACTGACCTATCTTTTAGTTTTAGAAAAGTTCCAAGAATAATTCAGGGAGCACTCATGTATCCAGTTTTCTGCATAGTAAAATCCTATCTGATTGTGGTCCATTTGCCAAAATGATGAGATTATCATCAGTACATTGCTATTAACTCATCCATGAACTTTACTCATTTTTCAACAGTTTCCCTACCTTTCTCATCTTGGAACATAATTCAAGATAGTGCATTTAACTTAGCAGGGCTTATATATAGTCTTAACTATTCTTGGTTTGTTCCAGAGAACAGCTTCTATAAACAATGTCAATAAAACAATGTCAGACATGGGTGACATAGATATTTTTCAGGTTAAATCTCTCTCATGTAGAATAACTTTCAGATATGTGTAGTGGCACATGTTTTAAACACTCATATTTGGTAACTCCCATAGTATATTTTTAGTTCTTTTTTTTTAAATTAAAATTCCAAATAGTCACAGAAAAGTCAATATTACTTACTAGTTTGAAGCCATTGATGCCCATTCTCCTTTCCATCGTCATCCTGTCCTGGTGACCTCTTAAGTGTTCCTCTCTTGCTCACCATTACCATTGCTATCACTTTAGGTCATCTAGGAAAATATTGTTGCATATTTTGAGTATTATAAAAAGCAAGATTTTCTTTATGGTCAGACTCCTTTAGCTACAAACTCACTAATATTAGGCTGATATTTAAATTTATTAGTTTAATCATTCTATCCTTTTGCTCAGAAATTGTCAGACTCTGCTCTGTAATTCCAGGAGGATTTAATCTCTAAAATATTACTGAGTGCTTTCTTTCTTTCCTTTCTGTTCCATGACACAAACCAGCTTCTCACGACTTTCCAACATGAAGCTTTATTCCTAATGAGTTCCATTCTTTAGTGTCCAACAAATATACCACACTGATACAAAGCCCAATGTTATGCTAAAAACCATATTTGGAATATGTTTTGTTTCCTAGTTTCTGTGCTTTCTCATTTCAAGCTTTGTCCATCTTTTGAAGAATGGCCCAAGGCTTATCTGATGACTCCCTAGAGTGCACAAACAGCATTTACTTTTAGTAATTCAGATGTCCAATGTTTGCTCTACAATGCCTTCAAGTGAAAAGAAGAGTCCACTTTGCGGTCTTAATTGTGTTCCCTCATGTGTCTTCTCATTTTGTTATTCCCACCACTGCACTGACCCCTTGACAAGCTACACTCTTTGAGGAGGCAAAGTCCTTTACCCTTGCACTCCCTGGGTACAATGCAACAATTGCAGAATTTCAAAAGCCATTTCTATGTAACAAGAAAGAACAAAAGAAAATAAACACCAAGTTTCAAGAAGCCGCAAACAACCCAGTTTATACAATACAAGAAAGATCCTATCTTCATGCATCAGTCAGGGCTAGGTTCAGATGTGTTGGCTTCCAACTCAAAGAATAGCATAAAATTCTATGAATTTATTCATCCTTGTAAAAGAAGACTATATATCAATCAACAGGGGATCAAAACACTGCTTTTTCTTTTGTATGGTTCCTAGCAGAGGGTTTGTTAATCTCACCAGCTAAGAATAAGATCACTACCATGATTTTTGAGCCAAATTTGAAGCAAAATTTATTAAATACTGGTCATGGTTACTGGCCAGATCCATACCTGGGACTCCAAGGGTACAGTGCTGAATTTTATCAGTCAGGGCCTTATAAGGGCAAAACTTACAAGGCTACATATTTTCTGTCTTTGTCCACTCAGGAGTAAGCATACATCCTGCCTATGTGTCTCCTGCCTATGTATGATCAAGCATATCCTCTGCAGTTGGGGCAAATAAGCTTGCTTACAGTAGTGAGAACATATAGTTTATTATCTTACATTAACAACAGCTCCCGGAATTCTAGGAAGCCATCTGTCCTCGGGCAAATGATTGCAGGTTTGATGCATTTTTGTTTTATAGATCTCTTAAGCACAGTGATTTAAACTTAAAGCATAACTACAGCCACCACAGGGCAAACTACTCAAGGTCGTTTCAGGATATGACTGCTATGGTTCACATATATATTCCAGGAATGAGTAAGAAAGGGCCAAAGGCCTTAGTGACTGTAGGCCTTTGCTGAACAGCATTCACTTTTTTTGATAAGTCATACTTAGTATTAAGGGGGCATGCCAGTGAAGTTTGTGAGCTGAGCATATTGGTGCCCTGAAAAAGTAGGATTGTCTCCTAGAAATGACACATGATATAGCATCTATACGGCTGCCTAAATAAGACCTGAACAATGATATCACCAACAGACATGCTAACAGGGAAGGTAGAATCTCACGGTGCCCTATCCCTACATAAAGAACTATAAGTAATTATTGGCTGCCAAGAGAGAGAAAATTAGTCTTTGCTTGGGATGAACCCCCTAATTGGTTACTCAATACTCAGAGAGGGAAAGTTAGTCTTTGCCTGGGATGAACCCCCTAATTGGTTATTTAATACCCAGAGAAGGAAAATTAGTCTTTGCTATGGTTGAGCTCCCTAATTGGCTATTCAATACCAAGTGGTGAACCCTGAAATCATATGAATACAAGCAATACCAAACAGACTCAGCAGGTTGTATTTATGTATTTATGTATTCATATATATATATATATATATAAAACAATAATAATCAAAGGAAAAGAAGAATTTGAGAGGGAGTAAGAGGGGGCATGGGGAGTGTCAGAAGGAGGGGACATGGGAGGAAATGGAGGAAGGGAAGGGAAAGGGGGAAATGATGTAATTGTTTTTTAATTAATTAAAAAAAAGAAAAAGTAAGATTCTGTTCAACAAGCATAAAAGGAGAACGGATATTGACTGGAGAACAGTACAACTCAACATTTTTATTATCACAGACCGTGTCTACAGAAGCCTTGCTAAGTAGATGTGTCCAACTCTAAAACACTGGTCCAAACTAAAACACCCACTGTCTTTTGTGCTTGAACTTTTTTTTTTTTTTGTCAGTAGATATATGGCTATATCACCTTAGAAGACACTCCCTTGGTGTCTCCTTCTTTATACTGTGTGTTTTCTCAAAATACGAAGGTTAAATGTTTTTCTGGGACTGTCACAGCTGTTTTGAGTTATTAGCGTAATACTCATGCAATATCACTGGTGACTTTCTGTAGGTTGACTAATTACTTTGTTGTTGTGACAAAATACCGACAAAAGTGGCTCAAGAAGGAAGGGTTTATTCTGACTTACAGTTCCACGAGAGTACAGTCAACTAGAGCAGGAAAAGTGTGGTGGCAGGAGGAGGCAGTGGCTAGTCACATGGTGTCTGCAGTCAGGGAGGAGAGAGCAAAGGATGCTGCTATGAAGCTAGCACTCTCTTTTACTTGCAGTCGGGACCCCATCCTGTGGAATGCTGCTAACTACATTTAGGGTTGATCTTCATAGATTAACCTAATATAAATAACTGTTGATAGACAGACCCTGTTTCCAAGGTAATTCTACATTCTACCAAGTTAATAATCAAGGGTTACTATCATAGTGGGGACTTAACATTCAGTGCAGGGGGCTGTGGAACTGTCCTCTAGTGTATTGTGATATATTGTAATGTTAATGTTTCTAACACTTTTTTATTTTGGTCATGTGAAGTATCGTGGCCAGTGAGACATCAGCAAGTGTCATGCCAGGGGCTTGAGAAGCACTTGTGCACTGTAAATGGCCTTACTAGAGTAGTGCCACTTTTCTATAAGAAAGCCAAGTAACCAGATAGAGCAGGTGCCTGGCTGAGAGCAGGAAGTGTTCAGTTACTAGTCCTAGTAGCAACTTTGGCTTTAGCCATTTTAGCAAGCTTAGAGGAGATGCCCAAAGAAATGGACAGCTGAACTTCTCCACTGAAGACTTGTAAACAGATATAATAGTTTGTTGCTATTTTAAGATGCTAAATGCTGAGGTGGTTTGTTATGCATAGATAGAAAATGGAAACATCTTGGATATTGTTCAAAAGAGCTATGGTTTGGATTAGGTTATGGGCTAGTCATATGCCTGAGTACAAACTATGGTTTGAAATACTGACAGTTGTTACTCTCTACTGCTGCTTCTGTGCCTGTGGATTCAACCAACAACAGATAAACATGTGTAGGAAAATATTGCATCCAGGTTGGACATGTACATGTCCTTTTTCTTTGCCATCATCTCCTAAACAGCAAGTCGTAAAATTATTTGCATAGCATTTGTACTTTTATACAATATGAGTAATCTGGGATAATTTAAAGTGCATGGATGTGTGGATTAGATGACAGTACCATACCACTTTCTATGGAGTTTGAGAAGTACAATAATATTGAACTGTGGTATTGAGTTGTACTCAACAGTGCATTTAGTTTTTGGCCACTAAGCATTCATTTCTTCATTTTTTCCCCACTTGTTACTACAGAAAGAGGAAGTTGACCTAATTTAGAACAATAAAAGTTCTGGCCCAGGACTCACATTCAAGTTCTCTTTTCAGTGGAACTTCAATGGTGCAGTCAGCTAACATGTAGTGTTATGATAAAGCTTGGTGGAAACCTCACATGGATTCCATGGCCTGCAAGGGTGACTGAGGCAGGGGACAAATATGCCAGGCAGAGAAGTTTTATTAGAAAGGAGAGGGAAGGGGAAGGAAAGAGAAAAGATGTAAAGAGACACAGAGACAGAGAGAGAGAGTACAGAAGAGAAGAGGGAGACAGGAAAAGTCCTGTCTGCCCCAGGGAAACTGCAGGGAATAGAGCTTCAGTAATCAACCCTAGGTTCATTAGGAAAAAAAAAGACATGAAAATAGGAGGTGAACAAGTTGAAAGAAGAAAGGGATTTGCAGGAGTAGGAGGGGAACAAGAGAGTGTAATTGGAGTGCTGGGTGGTGATGGTGATGGTGATGGTGGTGGTGGTGATGGTGGTGATAGTGGTGGTGATGATGGTGGTGGTGATGGTGTTGTTGGTGATGGTGATGGTAGTGGTGGTGATGTTGGTAGTGTTGGTGGTGATGGTGATGGTGTTGTTGGTGGTGATGTTAGCAATGGTGATATTGATGGTGGTGGTACATCTTTGTTCCAGAAAAATGTCCCTTTAAGTCCATAAAAGAGCCCAGGGAAGTCTTCATCAGGGCAGTTTCTGGTAGCAAAAAATTAATGTGGGTGTCAACTGATGGAGAATGGATGAGTAACCTATGGTAGAATGTTATACAGTTTGCAAATAAAGATGTAGATTTTATATTGAACATTAGTGTGAAAATAAGAAATGCTACAATATAAAATCTCCATATCAGAATGATGCATGCACAAGAAGCTCATCCTCTCAAGAATATTGATTCATTTGTGGCACATATTAAGCATATTTAAAAGGGGAAGGGATATGAAGAGAACATAGAGTAATAAGGGAAGAGGTCAAAGTAAGGCATGAACCTTGAATTATGGAAATTGACTACTCTGGTAACTGGAGCTGTGGTTGATTAAAAAGTTTGTAGCTGAAATTCAAGAAGAGCCCCACAGAGTTCTTGAGTACATGAATGGTTTGTGAACTATTTGCAATTTGAGGCAATTTGTGCACTTACTTTCACTTGATCATGAGGAACTTCCTGGGCAGAGAGTCATTTACATGTCAGACTTCAAGATAACCAAGAGTGTGTAAAGCAACGGAATTCATGTTAAACTGAATAGAAAGCATGACAACTAAATGAAACAATTCCCTCCACTAACTTGAGGGTGAAATTCGATGTCACAACATGATTACCAAAAATATTAGAGGGCAAATGTCAAGAATTTTCCTGATGTTTTCCTCATGGCATTCTATTCTATTTTAGTTTCATGTGTCAGCTATCTGTGTTTTTATGCCAAGTAGGATGTACTTGCTGGAAAGAAATGAAAACCCATCTGAGAATATTACACATTATAGTAACAGATATTTTCCATGTCACCCTTAATTCCTGGCCAGGGCATAATAAAAGATTGTGCATAGATGAAAATATATGCTCACTAGCTTTTTTTTTTCATTATCAAAAAGAGATCAAGAACTAAATATGAATGATGAGGTGCTGGGAGCTCTATACACTAAGACCACTTAACGCTGATATTTAGGGACCTCTGACCTCTTATGTCATTTGCACAATATGGAGCCCAACAGGATACTTATCAAAATGTTTTGAAAAGTATGATTTTAAAATTCTATGTAATTTGTGTTATATGAGCTAAATTATCTCTAAGTTATCTTCTTTAATTGCTTCATTGTTTCTCTCCAAAATCTTCTGTGTAGTAGTAGTCTTTGCATTTTTTTTAAAAGATTTATTTATTTATTATGTATTCAGTGTTCTACCTGCATGTATGCCTCCAGGCCAGAAGAGGGCACCAGATCTCATTATAGATGGTTGTGAGCCACCATGTGGTTGCTTGGAATTGAACTCAGGACCATTGGAAGAGAGCCAGTGCTCTTAACCTCTGAGCCATCTCTCCAACCTGTTTTTACATTCTTCATATTTACCATTGTTAAAATGAAAATTTAAGTGCCTCCAAATTGTTCTTGAGTGGGGCAAGTTGCAGGATTGAAGAAAAAAAAATTTCCTATCCCTATGGAGTTTATAGTTTATTGGCTTAATTCTGTCTAGTCCTGAGTATAAAATGTTTAATATTATAATACAATAATATTGGAAAAATAATTTTTATAAGGTACTTTTGAAATATGGTAAATTTTTTGTCTTGACATTGTTAATCTGACCTTAGAGTATTTGATTGTTGTGACTGCTTATCATCCAGATTTAAATATAATTTGGGTCAAATGATATCTCTAAACAAAAGAAAAGATATCTGGAAAAATAGAGCAAAGCTATAGAATACTACAGTTTTTGGCATTCATTATTATTTATTATTTTTAACAATAATTTTTATTTTTTGAAATTATAGTACAATTATATAATTTCTCCTCTTTGCTTTTGTTCATCCAACTTCCCCCATTTCTCCCCCTTGCTATCTTTCAAATCAATGACCTCTTTTTCTTCAGTGATTTGCACGCGCGCACACACACACACACACACACACACACACACACATATACACACACCCTGCTTAGTTTGTATATGGTTCCAGTGCTGATTACTTGGTGTGGGATAGCAAGTTGGAGAGATTTTCTTCAGGGAAGATTGTTTCTCTCACTCTCAACGTTTTTAGTTACCTGGAGTTCTTAGTCTAGGATTCTTTGCAGTTTGATGGGCTGTGGTTTTCTGTGATGGTCTCCATCTGTTGCAAATAGAAGTTCCTTTGATGAGGGGTGATGATTTCAATTATCTGTGGGAGAGAGGGTAAATGTTTAAAATGTAGTTAAAGATTATGCTGTCTCAGTAAAAGGGTGATTGTAGGTTCTCTTCCAAGATCTATGAGTTCTCTAGCCTTGGGTAGTTGGCTAGGTTTCCATTATCAGGCAGGATTTCACTCTTGCTGAGTGGGCCTTAAGATCAACCAGGAATCTGTTGGTTACTGCCAGGATGTGAGTGCCACCACTGCATCCTCAAGGTTACTGTGCTCTGCTGGCAATTATGAGGTTCATAGGCATCTTTATTTTTTAATCAATTTTTTGAGAATTTTCACACATGAATATTATATTTATATCAATTCCCATACCCATCCAATTCCAATGTCACCTCCTGGGCATTGGAATCAGGTTTTCAGACTTAGCAGCAAGCGTTTTCCCTTATGAGATCTTTCATTATTTATGGCAATATCTATAATGTATGAAGCAAAATCTCCCAGTACAGTCTTGTTTGCATCTCTTGAAGTCTGCTTTCTGAACTCTTTCCCATTCTCAAACCCCTGGGCTTTGTATTTTTTTTTTTTTTTTGCCTCTTGATCAGTCCCCGTTTTTTGTAGTTCCCTGAAGTTTCGAGGAGTGTTGTACCAGTTACAGAAAGCTGCATGGCGGAGGGGCATCCTATAGAAAGGATATTGAACACAGCTCCTGTCAAATATCTGAGGTTGGGAATCCAGGACCAATATCAAAAGTGATATTGCCAAACAGTTCCATCCATTATGAATTAGGTCATTTGTAGCAGTAGGTTATTTTAGACAAGTTACATATAGTCTAGATATTTTAGAGTTTTGTACTGATTTCTTCATTCCTTCCACAATCACTAATGAAGGTATTAAAATAAATTCATAGCAAGAATGACAGTTTAATAATTTCCAAATGTACTTCAAAACTTTAGTTTCTTCTTCCCCCATCTTACTTATACCACATCAGAATAATATCTACATCTTAAAAGCAAGAGAATTTCTGTGTGTAGTGCTGTCTATATGTGAACCCAGATGATGGTAGGCATAAGTAGGGAAACCAGGAATTCAAGGTCACCTTTGGCTACACAGGGAATTCAAAGCCAGCCTGCATCACATGAGATCCTGTCTGAAGAAATGAACAAGCAAGCAAGCAAGCAAGCAACAAACAAACAAAAAACAAATAAGAAAACTGAAGGTTTAATTAGTTGGATGACAAGGTACAGATCTGTTTGTGAGGTTTCTAAGGGCATGTTCTTCTTATAGTACACTAACTACCCAGGAGACTGAATAGCAACCTATGCCTAATTAAATAAACAAATGAGTAGATAGTAACAATACAACAGACTGGAGGAATGCTGTGGACCTCAGATGAAAGAGCAGACATCTCTGAGGACCTGGGCCAACTCTAAAGGCTTAAGGAGAGGGAGGTCATCAGATAGAAAATCCTGAGAGGAGGCTATGCATTTGCCTAAAATTTCATTTTATATATTTATGCACTTTTCAGGTTCTTTTCCAAAGAACACAGTATACAGCTCAAACAAACAAACAACAAACAACCCAACCCAATCCCAAACCCCCAAACCCTAATCAAATATAATCAGTATTGCTATGTACGAATTTAAAGCACATATAAGTTTCAATTGTTTACATTTACATATTTTTTGTGTGGGGTGTTGTGTGCCATATGTGGTGATCACAAAGCTACTTATGAGAGACCATTGTCTCTTTCCACTATATGTGTCTGATGACTCAGGTCATCATCTCTCTGGCCCATATACTTGTTTTTACTACATTAGACTAGTTGTCTATAAATTAACACACTATATTGTTTGCACTTTTTATGTCAGTACTCAGGCCAAGTCATAGATGGGCTATACGGGTTTCAGAAATCTTTCTACAGTCATTGTGTCTCAGAACATCTTCAGAGAAATGAAAACAATATTGTAATAGATGGAAAGCTCTGCACTTTCAAGAGAAGCTATTGAAGCCACATTTAACTATAGCTTCCAATTAAATTGAGTCATAAATTTAAATAAAAATACATACTTACTATTATTTGTAATATTGGCCAAAAAAAAAAAAATCACAGATTTCTATACTAGAAGAAAGGGTTCAATTAGTAGAGTCCCCTAAGGAGAGCTGAAACCCAGAGGCAAAATTTAGTTTAAATTTTTTTTTGTGTCCGCTTATTTCTCTCTCACTTCATGAATAGCTTCCTCTAAAACATCAACTGCCTGTTTTAAAAAAACCTGAAAATCTCAGTACTCATTAAACTACAGAAAGGGTCTTGGATTATGTGTGGTGCCCTTTCATCTTTTCTGCCTCTAGGGGGAAGTGTTTTCAACAGTTCTGTCTCCAGAAGGTGCGTTCTTGTGGGTTAGGGCTTCACTGTAGTATTCTTTAGGGTGGCTTCAGGATTGACTGGACAAGAGGAAAGGGACCTTTGAAAATCTGCAAGAACCCTCACCTTGCAGGTTTCAGCCAAGGTTCTGAGACAGGGAGATAATAGAGAAAAAGCCCCAGGAATTTTTTTTTTTTTTAAACTACATTTCAAAGAATCATGGTAACTTCTTCACATGGTAGTCTTGGTAATGGCTGAGAACTATCTGGATTCAAACTTCACTCCACAGAACTAGAAACAAAATATCTTTCTAATATTGATGTAAACATTTCTAAATTCTATAAATACCTAATGTTTCTGTAACATCACATTTAACACTACTTTCAGTAGGCTAATCTTATTCCTTTGTTTTCTTTGACAATTGAAGTTGATAATTGAATTCTGAATGTGAAAAAATTGCCCCCTTCCAGGAAAGGAACAATATTTAAAACCTAAGTGAGTGCAAGGCTATTTGTTTCTCTTCTCTCTTTCATTCTCTCTCTCATTTTGCTAACATTTATGATTAAAATATTACAAAATTATATTATCAAGTGGTATTATTTTCAGTTTTTCTGTTCTGGAAAGCCTGAAAATTTATTTTTACGTAAGAGGTTATGTGTGTGTGTGTGTGTGTGTGTGTGTGTGTGTGTGTGTGTGAATGCTACTGAGTGTGTATGAGTGAATGTGTGTATGTGAGTCTATGTGACTGTGTGTGTTACTAGGCATTGAATTTATCTTAGGCAAATATTCCGTTGAACCCTATCCCCAGTTTCCTTCCTTGCTTCCTTCCTTTCTTCCTTTCTCCTATTATTTGCCCAGGTTGGCCTTGAATCACTCTACAGCCTGGTCAGCCTTTGAATTTGATGTCCTCCCAAGTAGCTTGGCTTTCAGTCCTGTGTCACCAGGTCCAGCTCTAAGTGTGATACAAAGAATATCACTTACAGTGGGAATCAGCGTTGTTACCAACCCTGTTTTACATAGTATTATAGTTGACCTTTCCCAATAAAAAATATTCAAAGGGGACAAAGAGGTATTTAAACATAACAGGTACACTTTTTTGGGCTATGGTTCTTCAACTATAGAAGCACAGATGTCTTTTCTAGCCTAAGATGGCAGAACTACATGATAGTCACACATGATAGTTCCAGCTGGTTGCCTAAAGAACTCTTTGAGTGGAAGCAGCTAAACCCTCCTTACACTCAAACCCTTGTATTACTGTTTATAATCTCTTGCTTGTTTGCATTTGAATTTTTTTTTAAATCCTAGCTTTTGTTTATTTGGAATCTGCAAGGATGTGTTGAACACACGGGTAGCAACATTGTGGCCTTCTCTCCTCTGTTATTGGGTAGATGCACAGCTTTCGCCTGCCTGTGCTCTTCAGCAACAAACTGGAAAACTGAGAGCTCCTACTTAAAGGCCACAGGGAGGCTATGGTCCTAGCCATAACGTAATTGCCCTGCCCTGCTGTTGACCCAAGGGCAAGGCCTGAGATGCGAGAGGCACTCACACTGGGTGCCACTGAAACCTCACACTCTTCTAGTGAGCCCGCTGCACAGTGCACTTCAGAATCCTATCACTGTTGGCCTGTGTTCCCCAGACACTGGGCATACCGGGTGGTAACAGGAAACCTCCGTCCTTCATGTCTCCTGGCAACCAGTTGAAATCCTCTAAGACCCTTGGAATCCAGGATTTAGCTGTTGTCTTTCTTTTATTTTCTTAAATAACTATGAGCCTATAAACAAATGTTTGCTCTCCCAAGAGTTCAGGAAGAATTTAATTGCTGTGAAGCGCTAAATGTCAGCTTCCAATGTACATAGATAACTCTTCAGAGTTAAATTTTACATGGGAGCCTCTTTTAGTACTGGTTAGCAGCTCCAATTAAATAAACAAAAGCTCACCCAGGATTTAGAAACTCCTACTTACAGCGAAGGCTTTGGGACCACAATGCATAACTAAAATCTAACCGGCCCCAGGTATGAAAAGTTACCTGGAATCACATTTTCACTGCTAGAAAGGGCGATGGAGAGAATGCTGATGCCTGCAGTTGCCATATCCTCCGACACCTTAATCTGCCATTTCATAGCCACAGAAGAGAGCAAAGACACTTTAGAGGTCTCCGAATTTAAAAAAAAAAAAAAAAAAAAAAAAAAAAAAAGCGGCGCTCAGGGCAATTGGGTGAAAGGAATCGCGTGCAAGTTTTTGCCGAAAGAGGGCGTTCGTTTTAGACTAATAGAATTCAGGCACACACCGACGCCCAGCTAAAGGAACGAACATTTTAAAACGTGTTAAACTTAACTTTAATTTGCAGCACTTCAGTGTCAGAACTACCTCGTGCAAAATAGCCTGTCCCCACCGCAAATGTCTTTGCTGCGTGACCGACCGCAAAGAGTGCAGGTCCTTTTGGACCTGCGCAGCCGCGTGGTCCTGCGCGCTGCTTCTCTGGTTTGGGACGTCCCCACAAGCGTTTCCACTCCCTCTGCATCGCTGTGATAGTTGTGATCAGTGGGAAGTTTGGGTCTGCCAGGCAGGACCTTTCTGGGCATCCCAGAGTCTCGGGCATCCTGGAACAGAAGCGGCTGGATCTCCCAGCACTGGGGTCGGAGCAGACTGCTGTTCGGTACTTAAGGATTCTCTGGGGAAAGATATTTTGTGGGGCGGGGTGGGGGTGGGGGAAAGACAGTCTCTTTTAGTTACTGGGTTTAGCGAACAGAACCTTTGGGGTGATGTTTTTCAAGCTCCGTGACACTTCCTGGAGTGGAATCATCCGAAGCAACAAGTTTCGCTTTTCTGGTGTCAGTGACCCTGCGGAGGAGGGGTCTGTGCCCTGAGACACAGCCAAGGCTGTGGTCACTGTGATTCTAGCGTGCCCCATAGCCCAGAGGGAGGGGACCCACGCCTAGTGGGGGAAGGACGGGTGGGGAAACTGCCCCCGGCCAGATGGACATACAAGGTCCGCAATGAATCTTCTCCCCGCACTGGGACCTTCTTCCTTGTTCCCCGACCTTGTTTGGGGGACCTGAAAGGTCAGGTGTGGAACAGAACTGGGCGCATTCAGACAGAACGAGGCCGGAGCAAGAAAAGAGGCGAGAGCAAGGGAGACCTATGGAATTTTGCACTGAAGCCACCAATTTGGAGACGCCCCCGCCCCTCTTTGAAGATTGTGTGCATGCGTGTGTGTTTGTGCATGTGCGTGCGCGCATTTCTTTCCTTTCAAACATCCATACATTTTTTTTTTTTTTTTAAAGCGGGGGTTAGAGAGAGCGGAGCCAGCGAGAGGCGGGGACCTTAGAGTCGCGCTGCGCCGTGAGGGCTCCCGCGGGTGTAGACGTGGGCGGCTACAGCTTTGGGCCAAAGCTGAGCACCGGCAAGGAGTGGGGCTTAGGGACCAGGCAACAGCGAGTAGGTCAGGGGTGCGGGGAGGAGCCCTGATGTAAGAATGTTAATGAGAGGCTCCCCCAGCCCAGCCCCCACCCCACCCCTCCCCACCCCCACCCACCCCACCCGCTGCAGAGACAAGCCCGGCCTCGGCGCGCCATGTGTGGTAACGCGCTCCGCCGCCGCTGCCACGCTATTTAAACACCGGCTATGGATCCAGGAACCCGTGCGAATCAATGGGATCAAACGCGAAGGAGGTGCACCGTCAATTACAAGCACCTGGACAAGTCTAACTTTTTTTCTTTTACAAATAACGCCTTCAAACGCAACCTTAGCAACGCCCAAATAAGAAGCCACCTCTGAGCCAAATAGCCTATGTGCAAAGGGAGGGAGAATATATAAATATATATATATATATACATTTATAATAAGTCTATTTGTATATTACAGACGCACAGGTTTCCATTCGGTGAACTTTTCTTTTTTTCTTTCTTAGCTTTTTTTTCTGTTTTTCTTTTTTTTAAACCTAGAGATACTGCAGAAGAGTCTTCCTCTCTCTTTTGGCGCGTTACTCAAGGGGGTATTTTGTTTACTTGGAGCGCCCAAGGGGAACAGGGACAGAGGAAAGGGGCAGGGTGGGCGGGGGGGCGGGCAGTGGGCGAGCCGTGGCCAAGGCGAGGGCTTGCTGGCAACACGATGCAGTCCCCGCTGCTGCTTACTTTCTCGGCGTGCGTGCTGCTGGCCCGGGCACTGCTGGCTGCCGGCGCGAGTGGTGGCGGTAGGGACACTGGGCCAGGCAGCGGGCGCCGGCAGAGAGAGGTGCTGGCGGCTCAAAAGATCGAGGTGCTTGTGCTGCTGCCCCGGGACGATTCGTACTTGTTCTCGTTGGCTCGGGTGAAGCCGGCCATCGAGTATGCTCTGCGAAGCGTGGAGGGCAACGGCACCGGGAGGAGGCTACTGCCTCCGGGCACTCGCTTTCAGGTGGCCTACGAAGACTCGGACTGCGGTAACCGTGCGCTCTTCAGCCTGGTGGACCGCGTGGCGGCGGCGCGCGGCGCCAAGCCGGACCTCATCCTGGGGCCGGTGTGCGAGTACGCGGCAGCGCCGGTGGCCCGGCTGGCGTCGCACTGGGACTTGCCAATGCTGTCTGCAGGAGCGTTGGCCGCCGGCTTCCAGCACAAGGACACTGAGTACTCTCACCTCACACGCGTGGCGCCTGCCTATGCCAAGATGGGAGAGATGATGCTCGCCCTGTTCCGCCACCACCACTGGAGCCGGGCTGCCCTGGTCTACAGCGACGACAAACTCGAGAGGAATTGCTACTTCACCCTCGAGGGGGTCCACGAGGTTTTCCAGGAGGAGGGTTTGCACACGTCTGCCTACAATTTCGACGAGACCAAAGACTTGGACCTGGATGACATCGTGCGCTACATCCAGAGCAGTGAGCGAGGTGAGCAGGAGCGCGATCTGGACCCTTGGCTCTGACCCAGCAGTTCTGGGTGGTTCCCCCCAAAGTCCCATCACCTCAGCCTTCTGCAGATCTCCCCCGAAACCCGAACACCCAAAGAGGGTGAGCGGGGGTACTTGTTCAAGGGCAGGCTGAGGGTAGCCCATCGCTGTTGAAGGGGTATACTAGAGTCCTGGGGAGGTGGACCTAGCCATTCCAGGGAACCTCTGAACTAGTGCAGTCCCAAGTATGTCAGGTGTTGTCAAACACCAAGGATTTCCCCCTCTTTGACAGCTCCAGGGTCCCTAGTGGTCCAGGAACTTGCTACTTTGTCTATTGCTGTCGTGTGCCCCCCTGATAGGGCGACGCCCAGCAGTGGCGCGCAGCTTCTTGACTATTTGGGGGTCTCCTGGCTTTCCTGGCTGCTCTTTCCATGGACCCCAGGTCCCCTTTAAAGGCTCTTTGTGTTACTCTTCCATGCTCCCTCTAGTCTCATATAAACAAGCTTCTGTGGTTTCCACCAAATTGCGTCGCCGTGTCTGGACTCGGGCGACACTCAGTTCCCCTGGGTGCATTGGGCTTCGCAGACTCTAAAAGAGCGCAGAGCTGAACTTGGCCGAGTGCGCGCCGGAGGATCCCGCACAGACAGAGCCTACGTCCCACGGGTCCCCTTCCCGGGCTTTTCTCCCGGAGTAGCTGAGGGCTTGGAGCAATAGCCAAACTAGACAGAGAGCTCAGTACTGGGGATTGTGACCTTGGTTAGAGGGAGCGTGAGACCCCCTCCCTTCCCGCGACTGCCTATGTTTCTGTTGTAAAGACTGCTGAATCCCCGCATAGGGTGTCCCGGTTGGGGTTCAGAATATTGGGGAAATCCCGCCTCTGCTGTCTCTTGGTGCGCAGGCGCCTTGAACGTCTGTAGTATTTCCCCCTTCCCCCTCCCCGCAAAGCCTCCGATGTCCCGGGGTGCTGTCCCGTTGAGATCAAGAGGGACCCGAGCCAGCTAGGCACCCGACTTGTCACAATTTGGACGTCTGGGACATGGGCCTGCCTGATTCGGGACAGCATAGTATGAAACATGAAGATGCAGAACAGGTGAGGTGGGCAGAAAAAGTTTCCAGAGAGCTGTCACCGCGGCCTCTCTCTCCAATTTGGCCACTTTGAACTGAGAGAGCAAGGCCTGTAGAGCGAAGAGGTGATGTTGACAGTGTGGACAGGGCACGTTTGACCATAAGAACTCCAGGCTGTCTGCACAGAATCATTGCTAGGTGCTGAAGCAGGGCCCTGGTCATGTAAAAGGAAAGTTGTGTCCTACGGTGGCAGATTTGTCTCTGCTGGGCTAGAAACCCCCATGTACTTTTCTCCCTGTTCAGTCCTCAGGCTGCTGCAGCCTCTTGCAGTCCTGGCACTCCTCTGTGCTTCTAAAAGCCTGGAGAATTCCCAGCGCATGCTGGGGATGGGGGTGTGTGTGACCCCCTCCTGGCTAGATCCGAGGTTTGCAAACCCTGTCTTTGTCTTGTTGAACCCAGTGAGGTGGTGACCTTGGCACAGTGGCCTGGGGTGAGAGGTCTGGCAGATCTGTCTGTGTGTCCTGCTGTGTGGCCCTGATCCCTGGTGCTGGGAGGGCCAGAGTGTGATAGAGGGCTCAGGGACTGCTGTGTCCTGGGTTAAAAGGACTCCAGCTTGTATGCTGTCATCATTTTTTAAATACACCAAGATTGGTAGATATACCCAGATCTCTTTGCTTTTATTTCCCCGTTCAGTTTAACGGCGAAAGTTTGCTACACAGTGTGTATCTTACAGGTGATAAGGTTATAACCATACAATCCTTTCTCTAAAATCAACACAAATAAAAATAGTTTCTTTTCCGGGCTGACCTCCACTCAATTCCCTAATCTTTGTAGAGACAGTTGTAAGCTCTCAGGGTGTTTCCTATAGAGCTCAACCTTTACTTGGTGGGTTGGCAGCTGTCAGAGTGTTAAGTGGGGGTTTCAGGTATGTTTTCAGTGGAGTTTGTGGATCAGCCACATGCTAGCTGGCAGGATCCTGGGCTTTTAAACTGTACCCCAGGCTCTTCAGGTAAAGCGGGCTTCTGTAACAGCCACATCTTGGGGATGCTGGCAGGGTTTAACCAGCTAAGCCACCAGAATGCCCTGAAACCATGCCAGACCCGTGTAGTAAACTTGTGGCTTCATTGTAGGGTGCTCTTTTATATATGATAATAATCGCCCAGAAGGGGAAGCCATGTCCTGGGACGCACTCTAGGCCGGGAAGCACACACCCCAGCAAGGCACTGCCTTGCAAAGCACTGAATCAGGAGCATGTTTCTCCTGTGAAACAGGGAGCTGGATGAGAATCCAGGCTCATTTAGTTGATATTCTAACATCTGGATTGTATTTCCCCAAATGTAAAAATGTAACTGCATTTTGCCACAGTGCATCTTCTTTCCTTATGAATCCTTCCCACCTCTTCTTTTGAAAAAAAAAAAAATCAACTTTGAAATCAAATTGTGGGTATCTGAGTATCTTTACTGGTAAAAAGTGACCTGTGGCCACCCCAGTAATAATAGTACTAAATTTTCTTGTGCCTATATGATGCCCTTTAGAAAGGAAAACTAAAAACCAACCAACCAAGCATGCTCACCTCCATCCAAATAATTCTTATCTCGTAGGGTTTACCATCTAAGTCAGTAATTGACAAACTTTAAAAGCCTAATATAATTAAAATACACATATCTGAGTATGTATAATTTATTAAAAGAAACCAGTGATCTTTTTTAAAATTATTATTTCTTATTTTACACATTAATCCCAGTTCCCTCTCCCTCTCTTCCTCCCACACTTCCTGACCCCCCTCCCATCCCATTCTCCCCCACTCCACAGGGAGGGTGATTTCTTCCAGGAGAGATCATCAAAATCTGTTAAGTCATTTGGAGTAGGGTCTAGGCCCTCCCTCCTGCCTCTAGGCTAAGGGAGTATCACTCCATGGGGAATGTGATCCCAAAGTCCTTTCATGCACCAGGGATATATCCTGGTTCCACTGTCAGAGGTCCCTTAGACTGCCCAGGCCTTCTAACTGAGACCTGTGTTTAGGGGGTCTGAATCAGTACAATGCTGGTTTCTTTCCCAGCTATCAGTGTGGGGGCCCATTATCTCCCCCTTGTTCAGGTCAGCTGCCTCTGGTAGAAAACAGTAATCTTACAGTATGCATTTATACTAGTGGATAAAGTGATGATGCAGAGTTAATCTCAACTTTCAGCATGAGGGTAATAGAGAGTCCAAGCCTAGCTTCAGGCAACCTTGAGGATTAGGGAGAAGTAGATGAGATTTCTCAAGTGGCTGTTTGGTCATGTATTGTATTTATCACAAGATGGTGACCAATTTTTTATATACATGGGGTGGTGGTGGTAGAGATCACTTAGTTAGAAAAAAAATGGAATATCCAAGTCTTTTCATAAAGTTTCTGTGTTTAATTTCAGATAAAAATTTGAGTGTAAAGGAGACATTATTATTTCTTTTCCAGAAATTCCAACAGAAACTGGACAAGATGACACCTTAGGCAGATAGCTAAGTCTTGCTAGCTGCTTATAGGTACTAAGGATATTCTAAAAACACTTAAGCAAATAGATGTCTGTAATGAGTACTGTTATTCGTGACGCCAGAAAGAGAGCACCTTTCCTGGCTCCCTCCGACCTCCTTCCACAGGTCACTCCGCCCATGGCTCCACCCCAATGGGCGTGGTCAGTGCCACAGAACTAACCCCCTTCAGATGTCTTTGGCAGAAGCACAATACCCCACTTACATTCCCACCCCCCCCCCCCAGGAGATCTTAGATGGGTGTGGTGGCACATGTCTGTAATCCCAGCATTCAGGAAACTGAATCAAAAGAATTGTGAGTTCAAGGTCAGCCTGGGCTAGAGAATGTGCCCTGCTGTCCCAAAGTACAAACAAACGAACAACAGACAAATGCTTTTTATTTGTTACTGGATTCATTTATATAACTGACTACTGACCTTGACATGTCAGACGACATGATGCATTTACTATAAAAAGACAGAAATACATTTTTCAAGCAATGAAAGGTCATAGTTGTTTTGTTTATGTGCTTCTAAGATGCAGAAGTAGATGTGAGCTACACACAACATCCCTTGCTATGTAGTGTAGAAACAGAAAAACCTGCTTTAGAAAGAAATTCAACTTTTGTTTTTTATCCAAGTTAGGTATGCATCTATGTAAGACCAGAAAATGACAAGTCTTATATTGAAAAGATCTCTTGTCACTTACTCCCTGTTTTGGACTTAACAGAGGCACAATTTCTTTCTTTTTTTTTTATTTTTTTAAAATTTATTTTATATAACAAAGTCCATTTAAATGAAAACAAACATTTATAGACAATATTTGGGAATTTGGGTGTTGTTCTTTCCAAACTACTTCTTGCTGATAAGGGGCGCTGTCATGAGGGGATTCGAAGAAGATTCAGAAATCCTGGCTGTAGTCTGCAAGGCTGCTTTGTCCAGCTGTTTTGAATGTAGGATCACCTCGTACTCTGTTTTAGGCGGTCTGGCGTGATCAAACCACATTAGTCTGGAAGGAATCCACAACTTTTCATTTTCTGTGGAAACAAAAGTAGAAATCCTTTTCCCCAGTAACTTGTCCTTGAACTTAAATTTTGGAGTCAAAGCAATTTTTTTAAATTTAATTTATTATTTTACATGTCCATCCCAGTTCCCTCTTCCTCCCTCCCCCCATCTTCCCTCCCTCCCTCCTTTCCTCCTTTTTACCCTCTCTACCCTCTCACATGCACTCTAACCACCCTCCCCTCCCATCCCCCCACCCCAATTCCATATGTAGGGGAATGCCATCCAGTTGGGGTCATGTAGATCTGACAGGTCATGTGAAGTAGGGACTAGGGCTTTTCTCCTGTCTCTAGATTAAGGCAGTTATCCCTCCATGGGGGATGTGTTCGCAAAGTCCTTTTGTGCACCAGGGATACATCCTGGCTCCACTGTCTGAGGTCCCTTAGACTGTTCAGTCCTTCTGGCTGAGACCCATATTCAGGGGAGCCTGAGTCAGTCCCATGCTGGCTTCCCAGCTATCAGTCTAGTGGCCATTAGCTCCTCCTTGTTCAGGTCAGCTGTCTCTATGTGTTTCTGCCACTTGGTCTTGTCCTCTCCATCTGCATCTGGGTTCTAGTTCGACTCAGTGTTTATGTATGGGTGTTTGATCCTGTTTCCAACAGGTGTTAGTTGAGGGCTCCATGGATAAGTTAGTTGTTGATCTCACTCTCCGGGAAGGGCATTTATGGTAGCAGAGGCACAATTTCTGACTCTTGTCAATGCTCCATAGAAATTTGCCTTTAGAACTCCAGGTGATGAGCTACTTTTGATTTTTCTCTTTCAGTTTTAGGTTTTGCCTGTTGGAATGCCTGTGGAGAATGGCTGAACTCTCCACTAATATTTACTATCTGCTAACTACATATGCAAGTGTTTCCTTCTATCCATTCCTCTAATGTGATCATGTCAGCATTTTTTCCCCCTTTGCTTAGCTCTGTAGTCAGCATTGATATTTATATTATCTTCTAAATGCTGTTCACAGTTGACTCAGTTGGGGTTATAAAAAAAGGAAGCCTTCTTGTTTGTTTAGTCTCCTATGGACTGATGGCTAAAATCATCTGTAAATTCTCGACTCCAGGCTGCTGAGTTGTTTCAGTTTAGTCGTTTTCTTGGCACTCCGTACTGTTATCATCCCAAGCCCTTGATTTAATGTTTTCCCAAGACTTCCATCACCTATCATTTTGAACCTGCTCCCTATGTGCATCCCTTTCTTGACTGATGCTCTTGTTTTGGTGGACCACATCTTCCAGGAGCTTTACAAAGGATGGATGGGAGATACACTTTGAGATGTTTCACAACTGAAAATGTATTCTTTTTGCCCTTATGCATAATTGTAAAGTTCTGTACAGAATTCCATGCTATATGTAATTTTGCCTCCTCAGAATTTGATAGCACAACTCCATTGTCTTCTAGATTCTGAAGTCATTGTTAGTTTGAATTGATTTAGATTCTGGATTTAGTGTTTATAATTCCTTCCCCACCCCCAAAACTTTGGAATCTTCATTTTGTTCTCTATAGTCTAGCACTTCACCACCATGAACATTGCTGTCAGAATTTTGCTTGTGCCTTGGTAGGTCCCCTTCCCCCAGAAACTCATGTCTTTTAATTCTAAGAAAAATTTCTCAGTTATTTCTTTGATTATTTTATTTCCTTCAGTTTTACTATGTATTTTTAACTTAATGATAGACCATCTGACTGATTCTCTGCATTTCTTGCCCCCCTACTTTTTGCCCATTTAATAAAAAATGTCTTTGGGTGGGGGTGGGGGTGTTCTTTTGGCTGCTCTCCAAAATTACTATCACATTAAAAAGCTCTTTAGATTCATTTTTATTATTTTATGTGCATGAGTGTTTTGCCTGAATGTATGTTGTGCATCACATGTGTGCTGGAGGAGGTGATGAGTCTCCATGTGGGTGCTGGGAATCAAGCCTGGGTCCTTTGCAACAGTAAGTGCTCTTAACCACTAAGCCCCTGCTTTTGCATTTTTCATTTCTATGATCACACTTTCTGATGCACCATATAACATACTCTGCTCCACCTCCATGCAATAGCTTCTTTCTCCAGTGTCTAAGTATAGACCTACTTGGAACATGAGTATAGAGTCAGGTGGAGAGCTGGGCAGTGGTGGTGCACACCTTTAATTCAAGGACTTCAGAGGCAGACACAGGTGGATATCAGTGAGTTTGAGGCAGTGTCTGTTAGTTTGAGGCCAGTTTGGGCTACAAAGTGAGTTTCAGGACAGGCTCCAAGACAAGAGAAACCTTGTCTTGAAAAACAAAAACAAACAAACAAACAAGTCAGGTGGAGATTATGGAAAATGCCATTTTTTATTGTTCCTGTAAACTAGTTGGAGAACATGCATTTAAAAATGCTACCAAAGGGTCTTCTCACCATCAGCTGTAGATAGCAACAGCCACAAACCATAGAGTGTCACTTACCTGAAAGTTCTTTTCCAGGAGCAACCCTTTACCCACATGTCAACTGTAGCCTAAGTGTGCGGTGTGTAAGTGGAGATATCTCAAAGGAGAACAAAGAGCCCAATCATACCCTGACTGCTCTCCCAGACTCACCAATAAGAAAACTCACTGCTTTCCCTCTTGCTGGACTAGTGAGATGACAAATGAAAGCCCTTTGAGAGATGGGAGATGCTAACCCATTGTAGTTGTCTGAACGAAGACCCAAGGGTGGGGAAAGGAGAACCTCTTATGTACGTGAAGGTACCACTGGGAATGTGTTTATCTTTCTTAATTAACATTTGAAGTCACTCCTGTGCACTTAACCCCTTGATTACAAGAACAGGCTACAGTAATGAAAAACCAGCTATGGGGATAGTATGGCACCCAGATGGGAAAGGATAACATCTAATATCACAAATTAAAGTGGGGTAGGCTAAAACAAAAACAAAACAAAACAAAACCCCCAAAACAGGCTACTAAGAAGTACTTAGTATCATGTCATTAACCCTTCTTTCTTAACTTTAATATTTTTTATCTCAAATAAATATTTATATATTAAATCCAGGTCTGGTGGCACATGCCTTTAATCTCAGCACTTGGAAGGTAGAGGCTGGTAGATTTCTGTGATTTTGAGGACAGTCTGTTCTATATGGTGAGTTCTAGGACAGTACAGGGTCACACAGAAAGACCCTGTCTAAAACAAACAAACAGAAAAACCAATTCTTATTTATGTATTGAGATGCACATTGATACACAAAAAGCTGTCTGCCTTGATGTCCACATGTGCAGGAGGATTGGCAGACCCTGTTCCTCTGTAAATCTTACTTATTGTTGGGAGGTCCAGGGAGCTCATGTGTTTTCTTGAGTGTGACACACGCTTCCATACACTTCCACATTTTTCTTAAGAGCTGTACTGAATCTGCTTATGCCACTTGTGCTTATTAACTATGTAATTTGTTTACTGTGTAAAACAATGGAATGTGAGTGAGAACAGAAAACTGTCTCAGGGAAAACATTACAAGCCTTTGATAAACCGTATAAAAGGAAGTCTGCTAAAAGTAGCCAAAGTTCAATTAAGTATGAGTGAGACAACCCTAAAAGATGGAGCACACCATAAAATACTAGGGTTCTTTATTCTGAGGGCTTTGTTGGTAGTGGTGTTAAATTCTTGCTTCTACTTGAGCTGAAAGTAGATGATGATGTGTGTATTGGGTTTGGATCATCTGAGAGAAACAATGCCTTGCACCCCTGACCTTGGGTAAGAGGATTTCCTTTTGGGAGTAAACCATTTACTCCACACAAAATAGGCAAGCCTGAGAAGAACCAAAGCCTATGCAGGTAGACGATGGGAAGATTCATCAGAAGCAGTGGTAGAAATAGGGGGAGAGGGAAGATAAAGAGGTGGAGCAGGAACATAAAAACAGAAGTACCCTGAAAGCCAGGCGGTCCAGAACTTTGGGATGCTAGTTCTTTGGCTTCAGGGTACAGTTTGTTCTATCCTAGGGCAGGTTTGGCTCTCAGATGGATGCTTAGGTTCAACACCTGGTGCCTTTGGGTACTTGAATCACCCCACCGGCTTTTCTCTGATTCATATTTACTCCTCTGTAGCATCTCCCCCCCCCCCCCTTATAATTTGGCTTCCCAGTTAGCATGACTAGATTTGGAGATATCTACACAAGCATATTCATGACCATTCTGCCCTCTCCTGCCCATGGAACTTAAGCAACCCACAGTTCTGACAATCTATTTATAAATATGTAGGCTATGTGCCCGATGTGCCAATGGAGTCAATTTCTACATGTGGCTATTGAGAGACACTGAACTTTAAACATGTGATGCAAGTTGATAAGGGCTCCTTAGTAGACAGCCAATCAGAGCTTCCTAGCGCCCCTGGAGATGTCCACTCTTGGAATCCATGCTCTTTGAACTTGCCTTAGCCTCTTGTTGGCTATTTTACGAGACACCCGGCCTGTGATTTTTCCCATTGAAGGGGCTTGATCTAAAACGAGGGCCCAAGTTAGTAATTAGGAGTTTCTTTGAGAGCTTCTTTATTGAGACATCTTGGGATTTTTCTAAAATCCCAAATGTATAATTATATTGCCCAAAGAAACAACACCTACTCTCACTGTTATGGGATTCTGGAGTTTTGCACTGTCTCAAAACCATGTTTTCTAAGGTGCTGTTACCCTGTGCAGAAAGCCTTTCTGTAGTTAAAAATGTCAGTCATAGCCCGACACTCTGAGCTAATGTGTATAGTGAATGGAATATCAGCAGGAGCCCAGACCTCCATGCACAATGCCAAGGCTGTTATGGCACAACATGCAGTTTGTTTTATGTCTTTTAGCACCCATACTTTTACAAAGAGCACACACATCTCAGTGGGCTGCTGTATATCCTGATAAGGCAATTTACAGCATCTAGGCTTCTGTGGGTCTCCTCATACTCTGTGTGAGAGGCAAATACAGTTCTCCTAGTCATGGGGCCTGTGAGCCAAGACCAAGCAGATTGACTGGACAGTGGCCAAGTCCCCACTTTATCCTGTGTCACTCTTAGGTCACAGGCAGCAATCTCTTATATTTGACAGTGGGACTACAGAGAGACTATGGAAAGTGTGTGTGTGTGTGTGTGTGTGTGCAGAGATCTTAATATCTTTTTCCTCTGTGTGTCTGTAAATGAACACAGAAGAAGGTGTATACCCATGGCGGAGTGGACCCATCCACTCTGCTTTCCCCAGACAGTGTGTTTACTGTGGTATTAAGGATGAGAAAGAGTCATCATTCTCCTGTCTTTTCTCATTTGCTTTGTTTTTGAGACAGGGTCTCACAATGCAGCTCAGGTGGCTTAGAGTTCACTATGTAGCATGAAATTCATGGCAATCCTCCTGCCTCAGTCTCCCATGTACTGGAATTACAGGCATAAACCACCATGCCCAGCTCTTCCTGCAGTATAATTTTCATTCAAATTTCATCAACTGTTAATACATAAATGTTAATAACATTTCACATATCTCCACTTTCTTCTGTCTCTTCTGATTTCCTGTGTATGTGTGTATGTATGTGTGTACATAGGCATGGCTTAGTAATCATCTACCCATCCATCCATTGTCTATTGATATCTATTTTTCAGCCAAGATCTCATTATATAGACCAAGGTAGCTTGAACTCATGATTCTTCTACCTCTGTCTTCAAAGTTCTGTGATTACAGACATGAACCACTATGATATGAACACTATTGATATGTGTTTGTGTAAATATACACATGTACAAAATTACAGACAATACAAAGATTGTTATTAAAAATTTGAGAACAATTTACAGGATCATGCATTTATAGCATTAAACATACTTCTTTTTTTGAGACAAAGTCTCATTTAGCACACTGTGGCTCCAGATTTCAAGGATGACCCACACAGTGCTGAGATTACAAGTGTACGCCACTGTATCCAGTTTTATCTGGAGCTGAGGATCAAACACATAGCTGTGGGCACTCTAGGCAAGGACTCAACAGAGTCACAGCCCCAGCTTTCTCAAGACAATTAAGAACAGGCTGCTTACATAAATAGCTGCAGTAGTAGTCCTGAAAACAATAGCTTTAATGGAAACATATTCTGCTATCTAGCTACAGACCTTAAGTCAAATGTCACCACTGTCTCATAATGTCCTTACAGAAGATCTTTCACTTGTATTTTAAGAAGGATTGATGGGTCACTTATCCTACCATCTTCTATGTTGGATTTGTAGCTGCTTCCTCCTGAACAGATACACTTTGCCCATTTGTATATATTTCTGGCCTTCTGTGTGTTTCATCAGGAAGCTACTGTGTCTGTGTTCTCACAGTGATGCTGGTTCCTATTTCTTGGGTATGGTGTTGTTTTCTAAGTTAAAATTATTATGTGGTTCTCTTTTATCCATGGTTTCATCTTAGGACTTAGCTACCCATAGCCATGCGATTTGAAAACTTTGAATGAAAAATTCTGCAAGCAAACAATTGATAAGTTTTAAGCTAATTTTGTTGTGTTTTATTATTAGTTATTATTGTTAATCTGTCACAGTGTCTAACTTAGAAGTTAAGTTTTATCACAGGTATGCATGTTTAAGAAAAAAAAAAACATGGTGTGTTTTTCTACCCAACTTTTGGAGATGCTCTGGGATCTGGGAATGTATTTCCTGTGGATAAATGGTGACCCTGAATTAGGTAGTTTATGAGGAGATATTCAAGACTATATAAATTGCCCATTCTGCATCCATTGTCAGCTGGTTGTTTTGGCCTGCTCTCAGCCTGATGTGTTTGGGTGACTCACACACTGTTTCTCTCCCCAGTGGTTATCATGTGTGCCAGTGGTGACACTATTCGGAGCATCATGTTGGCAGTGCACAGACATGGCATGACCAGTGGAGACTACGCCTTCTTCAACATCGAACTCTTCAATAGTTCTTCCTATGGTAACTCTTTCCAGCTTCTTCAACTCTGTAAAAGCTTCAGAAAGTGGAGTGAGGAAGAGTCAAAAGCTTTAATGAGGTCCCTAGTTACCATGGGAGCCATATTTGATTTTGAAAAGTCATGATTCTGAGCACTTCCGCAATGCCTCATAGTTTCTCAAGCTTTTCATCTTTTTCAAGAATCCAGTGGAGGGGGGCAAAAAACACTGTATCTGGGCTATCAAGGAAATTCTGTGTGGATCAGCATAGTCCCTTCCTATCTCCACAGAAACACACATGCAGGCATCAGATGTCCTTGTCATGGTAGATTGCCAGAATAATTTAAGTGTGACTTGGGGTAGAATTTTAGATAGCAAGAATAGATTAGAACATATGTTATAGTTCATTTTATATAGTTCATTATATATAGAACATATTGTGCCATAGTTTGTATATGCATTGCTTCAGAAAACTTTTAGTAATATAAAATATGTAAATGTATACTATTTATTCATATTACACATATGTTTCTTATAGGCTACAATAGAAAGTAAAATAACAAGCACTGCAAGTTGAGACAAAAGCACTTGGAAATCTTTGTTCTTCACTCTGCTACAGTAGGAAATAAAATAACAAACACTGCAAGTTGAGACAAAAGCACTTGGAAATCTTTGTTCTTCACTCTCTTCTTATAGTTTACTACACCTTACTCCTCTCTTAAGTAGAATTTCACAAGCCACCGACATATAGGATAAAGGCATCTTTGATTCCTTATAACGGATTTAGGGAAACTCCCAAAGTCTGTGTAATAGAGGATTAAATTAAAAAAAAATGTATCTGTCTGTATCTGGATGTTTTGCCTTCAGACATGTCTGTGAATCACATGTGTGCAGTGTCCAAAGAAGCCAATAGAGGGCATAGGGTACCCTGGGAACTAGAGTTACAAACCGTAAGCCATGCAGGTGCTGGTACTTGAATCCAGGTCCTCTGGAAGAGCAGCTAGGCTCGTAAACACTGAGCCATCTCTCCAGCCCCCACTGCAATGGAAGTATGTTTAAGGGGCTCATCACAATCACAAATACAAAGTCTTTTCCTCTCACTGTAGTTAGGACTGTCTTGGAAGTTGACACTTCAGGACATTTTTTTTCTCATATACACTGGCTGCTCAAGGCCATACAGCTCTAGAGCTGTAAATGTGCAGCTCATAGATGGCGTGTCTATGGCAAGCTCTACTTCCAAGTGCTTGCTGATGAGATATAGTTATTTAGATAAGATCCAAGTCTTTAAACATTCACCGTGGTTTCCTGTCCCAATTTCCTGGCTGACTTAAGCAGTGATCTTTGTGTATATACAGATAATATAACACACTTCTGGGGAATAAAGAAACGTTGATGAAACAAAAGTAACTGCTGCTTCCTGCAGAGGATAGCCCTGCAGATGTGGTGCTTGCAGGATAAATGCAGTATTTTATGGCACTCCCTGCCGTTGCAGTCTTTTCCTCCCACCTTTCTGTTAAGTGGGATGTTGTCCCGACTTGCTGACTTAAGGCCAGAATGTCACACTACTAATGGCTGCAGTATTGAGTTCTTTAACATAGTGGTCAAAACAGGGTAAAGGGAAAACATCTATTCTGCCTTACAAGATGAAACATGGAATTTAAAGTGATGCTAAGAATGCATGCTATGAACGGACAAGCACATTTACATACATTATGCAGGCAGTACCTAACAGCAAGTGTTACTACTTGGCTTCCTTTAATCTACAGATAAAACTTGTGTTGCTTCCCCCCGTTATTATAGTAAATGAGCATTGAAGAAAAATTGGAAAATCTTTAGAAACAAGTGGAAGAAAATAAGTTAAAATTCTGCCACTCAGATAAAAAGTTACATTGCAATTTCTTGGAAATACATATCTTAAAAATATATATTTGTCTCTTATATGTATGTATATTTTACAAGAATATTTTTTCAATAAAAATGATCATATTATGGTACAACTACCTAGTATATCTTTAATTAATCTCTATTTCTTAACACTGCTCCCGGCCTTTTGTTATTAAGAGTAGTATATGCTGAATAGTCTGATGTGTATATACACTTATAGTCACATAGTTAGACATATAGTACATATTACATGATATAAATTCTTAGAGGTACAAATTCTGGCTCAGTTGTTATATGCCAACACTGATAGGAATTGGCAACTCTCCTCATACAGAGGTTTTACCAATTCATATATTTGGACAATGATAAAATTTTTTGTATTCTTGTATCCTTTATCAATTTTGCAACATATTACTTTATTGGACAATGTTTATATTTTTGTCCATAAGCAAAGTTCTTGTAGTTTCAATTTTTAATCTATTATTGTGTGTGTGTACATACTTTCCATGGTGTGCATGAGGAGGCCAGATGACAATTTTATGGAGCTGTTTCTCTCTTTCTACCTTTTGTGAATTCTGGGGACTGAACACTGGTCATCAGGTTTGGATGGCAGGTGTTTTTACTTGCTAAGCCATTGTACAGACCTATTTTTATTTATTTATTTTTTTCATTTTATTACTATTATTTTATAAGTTTTTTTTTCTGCATGTATGATGTCTGTGTACCACCTGTGTGCCTGGTTGTTGCCTGGGAAGGCCAGAAGAGGGCATTGGATTTCCTGGAACTCAAGTTACAGATGGTTGTGATCTGTCCTGTGGGTGCTGGGAACTAAACCTGGCTTGGCAGAGCAAGTGATCTTTATTCTGTACCATTTCTTCAGTATCCCCTTTCAGTTTTAATTTTAATACACATTTTAAAGTTATATTTAAAATTTTTTAGAAATATAAAATTGGCCAGTTTTATTTGAGACAGAGAAGGCTCTCTCTATGTTGCCCTGGTTGTCCTGGAACTCACTAAGTAGTCCAGGGTGGCCTTGAACTCACAAAGATCCACTTGCCTGTCCCCAAGTGCTGGGATTAAAGGTGTATTACACTATGCTTGGGCAAAATTAATTAATTTAGCTTGAGCAACCTGTGACTTTTAGACTTAATAGAAAACTTGCAAAAATAATAGCGAGTTCATGCATGCATCTTTATATTTAAATTATTTATTTATACATTAAAAACCTTATTCCATGGATTCAACTTTTTGTTTCCTTTTAATTTTTTGTTTTAGACATGTCTTTATGTTGTGTGTGTGTGTGTGTGTGTGTGTGTGTGTGTGTGTGTTTGCCTGGCATGTATGCATGCACACCACATGTGCCTGATGCCCTCGTGGTGCTAAGTACCAAACTCAGGTCCTCTGCAAGAGCAGCCAGTGTTCTTAACTGCCAAGCCATCTCTTTAGCTCCAGTTTTGTTTTCTTGAAAATTTAAGTGCAAAATGGTTTCACACAAATCACAACAAATTCTTGATGTTATATTGCCTTTTACTGTATGTTTGCCCAGACTTTGGGCTCTGATCTCAATTAGACTGAGTGACTGATCCATATACTGCTAAGTCTTAACTGTTAAGACCTAAGAGTTGACAGCTAAAACTTAAACCTTTAAACAGTGAGTTAAACTGTCCTCCCCTGCAGTCTTAGTCTGTTCTAATGATACACCAGGCCGAGCAACAAGTGAGCACATGAAAAAGATGTGTGTTAAATATCTAGCTTGATGGGAGAGGTCATTCTGTATATGTTTCTCATACTGGTTAATGAATAAAGCACTGTTGGCCAATAGGAAAGGAAGATAGGAGGGACTAGGAGACAAGGAAGAAAGAGGAAGTAGTAAGGAGGAGTCAAGATGGAGAGACTGGAGAGAACAGAACTGCCATTCCTCCGCTCTCGGTAAGACCACGTGAAAATACATAAAAATGGGTTAATAATTAAGACAGAGCTAGCCAATAAGAAACTAACACCTGGCCAATAGCATTGTATCAAATACAGAGTCTCTGTGTATTATTTGGGGCTGGCGCGGCGGCTGGCGGAAAAAGCCGTACTCCTTACACTAGCTGATCTTAGGAAATATAATACCTATTTAACAAATATTTGCTATTTTCATTGTTAGTCATAGTTGGCTTGGACCACTGCACACGGAACTTTAGAAAATAATTGTACTAAAGTTTTCAAACTTTTCTCTGATGGTAGTTTTATTTCAAGTGATAGATTTTGCTACTGCACTCACTGACCTTCAGCTAATCTACCCCAAGGGGCTGCCTGCATTATGAATTTCACTTGCAAGTAAATAGTCATTAGTCATTGCACTCAACTAGAGTGAAGCAAATGCAGAGGTCCCCCCCCCCCGAAAGAGCTCTGGAGGAGGGGAGTCCAGGTTAGGGACCTGACTCCATAGTATCATTACTGTTATAAGCGTCTTACGTTTTCTGTCTCCATTTTCAATTGTCGAGGATTGTGGTCAGGGCTCCAAGGGCATGCCTTGATCCTAGTCAAGCTAGGTCAAGGATAGCAGATGAGAGAGCTTTCCAGGTGACTCTGCCCTTTCTGTTAGCTACCACGGAAGCTCTCATCAACTTCTGGTTGTTTTGAGTTTGGCTAACCCTGATAAAAGCCAGGTCAGAAATTGTATTCTCAGTTGGACTCCATAATACCATAACCAGTGTGGGATTCTGTGAGCAGAAAGGAAGGGATGGAGGATGTAGTGTGGCGCCTCCCTGTGTCTTCTTCCTCAGAGAGGAAGTGACCAATGGAATCACACAGTGGGTGGAGTCACCTGAACCAACATTCTGGAGGGTCATTACAAGGGTCTATAATTTAATGCCCTCCAATCAGAGCTGTGATTTCAAAAAGTTCTCCCGTGCCCAGCTTTCCCTATGGCTCCTCACACAGTTGTGTGTTCTAGAGCGGTGGTTCTCGACCTTTCTAATGCTGTGATCCTTTAATACAGTTCCCCGTGTTGTGGTGACCTCCAACCATAACATTTTTTCATTACTACTTCATAACTGTAATTTTGCTACTGTTATCAATCACAATGTAAATATCTGATTTGCAGGATATCTGATATGCGACTCACAAAGGGCTCTTGACCCACGTGTTGAGAACCTCTGTTCTAGACCAATGACATCGATTTTCACTGGAACTTTTAGAAAATACAGTTGACAGAGTGTCTATAGTCTTTGATTGCTAAATGTTTCAGTCTTGATGAGCCCTCAGAGTTATCTCCAGACTTGCTGAAATTTTATGGCAACAAGAGTTCAGTGCACAGTACAATATGGGGGGATTAAAGTGCTTGAAGGGATTTTAAAAGTGCACTTAAACATGTAGAAAGTAAAATTGCCTTACAGATGCTTTTATGGCATCTACTGGCATTTCTCTCTAGTCGTATTAGCTTCCTTATTACCTTCTCCAAAGGTAAATAGTGGAAAGTTAACTTGCACAATCCCAACTGCAAGTGCTGGGACTGTCGCTGTTGCCCTGTCCTTGCCTTCCTGAGAACTCAGACGGCAGGAGTTCAGGTGAGGTTTGAAGGAAAGTCGAACACAGACACAAGAGGAGGGATTGGGTTTATAATGATTTGCCACAAAGATGACAGATGCACAGTAAAGTCAATCTGGAGCAAAGAGGAAAAAGAAAGCAATTCTCATCTAATCCTTTGGCTATGTGGTTGCCTGGCAGCATTTTAGGACGTCTGTTTTTCCTGTGTTACCATTTCCTTTTGGATCCAAGCCTTGTGCACTGGAGATGCAGTCTTAAATCTTGGAGTACCTCAACTTTGAGGGGCTGAACATAGATGGGACAGGGATCAACCATTGGGAGCCTGGTTTGCAATTGCTCCTATTTCTATGATTATTCTCCTAGCTCCTTGCTTTCCTCTTTTGTAAGGCATCACTTTGCAATCTTTTCGTAGGATTACTACGAGAATGGAAGAATGCAATGCTACAGGCAAAACAGCTACATAGAATGGTGTGCAATACTGTTGGTTGTGTCTGGGAGCCTAGCCCCTGGCACAGTGTGACACTGGCACAGTGTAGAGTGGGTCAGACGAGGCATGATTGATGCTTTTCTTTCATGTACAGTCACTAGAACTGTGGAGCCACAATGGTAGGCAGGCAGGTAGGTGAATGACAGGCACTCAGTTCTTGCGCAGATTATGTGATGTCCCAGATATTCCTTCATTTTAGGTCACATACATTGAAGGCGTATTGTGTGCTCAGTTGTTGGTAGGTGATGGGAATTGCAGAGTGTCACAGTTAATGCAGCATAGGCAGCAGTCATTAAAGCCACTTCCTGGCCACAGAATTGCTAAACACAGACTGTCTTCCCTTTCAAACATGTTCTGGACTTTCTTCACTCAGTGCAAGCTTGAGTTCCTGTAATGTTAAAGTCAAATAAAGCAAATATAAGCACACACTTTCCCTTCCTCTGAAACAATGGTAAAGAGCTATCTTTTCCACCCTACTTCTCAGGAGCAGACTTCTTTTTCTTCTTAATTTCTCAATGAAAGCAGTTGTGAAAGCTCTTGCTGTCCAATCATGAAGGTTGAAATTTAGATCCCAGAAGACAAGCCAGGCATCCCTCATAGCTTTGATGTCTTCTTCTGGCCTTCATGCATACAAAGGTGTGAACAGACATGCATGCAAACCTTCATTCATATAGACAGACAGGCAGACAGACACACAATTTACTTTCTTCTTGCTGTGATAAAATGCACTGACATTGTTGGGAAGTCAAAGAGACAGAAATTTAAAGTAGCTAGTCGTTTCATTCACAGTCAAGAGCAAAGAACAATGAATTGATGCATATATGCTTATGTTCAGCTCTCACTCTTATGCAACCCAGAATCCCTGTCCGGGGAGTGACTCCACCTGCAGTGGCTGAGTCTTTCTACTAATCAAGATAATATCCCCAGACATGGGGGGGTGCTAATCTAGACTATCTCTGATTGAGACTTCATTCCTGGATGATAATGGCTGTGTCAAGCTGCTAATTAAATAATCGTCAATAGGCACATAATTTTTAAAAATGATATTAATACATACCACTCTCCTGAAAGTCATTCCCTCAAGTTCATGAGTAGATTTATTGACAAATTTCTTAGCCTTGGTGGGGGCCATGCCTCCAAACAGTGCTGTTTAATAGAACTTCCAGTACCATTGGTATGTTGGGATGGTATTCTTCCCAAGTTCCTTCATCCTTCCTTTGTTCCTTCATTCCTTTGTTCGTTCCTTCCTTTGTCTCTCTCTCCTTCCCTCCCTCCCACCCTTCATTCCCTTTCTTTCCCCTGTCTTTTCTTCCTCTTTTCCTCTCTTTCCTTCTCTCTCATGTTCCATTCCTCGCTTTTTTTGGTCCATGGTCTTACTTAGCTGCCCAGACTGGCCTCATACTTGTCATCCTCTAGCCTGGCCTTTTGAGCTCAAGCATTATAGGTACACACTACCACTCTGGGCCAGCTACATTGTATTTTGGGCTGCCTGGGTAGCCACTGGTCACATAGCACATGTGGTTGACTATTGAATACTTGAAATGTGGCAAATATGATGAAGGATTGAATTTTCAGTTAATTTGAATTTAAATGGTAACACGTGCAGTCGGTGGCTGCTACATGAGATGATGTAGCTCTAGGGCAGTCTGGGATGGTTTCCTCCTACTTCTTTCTGGAAATCTTATGCTCCTGGCTTTGAGGCCATTACTCATTTTATGGTTCTGTTAGTGCCCCTTTATCTCTGAACAATTTCTGTTCACTAACAACTGTCTGCGCTCAGCCCTATTCTTTTCCTCTTGCATTTTCTGCTTTAGGAAAGACAGCCCCTGGGCTCCAACCCTGATCTGTGTATTAATGACACTCAATGCTCTCTCTGGCTGCAGACCTGTTTCTAACCTTAGCCTGGCAGTGTCCTTTGGGCATTCTGCAGTCACTTTGGACCTGCAGTGACATTAACATCATCATTTCTTCCCCCCACCCCCCGCCTCTGCTTCACTCAACTTTTTCTTCTAGGGATCACTGTTTTTCTTCTTCCCTTTGGTGTCATGTCATTTGTGATAGAATGTCCTCTCTGTTGATCACCCCTCCCTAGCCATTGTAAAGTTAGGGATTCCTCTTGTACAGTTGTCTTGTTTTCATTCTCATGGGTTCTATCTCTTTATATTTATAAAAGTAGAAAAATATTTATTTTTGAAAAGATTGCTATTGTATCAAAAATGACAAAAAAGAAAGAAAAAGGAAGTAAAAGAAAAAAAAAGAAAAGAAAGAAATAAAAGAAAGGGCGTTTCTTAGTGCGCTTGACCTCCTGGAGGCCAGTTTTGTGTTTCTGGTGTGTGACTTGCCACAAATGACCTCTCTTACCCTCCTGCTTGGATTACTGTGGCTGAGAATTCTCAGTGTCTCCCCGCTTTAATCCACTGCTATTTCCTAAGCTTCATCCTGTCTTTCTTCTGTTCCGCTCATAAATCTCCAGTGGCACCTAGTTGTCTGATGAATTAAATTTGTCCCCACTGATGGGACACCATACCAAATCAATCTTTACTTCCCTGGTGTTCAACAGTCCTGGGGTGTGGGAGAAGAGGTCCCTGAAGAAGTTACGGTTGTGAACAGGCATCTACTTAGGTTGGTTTGAATTTTTTCAGCACTATAATTTCTATTGTTTTCTTTCTAGCAAACAAAACTCTAAAGTTATTATATTTTAGGTCATATTTTCTGGCATATTAGAGTGGATTTCACTTATTTTTGAGACATATGTTCTTCCTGTTTCATTTACTGAGATAATCGCTGTTATAGTTCTGCGTATTTTTTTTAAACATAGCATAAGACTCCACAAGTTAAGAATTCCCACTCTTAGGTCCTCGGAGAATACTGAACTTTTTCTCCATTGATGAAAAGCTATACTTTTCTTTGTTTAGAAAGATCAGTACTAATAAGCTCCCTTACTTATGGCTTCTTAAACCTAATCTGGGGATCATATTCAGTCACCTGTGTATGATGTACTGTATACCAGCTTCCACAGAGTCTTGACACGGTGATTCAATTAAAAATGGACCAGTAGGGCCCTGAGAGATGGCTCAGCAGTTAAATGTGTACTGCTCTCTTGTAGATCTGAGTTAGGCTCTCAGTATCTGAATTTGGAGTTCAACAGTCCCCTGTAACTTTGTTTGAGGAGGCCCAATGCCTTCTTTTGGTCTCTGCAGGCATGTGTATTCATGTGGTACATTATACAGATAAGAAGGCACACATATGCATAATTAGAAATAAATAAAACTGAAAATAAGAACATTATTTAATAAAGGCTTGTTTTATGTCTGTGGGAAGTAGGCTCCTCCATGGGAACTCTTGGATTTTGGGGTCTTCCATGGCTAGTGACTGCTGTGCTGTCTTTGTCTTGGGGACTGAGAACCCTTCTGGGTTCCCCTGCATTTGACAGAAAGCACAGCTCCCTAGCTCCAGAGCTAGGCATGATATCTCTTAGGCTGTTGAGGATTCAGGAGAAGTTATAAAAGAGGGAAGAGGAGGAGGATGAAGTAGAGGAGGAAGAGGGAGGATAATTTTTGTCAAACTATGTTTGGAGGCTTGAAATTTAATTTTTTGATCAATGAACATAAATTTAGTCTTTAATAAACTACGTTCTCAGCTCTGTCTTATTTATCTTTTAGTAGCTCCCTGGGCATAGTAAGCAATTAGTAAATGGTTGTTATTAGGATTCTGATGACACAGATGGCTTCCACAAACACATTCTCCACTTCTGTCTTTTCTCATCTTCCACACCAAGATCCATATTTCTGCTGGATGCTATACATGTTTTTGCACCTTTGCCTGGTGGTGTGGGTTTTGCCAGACCCGCCTTTCCACCTTTTTCTCCACCTATTAAAATCCTATTTACACATTTAGGACTAGACTTGTGTTCACATGAGATGGCTCCTGGTAGGAGCTCATTGCCTCTTTTCTCTGCCTTGTTTTTCTGTTCCCCATCCTTATACTTGGTTGTTTGCATAGTTTAAATCTCTTTCTCAAGTTTTATGGAGACTCTTGAAAACATTTATGATGTCCTCTATGGCTATTTTAGAGTTGTGCATGTATCATGCACACAGTCAGATGCATATGGCTCAAACTGTGGTGAGATCCTAGAGTCATTCATTCTTCACTGACCTTCTGGAACTGTAGCGTGAGTACCATAGACCTGTCCATGTGCCCAGAGGTCCCATGAGGTCCCAGAGGTCTCATTGCTACTGAGCTGTGAGGTTTGAGCCATCATTGTAGACTGGGGCTTGAGGTGTACAGTTAATGTACATGGGTACCTTATCCTGTTTTCAGAGAGCTTCAGGGTTTATAATGATGATTCATTTGAAATGCATATTATTATCATAAGATAGAGGTCCACCTAGTCTTCAAGCCACAATGATGGAATCAAGAGAAGATGATACTCAGATGATTGGTATTCACTTTGTGAGGCAGGAGCTGGGAAGCAACAGGCTGCTCAGTGTCTCTGTGTCTCAGTTTCCATATCTGTCAAGTAGAAAGGATATTATGAGGGCTGAGTTTATGCATAAAAAGTGTTTATGATATCTATCATCCATCATCTATGTATTTATATATGTATGTATTTATTATCTTTCTTTTTATTATTTATGCTCAAAATGCTCATTCCATTTTACATACCTATTTAGTATTGTTTAATGAGTAATTTTGATGATGTTGCCAATGCCATAAAGATATAAACCCTCAAGCCCACACAAGCCACTTTTCATCCTGGAGAGATGAAGGAAGTATCAGTAACCTCCAACTTTAAACAGGACTAACTTAGTTTGCATACAGTCCTTCTCATGCCTTACTGTAACCTGCCATTCCAGGCCAAATGGCATAATAATAGACTTGGCTCACCTCCATAGTGGATTGTAGGGATTGAAAGCAGATATGAACAAAAACTTCCCTTTGCTTCTGCAGTGCACCAGTTCCGGGATGGTGGTAGGGGACAGTGACAATGGCAGTTCCATGGTTATTATAAGATACTTACATCAACAGACTTGTCTGTCTCACATTTCAAAGGAACATGTGTGCAAAGAGACTCCCTCTCCTTTAATGATTTTGACATTGTCACATCATACCCAAGTGCAAAACTATGACAATACCTCTTGTCTCAGCTGTCAAAAGTACCATGTAGGGACACATTGCAGTTGAAAAGAGAGAATGGCCTCTTTATGGTGACTGGCTTGGAATTATAAATATTTTCATTTCTCCCGTAGGAGATGGCTCGTGGAAGAGAGGAGACAAACACGACTTTGAAGCTAAGCAAGCATACTCATCCCTCCAAACAGTCACCCTACTGAGGACCGTGAAACCTGAGTTTGAGAAGTTTTCCATGGAGGTGAAAAGTTCTGTTGAGAAACAAGGGCTCAATGAGGAGGATTACGTAAGTGCTTGATTATGAGCCCCGCCCTTCAGCATCCTGAAAACAGGCTTCTAATTAAACCAGAGGTGACAAAGTATCCCATTCTGAACCATTCAAAAATTTCGAGTTCAGGTTTGAATGTCACTGTTGCCTTCTGTGTGTGTGTGTTTTTTTTTTCCTGACCACTTTCCCTTCCTCCTCCCCCATCCCATCATCATTCCTGCCATTCACTTACACTTCTCTTTTGCAACAGCTGCAGGGTGGAAAACTGCCTTTTCCTGGGGACCTGCAATTGCAGAGCATGCTGTCTGTAGACTAAGCCAGGAGGGTGGTGGGAGGAGGCAGTTGAAGGAGTGCCCAAGTTTTGCACGGCTAATTTGTCCAAGCCTTGGTGGCAGAGATATTTTAGGTTTTGGAGGCTCTCTCTTTTGACAATCCGTGTCCTCTTCTTGGTTGGTCCGCTCCTGTCTCTTGCAGGGCAGTGGGTTGTTTCTTCTGCAGCAAGCTGCTTCCTACTTGGGTGTTCTAAGTCTTCCCACTCAAGTAGTGCTGTTAGTTCTAATTCATTTTAAAGGAGCTCACTCCTGGGCTAAGGGTCAAGCCCCTCTCTGGGTGCTACTGTTTGGGCAGCCTTTGTCACTTTTAACTATGTTTCTGAGATGTTCAGTGCCATAATGGTGAACCCTTTCTCGGGACAGGACTAGTAAAAGGGGGTTGAGTTGGTGGGCTGGGGTGGGTGTGCAGGTCTCTCTTCTCTGCTGATCATGAGAATATGAAGATATTTCATGTTTGCCTCTGTATTATTTTACCTAATGGTCTATATTAACTTTATGATTTGAAAGCTCAGTGACAATTGTCAGTGTGGTATGTCTGGATTTCTCCCTGAAGTTGTTAAGTTCAATTATTCCATCATATGTTGTCTGACATTAATGAGACTTATTTGACATTTGGCTTCTTGGATATTCTGGATTATCATTTATTCTTGGGGAGAAACTTAAATCTCATTTCAATTCTAGTCCAAGCAAAATCTCATTGAGAAGACATTGCTACTGCAACAGTTCATAGTGTTCTCCAAACCCAATTCTACTGTTTTTAAGAGTATTTTCAACTGCTTGACTTTTAAAATAAAAAAAATTATAATTTTACATAGAATTGAGGTAGTTATAATAATTTATTCTAATTCTGAAGATAAATTCATTTTCCTTTCCTTTTTCCCCTTCAGTTCTGGGAGTCAAACCCAGGGAACTCTCTCTGTCTCTCTCCCTCTGTCTCTCTCTGTGTGTCTCTCTCTGTCTCTGTCTGTCTATCTCTCTGTTTTTCTGTCTCTGTCACATTCTCTCTCTGTCTCTCTCTGTGTTCTACCACCCAGCCCATCACTTTACCTCTTTCTATGGTGCTTCTGAGTACTAGCTGTTGCTAAGGTTAGTCTGCACAGGTGGCCGTGGTGTGTTGTGGGATCAAGCAAAAGAAGTAGAGTCAGCAGCTTGGGCCCTCAAGGAATCTAGACCAGTGCCATGGGATGCCTCATCAGTCTGAAGGCATCTCGCAGACTCAGCTTTCCTTCAGGTCCCTTAGCTTCTCATATTTGCATTCATGGACTGTTAAATCTGTGTATACAGAAATTAAGTTCACAGAGCCTCGAATGGGCTCTGCACCTCTGTCTTTATCTTATACCCAGCAAGTTTTATGGACCCATTAGCTCTCATCTGCATGTGTCTCTGAGCAGGATCTGATTTTTTTTGTTTACTTTTAATGCTTCTATCTCTTAATGGTTATGGTACTTTATCTACTGCTTAATTAAAATTGCATTTAGTTGAAATTAGCATATTACATTAAGTATGTTGAATGAAAATAAAGTATATCAAATTATAACTTTTATGGCACTGGCAAGGATCCCAACATGGTACTGAGTTGTCTGAACTTTAAAATGAAAGAGCATGTCATAGCTTTCTTACCTGTTTGTGTCCCTACCAATGACATTATTCTGTCTGTCTGGTGCATGAAGCAAAGTACTTACTTATAGGGGGTTGAGAGACTATCTCAGATTGAGAAATTTCCTTTTATTTTTCTTTGTTGAAGGTTTTCTGCTTTTCTTAACTGACATGTTTTCTTAGGATCACTGAAACAAACAAACAAACAAAAATGACACAAGCATTAAGGATTGCATTGTCCAGGATGAGGAAAGACCTTGTGCCTTTGAAGTTTTGTTTTAGCATTGGAAACTGAATGAAATTCTTCATTCAATTTTACATTTATTAGAGTCACATTCATATTAGCATGCTGCCAGCACCCCTGGAAAAGTTATGATCTTTTCAAAAGTGGAAATGTATGAAATTAAATTTTTTTTAAACAAGCTATACTGCAACATTGGAAGGACAGAATAACAATGATTTCTTTTAATAGTAAAATGATCTGACTATTTAATGGGACAAAGATTTTATATTTTTGCTTGCTAAAGTTGGATATGTTAATTCAATTTTTTATGTGTATGTGTGGGCATATGTGTACTCAGTCAGGCATGTGTGCCTGTGTGCATACATATATGCTGAGTGGTTAGTGTAGGATGTCTTCCTTACTCTCCATCTTATTTATGTATTTAGTTATTTATTGAGATAGTGTTTCTCACAGAACCTGATGCTTATTGACTCAGCTAGAAGGGCTGGTTAGTAACTTCCAGGAGTGTTTCTGTATCTGCTTTCCCTAATCTGATATTACAGATGCATGCTGCTATGTATGCCTGGACTTTTACATGGGTGCTGGAGGTTGAACTCAGGTCCTAAAGCTTTTACAGTAAGAACTCTACCAAATGAACCATCTCCCTATCTCTGATTGATATAATTTTGTTTTTGTAAAAATTGTCTTCATCTCTATCACTTGCTCCCTCTTTAACAAATATTAGCAGTTCAATTAAGAAAAACACGGAGGAAGAGAGTCATTTCTTATTGATGGCGTGGCCAGCCGTAGGTTCCCCATACTCCAGCGGAGGGCATGTATGTGTAGGCAACAATAACTGGATCTAGTGGGTTATTAAAAAAAAAAAAGATATGAAGTCAGGAAGGGGTATGTTTGGAGGACGTGAAGTGATTAGAGGTGGGCAGGAGGCAGATAGGATCATTTTTATTGTACATATGTATGAAATTCATAAAAATGAAGGAAACAGTGACAAAAAACTAGGAGTATAAGATGCCACACAGAGAGATCCCTGCATAGAATGCCCAGCTTCTCCATGGTAACATTTGGGAAGGTTATCTATTAAAAGATGTCAGTCAGGGTTTTGACACTGAAAAATGCACCCAAAACACTCAAGATTTCTTGTTTTACCAATGCTAGTGTGTGTGGTTAGCTAGTTCTATGCCTTCCTTATTACTTGTGTGGATTTTGGTGTTTGAAGTCCATCCAATGCCTTGACTTTTTTTTTTTTTTTTTTTTTTAACTTTTGAGATTAGGATCTCATGTGGCCCAAGCTAGCCTTGAACTCACTATGTAATCAAAGATGTCTTTGAACTCCAGATACTCCTGCCTCAACCTTGAAAGGGCTGGATTACAAGTGTTGTCCACCATACCATACTTGGCTGTATGACTACTGTGACAATCAGTTTCTTCATTCTCTTATAAGGTTATATATTAGTTGCATTGCTCATTGCTGTGTGTGGTGATTTGATAAGAATGGCTTCCATAGGCCCATACACTGGTCATCAGGGGGCAACACTATTTGAAAAGATTTGAAGGATTGGGAAGTGTGGCCTTGTTGAAATTAAGTGTGGTCTTGTTGGATAAATTGTGTCATTGGGTTGGACTTTGAGGTTTTAAAAGCCCATGCCAGATCAGGTGTTGTTTCCCCTCCTTCCCTCCTTCCCTCCTTCCCTTCGTCCCTCCCTCCCTCCCTCTCTCCCTCCCCCTTCCCTCTCAGCCTGCAAATCAGGATGTAGCTCTTAGCTAATGGCTCCCTTACCATGTGTGCTGCCATGCTTTTTGCCATGATAATGATGAACTAAATCTCCAAACCTGTAAGCAAGCCCCCAATTAAGTGTTTTCTTTTTAAGAGCTGCATTGATCATGGTGTCTCTTTACAGTTATTGAAAAGTGACTAAGACACAGTGACAAAAGATCCAACAGAAGGAACTTAAGGAAGAAAGTTTGTTTTGGCTCATGGGTATGGTACACCAGAGTGAAGAAAGCATGGTAGCAGGAGCATGGTGAGGCAGTGGGCACATGGTACACATAGTCAGGACACAGATGGATCAATGAGGTCTGCTGGTCAGTTCACTTTCTTCTTTATGTATTCTGGGGAGCCCAGGCCATGAAATGGTGTTGCCCACATTTAGGGTGTCTTTTCACCTCAATGAACTCAATGAACTCAGCCTACAGAGTGAACCTGGTAGAAGTCTATGCCATTTCCATGTATCATGCTTTAATGTGGCCCAGTGGCCATCACTGAAGGCAGTATGCTACAGTGGTTAAATCCACATCTTTGAGTCTCAGGTTATAGTGCCTGTCTGCAATATCAGCACTTTGGGACCAGAGGCAGGAGAATTTTCAGTTTGAGGTCAGCCTAGGCTACATAGTAAGACCTTATCTCAAACAAAACAAAGCAAACAAAAGATGACATGGAGTTGCACAGATGTGGTCCTGCCTTTAAATAATTCTTATCTTGGACATATTTGTAAATTCTGCCATAGTTTATTGACTAGAACATGAAGGAAATAACTGGTAAAAGACCCAAGAACTAATATAAGTAGTATCCATTGAATCACTACACAATAACTACTGTTGTTCTTATTTCTTACATTCCTGGCTTGGTGTTCCTGATGCCTCATGCCCTTAGTGGTTCTACTTATTGTTCATATTCAGGCCAAATACCACTTTCCCAGGATGGTTTGTCCTGGCAGACATACCACCTCCCCGTACAGTTCCTTTCCATCACAGTACACCTCTCTGGTGTGATTACACATCTATATGTGGGATTTTCTGGTGGACTTTGTTGTGTGCCAAGCTCTGTGAGCAGGAGCCATGTCTATTTCTATTCATTCTTACATCCCCTCCTTGTATGCTTAGCACATAGGAAGCAGATGATAAAAGTAATTGTTAAAAACCATTTTGCATCCATAATGCAAAAATTTTGAACTCTGAAATTGTCTAAAATCTAAAACTTTGAGTGCTGGCATGACATCCCAAATGGAAAACTCACATCTTGCAAAATGCAGGAGCAGTTAAGATACTGTACAAAATTATCTTTAAGCCACATATGTAAGGTGTATAGGCATGGTTGTATTTTGTGATTAGACTTGGACCCCACCTACAAAAATTTATATATATATATATATATATATATATATATATATATATATATATGTATAAATATTACCAAAATTGAAAAACAAAATCTGAAGCCCCAAATACTTATGGTTCTAAACATTTCAGCCTCTCAACCTGTATTGTGCTTACCATTTTTGTTATTACTGAACTATGAAGACATCAACCCTACACTCTTCTCATTCAATGGCCAATACCAAGGCTCAGGTGTGTTAGCCTTTCCCACTATCTATCTTAGTCCAACAATGGTTCTGTGTATTGACCTCCTTAGGTTAAAAAAAAAAAACAAAAAACAAAAAACAAAATCTGTTCAGCTTCACTAATATTGTAGGAATTCTGAAGACTCCTCGGGGGTCACACGTAACCCAGACTGACAAGTAATGTCCCATTGGAGAGGTCCTTGGGGCTTAAGGCCTGACCTTCACCATTGGTTTGTACTGGGTCACCTACATGTTCAGTGGCTCTCACTCAAGGGCATTTTAATGGAGCTGTCTGGTCTTTGCCCTAGGAGTGGTTCCAATTCCACAGTGCTGGTATTTGATTTTAGAATGCGCTGTGTGGTGGCCAAGCTGAGATTAATTGTGTCCCCTGACTCCTGGGTCAGTGACTTTCTTTTTCCACTACATCAGTTTGGTCCTTTTAACAACGATGTGCCCAATAAGGGAGGAGGCAAACTTATGACAAAGATTAAGTGTATCGAGCCCCCTGTGCAAGTTGTGTGTGTGAGCCTGAAGCATTGTCTTCTTTTCTCTATACCCACAATCCAAAGCACACAACTTTGGTATATTACTTTTCCTTTACTCTTGCACATATTCGACAAAATGTGGTCAAGACTTGGTGTCCTCTTCAGCTGCATTCACTCTTTGCCCATATTTATTTACTTTTCCTGAAGTGTAAATCATTATTTTCTTGATCATCAGAGGCTGTTTATTGAGTTCTCTGGGGAGCACAACTATGAACATGATCCTGGAAAACAAGTGCTCCCAGATGGAATCCTGACCCTCTAAAAGCTCATGAGTAAGAATAAAATATCCACAGTCTTGAGCTCTGGGGTTCCCATAAGAAATACATCCTGTGTCAGTACACAGAAAGTGTCATGCACCTTAGCCTTGAGACATACTGATGGCACTTGCAGAGGTCTGGAAAGCCTTCCCCAGAACAACAGAAACAGTGGACCCTTTCAACAGGCTTTTAGCCCTTTAGGGGGATGAAGATTTCCTGCCTTATTGTGTATTAATTTTTTGTAATTAAGTATCAGACTTTGCAAGTGCACAGTGTGTACATTTGGAGAGAGGAGTCAGTGTTTCATCTATGGAATCTGTGCAGAAAAAGGGTAAGAATCAGTTATCTAGACCATGGTTATGTCTGGTCAGTGTAGCATTTGTCCTGAGCCCTGTTTATTCCCATGAATAAGAACAATGTTTGTGCAGGGTTCCACTGAAAAAAATTTTCCCCAGAAGAAAAATGAAGGAAATGCTCAAGTAATATCTAATTTATATTAGAGGAAGCATTATTATTATTTCTGAGATGAAAGAGATAATCATTCATTCATTCATTCTGGACTCGTGAACCAGCTGACATCCCAAGACATGTTCTCGCTACTGTTTCTTAGGACTGTGTGAGCCAAAGTTGTAGACACTTTTTCAGCCCTGGCAGCATTCCTGGGTTTTCCTTCCTGTAAATCCCACTCCTGGCCTCAATCCATTCTTCCTATTGTGTTTGGCAGTTTTGAGACCTATTCACCCGCTGCCCTTTAACAGTTGGCTTTCTCCTTGGGTGAACTTCACCTTCTTTCCCTGATGTTGTTAAGTAAAAATAACACATAGCTTTCCAGATTGAAAGGGCATGATACAATGAATGAAAAAAGTAGTACTTATAATTAAATATAATTTATAGTACCATAAGAATTACAGAAATGCACAAATTCCACTCTTATTCCTCCATTTTGTGCTTCTGACTACAGAGATGAATATTGTTTATTTTTTGTGATGTTGCATGCATGTTTTTAAAATAGATTATGTTGTTCTTGATATTAAAATTTTGATGCTATATCTTGATTCCTGAAATGAAGAGAAGATTCAATTATTTGATATAGTCTTTCTCTGCTAATATTTACTTTTCCTTCTACACCCATAATATTTTATAATAAAGTTTCTTGTTAAAGAGGTTTTCACAAAATAAAGTTTGAAGACAAGCTAAAAAATGATAATTGGAGCCTTCCTTTCATTTTGCCCATGTAAACACTTTCTTCATAATCATGTTGTTTTGTGAGCACCTGTTGTTTTTCTGGTACCTTCTCTGGAGTTTAATGACAGTTTTCTTATTTCCTCCCATGTAGTTCTCACCATTTTATTTTTATTGCTTCAGCAAAAAGTTTTTTGTAATGATATTAACATTTTAAACCTTATTTTTATGCTATGCTCCAGTTTGAAACAATTTCTTTTTTTAAACATCAGTTGTAGTTGTTCTTTAGTTTTCTCTTGCATTGCATGACCCTTTTCTTGGATATTATATCTCCGTTTTATTCTTAAAAATTGTGTTTTTTTGAAGAAATAGGGTATTAATGGTAAATTTTTTTCATACTTTTCACATCAAAAATATTTTATGTTAAAATAATAATAGTTACATCACCCAGTTGACAGTTTAGCTGGGTAGCTGGGTATAAAAGTTATAGTTTGAAGATTGTTTTCCTCAAGAATTTAATTTTATTACTCTGTTTTGTAGCTGTTGTTGTTACCATTCTGATTCTTTTTTCTTAAATTCTATTTTCTTTTTCTCCTTAGAGGCTTTTAGTATTTTCTCTATATGATTGATTGTATCAGTGAGGATCTAGTCAGGAAAATCGAGCCTGTGCCAGACAATTCATTAGGAGTTTAATAGAAGGAACAGAGTTCAAGGTGTTAGAAGAGCTGAGATTCCAAATGGAAGAGTAAAGCAAGCCAGAGATTAAAAATACCAAAAAGTCACTAGCATCACTAGAGCTTGAAGAACCAAAGAAGAGAGACTTTTAGTAGGTTCCCAAAGTTAGGGCTGCCCACAAAAGGGAGAAGGATGCAATAAATACAGTCTTTGCCAGAGATATTACTCAGGGCAAAAAAAAAAAAAAAAAAAAAAAAAAAAAAAGCCAGGAGACATGTCCTAGCTTTCTTCCTTTTGGTTCTGTTCTCCTGCCTGTGCTTCTTGTTGACTGAAGTAACCACGAGTCATATCAGTGAAATGCAGCCAGAAGGAGTTATCTTTCTATGGTAGAGAGCAACATGAAGCCGAGGGAGGAAAACTGGACTGATGGGTGATCTGAAAATTTACAATGATGGGTCCTTGGGTAAGTTTGTTTGTTTATCTACTTATTTTTTTTTATATTTTGTTGTTTGGAGACAGAGTCTGGTATTGTAGCCCTGCCTGGACTGGAACTCTCTATGTAGCCTAGCCTGGTCTGGAATTTGCAGTGAGTTTACCATCTTAGCCTTCTGAGTACTGGGGTTAGAAGTGTGAGCCACCATGCTGGGCTTGGTGTGGGTATTTCAAAATCTTGCTGCTGAGCCTTTAGTACCCACCTTGTTTAATTTTTAGAATCGAGTGTTAGCCATCATTAGCTGGTTCTGTTATTTTCTCATTTTCTAGTACCTAAGCTGTGGAAGCAAGTGTTATTTTCCAATTTTGCTTATTCCTTTCCTTTCTGAGAGAGTCTCTTAACTTTATCTTCCAAACTATTGAATTTTAAAGTGTCTGCTATACTTTTGATTTTCTGGGTAGATACAGTGGTGTATGTCCATGATCCCGATACTTGAGAGAACAAGTAACACTACAAGTTCCAGGCAGCCTTGGCAATATAGTGAGTTCTGGGCCAGCCAAGACTGTGGTAAAAGTCATTGTCACTAAGAAGCAAAAATTAAAAGACATTAGAAAAAAGAAAGACAAAGAAAAACATTATACTTTTCTCTTGTTTTCTGAGTGGCTCCCTAATTCAAAGTAGCACCTTGAGTTTGATTCTTGGATACAGAAGCTCACCTCCCTAGTGTCCCTTCCATTAATTCTAGAGCACATGTTTTCTTCATTTAATTATCTAAAGATTGGGTTTATTTTGTAATTGATTGTCATAATTTAATAGACAATCTGGTAAATTTTTTTCCTATCTAAAACTTATTAAATGACCTTCTCCTTCTTTTTTTTTTCTTTTCAAAACAGAGTTTATCTGTGTGACTCTGGCTGCACTGGAACTCACTCTGTAGACCAGGCTGGTCTCCAAGTTACAGAGATCCTCCTGCTTTTTCCTCCCTGAGTGCCATGGTGTTTTTATAATTGATAGCATTTTACATTTGTTGAGATAAGATAAATCTTCCCATGTTTTTAATTGTTTTATTCATCTTTTTCTTTCAGGTTCCTATTTTTTGTTTTCTTTGTTAATATTTATCTTTTCATCTTTCATATCAGAAGCATTTATTAAATGGCCTGCTTCTATTTTCCAGTACCTCCTTCAGCACTCCCCAGGGCTCTGGATATATATCAACCTGACTATTGGTGAACTGTATTTTAGTCCCATGAGTATCAACTAAGCTATTCAAAGAATTATCCAAAACATCACTACTTTGAGGCCAGTCAATTTCATTAAAAAATTGTCTCCTGTACCCCTCTGGAGAGTCAATAGGCTGTATTACCTTCTGTGAGCCAGGAAGGAGTATCACCTAAGATTTCAGATTTTCAACTTTTACATCATTCTCAACTTTGTACTTCACCCAGCCTGCATCTGCTCCTAGGTCTTTACTCAGTGACACACCTGTCCTTTGCCAGGACGAGGAGGGACAATTTCTTCTTTGTGTAAGCTTGGGGAAGGATCTGACTGTGTGTGTGTGTGTGTGTGTGTGTGTGTGTGTGTGTGTGTGTGGTGAGAGTGCATATGTGTATGGATACACGTATGTGTGTGTACACTTGTACATGTACCTGCACATTTCTTCTGATAGTCTTTTCTTTAAAAAACAAATGAGCAACATTGTGTGTGTGTGTGTGTGTGTATGTGTGTGTGTTTGTGTATATATGAATGTATATGCATCCATGCCACATCATGAATGTAGAGGTCAAAGGGCAAGTTTTGCGAGTTGAGTTCCATTTTTTTAAAATTTATTTTTATTTTATATTCATTGGTGTTTTGCCTGCCTGCATGTCTGTGTGAGGGTGTCAGTTCCCCTGGAACTGGAGTTACAGACAAGTGTGACTGCTGGTAATTGAAGAGCAAGCAGTTCCAGTTTTAAGATGGCGTCCTGTCTTGTCATTGCCTCTTGGGTGTGTCCTCTAGGCTAGATGGCCCTTTAGCATCTGGGTGATTGTCCCGTCTCTGCCTACATTTTGCAGTACGAATTCTGATGTTACAGGTTGTTCCCCTTTTTTACACAGGCTCTGGAGATCTGAACTCAGGTCCTCAAGCTTACACAGCAAACACCTGCATTCATCAAAGCATCTCCCTGGTCCCACTCTTGAACTCTTTAGAAGCAGTTGTGCACAAACAATAACTAACACACATTAACCAAAACTCACACAGGAAAGATTGTTTTCCTTATGGTCTTCATATAAGAAGACTAAAATCCATTTTGCTTCATGTCTGAGACTAGGTTGCTCCCTCTACTCTTATGTTGGCTTATTTCTAAAGCCTCTCCCCCGCCTTGATACACCAATAGAAGCATCATATAGGGACCCTGTTGTCTGTGGAAGGAGACTTTTAGGTTTAAAGTACATTTCCTAAAAGCTCAGATGACTCAACTCTAAAATCAATTAGTTAATGCTAATCCTAGGATAATCACATAAAAGTAAGTGGAGATGTTTGTGTACTGGGAGGTTACTGTATTTATCACAGTGTCAGGCAGCATTTGTACATCCCTCCTTGATACTGCATTATGAAATAAAAATTTCAGAAAAATATGCTGAGATATCTGGGAACATAAACACCTCTAGAACACACTAGTATGGAGCGCTATCCTCCCAACATAATTGGGGTGAGTAGAGACCACCTTAGTAATAATCTCAAGTGCTTGGAGGAAGGGTTCCTGATCTAGGACCAGTGCCGTGGGTTCAGGCTGAGAAAGCCCACACTCAGGCCCTTGACTTTTGGGGCTTTCTGTGCAGGACAACTAGAAATTCTAATGTCACCTTAAAGGGTTTTCCCTATCCAGGCCTCTGCCATTTAAAGCCCAAAGTGGTTTCTAACTAATCTTAGTTTAAAAGTTAAGTGCCATTGTCATTATTCGGTATGGAATTTGTTTATTCTTTATTGTATAGTCACCTCCCAGTCACCACACTCAGAGGCCATTGTAGGTTTATACACATACACACACACACATACACACACACCACTGTAGGAGAATTTTATTACAATCACCACATGCATGGGCCACTGTAGGCTTGCACATATAGACAACCCTGGAGGAGAATTTTATTACAGTAGAGTATTCTGCTGTTTGTAATACTACATCAGAAAAGTTTCTTGGAAATATTATTCTGGATTAAAAGTATACAGAACCAGCTTTTCTTTAGCTCCAAGCTGGCTACCATCCAGGACTGTTTAACTGCAAAGGCAAATCCTAGTGCTGGACACATGACTTAATTCTACAGCTGTAAGGCTTGCAGATGTAGAGTTAGTGCCCAATTTTAAAGACTGGATCAGGATTTCTCTGATTAATTACAGCTACAGCTTCTTCTGGGGACCAGGGCAAGAGGTGGAAGACCTCTTGCAAATTTCCTATTCTCATATGTGCAGCATGGCTTGTGTGTGTCCCCTCACAAACAAACAAACAAACAGATGAGCATTAAAAGAAAAATTAAAAGAATGTGTAATGTCCATTTTAAAGCAAAAACAGTTCTGGATCCTTATTGCTTTGGGGTTTCACACTGAGTTTTACAGTTTTCCGTGTGATCTGTTTTTAACTTGGGGTAGAATCTGGTAAATACTATTTTTATTTCTAACCAGGTATTCTGAGCATGGGTAATATTATAACCTGGGGTATTTGCTCATTTGTGGTTAGCAGGCCACCCATAGCTTGCTTTTTCTCCTTATTAAAAAGTTGAACATTTGACTAATTAAACAAATACTGCAGGAGAGTCTGATGCATGGCAGCATTTTGGGGGAGGTGGGGTAGGGTGTACTGGGGCTTCCTTCCTCTCTCAGGTCTCCCTCTGATGCCCCCAAATGAATGTAGGGCTGGGAAATTGGAAGTTTATCTAGGCACAGCATTCAAAAGAGACAGGGTTGAACAAGTAATTGTTTAAAGGCTAAGCGTGACATATTGGGATGTTTAAGATGCTGAAAACAGTAGCATACTTTCTCTGAGGGGGAAAGTCTAGCCACAACAGTATTCGATCTAAGTTGTGTCTTGACACTAATTTTACACAGAAGCAGTGTGGGAAGTGACATTAGTTGGAAATTTATCAGATCATTAATACAATCTTGCCTAGACACTTCATTCTTGTCTCATATCACTTAATTAGATCCAAATATTCTTAAGTTAGCTCTTCAACCAAACTAATGAAAGAGGAAAGAATGCTGATGCTATTAGTATCTACGCCACACCTGGCAACACTCTGCAGTCAAGCCTTTCTGAGAGGGCTGAGTCAGAGTAGGAGGTGCCCTAGAACAGGGCGCCCCCTCCTTGCTCTCACCCCCTTTTTTCACAATCAACCAGGGAATAGTTTTTCCCAGTGAAAAGGCCCTTTCAGACACAAGAGGGCCTTGCTAACATATGAGAATAAAATCAAACCTCAAGTTTTCTTTTTTTAACAGCATAAGAATGATGAGTATGCATGCCAACATTTTAATACGATTATTCTTATTAGGAAAATGTAATCAGGAGGATGGAGGCATTATGTGGGGTTTTCTCTAGCTAAAGAAATAATTGCTTGGCCTTCAAAGCATTTAAATGAAGATATATTGAACTTAAAAAAGTTACTTTCATTTTCTTAAAGGAAAAAAATGTTTTAAGTTATCCAGGCAACTTTGAAATAGCATTACATAGCACTAATAGACTATTTGAAGAAATTGGAATATTCTGGCTAAAGTGTTTTTTGATTATAAATAAGCATTCATTTTGCTGTGATTGTTACACATCGGTGGCTTTCTAACTGTAAAATGTTTTTGACCTAGCACACTCTGAAAATGTTTTGCAAAGAGGCATTGGGCTTATGCAAAAGGACTTCCAAGCCAAACATCCTGTTTCATCCCTTTGAAGGGTAATCTCTGTTTTGTGTTGTTGTTTGATGCGAGTCACAAAGATATTTTGCAGCAATGGTGACACTACATTCAAATATTCAGGAGTGAAAGCATCATGGTGTGCAAAACTACTCACAACTGAAAGGTTAAAGTGAAATAGCATTGTGGTGTGCAAAACATTCACACCTGAAAGGCTAAAGTGAAATAGCATCGTAGTGCATAAAACAATTCACAATTGAACAGCTAAGGAGTTTCTTCTTTTACTGAGTGGCCTAGAAGTGCATGCCAGCTCATCTGAGCAACTTTCTCACAAACGAAATTTCTCACAAATGTAATTCTTTTTAGAGAAGTCCGGCCATCACAAATTCATACTGTAGACCCAAGGACAGTTGGACCTATAGGAAGAATGTGTATCAGCCTGAAGAATTAAATGTAGGAAGGACTTGGAGAGAAATATTAGAAAATGAAGCTCAGCTTTTTTTCCCCCTGAATTTCTCATCTTTTCTAAAAGCTTTGTGTCCTCCAGGACTTTGGTATCCTTTCTTCACTTGGTGAAGACTTCTTTACACCAAGATGTTAGGATGTAGATTAGCTTTACCAGGAGCCTGAATTTAAAGAGAAAACCTAGAAAAGGAGGGTCTGAGGTAAATGAATATAGAGGTGGTATTATGATGTTCTTTGAATGCCAGGGCTTCTTCCTCTATAGAAAAGAACTACTCATGAAGTCATCCAACGACTAGAGGAATATGATACTTTCATAATTTAACCTTTCTTGCATGAAAGTTTGATTTTTTAAACTTAGTATAACAGCAAAAATAACTCTCAAATCATTTGGCAGGAGCTAGAAGGGAATACCATATGTTCAGACTTCCAATTTGGAAGCAAGGAGGCTGACAGGCCCACCTCCAGCTTCCGTGGCCACTGGGGTAGTAGTGGACTCTGATACTGGATGTTATGAAGGGTTATGAAGCTGTAGGCCAGAGATCATGAGGCCTAATCATTGATGCTGCTGTCTGCATGGGTACATGTGGTGGGGGAGTCCAAGGTTGTGGTTCAATAATGTTGGTAGACCTTGCTCAGCTCATGTTTAGGCACTCAAGTTTGTGAGACTTTATGGGTATAACTCCTAGAAGACATAATCTCACATCAAATTCACTGTTTCTCTGGCTCTTACGATCATTCTGCCCCCTCTTCCACAATGATCCCTGAACCATATTAACATGGAAGAGGTTGTGGGAATTCAAGGAATCTCAACCCTATACAAAGAACAATAGGCAACTAAGGAATGCTGAGAGTGGGAGAAATAGCCTTCCCTAGGGAAGAACATACCAATTTGTTTTCCAATACCAAATTATCAGCCCTGAAATACACATACAAGTAATATTATGCATATCAACTAGGTTGTACTTACACATTTAGGAATACATACATACATACAAACAAATAATTAATGAAAACAGAAGCCATCAGATGAGATCAGGCATGTATAGGTTTGAAAAGAAAAGAGACCTACAAGGATGACCCCAACTAACAATCTGAGCAACAGTGGAGAGGCTACTTAAATGCCCCTTCCTGGTAATGAGATTGATAACTAACTTATATGCCATCATAGAGCCCTCATCTAGTAGCTAATGGAAACAGAAGCAGACACCCACAGCTAAACACTGAGCTGAACTCCTGGAATCCAGTTGCAGAGAGGGAGGAGTGATAAGAAAAGGGGTCACGATCAGGTTAAAGAAACCCACAGAGACAACTGACTTGAACAAGGAGGAGTTCATGGACCCTCAGACTGATAGCTGGGAAACCAGCATTGGACTGACTCAGACACCCTGAACATGGGTCTCAGTTAGAAGGCCTGAACAGTCTAAGGGAACCTCTGACATTGGAACCAGGATGTATCCCTGGTGCACTAAAGGACTTTGGGAACACATTCCCGGGAGGGGTACTACCTTAACCTAGAGGCAGGAGAGAAGTCCTAGTCCCTACTTCAAATGACTTGACAGATTTTGATGATCCCTCCTGGAAGGCATCAGCTTCCCTGTGGAGTGGAAGGGGAATGGGATGGAAGGGGGGAATCAATATGTAAAATAAGAAAAAATAATAAATAAAAAAGAAAACAAGTCATGAAGTTGAAAAAGAGCAAGGGATGTATATATATTTATATATATATATACCTACATATACATATACATACACATACATATATATATATGTATATATATATACGTATATATACGTATATATATATATATATACACATATATATATATATATATATATATATATATATATGAGGGTTTTGAGGGAGGAAAGGGAACAGGGAAATGATGGATTATATTATAATCTCAAAAAACAAAGGAAATACTTACAAAAAGTTAGATGGTGATTTTTAATTGTTATGTTGACACAATGTAGACCTACTTGACAAGGGAGATCCAGTGAGGTATTGTCTAGATTGAATTGACCTATGGGCATGCCTCTGAGGGATTTTCTTGATTGTTAATTGATGTGGGAAGGCCCAACATGAAAGTAGGCAGCATCATTCCCTAGGTCCTGGACTGTACAGATAAGAGGGGAAACTGAGCTGAGTACAAGCTGAGCAAGCATCTATTGCTCTCCTTTGACGGTAGACATAACATGACCAGTTCTCTAAAGCTCTAGTCACTGTGACATCCCTGATACTGATGGACCATTACATACTAATGGACCACAATCTGGAATTGTAAGTTTAGCAACTTTTTCCCCCTATTTTGCTTTTGTCAGGGTGTTTTTTTTTTTTTTTTTTTCCCCACAGCAACAGAAATGAAACTAAGACAATGGCCATTAACACAACTAGTGACTAAGGGCACTGTGTCCCAGAGACTTTAATCTGTTAAATAGATAAAATTGTATTAAATTACTCTCGGAGGTTATGAAAAATGGTTGGAAAGGGATTATATACCTTTAAGTATACTGAGTGATGGCGTCCAAAGGAAACAGCCCAGCAGTTGCAAGTAGAACTTCCCTAGGCCCTGTAAGCAGCATGTAGGGGCAGTCTCAAGTGACATCTTTTCTGGGATACAGCAAATTGTTAAATAGGAAGAGCAGAATAGCATAATACTGAGGATTCAACCCTCTTAACCAGTTTGTAATTTGCAAGTGGTTGAGCTTTAGGATATTATTATGAATTTGTCTGTATGTTCTCTCTCCATTGGAGCAAACTTGTTTCATTTGATAACAAGCTAAAAATATTAGCCCCATGGCCTGTGATTTAGAGCTAGGGATATTTTATTTTTGGTATAACAATTTGACTTTTGGCTTTAATTTTAGACTTTTATCAATTACCTCTCCCACTCTACTACCTCTATGGGGTGTGAAGTTAGATATGTGTGCTTCCATCCTAGCCTAAAGATCTTAAAGAGATTGAAATTATTTATTTAGAAGTCCTAGGTCATATTAATACATTAATTTGAGCCCTTTAATAGCATAGACTCCATTCACCTTAATCTGTGGATATTTCTCCTTTTCCATACTCAGTAGTGACGTATATTGATGGCAATCATCTGCCTACTCCTTGGATTGAGGCAGATTGAGGGCTATATTATTTATTGGTTGTCCTCTAAGTGCATGTACCTTTGTACTGACCAACCTCTTGACTTGTATGTCATCAGAAATATGTAGTTTGGTCTGAAGATGTTTGTTGATTAAACCTTGTGAACATCATCAAGCACTTGAGACAAAGTGTTGTCCTACAACTGGGAGGATAGCCCAGTGCCTGTTCAGGTGGCTTTTGATGGGTAAGGATCAGTGAGCCCTTTAACTGAGACAAAAAAAAAAAAAAAAAAAAAAAAAAAAAAGGACACAAGCTTGGTAGCAGGAATGCATTAAACACAGCTGGGGGACAATGACATAACAGCTCCACGGGAGGGAGGGCCTCCTCAGAAGGTCCTTTGGAAAGATAGCTGTCTCATTTGGGAACTTGCTCCTGCTCTAGCCACTCAGACAAGACCATGTGCAGGTTTTCCAACCAGGTCTGTGTGTCTGTCTAGTCTTCCTTGATATTTTTTTTTTACCTTTTGCTCCACGAATATTGCTATTTTGCAAGTTTCTTCCTCTGACCCCTTTCTCTTTAAACACTGTGTGTGTGTGTGTGTGTGTGTGTGTGTGTGTGTGTGTAACATGTGTTCTCATCTCTAGGCAGAGGTGATAGCTTCTCTGTGGATGACACCTAATTTCTATGTCCAACTGCAACCTGTCACTGGAGTGGTGGGCTTCTATTTGCCATTCCTTTGGGAACTGGGCCTGAATATAGTCCATCTCCAACTTTCCTCCCTTGAGATGGCTCCCTTCAGAGCTCAACACCCGGACAACCGTCTACTCCATGATTTAAATGAGTTCATTAAGAATGGATTTGAAATGAGGTCTGGTCTGTTGGCCTGTTCTTTTAAGTTGATACTTGAGGTCTGTAGGTATCTTTAAAAAATGTTTCAGTTCAATGATAAGGAAATAGCACAGAAATGAACAAAAGTTCTGACGTTATGGTTAGGATTTTCAAATGTTTTAAACATACCCATTGCCTGCAGAGGTTTTCAGAGGTTTCTGGACCCCCTTCTTATTCATCATCATCATCTTCTTCTTTTTTTTCATTTAGGTAATTGATTAATAAAGAAACGTTGTAAGTCTGGGAGTGGTGGTCTGTGCCTATTGTGTTAGCACTGGGGCCATCGAAGCAGAAGGAGAATTACCATATCTGAAAGCCAGCCTAGGCTACACTGTGTATTTAAGTCCATCTCTGGGTACAGAGTAACATTCTGTTTAATAGCAGCAATGACAGTTTATCAAGGTCTGAAGATGGGTTAACACTGCACATGAAATCAGATGTCTGAACACTGTAGAAGAAGCATGCTAAGCGGTGAGCACAGAGAATTTCACAAATAGAGAGCCCACTAATGATAAACTGAGGCATTGCCAGCATTTTACTTGGGATATTTTAGTGTGTGTCTAGAATATAATCTATTATTTTCTTAAAACTCATATGAAGTTAAATCTATAGATGTTTGCATGTAATATAGTTTTGATACATACATATGCATGTAATTATCACTCTACTGGACATATAGGACTTTACATGCACACACACACACACACACACACACACACACACACACACCCTTCCTTCATGTTGCTTTCCACTTACCTCCCACCACCATTATTTTCATGCTTTAATTTTGCTAACTTCTAAATTTGCACAGCACATACTGTATGAGTGGAATCATGCACACTTTTGTGTGGCTTCCCCTGTGACATATGGTGCCTCTGATGGTTTGCAACCTGTCACAGCTATTTATATTTTATTCTTCTTTTAATGGCTGAGTTGCACTCCTTCATATAAATATACCATAGGTTTGTTTATTCTTTTAGTGGACATTTTTTTTTCCCAGTTTGACGCTGTTCTAGCCACACCTGTAGTGAGCATCTCTACACTTTCATTTCTGATGTGTAAATCACTGGGAGTGGCATTGCTGAATTAAGAGATGCATGCCTAACCTTATAAGAAACTGACAGAGCAGTACCACTTCACATTTCCAGCTGCACTGTGAGAACTATAGTTGTTGCACAGTGTACCCACTCTGTCGCACCAGCCTTTCAACCTTAGCTACCGGATGGGTGTAAAGCTGCTCCCCATGAGTTTTGGTTCCATTCCTCTGAAGACTTGAAGTGTGGGTCTCTTTTCAGGTGCTTGCCTGCTGCAGCATTTCTGTGACCTGTCTGCTTATTTATTTATTTTTTATTTTTATTTATTTATTTGTTTTTCGGGGTTTTTTTGTGGCTTTGGAGGCTTCCCTGGAACTTGCTCTTGTAGACCAGGCTGGTCTCGAACTCTCAGAGATCTGCCTGCTTCTGCCTCCCGAGTGCTGGGGATTAAAGGCATCCACCACCATTGCCCAGCCCACCGGTCTGTTGATGTAGGCTCTTGTTTAAAAAGATTGTTTCATTTTGCTCCTGCCATGAAGAGCTCTTCTTAACATCCTGGGTGTGTCAGATGTGTCTAATGGTTATTTTGTTTCAGCCTCTCTCTTGCTCCTTGCCAGTGTTTATTTTTAAGCATTTATTTATCTGTTTGTTGTGTATGGGGCAAGTTCATATGTGTGATTCTTGGCATGCATGTGCTCTGGAGTTTGTGTGGAGGTCAAAGGACAACCTCCAGTCTTGCCCTCCCCTTGCTGTGTCCTCTGGCTAATGACATAGATCCTGGGGATTCTCCTGTCTCTGCCTCCTTCCTTTAGGACTCCAGGGAGTACAGGCACATACTTCTGTGTCCTATAGGTTCTGAGGATCTGAACTCAGGTCCTCACATGTGTGTGACAATCACATTAACACCAAGCCAACTCCTAAGAACTACTTTTTTTTTTTTAAATGAAGACTTATTTAAATGTTCAGTGATTTAACAAAAATTAGCCAGTGCCAAAATAATTTTCTTTTGGAGTTGATATAAGTTTTAGCTTGCAAATTTATGTCTATTGAAAGTCAAATTTTAGTTCTTTTCTTTTCTTTTTTGCCTTGACATGTACTGGAAAGACAAGGCTCAGGTGTCTTAGTCAAACTCAGATGACTGTGTAAGAGTGTGTGAATTTTAGATTACTTTGTTCTATTGATCTTTATACAAATCTCACACCATAGGCATTTAGTAATAATACAGCATGCCTCAAAGTTGCCTGTAATTCTTTAACTTCATTTATACATAATTTCCAAAATGTAGAACTGTGAGCTTTCCATGAAGGCAGTGATAATTGATTTAGTTTTATTATTTTGGTAGCAAACTTGATGGAAAGGATGTCTTAAATGAAAATTCTGCTCCCCAATTCACTGACTGAACTTCCTGTGAAGCCTCCCTCTGTTGGCTTGGAAGTCACTCCCATAAGGTGTGGAAACAACATTACAGCAACCTCAACCAACAGTGTGCTAAGAAGGCCTTTGAACATCTGTAACACAATGTCATTTATTGCGTTTATCACCAGAGAGGCTCTCAAATTCTTACTTCAAAACCATTTATTCTGTGTCTTCTGATTTTAAGATGGGATCTCATTGTATTGCTCCGACTGGCCTCAAGCATGTGAGCTTTAGCAGTCCCGGGACTCAACCTCTAGAGTCCCAGGAACTCTGGGTGCAAGCCCTCTGTCTGCTCTACCCTCACGTTAAACATCACTGTAATTTCTTACCCCATTTTACAGAACATCAGTATTAGCAAGCAACCGAGAAAGTGACATAGTAGAGGCAGGCATAAGCGACTAGCAGGAAGTGACAGGTGACAGTGTTGTCAACTCAAGTGAATGCAGTTTCTGTAGTTTTTGCTGGTCATCAGACCTAGGAAAAAAGACATGCTTGTGATATGGTTTGCATACTCTGTAGCTGTGCAGTGCCCATGTACACAGCCATGAAATATGCAAAAGACTGTCATTGCAGTCATTATGAGGGATGAGTGGGCACATAATCTTATGATCTTACAAAAATGTATTTTTCCCTTAAACCATTGTGTTCTAGGTGATGAGGGAGAAGAACACCTCTCCCCCATCTACAGGCAGCTACGCTCTGATGTAAGATCAAAGTCACTTGAAAGTTCATATCATTGATACAAGGGTATATAGTTAAGCTCAGAATGGAGACAGTTGTCTGGGAATCCTAGGGGAAAATCCTACTGCAAGGAAGTTATAACTTTGGTTTACCATGCCGGATGCAACAGCAATATTTTGGCTATGCATAGAGACATAGGTAGGGACCATAGCTCCACTGCTGATAACATATCTGAACTTTAAGAAGCTATACACATTAATTTCTCAGAATTCACGAAGGGTAAGGTGTGCAATGTTTAGCTTCAGTTCTCCAAAGGCTGAAATAAGTCACCAAGTGATCAAGGGTGAATTCTGTGAAGACAGGACTGGTACAGAAGAGTAGGGCATCAGTTAGTAAAGATAGAGTGGGGTGAGTGTGGTAGCCCTGGGAACATGATACTTTCTACTGTTGCCAGATTACAGACTTTTAGTGTTATGACTTAAAGGGAAATTGAATGCAAATCAGTAGTACATAGAGTATGTTTGTGTGGAGTATGAATGCATGAAGGTAAACATGTGTGTTTGCATATGTGTATACATGTATGTAGAAGCCCAAGGTTGGTGCTAGCAAGATGTCCTTAGTAGCTCCCTACCTTATTCATTGAGGCAGAGTTTCTCAATTGAACCCAGAGCTTGCCTAAACAGTGACCAGTGAGTGCAGCTAGCTGGCCAGGGCTCCTGATTCCATCTTCTGAGCACTAGACTTACAGGTGAGCCACCATGCTCACCCAACATACATGTGAGTTCTACAGGTCCAAACTCCAGTTCTCATGCTTCACAGCGAGTACTTTATCTACTGAGTTGTCTTCCCAGCCCTTGGTAATATACTTATGAAATATGAGGTGCATATAAAACATAAAGAAGTGATGTGTTTCTCAAATGTAGGATTATCTTTGACCTTTGAGCCACCTACATAGCATTCCCAAACACTCCTGCTGTCTGCTGTATTAGTGGCACATGGGAATTGGACAAGATTCACTTTCAAGGCCTTACTATAATATACATTTGACAAGGTGATGCTGTCCTTTAGCTATGAAGTAAGGAGCACAGTCCATGACTCATCTCTTACTTGCTCTCCTTCAAAAATCTACTTTCCCCTATGTGATGATCTTCAGCTGCACCAGAGGCTAGAAGGCATATCTTCTTCATTTTTTTCAGAGACATTAACACCCACAGCTTTCCTCATTTGCATTGGGAACCAACGGTTTGTGGTAAGGAGGATAGAACCACCATATGACATGCTTGAGTTCATGTGAATGCCACAAGCAAAACCTCAGGACAGTCTAGCTTGACACTTCTCTTTGGGAGCTTTCTTCCAGCAGCAGCCTCCACTTGAGAGCTTTGTAGGCTTTCTTGTCCAGATACTTTGTCCCTTCCACCCCCCAGACATGGTTTCTCTGTGTGTAGCAGCAGCATTGGCTGTTGCACTGTAGACCAGGCTGACCTTGAACTCACAGAGATCCACCTGCCTCTGTCTCTCAAGTGCTGGGATTAAAGGCATGTGCCACCACTGCCCAGCTCAGTCACTCTGTTTTTACTGGCCTTTCCCATGATACATAGCATTAAAGTTCCATGCTTTCCTTACTCACAAGCATCCAGGAATTCACCTAGACATGAATTTGCCTCCCCAGAGAGAAATGGGGGAAGATACTGTGCAGTGTGACAGAGGGAGCCATGCTGTGAATGCCAAGTCTATCTAAGCTCATTTGAAAAATGGCAAATGTGATCATTTTTATTTGGGTTTGTTGGTGAGAGAACGTGGCTAGCAGATCTGGCAGAGGAGAGGTCCTGTCATGACTTCTGTACAGTCTCTCTGCATGGGATTGTCTGGTGGGGATTGTGAACTGTCATGTTTTCTTAATCCAACTTGTTCATTATCTAGCCTGGGAGTGGCTGCATTTAGGAATTTAAGACCTCAGCAAGTGATGCTAGGGAGGATTTTCTAGCTAAAAGGATGCTATGATGGTGGATTTTGATTGGCACCTCAAGGGGATCTGGAATGTCTGAGGAGATTATTTAGATTAGTCAAGTCTCTGGACATGCCCATGTGGGGGTTATCTAATTGAGGTAGGAGAAGCCACACCAAAGGAGAGTGTCAGCTTCCCTGGACTTGAGCTCTGAGTTATGTCTAGAGGAAGAAACTAGTTAAACACAAGCACTCATTGCTCTCTGCTTCCTGGTGACATGCAACATGATTAGCTGCCTCAAGATGATGCTACCAGGGCTTGGCCTCCATGATGAACTGGTCCCTTGAATTGTGAGGTGAAATAAATCCTTCCTTCCCTCAGCTGCTTTTGTCAGGGTATTTAAGTAACTAAAACAGATGATGAACACCCAGACCAGCTGCTGAGGTAAGGGAATCCCATTTCCTGTCATTGGTCACAACAGTGTGATGTGTCACAACCAGGGCCTTGAGGTCCAAGTGTTTGTCCAGAGACAGGAAGACAGACCAAGTGACCTGGTTCCTTCTAGTGTGGAGGTTCAAAGGAAAGTGTTCCCAATACGACTTGATACTGTTTCCCCCCACCCCTCTCATTTTTTTTTCCTCCCGAATTTGCACTTCCAATTTACAGTGGTTGTAGTGTGCTAACGGGTTTCCCCATGTGTGAGAGTGAGAATGTTCTCCTTGAGAAAAGACAGTCTCTGGGGTTTCGCTTCTGACTCAAGGGCCTATGAGGTAGGTGTGATAAAACCTCCTCCACCGGGCCAGGGTGCCACTGCTTCAGGGGGGTCAGCTTCCTCCTCAGAAGGGAAAGGGGGGCATTTAGCCACTTAGAGAGGACAGGAGGCAACTGTTGTGATCCACTTGCAAATCAAGATAGTGGGAGATTTCAGACCAGAGGTTTTGTTCAGAGCCTGTCTGTCCTGTTTTGGCATCAAACTTGTTAGGACAAAGACCATCCAAGTTCATCCTTCTTGGTCAGACAAGTGTTCTTCTTATTGAATGAGGATGGGAAAGGGTGCATCAAGAAGGAAGGAATGGGAAGGTCCAATTAGGGCATGGCACTCGGCTGCATGACCAGTTGTCTGAATAGCCAACATTAGTATGGTGTCCCTGAGGGAGGATTTAGAGAAAAGAATAGGAGGAAGAAGAAGAAGAAGAAGAAGAAGAAGAAGAAGAAGAAGAAGAAGAAGAAGAAGAAGAAGAAGAAGAAGAAAAGAAGAAGAAGAAGAAGGCAACAACAACAAAATAAGGATGAGGCTCAGGAACTCATCATATTTTAAACAGAGATATCCTAGGTACCCCAGGAACATGCGTGACATGCAAGAACAGAATTCAGGAAGACTGAGCAAACAATTGTCCTTCCCTTTCCAGTATCTGTTACTCTAACAATTTCATGCATATATTTAATGCATTTTGGTCATTTTCATGTCTATTGTTACCCTCTCTTATTTGTCTTCCACAGCTGCTAAGATCCCCCTTTACCTAATACGTTCCTTTCTAGTTCTTTTAGAAAGTATAACCCACTAAATTTCATTAAGGTGACTTGCATGAGCATGGGTGGGTCATTATTTACTGGAACACGGGCAACTTGACAGTGGCTATGCCACTGGAGAAAATGACTCCTTCTTCTGAAGCCAACCATTAATAGCTGATAGCTTCAGGAAAATATTGGAAACCTCAAGATTCTTTAGGGCACTCATGTCCCCCACATGTCACAGCTGTGATTCCATGACTTTCCCCTATAGAAAGGTGGTTCCTATAAAGTTATAAAAGAGAAGATAGAGTTGTGGAGGAAAAGTGATCATGTCTTGAGAGTTAAATTTAACAGCTAAAGTCTACTTATTAAAATTCATCAGCATGCATGCTTTCTCAAATCATGATGACTTCATGGTCTAAGTGAAAAATTTGTATTCCTTTGGAAAATTAAGTTAGCATATTCAAGGCAGCTGAAAATTATCTTTGACTGGTAAATGTTATTTCTATAGCATTCTTTGCCTAAGAAAATAGTATCTCTGAGACTTAAGTTTGACAGCTAAGGGTAAAGCCAACATCTGCCCAAGGCTTTCATGGTCTCTAGAACTTTCTTAGGTGTTTTGATACTCTAATTCATTTAATCCACAGAAAATCTTTGTGAGGTGATCCAATGCTATGGTGAGTCCTTTACTTCACAAATGAGGACTTGGGAGACTGAGAGACTGAGTGAGGCATCTGGGTTAGGAGTAGACTGTGGATCTAGCTAGTTTCAGTGTACTTGAACCTGTCCTGTATTCCACTTCTCTGCAAGGGTCAGTGGGATAGACCAGCTTGGACAGTGTTGTCCTAGTAGGCATCATTAGGATTATGATGTTATAAGAGATCTGTCTGGGGCACCAGAGTGTGAACAAGGAGCCCTACTTTCTATCAAGTATAAAATGGGTCAATAAGATAGGTAGCTTATTGGATGAATTAGAAGCTAGGTAGACTCCCTGGGTTTGTAACTCTTCATCTCTTGACAATTGAGACAATGACAGCTGACAGGGGGTGGTGGTGGCAGAAGCTGTTTGAAGTCCTTTACATTTCTCAAGTCAGAGAAAACTGGTAATAATCTCAGGAGGAAGGTACTGTCATTCCTTTCATTTTCTAGATGAGGAATTGAAGGCCAAGAAGGAAGTAGGAACGCAGCTAGAAAAGGCAGAGTTGGAGCAGCCCAGGCTCCAGGCTTTGGAAAATCTGAAACACTTGTTCCTATAGTGCAAAACAGGACTCAGTGGGGGTTAGGATGAGGACAAATGAAACAGAGTGGTGAGGGTACCCTTGAAACAGGTGACACCATTTGTGAGTGTGTCTTTGAATCACGGCACACCACTTATGAATATATGCACCCATACAAAAGATCAATGGAGGCACCCTTCCTCTGGGTTCCTCTGTAGAGGGACAGGGCTGTCAGTTTCTCACACAAACACCTCCCAGTGTCCTCTGAGGGACCCCTGCTCCTCATGTAGCCTTGGCTCTCTGCCATTAACTTGGATCATTGAAACAAGGTATGAATATTCTGTGCCTTCTGTTCAGAGCTTGTTAATTACCCAGTCTTTCAAGATGGTGCTTGTTTATTTCCTCCTGGTTTATGTTGTAGTGGTATAAATATGGAAGGGGGACCTTTCCAAAGGGACTTATAGTCTTTCTAAGGAGGAAATAATTTAAGTGATCAAATGCCTACTAAGGCAGTCCAAGTTCCTCAGAGAACAGTCTTCATCTCAGAGGTCTGAGTTTCTGCTGGTTGTCTCCACGTGGCCTTGTCCCTCTTGCTTCAGACCAAAAGAACAGTTGTTTTTAGTGTAGCAATGGTTAGGATATGCCTTTGCCATATTATTCTACCCATAGAGTTTTCTCCAATTTTCTGCCCTTCCAAACATCTGTTCATTTTTCAGAATTCAGTTCAATTTTTGCCATGACCATTGAGTTTCTCTTTATTATCCTTCCCCAGCCTGAAACATGAACTGCTCTATTTTATGTCTTTTTTACTGTATCCTGAATAAGATTCTAGTACAGTACTGAGAACATCATATAGTTCATAAAGCTAATTATTGAATACTTGATATGCACCAAGCACTTCACTCTATGATACCATATGATTCTTGCAGAAGGTTTGTAGAACCCTTGAAGAAGGTTTCACACCATATACATGTGTACAGATGAAAGAAACAAAACTCAACAGGATGAAGCAACTTTCCTATGTTCAATGGACAGTGTTTGCATTTATGAAACTAAGTGTATGGAGAGCAATGATATCTTTTCTGAGCCAGAGATCAAACTAAATGTATTACAGTCAAGACTGCATTCATTTCTGTCCTTGGAGCTTGGCAGAGGGTGGAAAGACAGATTGAGGTGTTACTGCCAATACAGAAGAAAACAGCACTGCCATGCCCCCTCCCGAGGCAAGCAGGAAACAATGAGTCCATTCTTTGTATCTTTGGTATGTGTTGGCAGTTGATAACAGTTTTGTTGAGTACAAACAAATGGATACCTACATTTTTATTTTGTTTTGATATCTTGAGACAAGGTCTTGCCATGTCTCTTCTCTGCTTCAGTGTGTGCAGTTACTACTGTTCTGTTCATGTGTTCTATACTCAGAATGTAAATAGATCATATGGGCAGTGGAAGTTGAAGTAGACTTCACTAGGGAGCAGACTTCATTGCTGAGTTGAGGCTGATGGAAGATGTATGCAGAAGGGTAATTGCATGAAAAGAGGGTTGAAGTTCCTGGAATAATTAACCTGGACAACAGAATGGTTTCTTTGACCTCTGCAATGTCTTGTTTGCTCTGTAAATTCTCAAGTCAGGAAGGGTTTTTCCTACTTAGTCAGTGCCAGGAAAACATGGTCAGACTCTTGGTAGTTACTTTTGATAGTTCTGCCCACTTCCGTCATTGATCTCACACCAACAGACTCAGGTTGGACCATTTTGCTTGCTTGTATCATTGATGAACACACATCATCAGGTTCACAGGCTCACTCAATGGGTTTCCTTTGCAGGTGAACATGTTTGTTGAAGGGTTCCATGATGCCATCCTCCTCTACGTTCTGGCTTTACATGAAGTACTCAGAGCTGGCTACAGCAAGAAGGATGGGGGGAAAATTATCCAGCAGACCTGGAACAGGACTTTTGAAGGTAGGGATTCAGTTTCCATGGCAACAGCACCATGTGAAGTGAGCCACTGCTTCTGTGGTTTCTACCTACTACAAAAAAGATCCATTCTAGAGACTTGCCTTTTCCAGTTTTAATGTATGGAGAACTCACCTCATGGGCTTGTAAAAATAAGATCAAACAATGAGTGTAAATAAGGCACTGAGCAGATTCTACTTCATTAAAACTATCTTGCTCCTGGCTTATTTAGATAACTCTTATACTATGGTGTGTGTGTGTGTGTGTGTGTGTGTGTGTGTGTGTGTGTGTGTGTATGGGTATGTGTAAGCTTGGGCTTCATGTTAGATTTTGTTGTTCTCTGACTTAGTTTTTCAGGCAGTTTCTCATTGAATCTGGAGCTCACTGTTTTTGGCTATATTGGCGGGGCAGCAAGCCCCTGAGACCTGCCTGTTTCAGCCTCTGCCAGCACAAGGATTTCAGATATGAATGCCTGTACTCAGCTTTTCATGTGGGGCTGAGAGTCAGAACTTGGGTCATCATGCCTACACAGTAAGCACTTTACCCACAGAGCCATTTCCCTTGCCCTGTGCACTTAAAAAGAAAATCACATTTAACATGAGCACATTCAACCTAGAACAAAGAGTGTGGAAGATATGCTGTCAGGCTTAAAAATGTTAATCCAGGTGTACATCCCCATGTTTGGACCATGTTGGTTTTAGTGAAATGCAGAAGATGTTAGCTGCTGTCATATCCAACCTGGTGGTTAGAGGTGGTTAGCAGGTTCAGGACCTCTGCTTTTTTATTTGACTTTTTAAAGTAGTGAATATTAGTTCCTGTTTAAAAAATGAAACAATCAAAAACATCAAAAACAGAAACATGTAACAATAACAACAACATCAAGTATATTTTCTCCAGCAACCTACACCAACCTTTAGAAATGAGACTATTCTTGACTAAAAAGCTTAAACAGTATAAAAATGTACAAAATCCAAAGTGAAAACTTTGCTTCTCACGGCCACCTCCTTTCTCCAGTGCAATCACTGTCATCAATGTTCTAGACGACTCCAGAGGTGTGTTATGCTTTCTGATGGCACACAGTATATACCATGTAAAACTGTTGTAAGCTGGCTCTCATTGTAAACACCAGTTTCATTTTAGTTCCATTTACAGTTCACTTTTTTGGTATGTCAAAAAAATTCTGTATGAGCACTCATAGATCTAACCTATTTTAAAATGAGAATTAGATGCGATTCTGCTACATAATAATTTCCTTGTTAATTTTTTTTTTGTTTATTTGTTCTGAGGCAGGGTCTTTCTATGTAGTCCTGGCTGATCTGGAACTTGCTTATATAGACTAGATTGGCCTTAGATATGAGGCCATCCTCCCACTCCAGCTTCTAATATACCCTTGATTGGTGGATACTTCAGTTAGTTACAGTGTTTGTTATTCTGCAATATTGCATCATAGGCTCTTGCACACCCTGATGGAGTTTTGTGACTACTTCTCACAGAGAACATCCATAATGGTGAGGGATTTGGGTCTCAAAGTATCTTGGTGCTTTACAAAGTCCTTGAATGTTGTCAAACTTCTTTTTCCTTTAATAGGCTTTGTTGATTCATTTACCACCAAATGGCTTCTTTTTAAGATTTTTGAGATAATTTCATTTCTCCTTTTTCTTTCTTCCCTCCATACCCTCATATGTATTTTCTCCTCCTCTCCTGCATATTCATGGCCTCTTTCATTTTTCACTAACTGTTATTGCATGTTTATGTGTGTACATCTAAGTACATATTTGTATATACACACATATATTGCTAAATATAACCTCTTCCATCAGCATAATGTTACTTGTAAGTATGTTTTCAGGGCTGACTATTTGCCAAACATCTTATAGAAAATTCCACTAATCTATATTTTTTGTCAGTAATGTATATGAGAGTGGTGGTTTCCTCTTACCTTACCAACACTCCAAACTGGCATGAGTTGGTTTCTAGAGTAAGCTCATCTAATACATCCATCCAACAGGCATCTGTGAGATACTAGGCATTGTTTAAGGAGCTGGGGAGGAACCAGAAAAAAAAGATGATGCCCATAATCAGTTTGTCTTATGTGTACAAATGTGTGTATGTGTAGGAACAGGCAATAAACAGCCCTCCACTCCAGAGGCTGTGAAATAAGCAGAGTAGGGAGACAGAGAGAGCAGCCAAAGAAAGGCTGTGAACATGGCAGCTGACTGGGACCTGAGGGTGACAGAAGTCATTTTGTTTAGGAGACAGTGCTACAGAGGAGGCAGCAATTGCATGGTAGTCTAAATGTGTGTGGTAGGAGATTGTCCCCTGAGTCCTTGGGAGGCCAGTGTGGTTGACATCTGAATATATGGGGTAGTGTCATGGGACCCACAGCTTAAGATGCAGTGGGGCCAGACCCATGGACCTGGAAACCCACTGAAACAGAAAGCCACTTTAGTTTCCATGGTGCTGTGTAGTATATAACCTGTAGCATGCTGGGGAGCATCTTCTGAGAGCCATCAACACAGAATGAACACTGGGGAAATGGGGGAAGGTGCCCACATCCTCTGTAAGAAGGCTAGGTCAGTTAACTGAAAAGGGCCTTTGCAGTTTTGCATTGTGCAAACTTGTCTTGGGAGCCCTTTAGTGTAGGACTGGAGTATGCCTATACTTAATTGTGATCACACAAGTGATACTTTCCAAAGACATGAACAAAGCCAAGTCTAGATTTGAGAGAGGAGTACAGGATGATCCCCTCTATATTCCATGCCCTCAGCTTGTCCTCCGATATTAAAAGGGAAGGGCTTGAGTGTAGTTCCAGCTAGGGTTGTCCGGATAGTTACGGTAGCTACTGGTAAGTTTCTTTTTTCTATGGTGGTTTCAGTGCACACCATGCTTCATTCTGGACAAGAATGACAGTTTTCATTTTAGAAAAGTAGTTGCTTGGGCGGGAGGTGAAGAAGCTCCCTGGATGCACTCATGTTGTCTCTCTCTGCATCAGCTGGGGGGGGGGTCAGGAATCAAATAGGGCAATTTAGGGGGCATATTAGGACAAAGTCAAATTTCCCAGAACTTGTGCACAATACACCGAGAAACTGGTGTGTGGGGACACAACCTTGGTCAGGCACATCCCATTCTTAGCTATTACTCACTGCATGGTGTGGTCATTTGTTCTTGGTCTTCTGACAGCGGGACAGGAGCCAGAGTTGGGGATGCTGAAAGACATCACTGGGTGAGGTGGTTGAGAGAAGGGCAGGTACCCACAATGGCTGGGACACAGTTCTGTTTAGAGCTAAGACAGGTGCTAAAATTTCTCATATGCCATCTTGATAGTTCGTTCCATTTGAGGGTCAAGTCTACACAGTCAGTACGCATCAAGAGGGGAAAGAATTGTATAGTTGGGTCTAAAATTAGAATCTTGTGTGTCCAAAATGTAAAGGTTGATGCCAAGGCGAGCTTGGATCTGAATGGTTCAGAGAGCCTATTTTATGTGCTGAGCAGTAGTCCATCTGAAGGTAGCCCCTCAAAGAACTCTAAAGTGGATGTGTGAAGAAAAACTCAAAACATTAAACAGTTTTAATTTTAGTGGTTGCTGTAAGTGATCATTAAGTTGTCAGGAGAAAAAATACCCTGGATGTTGTTTGACAAAATTGGATTTTATTGCTGGGAAGCCTATGATCAACTCTCAAGACTCTCAATTAATGGCTCAAGAAGAAGCTGTTTCCTCTCTGTGAGAGGTCAGAGGAACAAGGTAAACAGGATTGTGTGTGGCTCAGGACATAGGCTCCACTATAGGCAAATAGAAACCAGATTGGAAAGAATCATTGCTGATATGCAGGAAAATTCTGCTGTCACCTTAACACGTTCACCTCCTGCTTGATACCCTTAGGTGAAGTCTCACTTTGCAAAGCAGCCACCTCGAGAGTTCTCACCCCATTTCTTGGCAGAATTGCAATCACTTAAAGGTGTAATAAAGTGCTGGATTACTAGGGCTGCCACATCTTATAAAACACTCTGCATAGCACTGAGCAGGACATAGCTTCCCAAACACCTCTGGACAGAATGACATGTGATTTTGGATAGCCACAATGTTTGGAGAATGGATGTGCATGGTATATGTATATGTATACACCTATATACATATATGCATATGCATACATATTTACATTTATATTTACATACTAAATGTATGTAATTTGAAGTTTTGTAGGCTCTCAAGGATGCACAAGTTTGTGATAGGTGCATCCTTTGTAACCTGCTTGTATTAAGAAGACAAAAAAATGAAGATGAATGGTAACTCCATTTTGTTTCCAGAAAAGTAACCCAAAGTCTGGAAAAATCAGCAAACCTTCAAACCACAGCCCAAAGAACAGTAAACCCAAATGCCTGCCCTCTCCAAACCACACAAGAGGATGGAACTTTCCCTTGGGATGCTCCTCAGTAGACATTCATTTTCCTGGGGCAGTCACTACTTCTGGGGAGAAACCAAAATGATGGGAGGAAGGACCAATTAAGAACAGCACAGAATTCTCCCACAAAGAGAACAAATGGCTTGTGTTAATTAGAACACGGCTGATGAACTCATCCTGCTACTTAGAGAATGAAGAAGCAAATGCAGACTGTATAATATCAGCCATTGTTCTCTGTGGCCTTTTGGGGATTAGCTTCTGTGAGCACCCATCATCTATGGTCAAGGTGGGTGGGCCCTCTGTGCTCTGCCTGCTCTGCTCCAGCTTCAGGCTCACTGGCTCTGTTCCTGAAAAGGAACTCTTTTTTATCAGAAACTCCACAGTTCTCTGCTTCTTTTTTGTCTTAGGGGCTTTATAAATTAAACCAGATCAGTAATTTACACTTCTTGATAGTGGTTGAATTATAGGTTTCCTCCCTGATAGAGATTTTATAATCCCCACAATCCCTGCCTTTTTTCTTTTCTTTTCTTTTCTTTACTTGTGCTGAGCAGTCCTCTAGGTGGTGGAACATGGTCAAGTGCTTTCTATGATACTGCAAGCACAGTAATGATAATAGTAACTATAAAATAGCATGCTCTTTCCCCAAATATGAAGCTCAAAATGCCCCCACATTGGAACATTTTATGTGTCAAAATGACACCACAAATAGAAGCTTCCTAATAATGGATGTTTATCTTATACAAAAAATTGCCACCAAAACTACTGTGTTAAGACTACCTTCTGTGGGGTTTGGGAGCCCATTCCCTATGGAAGAATACTCTTATCAGTCTAGACACATAGGGGAGGGTCTAGGTCCTGCTCCAAATGATGTATACGACTTTGATGATCCCTAATGGGAGGCCTCACCCTCCCTGGGGATTGGATGGGGGTGGGATGGGAGATTGATGAGGGGTATGGGAGGATGGGAAGGGGAACTGGGATTGGTATGTAAAATAAGACTTTTTTTTTAAATTTAAATAAAAGTTTATTAAAAAAAAAGAATACCTCTGGCTATGTGTGAAAGTGTATATGAAAGAATCTTGTGCTTAGACTTGCATCCTAGCCCCAAGATGTCTCATTATATGCATGAAGTTATTAAAAAATTTGAAAACATCTGAAATCTGCAACACATCTGGCCCCAAGTACTTTGGCTAAGGGTTACTCAACCTGTAGGAATAATAATAGCAGTAGTGACACTGTAGAGGAAGACAGCTCGTGTTGCTCAAATATCTGTTGGAGATGCCTCGAGTGTTTTATTTTGTACTCATCTCTACAGCCCCCTGGTAGGAACATGATCTTATGCCTGTTTATGCTAGTTGTAGAGGTTGAGGTTCAGAAGATTAATGCCTTGGCCAAGACTGCAGAGGTAGGGAAAGACAAAACTGCAATTCAGTATTCTGGTTCTTCAAGGGAAAAAAAAAAAAGAAAAGAAAAAAAAAAAAAAAAAAAGAAAGAAAGAAAGAAAAAGAAGCAAAACAATCCAAAATTACATTAAAAGTTTAAAGAATTTATTCTCTCTCTCTCTCTCTCTCTCTCTCTCTCTCTCTCTCTCTCTCTCTCTGTGTGTGTGTGTGTGTGTGTGTGTGTGTGTGTGTGTGTTTGTGCGCCTGAGCCCACATGTGTGTATATAAGTCAGAGGACAACTTTTGGGAGTCAGTTTGCTCCTTTTATCATGTAGGTCCCAAAGATAAAACCTATGACCTGTGCTCAGTTTGGTGGCAAGCATCTTCACTTAGTTCTCTGGTCCCCACCAGTCTGATTCTAATGGGAAAAGTTGAATCCTCTGTCCAGGGCCCTCCTTGAGCAAAGAGTATGTCTCCTCTAACTAAACATTTGCTGCAGTGCTAAGTCAGCACCCAGCAATCTTCTGGATAATGTTTAGATAAGCATTGGGCAATGAAGAATTGCTCTTTAGACATTGGCTCCAGGGACCCACCAACCAGGCTTCCTGTTCTCCTGTGTATTAATGCAGCCTGTATGCACCATGCTCACTGAATCACTGAATCATGAGAGTTGTCCAATGACCATATGAACCTATGTAGGATAAGACATCTTCTCTGCTACTTTTAAGAAGAAAAAAAAATCCCCCAAAACTCTAGAATAAGTACACTGCCTTCAGCATTAGCCCTACTCTGTTTTTTTTTCTTTTAAACTATTCCCCAAAGAGCCTTTCTTTCTTTTTCTTTTCTTTTTTAAATGGAGAAATGTTAAGAATTTAGGAATGCAGACACAGATGAAATTACAATGTCTTTCCAAATGCCAACAAAAATGCTTCCAGTCTGATGTGATTCCCTGTGGCATGAATTTGTTTTAAAAAATCTCATCAATTCGTTCTCTTGGCAGGCAGAGGTACTGTAAGTAACTAATACAGAATTGGTTACCTCTCCTGTAGGTATCGCCGGGCAGGTGTCCATAGACGCCAACGGGGACCGGTATGGGGACTTCTCCGTGGTTGCCATGACTGACACCGAAGCAGGCACGCAGGAGGTGAGCAAAGGAAACTTCTTCATTGGGCAGTCTTGCAAGTGGGCACTCGGAGAGTATTTGTCCTGTTGTTCGAAGAACCCTTCAAATAAAAATGAGCCTTCCATGAAGAAAAAGCTCACTGTCAATTGAGGGGACAGGCAGAAGGCAGGACATACAGCCCTGTGTGTTCTTGGTAGAGAAGTCCTACCCATCAAGCTGTGAAGAGTCACTCCTTAGCCCCAAGTAATGAGGACATCAGTCAACATGGGAGGTTTAACTTACTTGCCTCTAGCATTTCCAGATTTTTATCCCCAGGGGTTGTTATGGATATTCAGGCATTACTGTTTCAAAAGATGGAATTTCAGAACAGAGAGGTCTGTCCTGGACTGAAGATAAGTCTCTGACAGTCACCAGGGGCAGGAGCTCCTTCAGTTTCTTCAACTATAACATGGGATCCATACTATTTTCCTTGCTGGTCTCATGACATCATTAGAACCATATGAAATGAAACCCAGAAAAGTAGCATGTGACCTCTAATTGACAAGAGAAAGCAATAGGCATTAAATAACTACTCAGCAGATAATGATGACTGCCCTGTTTCCTTGCAAGGTCATCACTTTTTTTAAATTACTTTTTATTTACTCTTTGTGTCTTTCACATCATGCATATAGATCCTATTCATCTCCCCATCCCTTCATATCCATTTGCTACCCTTGCACTCCACCCCAATAAAATAAAACAAAATAGAACTTAAGAGAATAAAAAAGAGAATCTGGTCATGGAAGCTGTAGTGTGTTGTAGTGAGTCATACAGTATATCCTTTTGTCCATATATCTTTACTTACAAGTGGACATTGTAAAGAGTCTGGTCTGAGGCTTCTGGTTTATGCTACACCACCAGTACTGGGATCTCACTGTGGTTACTCTTGAATATCCTGTTGTTTCCCTATGTCATGGATGTCCTGCAGCCTTGGGACTATAGGATGTGCCCCTTGATGGGCTTGGGCAGATCATAGATGGGGTGGTTGTTGGTGTTGGTCAACTCATACTTCTGGTTCTGAGCTTGGGTGGTTGCATGTTTGGTCAGCCCACCAACATAGCCCCCCCACCCCCTCACCATCAGGGTGAGCTCTCAGGCATTGGCCCAGCTAGTTTACCCTATGCACCAATGAGCAAGGGGCGGAGCCAGTTCTGCTTTCATGCTCTCACACTTACACCTACATCTTCAGAGCCAGCTCTACTGTGTTGCCCAGGCAAGGTGCATAGGCCACTCTCCTAAGTGCTGCAGCTGGTGAGGGGCAGACACAACTTTTCCATTCTAATGAAGGTCATCACTCTTGTTTACTTTGTGGGTACTGACATAAGGTACTTGCTGTTTTCCTCTTTGTGGGGTATACCTAGTCTTTGTGGAGGGGCGAGGGAGAGGGAGCCTGCTCTCTATGTCCAAGGAATGGTTTTATATTTCCATAATTCTGGGTCTTTCCTGCAGTCCAGCTTCCTCTGGAGAAGGTGGGAAGTGATAGTCCATCTCATCCCATTGTGAGGTTGCAGTGTGTAAAGCACTTACTATATGCTCAGCACATAGCACCGCTGATGTGTTTTGTGAGAACCTAGAATTGTTTTGATCCTGAGCAGATACAGCCTGTGAGAGCCTGCTGTAGCTCAGTTAGCAGGGAGGAGAAATGTCATAGGCCACCCAGGAGCTGCAAGTTTGTGCCCAGACAAAAGAGAGAAATCCCTGGAAGGTGTGTACCAGGAGGCACTGCCAGACTGGCTCATGTATCTGATCTAATCGTCACTTAACTGGAGCATGACTCTGCAGTTACATCAGGAATGAATGATGATTTTTCAGGGGTCTAGAGTGACAGCTGAAACAGAGGTCAGCCTGCTAATAGCAGAACATAAGGAGGAGTAAATTCATTGGAGACAAATATGACCCCTAAGGATGTAGCATGAACCAAAAGAGGGTCAACCAGCCAACCAGAAAATGCTTCAAAGATACAATTTAAAAATGGCATATTTATTTATTTTGTGTGTGTGTGTGTGTGTGTGTGTGTGTGTGTGTGTGTGTTTAGGCTAGAAGACAATTTGTAGGAGTTGGTTATCTCATTCCAACATGTAGGTCCTGTCCTGGTCCTGGCTATCAAATTCAAGTCTTAAGGCTTGGTGGCAAGGGCCTTTACCTATGAAGTCATCTTTGTCACTCAAAATTGTATTCGTTAGTGTTATAATTATCTGTCAATCTAACTGAGGAGTGTGGGGTTGGGTATCTGTCACATGCTTAACCCAAGTATGTATGTGGTAGTTGGCTCTGTCACATATCCCTAAGGGAAGGGGCTTTCCACATGATTGACAGTGTGGACTGGTCTGTGGCAGAAGGCCAGACAGGGCTCTATGGGATGAGCCAGGAAAAAGCTGTGAATTTGTGAATTTGTAGATTATTGTTTCATAGGGAAATGAAAATTCCTCCCTTCCCAGTATGCAGTAGAATAGCAAATGATGAATAACAAGGGACAACATCGGTAGGGCATAGCCTGCAGTGTAGACAGGCCTCAGGTGGTACTGTCTGTGTCATGTCCACACCTTTCCAAGCCTACAAGACCCTGATTCCTTCGCTGCTATGAGAAGCCGCTGTGACAGTCTGTGTGAACAACAGGGGAGCCCCCTTCCTATTTCTCATGCTTTTTTGAAGCTCTTGCTGTCACTCCCTGCAGGTGGTGATATGCAGAGGCAGCCTGTATAGGCCAGGCCAGGTTTTGGGAAGCGAATGTAATCCTGTGAGCTTTATGCCTCCTTTGGGATCAGGTACCTTCGGCCTTTCATTTTCTACATCTGACTTTTGCCTTTCTGTAGGTTATTGGTGATTACTTTGGAAAAGAAGGTCGGTTCAAAATGCGATCCAACGTAAAATACCCTTGGGGGCCTTTGAAACTGAGAATAGACGAAACCAGAATTGCAGAGCATACCAATAGCTCTCCTTGCAAATCATGTAAGTTCAGAGACTTAATTTACTGTTCTTCCTCTTCTTTAACCCCAGGTTCATACGAGTCCCAACATATGTTGCTCTCAAGGACTCATGTTCTGAAATGCCCACGTCTTTTTCTGATGCCTTCAAACCCATGGGAACAACTTACATGACCACTCCTCCTCCATTGTTAGAGTTGTCCATCTTTCTTCCCTTTATTCTTTTCTTCCAAATGATAGAATATTCTGCCTGGATTTATATCCCTTTCTATAATCTCTTAGTTATTAGAGGTTTCCACTTCAAGGAAAAATAAAAATATTATTAACTGTCTCCTATTCATCTATTGTAACAAATTTCAGTATTGATTTCAAAGTTTACAGTTGATCCCCAAATCCTCCGGATGGGACAGACATTGCTCTTAAAACACCTGGCAACTTACAAAGTGGCAAATAAGTATTGGATATATTATTTACGGGTGCATATAAAGAAGCAAGTGTATCTTCCTCAGAGATAGGAACAGTTTTCAAGGTGATTGTCTTTGAGGGGCTTTGATAATCATGAGGAAGAAAAAGTGTTATCAATCTTGCAGGACAGTTAGTGATTTTAGGTGAATATATAAATGATCATTATGTCTCAGGACTGTCTTTCTATGACGAGGAATTTATATCCATGCAGTGGTTATGAGACAGAATTAATGGAGAAGTGTGTTGACCACATAGTCTCTCACTTTGCTTCTGGCCCATTTGGGGACCCCAGGAGAGTTTCTTCAAGTTACCAACCTTCACTCACTTTTCTCACTTGTAAAGTGAAATGTACCCAACTCTGACTGAGGAGCTGATGGCTTATTCTAAACTCTGCAAGGTGAGGAGCTGTTGATTTTTCGAGTACTGAGTTCCCGATGAGGTGGTCTGATCCAAGTGGTTTACATTTTCACGAGCTATGTAGGACATTTTGAGATGGAACTCTGGCTTTGGTGAGAGAACATCTAAAAACAGAATACTGACCCAATATGATTTCCCCTAAACCTTCTTCTAGCACTTTGAAGTGCCACCATTCACCTGTGAGAAACAGAAGAGCTGGGTCAGTACCTTTGTTCATCCAGGCATCTTTCTTTGACTTTCAACTCAAAGAGTATGAATGTGTCTGAAATCTTCAGTTTCCAGCCTCATTGAGCCCTTCTCGAATCTGTTGTTTCTTTCTCTGTCCATCATTCCTTCAAACCTCCCTTCCCTCTCTTCTATCTCTCCCTCTTCGTTCCTTCCCTCCCCTTCTTTCTCTCTCTCTTCCTTCCCTGTCACAGCATTTGCTACGTAGTTCAGGCTGGCCTCAAACTTGAGATCTTCCTGCCTAATCCTGCTAGGATGACTGCCATTTGTCCCAGGCCCAACTCAGAACTTGTTTTGCTACTATTGTCTTCATTGTTTAAGCCTTATACCAAGCAAGGAAGACAGTCTAGAATTTCATATATATTCTGAGATAATTCACGTTTGAATATATATGTATATATATTTATGTATGTGTGTGTGTGTATACATACATACATATATATCAAAGAAAGGAAATTTTGTTTCAACTTGGAAAGGAACACAAATCAAAGTATTTTTACTTATTTCTTAAAATGATCTCTGATTAGTGATGTTTCTTTTTCAAGCAGGTGGCCTAGAAGAATCAGCAGTGACAGGAATCGTGGTGGGGGCCCTCCTTGGTGCTGGTTTGCTTATGGCTTTCTACTTTTTCAGGTAGGGATCATTCATGAAGTTAAAAATTCACTTTACTTTTTTTGCCTTTGTCTCCTGTCTTCACATAATGCTCTTCATGATTTCCCACACCCTTCTTTCAAAGAAGGAGGATGGTTAAAATAGCAAAGCTGTTCTTGGGTGACATCTTGGGTCTGGTGGTCATCTTGGGTTATGGGTTTCTATTGCACTCTTGCCCCCATGGGCCAGAGAGTTGCTGGGATGTCTGGATCACAGATATGTTTATGAGAATTCCTTCTACCTACCAAATGCAAACATGAAGAGGAAGTCTGGACCAAGGATGAACCTCTCCCCAGACTTCCTTCAGTTCACAAATAAATAGCCATGTTCACCTTGAAGGGGTGGAGGGAGCTCCCAGTAATCTCTGATCCAGGCTACAATGTGTTCTGTATTTGGAGAAGTCACATGCTTAGCTGTTGTTGTGGCTCAGCCTCAAAGCTCATAAACTGGTAATATGTACATGTGTTCAAGGTTTTGGTTGTTTGCTGCAGTGGTTGTAATCTCCAGTGGTTGAGGTCATGGCTTATTTCTAAGGTTTCTTTATTTTCACATGGAAATGTAAGTCTGGGTGTATGTGGCTCTTTGTGGGAACAATAGTGTTCCTGTTCCTTTGGTCACAGTACCAAAGATCTTTATCTGGGGGCATATCCTGGGAGTTAAGTAGCGCTTCTGGGGCAGAATAGATAAGACTGAACACACAGGCTCTGGGGGAAGAAGAGAAAGGCTTGTTCTATGGAATTTCAGAAAGCAGGCCAATTTTCCTCCTTGAATAAAGGACACGATGCCTCGGGGCACACTACTTTAATCTGTGATCAGGGTTTCATATGTGTCACTTCTAATTTATCAAACCTAACCCAGATGTCCCTGGAAGGCATTCTTTGTAAGAGGAACCATAGTGTTTTATTGTCAAGTGAGGTTTTATTATTGCATTTGTTCTACTTTTACCCAGGAAGAAATACAGAATAACCATTGAGAGGCGAAATCAGCAAGAAGAAAGGAACATCGGGAAACATCGGGAGCTACGTGAAGATTCCATCAGATCTCACTTTTCGGTGGCTTAAATGCCTCCACCCCCTTTGTCTGCTTGAGAGATAGATGGAAAGAAGGACATCAGCAGTGCAGAAAGGGCATTTGTGGAGAATTCTTTGTTTTAAGCAGTAGTCATTCACTTTAAATTTCCTTTAGAAGCTCAGGAATGATTATTAATCACTATCTGCCTCCTGGCCTTTCATCTCATGGCAAACACATATAAGGATATGATGCCATTCTATTAGGTGTTCTGACTGCTGGAAGGACATAGGATTAGATTTATGTTTTGAAAATCTGGCGTCTCCATATCTTGATGGCTTTGGGGGCCTTCCCCACAAGGATATAAAAATGTGGTTTTTATGAAAGGAAATGTTTTGTAGCTAGAATAAAACACTTTTTACAAGTAGAATATTCTTGGAAAGAATTTAACATCCAATAAGTGGACAATGGAATGAAAAAAATCTGAAGGCTGGGAATGCAGGGCTCCCTCTCTCTGGAGCCAGTGGACAGGTTTGTGGTGGACAAAGGCTGTGTCTAGTGTCCACATTCAGGTCTGACTTCCTATCTCCAGAAAGCATTGTCCATGTCTCCTTCGGTGTCTCAGAAAAGCTACTCTGGAAAATTGTAAATACTAGTGAGCTAGGAGGATTTATAGGAAAAGCGAGTCTAAAATGTTTCCTTTATGATGTAAAAAAAGCCCTACTTCACGCTAACATTTTATTTTGAAGTATTTTAATCTTCTATTTTGGTATTAGAAATGTGTCTATTTTTTCATTTTGAAGATTAAATTTCACTTATATTTTGAAAGCATGGAGGAAGTGTGTGACAAATCCATGGTGGCGAAGGGATGGTCTCTCTCTGCTGTCCCCTTTCTATTGGCTGTGGCCATAGTAGCTGTTGCTCTGACCACAGACATCTAGAAATACATTCAGCTCATGAACTCTACAGGGACACATTGATGTTAAGCCATTTTTCATTTTTCATTGTTTTAAATACTGGAGGGCTCCATCCCTTCTAATTACGGCCAAATGATGCACTTGGAAACTGAGAGATGGAAGTCAGTAAAGTTGCAGAGGTGACACAGAAATGTAAACCTTTCTCTCAAGAAGAAACTGAGGGTGAGGATTTGACAGCGAAGCACAGAAACCATACATTAAAAGGAGCACAGTTTATCAAAATGTGATTGAAAGAGGGAGGAATGCTGATACCTGTTGTGTTCCTTGAGCCCCACAGAGCTTTGCAGCCACCAGGAATCACCCATGGTGCATTAGGATAGTGCATCCTGCCTAGAACTGAGTCGACTTTAGCTGGGTATCTGATTGCAATCAGTTCTGTGCACTGACTGAGGTTTAAATTTGGGTTTCCACTTTATTGCTTGAGTAAAAAACAAGGGTACCGTCCTGTAATCGTGCCTTTCTTGGTAACATCTGAGTACCTGAAGCACAGTTTAAAGGGAAGAAATAGCATATTTCCTTGGAGGTCATATTCACTCAGGTTAACTGAAGAGGAAAGCCTAGTGAATACAGGAAGTTCTGGAAGTTGTTGCATGCTTCCAGACCCGGGAAGGGTTGCATCGCATCTGATTGCATCCCACTTGGGTCAAAGGGAATGAGCTCTTTCTGTGTGAGATCTACTTCTTTTTTATGGTTCAGGAAATGGGATGCAAACCATTTGATAAAAGAATTAGCTGTGGACAACAGGAGCAGCTACATTGTGGTTCTGCATTGGGGCCGTTAAAGGAAAGATGCTCACTTCAAAAAGAATGAAGAAGTAGGCCAGAAAGGTAAATTTCAACGTATTAACGCAGGAGGCAAGTTTGTGATGTAGAATTCAGGAAAGCAGGGGCTGATGGTTGGAAACTCACATAACGAAAACAGAGTGCACAGATGGCAGCTGCTTCAGTTATCCGAACCAGAGAGCTGATCTCCCTCCTCTACGTTTTCAATAATCTTTTCCATTTATTTCAGAGACACTCAGTTTCTAATGTTCATATTTTGAGCCTGTGGGTTAATTACAGAAAGGTGGTGTTGGGGAAAGTCCTCTGTCTGACTATAGTCTTTGGTGCAAATATTTCTAATCTTTCTTGAATTTATACAGAGGCCCATTAATGGCAGTACTGTTACAGCAAATATCTTTTATTTTTACTTCAGCTAGAGGAGCTGTTCCAAGTTTAATAGCTCATCCCCAGGTAAGGTGTTAAAGATGAGAAGGGAGTTAGCCTTGTAAAACAGGCAGGATGACTCAAGACATCTTGGGAAGATGGAGTCAGTTCTAGTATTATTAATGTCATTTATATGTCTGCTATGTAGTTTTTCTTTCTTAAACATCTTCATATGGCTAGGCAAGGTGTCTTTAATCCTAGTACTTAGGAAACAGAGTAAGTAGATCTTTGTGAGTTTAGGGTCAGCCTGGTGTATATAGTGAGTTTCAGGTCAGCTGTGTTTACACAGTGAGTCCCAGTCTCAGAAAAACAAACAAACAATCAAACAAACAAACAAAAAAAAAAACCAAACTTCATATGAGTTGCCCAAACTACATTAAGTTTTGAAAACACCACTAAGCTGGCAAACCTTTGCTGAGAGTATAGATGTCAGTTCTGTGGTAACCCTGGGTTAAGAACTCTTAAATTCCTAACTGCTGAGCAACAGCTTCAACAATTAGTCATTCATAATCTGCCAGTAGCCAACTATTATATAACAAACTAAATGGGACTTTAGCTCTTAAGCCAGTCTATACATTTTTACTTTTAAAGCCAATGATTAAGGCTTCAAAGGAGGATATTTTACTAGTATTTTTCTTATCTAGTCAAATATAAGTTCATACACAAACTAAAATAAGCAAAAAGTTATGGTGTTGGAAATAAACATACACTTAATAGCCAGTATAAATATACATTTTAAAGCCAACATTATTGTCATAGATTTGTGAGAAAAGATAAACTCAGAAGTGAAACTTTCTGTGTGTAGCTGTGTCTTTCACCCAAACAAAGGTGTTAACAAGGAATCCCTTCAATGCTGTACTGCTCTTAAGAACCACTGGTGTGTTTTTTTCTTGAACCACAGATATAGTTCCACAGGCTTTAAAAATAGTACTCTGCATCTCAGGACTCATGGGGAGAAGGAGAATCCAACAGAATGAGAGCAGATGCTCCCCTTTCTTGCTCCCATGAGTGAAAAGCTTTGGAATGCCAAGTCACTTCCCTGTTTACAGGCTTCCTGTGCCTTACTGAAGGCACATGCACCCTTTCTGTCCCTAACTTACCTCCTTTCTTCTGGTTGGACCGATAGTAGGGGTGTAAGAGGGCAGTGGGAAGTGAGGGATGCCTTGTGTGTCTCAGTCACACAATGAGTGTGTTCAGAAGCCTTCCCAGTGGTACCATTGTTTTCTTGAAGCTGAGCTACTTGTGCAGTTCTTTACACACACACACACACACACACACACACACACACACACACACACACACACACACAAAGAATAGTGTTTATAAATTGGAAAATACTGGTGCCTATGTTGCTTGACACACAAAAAAACTCGGATCCCTAGTGGATACAGCTAGGAAGGCAAATGCCAATTTGAAATTTAGTTCTGCCTTGTGGTTCAGGACTTCAGAAGGAAGCTGATAATGAGCTGAACCTCTCATTCAGTGGGAGAAAAGGAAACTGTCTGGAAACACAGGGTGCTTTAGGGATAGCATAGAAGTAGAGAGAATGAGTTGGTGGCACCAAAGGGACACATCTCTCTTCCAGTTGGTTTTTTATAACTGAAGAATATGGACACTTTAGATCTCCTGCAATAGCCAGTCTCAACAAGAAGCATTATGCATGCCCAGTGAGAAGAATCAGGAGCTTATTTCTCCCAAGGTGACAGAGAGAAGAGCTTTGCAGCCGATACTGTCTCTTCTGCTTTCCTTCCCAGAGCTCCACCTACTATCGATGCATCATGGCTCCATAGATGTGCCAGCACCTTTCCCATGCAGGTGGGAACTTGAGAGGAGGCCTTCACACTCACTCAGAGAAAAAGACAAAATAGCACTGGCTGTGAGGAGGTAGCTGGCTTCTAATCAGAAGTCTTAGAGTAACTTGGCCATACATGGCCCTGGACAGTTCAAGTCTGTGATTTTCATGTGCAGTAATGAGCCTGGCTTTGGTTCTCAGTGTACAGATTTTTTCATGTCTCCTGCAGGCCTATGGGGTGAAATTAACTCTCAAAAGGTCCTGGGTTGAATGTTGTTCAAATCTCTTATTAACCACTAATGTTAACTCATACCAAACCCAGAGAGAGCATTCTGAACCAGCTGATGTTGGTGTTTATGTTTTAAGTCACTTCAAACACAGTGAAAAGGATTTTACTGAGACTTGAATCTTAGAGGCAAAAATCCATATGTTACAAAAACTCTTTAGTGTATCAGGTATGAGATGATTCTTAGTGGAGAGATTTGAACAAGTAGACCTCAGAGTTAATTTTAAAAAAAGTTACATTTCATTGATTCATATTTAAAGACATAAATTTAAATGCATAGGAACAAAGAGTCCATTTACCAAGCATGAATCCCAACAGGTTACCAAATTCATTTTTATTTTCTAGAACAAAGTTTGTCATACTATATAACTATTATTGGGTAGAAAAGAAGTTATTTCTGCAAAGCAAGAAGAGAATGTGGATTTTGACATGGAGTATCTTACTCATGATTCAGTGCCTGTGTCTGAAAATGGTCAATGTGGAATAGCAGATAGATAAGTCATCAGTGAAGTGCCCTCAACAGGCCAGACATGCTGTGGTTCTAAGAATCAGAACTTTGTCCCCTGTGCATAGCTGAAATAAGGGGGTCATGAGCTAGGCATTGCAGAGGGTCAATCCTGGAACCCATGTCTTTTGAGCCATATTGTTCATGGTTGATTTAAATACAGGAATACCAAACAAATACAAACCTACCATGAGTCTGGTAGAAGAGTCAAAGCTGCACTAGCTACATACAGCTTACTCTTCTAATGTAAGTAGAACTATCTGCATATAATGTGATTTAATTTATTGTCATTTTGTGTAGAAAGTGAGAATTGATGACTGTGGATATAGCCCTGTTTTGTATAGTAAATTTTATTTCTGGTGCAAAACTGGTCACTTAAACAATCTACTTCATTTGGTGTTTGGATATAAATGTCTATGTATTCTTGTAAACGTTTCTATTAAGCAAGAATAATGCGTATTCCAAATATAACAATATGTTCTACATATTAAAAATATACTCTACAGAAACAGTTGCCTGTCTGTGATTTGACAGAGATAAGATGTCATCACAATGAGTCAGCCTCTGAACACATAGACTTAGCAGATACAGGAAGAATGTGGCACAGAGAACAATCACTTTTTTTGAACCTGTGCATCTTGAGACACCATGTTCTCCAGCTGATGTTACTAACTCATGTTATTATGTCCATCATCCACATTACAGGGACCTTCAGTCCTATGGCCCAAAGAGCACTTAGGCTCCTGAGTACCAGGTAAAGTGACCAGTCTTCAGTATCTCTAGCTTCATCTGAGCTGGAAAAAAAATGCTATCCCACTCTCTGGGAAGTGACCATAGTGATTGGTATGGCTGGAAAGTGTCCCCTTGGTCCTGATACCATGATCAGTGAGGTTCCTGAATGATGCTACAGATGCCACTTACACTGGGAGTGTGTTTGAGGTGATGCTGTAGCAGATGTGGTTGGAGTGTGGCAGCATGGAAAGGCATGGTAGGAGTGAAGGGCAATGTCCTCTGGGAAACAGGTATTAATTCCTGCTACTTTCCTACTCATCTTTGGGGTCATGGGTTCTTGGACAATTTCCCTCTATCCCTACCACTCAGTCCTCTATAAAGATCATATGCACCCAACAACTTCTGACAGGTTAGGGTGCCTTTTTGGGACCATGGCAGTGTCAGGGGTGGGCTTATTCTCTTGGCATGGGTTTTAGGCTAAACTGGTTATTAGTTGGCTACTCCCTCAATCTCCAGGCCATCCTTACTGAAGCACATCCCATAGGCAGGACAGACTATAGGTTGAAAGGTTTGTGGTTGGGCTTGTGTCCCAATCCCTCTACTTGAAGTCTTTCCTGGTCACAGGAGGTGGTCAGTTGATGCTATGTATCTGCTATTGCTAGGGGTCATCCTTGAAGATTCCTGGGAGATTCCCTTGTAGCAGGTTTCTGTGTCATCCTTCTTATGGCTGTATTTGTCCTCTTTTGAGAAATCTCTTCAACTCTGACTATAGTCAAAGGATCAACAAGTCACTCTTAGACCCAAACCATGGATAGGAAAAACCATCTCAGATCACTGCCCCTTTCATAAAAAGTTCTTAGTTGATTTTCAAAATATTGAACTTCTGTGCTTGTGCATGTAGTGTATATATTTATGTGAGCACCTGTGGACTTGTGTATGCATGTATGTTACCTGAGTGTGGAGGCCATAGACCAATGTCATGTGTTTTCCTCACTCTCTTCCCACCTTTTAGAAAAATTTATTTATTTTGGGTGTGTGTGGGTATATCAGCATGCACACACCATGGCACATGAGTGGAGGTTGGAGGACAGCTTGAGGAAATCAGCTCTCTTCTTTCATCATTTGGGTATCTAATTCAGGTTATCAGGCTTGGTAGCAGATGTCTACCCTGTGAGCCCTCCCACCAGCCTCTCTCCACCACTTTAGTCTTTGAGGCAGAGTCTCTTATTAAACCCAGAGCTCCCCGATTTGGCAAGAATAGTTGGTCAGTGAGCCCCAGGGAATCCTCCTGTCTCTGCTGTCCCTGGGCTAGGATTGCATGTGCCACAATGCTCAGCTTTTTATGTGGGTGCTAGGGATCTGAACTTATGTCCCCATGCTTTCCATTTATTTCCTGAACTACCTCACAGCCCCAAACACTGACCTTTTAACTACAACTTTCCAGAAGATTCTATAACAGAACAGATCACGAGTGAGCTTATGTGAATGACGACTCTCACTGAGACACATCAGCCATGTCTACTTAGCAAACTCTCCAAACCACAACATGGATGGACACATTTCTAAATGTGGCTCCTCTGGTTTAAGAGCCAAACAGAAAAGTCCCTGATTCTAATTCCCTGCATATCAGGGTGGATGCTTTTGTGCATTTGCTCCTCATTTCTACCCATTCAACATCCTACATCCTAACATCCAGGGAAGCTGTGTTTCCAAGCTATTTTTCAGAGTTTATTTGAGAATTAGTTGGTTTGGATCATACTGTCTTATGAGTACAAATGATTATAATTTCTGGAATTTTGTGAGCTAGTTGGTAAGCAGCATCCTTTAAAATTGGAATTATACTTATAATTAAATAAATTTTATGAAAAGCCAAGGTAATAATTCAAAACAATTGCTTGCCAATTTCTATTTTTCTACTGCATTTGTTGCATGTATGATTCCCATCTATTAACATCTATGGTAGGAATATTAAGTGACAGTACATCCTCTCCCAACTCCATGCCAGCAATATCACATTTGCTATCTTTAACCTGGCTATGCTGTCAATATTTATACCACAGGCATCAGCATTGAAAACCACAACACTTTTCCAGGCACCTGGTCTTAGGGGGTGATTAGCATACTTCCATCCATCCCCTTCCTCTTGTTACTAGCTTAACCCAGCATGGCCAAAGACACCCATCTTTTAGAGAAGAGGGAAGATGTGTTTTTTGATTTTGAGTGATCTGTTCACAGGCTTTCAGCTGGGAAGCAATAAACTCAGGTCTACACTCCAGAGCTTGAAGTAGGTCCAGTGCTCAATGATCTGGGGAATGAGAGAGTCTTCTCCCACTGAAAAGGGCAACAGCTCTAAACAGAGTTTTGTTGTAGGGCTTTGCCAAGACAGCAAAGATTTTTGATTCTCCAAATAGACATCCTTAAATACCAAAATGCACTTATGGCCTCAGTTAAGAGTTCCAGTATTTTCTCTTGACCAAAGCCCTTGGTGGATGAAAAGGAAAGTAACACAAAAGGACAAATTTACATGGAATATGACAATTGGAGTTTCATTGTTTAGTCTTTCAAAACTTGCACCTCTTCCAAAATCTAATAATTCCCATCCCATAGCCACTGTCCCACACATATAATATGGATGTAAATGTGATAAAAATATAGGAAATAAAAATTCAAAATGATTGAGACATAATAGGCTTTCCAAGTAAAGCCCCAGTCCTTACCACTTGAAAATCAATGTTAGAGATTTTAAATAGTATCTTTATATCACTAATATAAGTGCATTATTGAGCAAAGACATATTTTATAGGCTTCCCTGAGATTAAGGGTAATTGTTTCTTTAAAACAAAACAAAACAAAACAAACACTTCAATATTAGCTTCCATTTGGAAACTATTGTGTATTATTAGCCAGCCAGTATCAACATTTCTTAAAGAGCAGAAAGTTTTTAATACACTTACTTTTATTTCTATCAGATTAGTAAAATGAATATAATTAATAACAAATTAATGACTTACCTCATATTTTTAGGATGTTATTTTATGGTCTAGTTACTGTTCCAAAAACACTGGCAGCTTTGTTAGTATTACTAGAGATCTAGGCTAATGGTCCTTTTACAACTTTTCAGTGAAAATAATGCTGTCATGACACTTTCATACATGTGTAATATTGTACCTAACTCATAATCACCCCCACTTGTGGTGATATATTGTTAGTGATCTAATAAAGCTTGCCTGAAGTTCGGAATGTAAAGCTAGCCACAGCTAGGTCAGACAGTAGTGGTTATACTTTTAATCCTAGGACTCAGGAGAGAGAGGCAATCTGGCTTCCTGTGAGTTCAAGGTACCCTGCACTACACAAGATTGAATCAGGGCTCACACCTTTAAACCAGCACTAGGGAGGTGGAGACAGGAGTGATATGGCCGGGCAGAGAGAAGAATATAAGGTGGGAGGAGAAAGGAACTCAGAGAATGGCCTTTTGAGAATTCCTGGAGGCAGGATCTCTCCTTTCAGCCTGAAGATTTAGTAGAGGTAAGAGCTCTCTAGTGGCATGGCTACTTTACTTCTCTGATCTTCAGCTTGAATCCCAATATCAGTCTCTGGATTTTTATTATTCGTGTTTCACCTATTGCCTTCTTTAGATGGTCGATCCCCTCTCCTTGATAGTAACAGACGCTGTCTCCATAGGCTCACATATGCCTCCATAATGGTATTTCTCAACCAGTGCACTGTATTTAAAAGCAACTCCTTACCACCAAAACCCTACCTTCTTCTCTGCCTGAGGAACTCAGACACATTGTAAATCTTTCTTTCAGCAACCCTAATATGGCTTTGGTGTTTGTCTAGATGCCATGTTACACTAAATTTTCAAAAGGACTGAGAATGTACTTTATGTCAAGCCCTAGACTAGGGCATTCAAATGTTAATGATTCCGCAAATTATAAAGTATGAAAATGGTGTGTTGTGTACACACACAAGTCCAGGAATAGTCAAGAAAGTGAGAAGAATCTACCCCAGATCTCACTAATCATCAGGCGTATTGGCATGTCATTCACATGTTCACATGATTCTCCTAGCCTTACATAGAAACCTGTTCTGGGCAACATGGGAAGCTGAACTTGTTATGCTTAGCACAGAACTTGCATTTCAGAGAAGAGCGATGAGGATAACATAGGTAGGTTTTTACATTGCTGTACTTGTATGTGATTTAGAAGATACAGAAGACTTACCCATGCCACCTCACTGAAATCCTCCTCTAAACAATCACTGTGATTGGTGAGGAAGAGTCTTCAAATGACATGGAGCTGTCACCTTTGGCTTGGATGTCCTCAAGGGCTTCATTCTTTAAATCCCTTTCGGGCATGTACAGAGGGCATTCCTGCAGCCTACTTAGGAAACTATTTCTTGAGGAACAGTCATCACATTTCTGAAAAATTATGGTGGCAGTTGATCCAAAATCTTGGCCTTGAACTTCAGCCAATGTTTTCTTGACTCCAAAGTGTCCTGCCAAAACAAAGTAATTGCACAGCTGACAGAACCTCTCTTGTTACCTCTTAGGAATGACCATAATTTACAGCCACTAATGCCAACGAGGGTCTCCCGGTGAGCTTACAGCTACTCTGAGTGCACTGTGGTGAGTCATCCCGGGCTAACTGACCTTCTCATATTTACCCTCTCAGGGAAACATGGAATTCTCTGTTTGAGGAGAATGAATGCCACCAATAAGGAACACTGTTTTAGCATTTAGCATTTAGCATTTCCCCCTTGCACATGTGTATTAATTCTCTGACTTAATAATGGTTTGGTGTCATTCCTGAAATTTCCAATTCTTCCAGTTTGCTGGCCCCAGACATGACATAACCATGACCCAGGCTACCATTATTGAGATTTGTTGGAGGAAAGAAATCATATTTTGTTTCGACAAAAGGCAAAAGGAAGAAGTCTATCCAAGGCTTGACAGGAAGCTTTTTTCTTTTTATTGCAAAGCAGATTCTAGACTGTGGTTCTAGAATCTAAAGTAATCTGGGATAGACAAGGAAAGATTTACTATTAAACTTTGTGGGTCTGGATCAGTTGAGGAGATATGAACATCTGTGGGTTGTTAGATGCTCCAAGGCTTGAGGACACCGAAATTCTTTAGTGTGTGTCACTGTGGCTTAAATGGCCCATGCTTTCCAAAAGAGGAAAATGTATCTAGGAGAAACTACAAGACAATTCCACTGTATGCTCTCCATTAAGACCTACCAATAGGAAGAAAAATCTGGGGCTGCTTCCTATCAGGAAGCAAGGTGTCATTTGGAGTCACCCACAAGAGATACCTCATCCTGGCCGTTTTTCTTTATATTAGTTATCTGTGTAAGTGGGATCATACAGCACTTGCTCTTTTATTCCTGACTTAAATTACCATAATGTTACCAAATTTATTCCTGACTTAAATTACCAAATCAGAATTTGTCCATGTCGCAGTAATTGACAGACTTCTTTTCAAAGTGATTAATATTCATATGTATATGTGCAATATATAAATACCAAATTTTGCTCATTCATCATTTGCTTGGCATCATCATTTGTTGTGAATGATATTTCTGCAAACATGGGTGCTCTTACAGCTCTCAGATTTCAATTGGTTTGGGATATATTCTCAAAAATAGGATTGCTGGGTCAAAACTCCATTCTGTGTTCTATGGAGGCTGAACCTTTCCCACTTTCTCAAACAACACACAAGAACCCCAGTTTTTCTGTTGATACTATTATTGTTTCAAATGTGGGCATCTTAATGGGTATGAGGTAGTAATATATTTCTTACTGTCTTCACATAATCTCTGGAATTAAGGATGTGTGCAGGTAATCCAATTAGTTAACCATGGGCAGCCCAGTTTTATTCTCAAGGGCAGTAGGAGGTTCAAACCATACTCAGGTTGCAAAGGCATTATTATTATTTTTAAAATTTTACATGTCAATCCTAGTTCCTTCTCCCTCTCTCCCTCCCTCCCTCCCTCTTATCCTCTCGCGCCCCTCATATGCACCCTGACCACCCTCCCCTCCCATCCCTCCACCCCAATTCCACAAGTAGGGCCAGGTGGGGGTCATATAAATCTGCCAAGTCATTTGAAGTAGGGACTAGGACTTCTCTCCTATCTCTAGGGTTAAGGCAGTATCCTTCCATGGGGGATGTGTCTGCAAGGTCCTTTTGTGCACCAGGAATACATCCTGGTTCCACTGTCTGAGGTCCCTTAGACTGCTCAGTCCTTCTAGCTAAGACCCATATTCAGGGGGTCTGAGTCAGTCCCATGCTGGATTCCCAGCTATCAGTCTGGGGGCCCGTTAGATCCTCCGTGTTCAGGTCAGTTGTCTCTATGTGTTTCTGCAACCTGGTCTTGTCCTCTCCCTCTGCATCTGGATTCTAGTTCGACTCAGTGTTTAGGTATGGGTGTTTGCTTCTGTTTCCAACAGGTACTAGGTGAGGGCTCCATGATGGTGGATAAGTTAGTTGTTGATCTCACGATCTGGGGAGGGCATTTATGGTAGCCTTTCCACTGTTGCTCAGATTGTTAGTTGGCGGCAGTCTTGTAAGTCTCTAGACCTTTCTTTAGGTTCACTTTTTTCTTCAAACCAATAATGGTCCCCCCCTCTCTCTCTCTCTCTCTCTCTCTCTCCTGTCTTCTATTCCTACCCTGACTCAATCTTCCTAGTCGCACGTTGCAAAGGCATTTTGACAAATTAAAAATTTTCTGATCAAGAGCAGAAAGCATGCAGAGCATTCATGCTTGGTTCTTTTCCAAAACTGTCACTCAGCTAACATTCATCACCAAATTCCACCTGGTTTCATTACATAAACTATTGAGCTGTCCTTATGTGCCTTTTATTAGAATCCCAGTGATGGGAAGTCCACTTCATCTTCAAGTCCACCCTACAGTCACATGTCACTTTTTTGTATCTTCAGGTTAGACTAGAGCTACAGGCATCGATTCCCTTTTGATTCTAAGTGTTCATCAATTTTCAAGCTGAAGTGGCTAGCTTAGTTTGGAGCTCATAAAGGCCATTTTTAGTATCTTTTTTTTTTATAGCAGAATCATATGGTAGTTTTATTTTTCATCTTTTGAGGACTATTTGTGTTGATTTTTTTAAAAAAAATTTAATTTATTTTATATAACAAAGTCCATTTAAATGAAAACAAACATTTATAGACAATATTTGGGAATTTGGGCATTGTTCTTTCCAAACTACTTCCTGCTGGTAAGGGGCACTGTCATGGGGGATTCGAAGAAGATTCAGAAATCCTGGCTGTAGTCTGTAAGGCTGCTTTGTCCAGCTGTTTTGAATGTAGGATCACCTGGTACTCTGTTTCAGGCAGTCTGGCTTGATCAAACCACATTAGTCTGGAAGGAATCCACATCTTTTCATTTTCTGTGGAGACAAAAATAGAAATCCATTTCCCCAGTAACTTGTCCTTGAACTTAAATTTTGGAGTCAAAGCATTTTTTTTTTTTTAGTTTAATTTATTATTTTACATGTCGATCCCAGTTCCTTCTCCCTCCCTCCATCCCTCCCTATTACCCTCTCTGTCCTCTCACATGCACTCTAACCACCCTCCCCTCCCATCCCCCCACCCCAATTCCATATGTAGGGGAATGCCATCCAGTTGGGGTCATGTAGATCTGACAGGTCATGTGAAGTAGGGACTAGGGCTTCTCTCCTGTCTCTAGATTAAGGCAGTTATCCCTCCATGGGGGATGTGTTCATTTTTGTATCTTTAAGGAATGACTATAAACGTTTTCATCTCTCATAACTTTTTTGTTTATCTGATTTCATTTGGAGTTGGCATCGAATCAGAATGTGGTATGTTTGGTTTGGCAACTTATGTTCCTGTCAGCATCATGGAATTCCTAAGGAAGAAGAGAGGGACATACCTTTGGTTGTCCTGTGTTTCTAGTCATCTCAGTGTGCCTCTCTTCTGTGAGGCTCTAAAACAAGGAAATCATACTGTTAATATTCTCCATTATTTCCTCATTATCTGCTGATCAATGCAGAAGGTACAGAGTGAATGTAGACTCATGGTTGATGGTTATTTTTTTTTTTTTTTTTAGAATAAAGCTGATGGCCTGTTACTAGCGTTTCTTATTGGCTAGCTCTGTCTTAAATATTAACCCATTTATATTAATCTAAGTGTTTTCACATGGCCTTATCTTACCAGAAAGAGGATCCAGACCTTCTTCCCCCTCAAGTCTCTACATGTTGAATCTCCTATTACATCTCCCAGAATCCTCCTTGTCTCCTAGTCCCGCCTGTCTTGCTTTCCTATTTGCCAACAGTGTTTTATTCATTAACCAATAAGAGAAACATATTTACAGGATAACATCTCCCATCAAGGATGAGTTTCCTTTCTTCTGTGCAGAAGCACTGGCCCATATGCCTGTATCCTGTGCTTCTCTCTCTCTCTTTTTTTTTTTTTTATAGAGTATTTTTTATTTAATTTTATATAACAAAGTCCAATTAAATGAAAACAAACATTTATACACAATATTTGGGAATTTGGGCGTCGTTCTTTCCAAACTACTTCCTGCTGGTAAGGGGCGCTGTCTTGGGGGATTCGAAGAAGATTCAGATATCCTAGCTGTAGTCTGTAGGGCTGTTTTGTCCAGCTGTTTGGAATGTAGGATCAGCTTGTACTCTGTTTCAGGCGGTCTGGTGTGATCAAACCACATTAGTCTGGAAGGAATCCACATCTTTTCATTTTCTGTGGAAACAAAAATAGAAATACTTTTCCCCAGTAACTTGTTCTTCAACTTAAATTTTGGAGTCAAAGCGTTTTTTTTTGTTTTTTTTTTTTTTTTTTTTATTATTATTTTACATGTCGATCCCAGTTCCCTCTCCCTCCCTCCTTCCCTCCCTTTTACCCTCCCTCCCTCCTTCCCTCCCTTTTACCCTCCCTCCCTCCTTCCTTCTCACATGCACTCTAACCACCCTCCGCTCCCATCCCTGCACCCCAATTCCATATGTCAGATCTACAGGACCCATCCAGTTGGGGTCATGTAGATCTGACAGGTCATATGAAGTAGGGACTAGGGCTTCTCTCCTGTCTCTAGGTTAAGGCAGTTATCCTTTCATGTGGGATGTGTTTGCAAAGTCCTTTTGTGCACCAGGGATATATCCTGGCTCCACTGTATGAGGTCCCTTAGACTGCTCAGTCCTTCTGGCTGAGACCCATATTCAGGAGGGCCTGAATCAGTCCCATGCTGGCTTCTCAGCTATCAGTCTAGTGGTCATTAGCTCCTCCTTGTTCAGGTAAGCTGTCTCTATGTACTTCTACCGCATGGTCTTGTCCTCTCCATCTGCTTCTGGGTTCTAGTTTGACTCAGTGTTTATGTATGGGTGTTTGCTCCTGTTTTCAACAGGCATTAGTTGAGGACTCCATGGAGAAGTTAGTTGTTGATCTCACTCTCCGGGAAGGGCATTTATGATAGCCTTTCCACGGAAGCTGAGATTGTTAGTTGGGAGCAGTCTTGTAGTTCCCTCGACCTTTCTTTGTGTTCAACTTTATCTTCAAACCAATATTGGCTCCCTCTTTTATGTTCTCTCTCTCTGTCTCTGTCTCTCTCTCTCTTTCCTATTTTCCATTCCTACCCAGGCTCAATCCTCCTGGTCGCACATGCCTTCCTGTCCTCCCTCTCATTTTCTCCTACTTCTCTCTCCATTAGCTGTCCTCCCCCACTATACCTGAGGTCTGGGGGACTTGTCCCTTCCCAGTTCTGTGAGGGACTTTATATGAATCTCTTAGAATACAACTTGTATCCTAGTTCCTCTGGTGATGTGAATTATAGGCTGGTGATCATTTGATCTAGGTCTAAAATCCATATATGAGTGAGTACATACTGTGTTCCTCTTTTTGTGACTGGGTTACCTCATACAGGATGGTTTCTTCAAGTGCCATCCACTTGCCTGCGAATTTCAAGATACCATTATTTTTTTCTGCAGAGTAGTATTCCATTGTGTAGATGTGCCACATCTTCATTAACCATTCTTCAATTGAAGGGCATCTAGGTTGCTTCCAGGTTCTTGCTATTACAAATAGTGCTGCTATGAACATAGTTGAACAGATGTCTTTGTTGCATTGATGTGAATCCTTTGGGTATATGCCTAAGAGGGGGATTGCCGGGTCCTGTGGTAAACTAATTCCCATTTTCCTGAGGAACCGCCATACTGATCTCCAAAGTGGCTGTATGAGTTTGCACTCCCACCAGCAGTGGAGGAGTGTTCCACTTTCTCCACATCCTCTCCAACATAAGTCATCACTGGTGTTTCTAATTTTAGCCATTCTGGCAGGGGTAAGATGGTAGGTTGATGGTTATTTTATTTTACTGGGATATAGTTCAAAGGCATCACAGTGGGCCACATATACTTGACCAAAACAAGTAAATGGTTCAGTCAGATACAGCCAAATGCTTCTGATCTTGAAACTTGCTGTCTTCTGAAAACAAATTAGTAAAGGACTGGGGTACTTTTTGGGCATGTGAGGAGGGAAGTTGTTCTCAAAACTGCCAAGACAGTTGACCCTATGAACGTTATATGTTCACATTTGAAAATTCCTTGAAAAAATACCCCACTATAATTAAGGGATAAAGCAAAGGCACTTTAGATTACAATTCAATGAGGTGTTGATTGGGAAAATTTTTTTTTTGTTATGACCAAAACTATAATGAGCCCAACCCAGAATTCTTCAAACGTGGAAGGACCTGGATCCTTAAATATTGATGATCTGCCATTTCTAGGCATTTCTTGTTGAGTGGCACCATTATTATTGAACGTAATTGAGGGTTGTGGGTAGGGACATTCTGTTTTCAGCACAAAGCATCCAATTGTGTATCCACATATAGGATTTAGCCTTTCACTAATGAACAGTGTGAAGATGCTAAGGGATTTTAGCAAAAATGTGACTCAGAAAGATGTGGATTTAAATGTGGATACTTTTGTTTCAGTTTGAGAAGATGGGATCATAGAGTTTAAGGATGGATTTAGGAGGAAAATTGCAAGTGGAGCAGATTTGAAGGAGGAATTATAAGGCACATCTAGGACATGTATTGATTTTCTAGTGGCGATGCTAAGAAGTCAGTGACATATCTGGACTAGAAATGAGGATTAGGCTGAAAAGAAAACAATAGATACCATTAGTCACATGCCTACTTGTCATCAATGTGAAAGCCAAGCTTGGTTGTCACCTTCATTGGATCCTGAAATGCCCAGAGTCTAGAAAGCTCACTTCTGGGTATGTCTTATAAGAACATTTCCAGAGGCAACACTAAAGGAGATGGGTGGTGGCTGGGTGATTCCATCAAGTCTGGAGATCTTGATGGAACAAAAAGTGATGGAAAAGCTGCCCCACATTACATGGTATTTCTTTGCTCCCTGACTGCCACAAGGTGAAAATCTTTGCTCTGCCACGTGCTTCTCCCATGACTTACCTCATCACACACAGAAACAGAAACAACAGAACCAAATGAATACAAAATGAAATTTCCAAAACCATGAACCAAAATGCCTGGTATGCACAAGGTCCTGAGTCAGTTGCATGAACCAAGCATGGTAGCACAGACCTGTAATCCTGGCGCTCAGGAGGTAGACAGGCAGGAGGATCAGAATTTCAAGGTCATCTCTGGCTATGTAGTTTGAGCCAGCCTGGGATACATGAGACTATCTCAAAAAGTATCTTTCTTTTAAGTTGTTTTCTCAAGTTTTATAGTGAAGAAAAGTTGTTTAACACACACGCTGATGACTTCAACAATTAGACAATTGATATGGGTATTTTGAAACTATTATGGCCATCAACCATCTGTAGCTGAGTTCAACTTTGAAGGGAAAACAAGGATTTAAATAATTTTCAAGTGGCAATTAAGTTTTGACAAGGGAAATCTGATGAACAACAGAAAAATCCAGAGCATTCATTCTTGGTTTTCACCCTACATTGTCACTGTGGTAGTGTTTACTACAAAATTACACATGGCTTTATTATATAGAATGAAAGATATGAGTGGCTGTGGTGGATGGGTTTGGATTTGAGGCCGTGGAACATCAGATTCTTATGGCAGAGATAAGAGGGTGACTTTCCAGGGGCAGTGGTGATGTATGCCTTTAGTCCCAGCATTTGGAGTGGCAGAAGCAGGCAGATATATGAGTTCCTGAAGCCAGACTTGTCTACAGAGTGAGTTACAGGACAGCCACGACTACATACAGAAACACAGAAACCCTGTCTCACCCTCCATCCCAACCAAAAAAAAAAAAAAAAAAAGTCTGAGAGGACTGAGAGTGAAGAGTGAGAGGTACTATAGAATTATATAGTGACCTCAACATTGTGAAGCCAGTCCAAGGATTCCCACTTTAGAACCCACTACAGAACTGAACCAGATTTCTCTGGCTGGCTTGATCTTGTGCAAATCTCGTGCAGGCACCCACAGTTGCTTTGAGCTCATGAGTACAGTAGTCCTGTCATGCCCAGAAGATGATTTTGTTGAATTCCTAAATATGATCTAGAAAATATGACTGAACTCAGTGATGATTAGAAAACCAATTCTGAGGTTATGTACAACACACAGCATAGCATGCCCTCTGAAGTTCTCTGCCCAGTGAGAGTGAAGATCTAGATGTCTTCCTAATACAGTAGAATTAGCATCAATAACAGAGTCCTCAGCTTTGATTTTATCAACTGCTCACAGTTTATATAGGTTAAAATAGTTCTTGTCTTCACCAGGCATCCTTATGCCCTTCCCTCACAAAGATTATCACTTTTCTTTTCTTTCTCATATAGTACTCCTAAACAGGGCCCTTATTTAGTCAAGGAAGGAATTCTGCATTGACTTAAAGCAAACTTCAACAACAGATTTATCATAAGAGATAGCTGTTATCAGCTTGGTTAATATAGTTCAGTTTTGTTATTATGTTTTTGGTATGTTCAACCCAAGCAATGCATTCTGCATTCAGCATTTAACTGAGTTAACCACAAAATCCAAGAATTGGCAAAGAGTTGATCCAGTCTTCATTTTTGTCCTAAAGAAGAGAATGGAAGATAGGACTAAATGAACATTTATTAAACCCTTCTATTAACTAGCCTCTTTGACATTGTTCTTTCATTTGACAAGAGGAAAAAAAAAGGCATATGCACATACATTTTGTTTTATATTTATCACTAATTAATTTGAGTATTAGTAGAATAGTTACAAATAATTATGAATTTAAGATTAGGGGAAATTCAATTTAATGACTTTTAAGTCACAGGACTTTAAGAACTCGATATCGATATTGACTTTTCTGTTTTGCATTTCCAACAGTCTCTCAAAGTTCCCTTTTTGAGTTACACTTAAACCCACACTAAGTGCTATTTAACACAGGGGACAGAAAGCCAGATAGGTCTGGGTTTTGGTATCAGTAGTGTCTTTGTTGTGGAGAGATGTCAGGTCTCAAATTCTGTCTGCACTATGCAGACCTGTGTATCCTAGGCAGCTTTATAGGTTAAACCCTGCTCCTCAGGGACTTATAGCAACTTGTAAATCCATGAGGAATTTTTCAGCAAAGTCCTATTTCTTAGTTTATTCATGGATTAGGTTTGTAAGAGTAGATTCATTCTAAGGCCCTAATGAGGAGGGCTCCCCCCGCCCCCGTACTGCAAAGAACATTTCTCTATTTCCAACATTCAGGGCACTATGGTTTTAGAATTTATGCTGTCAGTTATATCCCTCATCGACTTTGAAATCTTAAAACCTACTCACCATGGCTCTATAGAAAGCCCTTCTTTATGTAGCATCAGAAGAAGGAGACCCATAAAACTATTTTGCATGAGTGTGGTGCTCTGGCTCACTTCAAAGAACATTGGCTCTGCTCTTCCTGCTAGTCAGAAGTCAGCACAGCGGTCTAGTAATGAAGCCATGACTGTTATTAGGGAAGGGGTGTGTGTGTGTGTGTGTGTGTGTGTGTGTGTGTGTGTGTGTGTGTGTGTGTGAAGTGGCATTCCATTATCATTTTCTCAGAATTGGGCTGAGGGTAGGGTTTTTAAAAATTTCACTAGGAAAAAAAAAAAAAAAAACCCAAAACTTGAGTTAGACCTCATACAACAAAAGGTTTCTTCAGAATATTGTCCACAAAAGAAGCCTGAAAGTGCTGGCATCCCCTTTGCCCAGTTAGATGATAAGCAAATATAGGTCTATGGCTGGTCCCGTCCAAGACATTTCACTGGTTCCTAAGAGCTGTCACTATGTGTCCTCTGTCTCTTCAGAGAAGAATTTTCTATGAGTCTTCAATACCTGCACATTTCTCATCCATCATTTGCATGCCCATTCCCAGTTTGATTTCAAGGGTATCATTTTCCTTTGGAATCACAGAACACGAGTCTTCTTGACCTGACAAGTTCCTTGGTGTCTCCAAATCACAAACCTTTCCTTTAAGAGGTGAGGAAACCTAGGTGAAGAGAATGGAAGGGCATCACTGGACATGAAACTGCTCTGTGGGATTTGCCTGGATCTCAGCTCAGCTGAGAAATGAGACAGCCTAGTACTTTACTGGGGTGAGGACAAACACACATGTCTGGACTATTTTCTCTTTTACAACATGTTACTCTTGCTATGCAAAAAAATGTCACAAACACAGTATCATAAAACAGCATATGTTTGTATCTCATAATTTCTGAGGATTAGGAGTCAGATCAAAACATGTCTAGAGTCCCTGGATTCAGGATGTAACAATTGATGTAGCAGCCAGGCTGTATTTTCATCTATGGCTTGAGGTGAGGAGATCATCTTCCAGGGTTACTCATGTTATTGGCAGAGAGCATTTCCCAGTGGCTGTAAAACTAAGTGCCCTTAGCTTCATCTGGGCTGTTGACCAGAGGCCACCTTCACATGCTTGCCATCTGTAGTTCATAAACATGCCCACTTCCTTCTTCAGAGCCAGGAAGGAGCAAGTCCTTGGGGGAGATGGGATCTTTCCTAACTTAATTATAGCCATTCTTTAAAGAAGCGAGATTTTGGTGACACCAAAGCCCAAGGAGAGAAAATGATGTGAGGACACAGATACTAAAAGATGAAGTTCTTTGGCAGATGCTTTAGGATATGTCCATGGGGCCAAGATTGAGGGCTGGATTCTCTAACAGGAGTAAGTTTAAGGCAGATGAAATTTTCACTGTGGACCACTGTTGAGTTGAAATTATTTTTCTAGTCCTACCCTTCAGAGCCTTGTCTTCCATTCTTAGTAACTTTATACCAGCAATCCTATGAAAATTCAATAGGCAAATACCTTAACTTTTTGAATAAATGTAATCAAAGTATTAGCAAGGTATTTGGGTGTACAATTAGGCCCCAATTTTATTTCACTACTAATGTGAAGGGGGATAGAATTTTCTGGCTTACAACAAGGTGACTTTGTATTTGATTTTCTCTGTGTGTGAGTATTTTTCTATTGAGCCCAAAGAATCCATTTATTTTTTAGAGGAAGTTAACATTATTGGAGTAGAAATCAGTATTTGGCTTTTATATTCGAAATGGAAAATTTTGTGTTTATAGACTTACAATATTTTATAGAAGGTAAAGTTTGGTGAAAGACTTGATTTTCTAACTTTTTAGCTCTCCCCCACCCTCTTGCCTCCCTCTTCTTGTCCAAACTGGCCATGAATACCTTTGTAGTAGAGGATGATGTTGAACTTCTAGTATTTCTGCCTCTACTTCCCACGCCCTGGGGTACAGGCATGACCATCACTCCTAGTTTATGTGGTGCTGGAGGTGGAACCCTGGGTTTTCTGCATATTCAGTAGTAGCCAGTCTACCAACTAAGCTTCATCCTCAGCCCTTTAATTTAAGTCTGTTTTTTTTTTTTTTTTGGTTTGTTTTGCCTTTACTTTTGCGTTATACATTGTTACTCCTGAGAGCTTTCCCCCCTGTTCTTTGGGCTTTTATAGCTGAATAGAAATTGCTTTCTTGTTTCTATGCATTTAACTCTAGACAAAGAACTACAGGCACTTAAGGAATGCTAAAGAAATAGTCTTCCCTGGTGAAGAACCTACCAGTTATCTATTCAATACCAGATGGACATCCCTGAAAACATATACATACAAATAACATTATAGGGGCTGAGCAGGTCATATTTATGTATTCAGGAATACATGTACACGTAAACATGTATATAATAGAAATTAAAGAAAAAGAGGTCATGAATTTCAAAGACAGCTAGGTGGGTGTACATGGGAGGATTTGGAGGGAGGAAAAGAAAAGGGAAATGATATAATTATATTGTGATTCCAAAAATTAAAATATGTTATTTTTTTCAAAACTTCATACAGTTATATAATGCATTCTGATTATTCTCAACCATCCCTCTTTTATCTTCCTTCTACCATTGTAGCCTCTCTTTCTTCCTGCATCTCCCTTTCATATGTTTATGTCTCTCTCTCTCCCTCCCTCCCTGTGTCTGTGTGTTTAACCAGTATATATATATATATATATATATATATATATATATATATATATATATATCCATGGGTATGGAACTATCCACTGGAGTATGGTGGACTCTCATCAGTTGGTACACAGTACAAGATGGTTCCCTCCCCAGATATGCATCCATAGCTAATAGTTCCCATGGGGGGGGGGTAAGACCCTATGAGCTCCTCCCCAATTAATTGCTGATAATTGACAGGAAGGTTTTCTGCAGGCCTAGTGTGGGCAACTGCAGCTCCTGTGAGTTTATGAATGAAGAGGCAGTGTCATGCAGAAGATGGTGTTTCATAGTTTTTCTCCTTGTCTTCCAGCTCTTATATTTATTCTGTTCCATCTTCCATAATGTTCCCTAAGCCTTAGAGGGCATGATATAAGTACCTGTTTATCAATACCATTCTTAATTACAGATTTTCGGCATAAGTTATAAGGAAGAGAGAACTTAGTAATGGGGCTCAGAAGCCTGTGCCCAGGAGGGAATGTTTCTCTCTTAAATGCAATTGGGTGGTGGAATGTAGGAAGGAGTGAGAGGAGGGTATGGGAGATAGGTATTGGGGTTCTTAGAGACCTCCATCAGGATAAAATTTTAGGGCTGCAGAACTATCCACATAGGTTACACTCAGATAGATGGACTTGTTTCCTTGGTGTACCTGGGAGTAACTAGCAGACTACATGGATGGATGAGTCTCAAAATTGATTGCATCTATACAGTTTCCAACATGCTATGTCACTCACAGGGAAGCAGATAAAGAATTCAAGGTGATATTCCTACCATCCTGTGATCTTACTGATGTCCAAACCTGGGAATTCCCATGTGACACAGGGAGGCACGATGATGCAGACAGCTCTTGGAGCCACAAGTGAGGTTTGGAGAGCCTTACACAAGCCCCGTGATTTCAGAAAACAAGTCATGGATGTTGTCTATTCACCCAGGGCAAGGCCACAAGCAGATTCTCCAATCTCCTATTTGGCAATAATTAGCCAACTGTGTGTTCTCTGATGACTTAGAACAAGACAATTGATAATCATACTTAGGACTCTTTCCAAGCCCTAGATTTATGAACTTTGACCTCCTTGAGTCAGAAGCAGTAAATAAAAGCTCCCCTTCCCCTAACCATCTGGCTGGTAGAATAAGCATGCTCTGATCATCTGGTCTACCACCTGACTTGACTCTTCCACCCCACTTCCACATATCCAGGTCTTTTCAGCCTTGTATTTTCCCTCTACAAAAAAAAAAAAAAAAAAAAAAAAAAAAAAAAAAAGACAAAACAAAACAAAACCCTTGACCTAAATTCTGAACTTTGTAGGAGGTCTGATGATAGCATTCTGATCATTGGTATATTTCTTTCCCTCTTTTACAAGAATATTTTGAATAGTTACTAAGCCTGGATTTGTTTTTGTTTCCTGACAGCATACAGTGAGTTTGTGACTGAGGCAAATGGCTGGATTCTTGAATCCAGCTGAGGATGACAGTATGAAGCCTGCATATTAAGAAGAGGTGTCTATATCCAGGCAATATTGATCAGACAATGTCACTTGAATTTGGATCCCTCTTGTCCTTTTCCTTAGGTCTCAATCAGTCCCTCTTTTAGCCAGCTAATATTCTGGAGAATAGGGCCTGATTCCAAGGGACTGATAATTCACTCAATAGAAAAAAATCTATTTTTTTCTGAGTGAACTCTGGTCTCTGCAATTCTCTTTCCTGCTTTTAACAAGCAAACTGTTTCCAAAAATTGACTGAAGCCATGTTTTCTCACCACAACCGACAACAGTATGTGCAAATTTGTGAGAAGGCACTCCAGAACCAGGAGTCAGAATAACTAGACATATTTACTGCTATTCCACAGCAGTAAATGTAAGACCCTGCCATCGAGTTAAGAAGCAAAACAAAACAAAACAAAACATGTAAGTTTATAGGACGTGGATATTTGATTTGGGAACAATATGGTAGCACCCAGCAAGAAACAGTATTAGGCAGGAAGGTTTTATTTTGTTTTTGTTTTTGTTTTTTTGTTTTTTTTGCAATTTACAGAAACCCAGCTGGAATTAGGCAAAAGGCAAAAAGGGAATTTATTGGCTCTCAGAATGCAAGAACAACCAGTGTGAGGGAAGGGAAGGGAAGCCACTGAGGTTTAGGGATAAATGGGACAAAGAACACAACAGCCCTGCCTGGTGTTTCTCTGCTCCTCCCCAGTCTCACCAGCTTCTCTTTGGGTGGCCCTTCTCTCTCTGGGATTTTAATCTCCGTTACTGCAGATCATGGTCCTCAATTGCTTGAGTCTCATCTCCTCTAATGTTTGCTTCTGGCTAGAGAGAGGCTGCCTATTTCAGTTCTATGTGTGAATTCTGATAGGATCCTGGTAAGGGCTCTTCTGTAGTCTAAGAGAAAGAGTGGGGGTGGGGGTGGGGAGAGAGAGCTCTGTCAAAGAAGGGAGTTCTTAAAGTAACATTTTAAACATAAATGGCCAAGTAGAGGGAAGGCAAAAGGGATATTTCAGATTTCCAGGATGTGAACGGGGTTTCTGAACACAGAAGCCATCAAGCCTGTGCATAAGTATGTGCTCAGTATTATAGTTAAGTCAGTGACTGTGGTTTTTAGAGACGAGGTGCCTGCAGAGGAGGATGTGGGGAATGTAGGGTATAACGATGCTCAAACGCTTCTGCCCTGCCTGCAGCTGTCTGGTGGACAACTATCCAGAAAGAGGGCTGTCTGACAGCACTGCTGGAGCCTAGGTCTGGCAGGAATGGGAAGATGGCTAAAGTAAGAGAAATGTGAACAGTGCTCCAGAGTGTGGACCAGGGCCACAGAGGGAAGGAGGTGGGGCTGCATCCACACAGGTCCCCTGAGGTTCCAGCTCAGCCCTTTTCACTTGTCCAGATCAATTTCCATTCCTGCCCTGGACACAAAGAACAGAAAGGACAGCTAGGAATCTCTGGGTGGGCTGAGGGAGCCTTCAGCCTGGATATGGTCCACTTACATAAGGGAATGGGACCAAAGCCTGAGACTCTGAGGCACACTGACCACCCCTTTCTTAGAGCTTTCATGGGATGATTGTCCCTTCCCTCATCTTCCCTCATCTACTTTCATCTCTTTTCTCTACTGTGATGAAATGTGTGACATGTCAAATGCAACAAAAAACACAGTGCTGGGGACTCTTATTTCATAAATATAGTTTATTACATCTTAACAAAAATAGTTTTGACCAAATGGCCATCCTCAGTTGTATCTGGTGTCCCAGAAGTGGGGGGGGGTTGTAGGGTTTGTGATACATGTATCCTTCTCCCCTTCTAGAGGTTTTTCATGGGATGGGTCATGGTTGTGGGTCACAATCAGTGGGTTTTGTTCCAGCTGTTCTAGGGATTGAATCCAGGGCCTTGCACATGCCAGACTGGCTCTCTTTCAGTGAACTACACACCCCTAGCTCAACACTGGTGCTTTTGTAGGACTGAAATATGATTTAATGGAATAGAACAACTAAAACATAAAATTGATAATATGAAGTAAGGGTGAATTATTTCAGGTAATTACGTGTGCTTGGGTCATACTTACATAGTTTATATTGTATATTATACTTACATAGTTTATATTATATGTGTTTTATCTTATTTTGTATATGAGCTTTTTTTTTTTTTTTAATGTGGATTAGTCAGACAAACACCTGAAAAGTGTTATCTTAGATTCAAATTCTAGGAAAGAATGATTTGTTTTTGAATGAAATATTTCAGCTTTTATCTTTTGAATCAAGGTAGTCTTCACTAGCTCAGCCTGCTGGATGGTGGGCTCAGAACTACACCTTTTGAGTTTTTTCCTTATGTGTTCGAGGGGTGAAAGCTGCTCATATTTTTCAAGTCATCTCAGGAAGCAAAAGAACAACACTTATTACTGACCTAAGGGTATGAATTTTTATAGCCTCCCCCCCCACCCCCCACCCCCCCCCCCCCCGGTGAAAAATTGGCTCTGGATTTGTAAGCAACTTTGAGAACTAGAGTCATCCGTAGTGCCTATCTACCATGCCCAACAGCAAATGCGGATTTCCTACTGGACTTTTCCCTTTGCTGAGGGCAGAAGGCTTGTTTAAATTAAACAAGGTTACTGTTTGAAGAAGATGTTATCTTCCGGAAGAGAAGTGGGAGGCACTAATAATCATACTGTTGAACTCCCAAGTCCAGGGCAGGAGGTGATGGCTCAGAGGTATGCCTATGCATGCACACACTGATGAGTACGGGCTGAGTACGAGGTGAGCATGAAGAACCCTCTTGCTACAACCCTCTTGCCACTGTATGAGCACTGAAGAGAGGTATGGGGAATTCCTTTTCAACCAATCAACAGGCTGGTTAAAAAGGTTGAGCTGATTAAGTTTGAGATGAGACAGACTACTGAACCTTTGTTAGGACAGGTTGGAGGGTTTCCGCCCCAGAGAAACCACCCAGGATTGTAAACTGGTTGCTGGTGTCATGAAATTTGTCCAGAGTCTGTGCCCACCCAGATACAAACCAAACAAAACTGAAAACATCCTCCAGCCCCAACCGTTCTTTGGCCAAACTGACAATGAGTAATGATTAACAGAATGTTCTTGCCTTGGCTTAATGCCTAAGAGAAAGACTGTTTCTCAAAGGGTAGCATCCAGGGCCTTTGTATATCTCCTCATTCCAAAAGAAATGAGAGCTATCTACTTCCTTCCTCTCAGCACAGCTCCCTGTGTTAGGTGTTCCTACAGGTCTTGCTGTATCCTAGCTCATCTGGATCATTTCAAAAGTGAAACTCTAGGAAGCAGTGGACCAGTGAGCAATTCCTGAGGATGCTGAGTGGCCAGGTTCACAATCATTAGTGGATGTCATAAAACTATGATGCAAGGGCATTAAAATATACCCTTGATGCTCCCTTCATGAAATTCATACTCATTTAGCACCAAGTAAAAGTCAAGACTGGGAAGACATGGTTCATAAAGCAGTTGTCTGGCAAGCATAAAGACCTGAATTTGGATCATTCCAACCCCCACAAAAGCTGGATTCAGTGGCCTGCACATGTAATCCTAGCAGTGGCAAGATAGGAGGAGAAACCAGCAGAAGCTAGGCTGTACCTCGACCTTCACATGCACTATGTGTGCCCACAGGCACACACATAGACACAAACACACACACACACAGACACATGTTACAACATTGGGTTACCTATGAAACTGTGTCTCTTAGAAGCTACACCCATGAAGTCCCACTAACATGGCTGCCTAAACATGAGCCAAACAAAGTTGATGTCAGTAGACAGGCTTGCATGGACTGGGAAAGCTCAAGAGGCCTCAGCTTTACACGAAGAACTACAGGCAACTAAGAGGAGAAATATTCTTCTCAAGGGGTAAGCACACCAATACCAAATGATCAGCCCTGAAAACACACACATAAAAGTACCATTATACAAACTAAGACAATTGTATTTATTCATTTATGAACATACACAGACACACCACTGATTGGAGATACGATTCTGTAAATATGTTTCTCAACTGGTTAATGAATAAAGCACTGTTGGCCAATAGGAAAACAAGGAGACAAGGAGGAAATAGGAAGTAGTAAGGAGGAGTCAAGATGGAGAGACTGGAAAGAGCAGAACCGCCATTCCTCTGCTCTCGGTAAGACCACATGGAAATACATAGAAATAGGTTAATACTTAAGACAGAGCTAGCCTATAAGAAACAAGTAACTGGCCAACAGCATAACATCAAATACAAGTCTCTGTGCGTTATTTGGGGCTGGCTCGGCGGCGGGACAAGACTGGCGGCGGGCAGGAAAATCCTTACTCCTTACATATGGCGCCCACATGGCTAATAACCCTAACTTCCACTTAAAATTTAACAAAAGCTTAAAAAAAAAAAGGGTTTTACAAACAAAGAACAGAATCAAGCAAGGTTTCTTGGTAGCAACATTTTTCTCCGTTGCTTAAAAGTGAATGGTTGTCTCAGATTTTCGCTGTTACAGGAATCAAATCAGATAGGATCCAAGTTTCACAGAAACAGCTTTATTGACCAGAGAAGTATGTTTGGAGATACAATAGAAGAAAATCAGTAAAAGCTATGAAATGTAAATGAAGCTTAAGAGGCCTTCCACAGACATCTGCAAGGATTCCTTCCCATGTATTTTTCAGTATCTGCAAGCCTGAAGTATTCGGCTCTATGCTGCTGGGACTGTTACTTATAGTGTGCTTCTCTGATTTCCTTGAGAGAATGCACACAATTTTCAGAAACATCTTTGAAGGAAGGAAGGAAAACTGAGTAGAAAGAAAATCAAAGGATGCTCGGGCAAGACTGAAAATGAAGGAAGAAGGGGAAAGAGAAGAAATAAGAAAGTGAAGATGAGAGCCATCAGGAATGGAAGGAGGAAGGGGGAGGGGAGGGAGGAGGGAAGGAGAGCAGAGGGAGGTGGGAATATAGAGGGCAATGGATGGATGAATGCATAGATGGAGGGAGGGAGGGAAGCAATTTGAATCCCAGTGTTGGAAACAGAAGTCAGTCAGGGGCAGGTGTCCATGTCCTGTTCTCAGCCTGAGGCTGGGACTGGCATCGGCTTCCTTGTTCTAAAGCAGGAGAGAGATCTCTGCCTGGTTTTGGGGTGGGATTCTTTTTTTTTAATTTTTAAAATTTTTATTTTACATATAGATCCCAGTTCCCTCTCCCTCTCTCTCTCTTCCCCTCTCTCAATGCCCCCTCCCCTCCCATTCACCCCCACTCCACATGTAGGGTGATGCCTTCCAGGAGGGGCTATTTAAATCTGCCAAGTCATTTGGAGCAGGGACTAGGACCTCTCTCCTGTCTCTAGGTTAAGGTAGTATCCCTCCATGGGAAATGTGCCCCCAAAGTCCTTTTGTGCACTGGGAATACATCCTGATTCCAGTGTCTGAAGTCTCTTAGACTGTTCAGGCCTTCTAGCTGAGACCCATATTCAGGGGGTCTGAGTCAGTCTTTGCGATGGGATTCTGAGTGTTCAGCCACCAGGAGCTCCTTCTGAGGATGATCAGTTGAAGCACATCTTAGCTAGGTATCAGAAAGCAAGCTCCAAAGGCTCCATGTGGGGGAACAATGCCAATGAGTTTATTTTGGATCTACACTGCATGTGATCTGTAGGTTGTGTTAATATTACATACCTAAGGTTGGGCATGGCACAGAGTAGAAGCTCAACAACAGTTGTTCGTTGTGGTCTAGTTAAAGATCCTAGGGTTGGCGGAGCATTAGGAACTAGGCTCTGTGATTTTCAAGCATGTTGGCATCTTTTAGTCTCAGATTGATGTATAGATTAGAACTCAATTTCTTTGGTGAAGCTGATCCCGTAAGGATTTGTTGGCCACATACTCTTTGTCTTTTTGTTTCACTGTGATCATGATATGGGTAGCTTGCTCTTCCCTCCCCTCTCCTCCCCTCCTCTTTCTTTTCTTTTGGCTCCCTCCCTTCCCGACTCCATAATAGAAGCAGAGAGAACTTATTAAGGAAGAATTCACTTCCAAGGGAGTTCCTGGGCCTGAGTTCAGTGGGAGGTTAGAACCCAAACTGCCCTGTTCCCACTTGCTATTTCAAGACTCTCAAGCTTTTTATTTTTATTTTATTCTTTTGGTGAATAGTGACCAAGTCAGAGGCTTTGCTCATTTCCACTGGCATCATCGCTTCTGAAGGCAGACTGCCTTTATTCCCTCCTGTCTTCTCACTCCTTATCAACCATTGCCGACCAGCAGGGACTGGAACCACTTGTAATATGTGAGCACCTGACACTGTTTCCCACGTTCAATGGGCACTAGGTTTTGTAATTCCATCACTTGTCATCTCCCCTGGAGTCTCCATGCTGCCTCTGCCAATGCGACCACCATGGCTGGATGAAAAGGAATGAAGAGGGGCTGAGCTACCACACTCTGAAGTTCTGATCTGTAACGTGGGTGGTTTTATTCTAAAAGGGAAAAATGAGAGGTTTCATGATATTCTTAGTGTGGTCCTGTCCTTCAGACGCACCAGGAGTTGAGAAGGCATCTGGGGATTTGTTCACAATATAACCACAATGTTTCTATGACAAATTGGCTATTAATTTTCTAGCAACTAACTTATGAAAGACCTACTAGAATGAAATACATTATGAATGAAATTGAGTGTATTCTAACAATTTAGTATTTTGTACAAAACTCAGATGGCTCTAACTTGCCTGAATCAGTGTCTTTCAATAAAATCTATTGAATATATCCTGTTCTGGCAGCTTTGCCCCCTCCCAGGTGGCTCTGTCCATAGGGAGGGCAATAAAGACTAGTACTCTGGTGGTACTAACACCTTCATGATGTTTGTAGAGGGAATGACCTTGGGCCAACTGAACAAGACAAGAGGAAGTTCCCCAACCACTTCCAAGGGCTTGAGGCTGAAGAACAGATGTCTTTAGGCTGCCCAAATGTCTGCCACATGGCCCACAATGTTCCCACTGCTGAAACCCCAAGTCTACAGCTCAGGGTGGTCTGGAAGGAAAAGGATTGTTTTCCTGAGAGTGGTTTCAGGAATGCAGCTCCTCACCTAATAAAAGGAATGTGTGATGATTAACCGGGCCTAATATTAGTATCTGCAAAATAAAGAGCAATCGGGCCTACTATTGGAGAACAAGTACTGCTTGCACTCACTGCCAGGTAAAATCTGTTCTGTTTCAGTCATAAATCTTTCTTGGATGTCAGAAAAGAATTTCACTTCCGTTAGAAATACCGAATGAACCAGAGAAAAAGAACATGTTGTTTTTTGAGATGAAAGCACAGTGAATTTAAAGTTGATGTCTTTTTTCTCCACTTTGCTGGCTTCTTTCTCATGGCGCACTTGACTTGGCTGTGACTTGCACTGTTTTGCATAAGGTGGGAGAACAGTGAGGCCAGGTCAGGATGAGCTATTTGCTTCTGGTTTCTGCTTTAGTTAGGGAACATGCATTTGATGCCGAACCTCACTGTTCTCCCGGTGGGCCATTGGGTAAGTGTCTTTGAACAACAAACCATTGATAATTAGTAAGGATATACATTGGTAGACTTCAGGGTAGCTTATACTTGGGAACACCACTGGCTACGATATAGAAATGGAATAGATTCCTTCATGAAATAAAGTTATCACTCTTGCTGAATTGGGGCTCAAATTACTAGTAGTCACTCTATTTATATCATCTAATTAGCCTTCATGAATTCCTTTGATGTCAGTTCTCAAATTATGGTCCCTACAACATCAGCATCATTTGAGAAGCTTGGGAGAAATATGCATCTTTAGTCTCCTGTGCAAGTTTACTGGGCCAGCAATGTGTGCTTTAGCAAGTCCTTCAAACATTTCCGCTATGCACTGAAGTTTAGGAATGTCTGTGTAAGAACCGACTGACCTGGGCTTTATTGTACACTGTGTCATGAATCTTTGAAGTCCCTTTAGTAAAAATTTCAATGCAGGTTTCCAGTGATGTTCATTACCACGTGTCCAGAAACCACATGTTGTTCTGGGGCTGGAGAGATAGATCAGCTGTTATGAGTATTCGCTGTTCTTGTACAGGACCCAGGTTCAGTTCCTAGTCCCATATGGAGGTTCACAACCATCTGCAACTCTAGTTTTAGGGTATCTGATGTCCCTTTCTGGTCTCTGAGGGCACTAGACACATATGTGATGCATGTGAATACATGCCAACAAATAATCATACAGATAAAACATAAATGCATAAATTAAAAAAATTTTTAAAAATAAATGCCAAGTCTCAAGACTGAGGCAAAATGACTCAGGCTTCAAGTTCAAGGCTAGCCTGGGCTATGTGATATCACTTTAGGGACCATCTATTTTCTCTTTGCATGCATATTAGATAGGGCAAATGAATGGATCTTGTTCCCTCTGCTCTTGATAGATAACCAAAGTGGCCTATTTTCTGGGTCTGGAGATGGCCCACAGGTATTAGAGGGACACTGGGACTCTTTGGGATAAAGGAGAACAATGTAAACCCTCTGTTTATTCCTGAAGTGTGAGCATCAGAAGAATTTGCTGTGTTGTGAGTTCACTGGCTTCTTCATGGAGAAAGTGTGCCTGGGAATGAAGCCTCCTCAGAGCATAACAAAACTATTGTTGGAGGGAAAGCTGGACAAGGAACCAAAGTTTTCTTCTGAGTCTGCAGATTCATCATGCCCTTCAACTCATATGATGAAATCAATATTCTTTGTGAATATTTTAACCCAAGAGCTTATTGGCATCCATGCTAGTATCTTTTTGTTTTTTATTACAAAAATAAAAATTTAAGTTCAGCAGAATGAGGTTCCTGTAGATGACACACACAAAATATCTGTCATCACCTGTACTTTCTTGAGAATGATTACATGAACTTTTACAGATTTCCTTCTGAATTTTCTGTTAACACATTAAGCAACATCCATCTACACTATCATGCTGTTACAGAAGATTTGCAAGTTTAGAGATTGAGGACTGGCCCTACTGTTGTAAGTCCTCAAAGCGGGTTATGAAACCCCATGAACTCACAAGGAAGTTGGGCTAATGGTAGCAGAGCTTGTGTCCATAGAACAGTTCAGTAAGATGTGTCCTGAGGGTTGGGTGAAGACTACTCTGTGTTTACTTAAAGATACATTCGACTTTCGAGACATCAATCAGAGGGTGCATAGGCAACCTGAATTTGAGAGTGTAGCACTTGTCACTTCCTTCATCTCAAAAGCTGGCTATAGAACACTCGTAGGGCAGAAGACTAAACTCATAGATGTAACTTGGTTCTCTTCTGCCTGCTGTTTCCAGCTGGCATTGCAAAACACAATCATATTGTCTACCTAGTTTAGTTGACACTCAGGGAAGCTTCTCTTTGAAAAAAAAAATGTTTACTGACAAACACACACATCACACACACACACACACACACACACACACACACACACACACACCCCTCATTCTGATCACCATTGCCTTCATCCTTTGTTATTTTTTTTCACACCCGCTTACTCCCTTCCACAAGCACTTCTCCCAAATTCACCCCTCTGTTTTGTTTTCTGATACACAGGGCTGTCAGTGCCCATGGGTTTGACACTATTCATCAGTGTTCTGAGAACACCCTCTGACCCTCCCACAGAATCTATCAATGGATTGTATTTTATAGGGAGGAGGAGGGGCAACTGGGCTGCTCCTCAATCTATGATTGACTGTCAACAGGACCAGGACTGAAGCAGCCACCCCTGCTGTGACACAATGATTGCATTGGCTACCTCACAAAGGATAGCATTTCACAGCTCTTCTTTCTTTCTTTCTTTCTTTCTTTCTTTCTTTCTTTCTTTCTTTTTTTTTTTTTTACCTGCAGGCTCAACAATTCTTTTCCTCCCTCTTCCCTGGAGCCTTAGAGGTGGTGGAATGAAGGTCCTACTGGGGGCTGTCAATTATTCTCAGTATCTTGAGCAGCCATTTGCTGGCTTTAATAGCAAAGAGGTTAAGTCTGATTAAGACTCAGAGTACAGAGAGATGGAGGACACCAAGGAAACACGCTTCTAAATACAGCAGGACCAACGCACAATGAACTCACATAGACTGGGGGCACATGCATAGGGCCTGCATCAGATAGAGTCCAAGAGCTGAAAGGAAAAGTGGGCACATACCCCCATCCCTAACCCAGAAGCTATCTCCAATTGATAACCACTTCCAAGTGAAAATTTAGTTATATTTCCAAAGTGGCAGTACAAGTTTGTGCTCCCACCAGCAATGGGAGAGCATTCCCCTTACTCCATATCCACACCAGCACGAGGTGCCACTTGTGTTATTGATGTTAGCCATCCTGAGGGGTGTAATATGGACCCTCAAAATTGTTTTGATTTGCATTTCCTGATGGCTAAGGATTTTGGACATTTCTTGAAGTATATCTTGGACATTTCAGATTCATCTATTGAGAATTGTTTAGATCTATACCCCATTTTTAAATTCGATTATGTTTTTTTCACATATAATTTCTTGAATGCTTTATATATTTTAGATATTATATATTTAGATATATATTTAGATATATTTTAGATATTTAGCTAAGGATTTTGGACATTTCTTGAAGTGTATCTTGGACATTTCAGATTCATCTATTGAGAATTGTTTAGATCTATACCCCATTTTTAAATTCGATTATATGTTTTTTTCACATATAATTTCTTGAATGCTTTATATATTTTAGATATTAGCCCTCTACCAGATGTATAGTTGGTGGAATCTTTTCTCCTTCTGTAGGCTTTGTCTGAATGATGGTGTCTTGCTGTGCCCAAGACTGTCAGTTTCACAAGGTCCTGTTCACTAATTGTTGATTAGAGCATGTGCTGGTGGTACTGTTCAGAATGTTGTCTCCTGTACCAATGAGTTCAAGGATATTTCCCACTTTATCTTCTATAAAGTTCAATGTTTATCTAGTTTTATGTTGAGGTCTTTGATCTATTTGGAATTGAATTTTGTGCAATGTGATAAATATGCATCTATTTGCATTCTTCTATCTGTAGCCATCCAGTTTGATCAGCACTGTTTGTTGAAGACGTCTTTTTTCCAGTGTGGATTTCTGGCTCCTTTATCAATAATCAGGAGTTCAAAAGTGTGTGGGTTAATGTCATGATCAACAATTCAATTCCATTGATCAAATTGTTTGGGTGAGGGATTGTCAATTTTAATTATTTCTTTCCCAAAGAAACAACTCTTTGTTTCATTGATTCTATATATGTATGTATATATATATATATATATATATATATATATATATATATATTTATTTTGCTGAAGGTCAGAAGTTCTCATTCTGCACATACAGGTAAATGTTTGTGGACCCTGAATGAGGTGGATGCAGTAGGCCTTTACTCACCTGCAAGCTGCCGTTAAGTGTGGGTTTTGTGTATGAGGCAGGCAGGCCCTGTTCTTATGTCTAATGTCTGCTTTAACCCAGCATTACTTTTCTTAAAAAAAAGCACATTTCTGTTATTCCAGACACTGTATTTCTGAGAGATGGTAAACTTCAGACTACCAGATAAAATAACAGGACAGTTAAATTTGAATTCAAGCAAATGATACATGATTTTTAGTGTAAGAGTCTCTCATGTACTGTTAGAACATACTTAAACTAGAAAAATTACTCACTGCTAACTTTTAACTGTGTATCTTATTATTATTTGCTAAATGTGGCAACCCAGAAGCTGACTTCCTGGGCAAGAGGCAGTTGGTGGTCTGGCCGCAGCTCTAGAATCTACTAATAACTGTGGGGCTCCATTGCTTGCTGAGTTCCTTGAGATTCTTGAATGTCAGTGACTTCATTTAAGGGTCAGTGGATAACAGCAGTCCCCATTTCTTCAGATTCTTTCCTTAGAACTAAGTTCAGTAATAGAGAATATCTCTGGCATGAAAATGCTTCATAAACTGTGAGTTTTGCTATGTGCCTCCTCTCTCTAGAGAGCACAGAGACAATGAGCCTGTAAATACCTGTAGTTTGTGTTTATACATCTATCTGTATCTCTCTATGTTTTATACATTACATATCCATATATAAAAGCTGCATAAATATATTTATATATGAAAATATTAAAGATGCAGCAGCAACTCATAACTTACAGTCAGTCTTAGATCTGAGCCCAAGTGCTTCATTGTTGGTAATGAGCAGAGTAACAGCACACTGCAAAGTGTGCATGAATGAAATTATTCATATCACAGGCTACAGAAAACAAAACAAAACAACAACAACAACAACAACAACAAAAAAGCGGAGTAACGAACCAGCCTGCATGAGAGGTTGATGACATTAAAGTCAGACTTAGGAGTAGCATCATAGCTCAGTTGATAGATTGCTTATCTAGCATGGGCAAAGCCCTGAATTAGATTCCCAGAACTACCTAATCTGGGAATGGTGGCATTTGCCTATAATCTCAGAATTTGGGTGGTGAACCCTGAGGATCTCTTCAAGGTCATCCTTGGCTACGCAAGGAGTTCAAAGGTAAAGACCCTGTCAAAAATAAATAAAAAGGAAAAAGGAAGTATATTACATTAAATTAAAAAAATTTAATATAGGTGTTATTTATTTTGTGCTATTTCATATTTGTGAACATATGTTGCATACTTTAAACACATATTTGAAAAGTTGAAAATGATTGTTTTTTCTTCTTTCTTTGTGAATCTCAATCTTTGCATTAAGATCAATGCCAAAGATTGCATTTTAAAATACTGTTCCATGCATGGCACTATTAAACAGCCCACTTAACAATTTAAAAATTCCTTATAAGTTGTAAAATATTTCAGATATAACAAAAGTAAGTAAAATAATGTTTTAGCTTAAAGTAAAATATTTTTTTATTTTTATTTATTTATTTATTTTTACAGGTGCAGTGAACTTTATTGATGGTACTCAAGAGAGCAGGTCTCCCCCTCAGCCCCTCTTTTCTGGGGGTCTGGGATGGAAACTGTGAGGGAGATCAGTGTTGGGGGTTGTTGGACAGGGACTGCTCAGAAGCCAGGGCCTCTCTCTTGCTCATGTCCTTGCTGGGGGTGGATGGTCCAGGATGGACTCCTTGGAAGCCATGTAGGCCATGAGGTCCACCACCCTGTTGCTGTAGCCAAATTTATTGTCATAACAGGAAATGAGCTTTTCGAAGTTGTCATTGAGAGCGATGCCAGCCCTAGCGTCAAAGGTGGAAGAGTGGGAGTCACTGTTGAAGTCGCAGGAGACAACCTGGTCCTCGGTGTAGCCTAGGACATCCTTCAGTGGGCTCTCTGACGCCTGTTCCACCACCTTCTTGATGTCGTCATACTTGGCAGCTTTCTCCAGGCGTCATGCCAGATCCACGTCGGACATATTGGGTGTAGGAACACGGAAGGCTATGCCAGTGAGCTTCCCGTTCAGCTCTGAGATGACCTTGCCCACAGCCTTGGCAGGACCGGTGGATGCAGGGATGATGTTCTGGGAAGCCCCACGCCCATCACGCTACAGCTTCCCGGAGGGGCCATCCACAGTCTTCTGGGTGGCAGTGATGACATGGACTGTGGTCATGAGTCCTTCCATAATGCCAAAGTTGTCATGGATGACCTTGGCCAGGGGGCCTAAGCAGTTGGTAGTGCAGGAAGCGTTGCTGACAATATTGAGGGAGTTGTCATATTTCTCATGGTTCACACCCATCACAAACATGGGGGCATCGGCAGAAGGGGCAAAGATGAGGAACCTCTTGGCCCCACCCTTCAAGTGGGCCCCAGCCTTCTCCATGGTGGTGAAGATGCCAGTAGACTCCACAACATAATCGGCGCCAGCATCACTCCATTTGATGTTGGCGGGATCTTGCTCCTGGAAAATGGTGATAGCCTTCCCGTTGATGACAAGCTTCCCATTCTCAGTCTTGACTGAGTTCAAGTGCCCTTGAACTTGCCGTGGGTAGAGTCATACTGGAACATATATACCATGTAGCTGAGGTCAATGAAGGGGTCATTGATGGCAACAATGTCCACTTTGCCAGAATTGATGGCAGCCCTGGTAACCAGGCGTCCAATACGGCCAAATCTGTTCACTCCGACCTTCACCATTATATCTCAGAAACCAGGCTGGCACTGCACAAAAAGAAGTGGCTGTCTCTAGAACAGGGAGGAGCAGAGAGCCAAGTAAAATATTTTTTTTTCTTTAGACGTTTCTTTTAAGTTTAAATACAGAAAACTTTCTCTTTATTTTTCATTTTCTTTTTTACCTTTTAAAACATTACATATGATATATTTTGACTACTCTTTCCCCTCCCTTCAACTCTTCCCAGATACCCCTCTGACTTCATGTTCTTACTCTATCTCAGAAAAACAAGTAAACAGAGCCAACCCAACAAACAAAAACAATGTTAACAAAATACAGTAGACTCCGTTTTGTTGGTCAATTACTTTTGAGCATGAGGTTTTGCCCTGAAGTGTGATTGATATACTCACTGTCATTCCACTGAAGCTCTCTCTTCCTCAGAAGCTATCAATTGCAGATAGCTGCTTGGTAAGAGATAAGAGTGTGTGCCTCCTTTTCCTTCTCTATGCTGGGATTGGATTTAATTTGTGCTGGACTTGTGCATGCTATAATAGTCTCTATAAGTTCACATGTGTATCAGTCTTGTGTTTGGAAGATGCTTTTCCTTGGAGTGGTCCAACACTGCTGGCTCTAATCTTTGTTTCTTCTCGTGAATAGGCCCTTGAGCCCTGGGGAGAGAAGTGTGATAAACTTACTCTCTGAACATCACTTTGTCCCATCATGGGTCTCTACTATCTACTGCAAGAAGAAGCTCCTCTGATGAGCGTTGAGCAATGCTCTGATCCATGGGTATAGCTATACGTCATTAGGAGTCACAGCAACTATAAAGATATAGCCTACCTGTCCTGTTGGGATTTGCTAGTGGCTATGAAAGCCATGTCTTTGAGAAGGTAATCTGTTAGCATCCACCAAGGATTCCGAGGCTGTTTCTACCTTTGCCTCAGTTAATCCTGCATCTGAACAACTGGTGTCACAACATGTGAGCCAGTTATACACATGTAAATGTTCTTATGCATGTCCACTTGTTTCTCTAAACCTACATATGGTTTTTGGGAAAATCCATGTGTTTTCAAACATTTATTCACTGTGTTTGTATTACATATATATGCACATATGTATGCATGTGTGGGTTGGTGCATGCAATGGTACATGTGTGCAGGTCCGAGGACAATTTGTAGGACTTGGTTCTTTCCACTATGTGAGTCCAGAGGACTAAGTCTAAATTCTCATAGCAGTGAGGATGAGTGACCTTTTCTGGCCAAGTCATTTCCAAAGTCCCAATTTTTATGCTCAAAAAATAAATTCTTCATTAGAGGGAAACAAAGCTAGTGTTAAAAATGGTCGCCAGTGTAGCTGTGCAAGCCCCCCACCCCCATGCTCTTAGAGGGATCTCACATTGGGGTCTAATGTGCTGTGTTTGCTGTGTTTGTGCTATGTAGTGTGTCTAGTGGTAACAGAGGTTGCACACAAGGATTTGGAACTTTAATCCACTGTTTTCTCAATCCTGCTACCTCTGTTGGTTGGGTGCTCTGCTTCCCTCTCCCAAGAGTCTGTTAGGTTCCTGCTATTATCATCTGCCTCTGCTGGAGGCATGGGAGTAGGTGCAGGACCGTGTGAGGTCCATGCCATGTCTGCATATCCAAGGCTGCAGCCTCAGGCACCTGTGAGGGTTTCCATTTGGAGTTCTTCGTGCTTCCAGTTAGTATAGTGGCAAATAAAACAGAACCAATCAACCAAGAACACTTTCATACACCAAAGAGGGAACCAGGGAAGGAGAAAGATCTTTTCTCTTGTTTTAGACAGGAGCTCACGTTTTCATTTCATGCCAGGACTCATAAACTATGCAGTCACTGGAAGAAAAATGCTATTAGATAAGTCCAGAGGCCTGGGGGAGGACCCAATACAGCCTCATCACGAAATTACTCTAGATAAAGTAGGAAGAAGTAGAATTCCTTCTTCTAGCTTTTAGCTCAGGCTGCAGGAATCCAGCCAGGAAGGGAGAGAATGTCCACAGAGGTCCCAAGGACAGTTTATGGCTTTTCCCACACTGAGAAGAAAGCGACGTCAATTCTTGGCTCTGAGAATTATTGCCCTTCTGTAGTACATACTTGTGTGTTGGTCTGTGTGTGTGTGTGTGTGTGTGTGTGTGCTTACATGGAGGATGGAACTATGAAAGCCAGTGTGTGAGTGTGTGTGTGTAGTGGGATGTAGGAGGGAGGTATGGAGTTAATATATGTGACTCTCTCTCTCTCACTCTCTCTGTGAGTGTGTGTGTGTGTGTGTGTGTGTGTGTGTATGTGCATGTGTGTGCATGTGTGGAGTATGGGTGTAGAATGAGGTATGGAAGCCAGTGTGTATAACTGTATGTGTGTTGGACAGGATATCAGAGGGAGTTATGGAAATCAGTATATGTGAATGTACATGTGTGTGTATGAGAGAGAGAATATGTGTGCACATGTGAGTGTAGGAGAAGATACATAAGCCAGTGTGTGTACATTATGTGTGTATGTGTGTGTACATTGTGTGTGTGTGTGTGTGTGTGAAGGTGTGTAGATAGGAGGGAGGTAAGGAAGTCAATGTTTGTCTATATGTATATGAGTATGTATGTATTCATATGTGGAGGGGCAGGTATGGAAGCCAGAATTGTGATTGTATGTGTGTGTATGTGTGTGCTTGTGTGTAGGAGGGTATACAAGAGAGGTATGGAAGTCATCGAGTGTGTGTTTGTGTGTGAAAGTGTGCAGGTGTGCTTGTGTATTTATGCAAGTGAATGAGTGTACACATCTGCGGAGGAAGGACAGAAGTCAGGGCTTCTGAGTTACTTTCTGCAATATGTCTTGCAACTTTCTTGTTTTGTTTTCCTTTTAATCTTCCTTTAAAAGAACAAAGGAACCATCCTATCATTTATATGAGAGTTTTTTTTTTTTTTTTTGTGTGTGTGTGTCAAAAAGAAAAAGAAAGGAGTGCCTCATGAAGGAAGATTCAGCATCCAGGCAGCGCCATCACTCTTGTGGGTAATTGGGTCTGCCATTGGTGAGTAGCCACTTGAGAGGAAAGTGCTCAACCCTGCACTGTGAATGAGCTCTTTCAGAGCATCAGGCCTGGGGGAGGGCTGTGCCATGGCCCCCTGCCAGAAGGCATCCTAGAAGCCTGGCATAGCAGCTCAACTTCAGACCCAGGAGCACTTTGTTTCTCTGGTCATGCAGATAAGCCTCTGTTTGCTCTCAGTCTTCCTGGTCAGCTGGGCTGGGGTCCCTTCAGAGAGGTACTGACATCTAAACATCTGGGGCTTTTGGTGAAGGGAGTGGGAAATGGACTCACCAAAGGCTTGGGGCACTTTTGTTTGATGTGGGAAGAGCCAGCAACAGTAGTTTCTGACGTCAAGTTCAAGGCTGATGAGGCCATTACTTCTTCCAGCCTATCGTTCTCTGGGGCATTGGAAGTCAACTGTTTATAACAAAATGCCAACTCCACTGGGAGTTTCTCCAGAATTGTTCTAGGAGATTGGCGCTGCTTTTGTCCTCCTCAACCTAATCCAGATAATGCCTTGTTGTCCACCCACATTAACATCGTCAGGGCCCTGCGTCATCAACCCAACCCCCTTCATCCAGTAGAGGCGCTGGAGATAGCTGAACTGATAAGGAAGCCGGATCCCTGTGTTTATGCCTTCAGACAGTTAACTGAAAGAACACCCAGCTGCCTCTCCTTCCTGTTTTCCGAGAACTGTCTGTTTAGGAGGTTGATGGCTGAGTTTACATCTTCGTCAGTGTGTCTAAGAATTTATGTAAAGACCTCTTCATGGGAACCCCAAGGGCTCTCCTGTGAGATGTTTTGGTGCTTTGGAGAAATCATCCAGTTACTTTTATGAGGTGAAGACTATGATTCAATTATAAGAGGGGAAAAAATACGATTAAGTAAAACAGTCTTTCTCGATGCATCCACTTGAAAAGATAGAGTAAAAAAAGTCTCCCTGGAAGGGACTGAGCTGTGCAAATGCAAACCACTGAGATGACTCCTTAATTTAGCTGAGGACAAGACTGCTGAAAAAATATTCTAAAGACACTGTTTTCCAACTCTCTTAGCAATAATCACCTTGGGTTGTGGTTTTGTATTGAGTTGCTGATTCCATTTGCTAAAGTCCTCTAAGCTTACAATCTGGAACAAATATAATCTTCCAAGGCTCTGTGAGTGAAGGAATGGATGAGAAATCTCGGTTCTATATATTGTGAGACATAGAAGAGGGACACTCAGGGTGTGGTGGCATCCTGAGCCAAGCACTGGATATATTTTTGAGGTCTCTGTCTTCAAAGAAGCCAAGAAAGCATCCAAAGGGAAGAATGCTCTTTGAGGGGAAGAGCGCACGGCCAACACCCCAACTTGAAGCTCTTGCTTGATAGATGACCGGGAATCTGGAGCATAGATGCCCCTGGGAAACCTGCCAAATGCCTTGCAGGGCTGGGTATCTTCAATCCACAGAAACAGCTTGGACAAATTGAGTTTCCTCTCACCCCCTACCCTTGTAGGGCCTCTCCCTGGCCAAAGCTGCTTTCCTTTCCCTTTGGTCTTCTCATTTTACTCCCAGGAAGAGAGCAAACTGTTCCCATGAAGTTTTATCTTTAACTTTCTGTGGCCAGTGGGGACAGCACAAGAGCATGTGTCAGGGAAACAGGAGGCAGGTGTTGGCTGGGGGGGTGTCCTGTTTTACAGTGCCAAGTGCCTGACACTTTAATAGTCTAAAACAAGCCCGAGGTTTTTGTCTAACCTTGGGAAAGCATCGGGTTTTGAAGAGAGATGTTTCAGCTCTCCTCGAGCCTGCTCATCAGAATCAGATGCCTGCACGTTTTTTTTTTTTAGCTGCCATTTTGGCAGACTCAAAAGGACACAGCACCCTAGAGTAATGAGCTTCCACAGCTAACCTGATGTGACAAGAATGTTTATCAAAGAGCAAAATTCACATCAGGCGTGGGCATGTTCAGCTGTGTCCTGTGTTGCCAGGATTAATTTTGTCACAGCTCAAGGCTCTTTTTCCTAGTTTACCCATTTTGACAGCTGTTACTGTAGGACCGTGACATCTTTTGGATTCCTCAGAGGTAGGTTAACTTGTCTCATTCCAGTTCAAGCATCATCCAGGCAAGAGTGGAATTTATTGGGCGTGGCTAGTACAGTGGAGGAGAATAGTGAGGATCAGGAGACCTTCTTTTTCTGGTCATATTCAGTGGGGCTGATTCATATATGAGAAGTTGAACAGGGCAGAATGGTTCCTTCTCCCAGATCCCAGCTGCAAGTAACAGGGCTTCTTTGTGCCGTCCCCACAGTTAAAGGTAGCCTGGCTTCTGAAGGTGGAGCTTAGTAGCAGCTCCACAATGTGGCAAATTGTTTTTTTTTTTTTTTTCTCAAAAGGGTATCTTCCAAAGGAGAGAAAAGAGGGCTAGCAGAAACATGGCCAAGGAGACCATGCAATTCCCTAACCAGGTCTTTACTGCTGATGCCCTCAGAAGGTGTTGTGTCCCTCTGCAGTAGTAGATTGCTTTTGCCTGTAGCCCAAAGCCTCAGTCCTTGGACATAACACTCAAAGTCTCCCTGCTATGGCCTCATTCACTTTTCTTTCTTTCTCTGTTTTTGGTTTTTCAAAAGAGGGTTTCTCTGTAGCTTTGGAGTCTGTCCTAGAACTCACTCTGTAGATCAGGCTGGCCTTGAAGTCACAGAGATCTGCCTGCTTCTGTCTCCTGAGTGCTGAGATCAAAGGTGAGCACCACCACCACCTGGTTTACTTTTCTACCTTCATTTCTGGATGTTTTAGCCTCAGATTCCATGTAGTGGTTGCTCATTTCTTTTAGGTCTCTCCTGTGGCTCATAAAGTCAAAACTGCCCTTGTGTCTTGTACTTCCTTTGTCTGAATAATGGCTCAAAGCAAAGCATCATTTCTTGTCTGCGAAGTTCCTTCAAGATTCCCAAGACTGGATCAGGTTCTCTAATACTTCTGCTTCTCTGCATGTCTGATATGAGAGTTTTGAATTTGTCGCTCCTTCTTGTCCCTTGAGGGATACCGATTTCCTCTGGGTGAAGAATTCATCCCCTCAGGATACTGGAGATGTCAGTGGAGACAGCTTTCACCTGTGAACTCCCTTCAAGGGATTGCCTTTGTTGCAGAGTCTGAGGCATGCCACCTCTTTGGTATGTGTGATGGCTTTCCATCCATAAACCTAGGTGTGTTCAAATCTGGACACTCATCAGAGCTTCCAGGCTCCCTGCTTGGTCAGTGGAGTGTCTCCTTGAAGCCACACCACATTGCAACCTCTCCTTACAGCCATTTCTGCATCTCACATCTTTCCATGCTGTTGATGTCAAGAACTTCTTACATGCCAACCTCTGTTTAAGAAGGAGCTTCCAGTGTCCTGAGGAGGGAGGGATATATACCTTCATTTGATGGGAGTGACTTGATATTCTTTCTATCATTGTTTCTAGCACCTAGTACAGTATCTATCCAGGAGTATGATGGTCCCAATAGATGTTGCTAGACAGATTGGCTAAGTGAGATTGCAAACAAAGGAGTGACTATGTTTCCCCTAGGAGGTAGAGCGCTGCCCTGTGATCTGGTGTGAAGTGAGCAGGGTCACAAATGGTTTCCCTTCTACCAGCCCCTCCTTGGGGCAGACCAATGGGATTAGCCTTGTAAGGCCCCTGGAGAAGAGAGGATGGGAAGGGAGAGAAAGGTAGGGAAGTGGAATTAGATTCGGAAACAGAAGACTCTGAGCACAGAGACCCCGGTGCTGCTGAGTTTCAGTGATTTGCCTCCTTCTTGGAGAAGAGAGCTGTACCTAGTTCCCTTCTCCATTTCTCTAGATACCTAAAGCAGACAATGTAAACCGAATCTTGAGATATGTGTGAGGTCTGTGAGAACATTTAATTGGAAATGTTTCTTTATTATTTCTGCGTGTAGGTCTCCTTAAGATTAATGCCTGTTCAAATTGCCCAAGACTTACAATGGGTATTTCTCATTCAGTAACAGGAAACTACCTCCAGGCCTGCTGGGTTCATGGGAACCAGGGGTTGGGAAGGCCAGCTTTCAGGGTCTGCCCCTAGTGTTCAGTGTTCAGTTCTCCTCCAGTTCATACACAAGTGTGGACCATGCTTTCCTCTGGGGAGAGCTTCAGAATACTGAGCCCCAACATTATTTGGGAGAATGGTTTTGCTGGATTTATTTGTTTAATATTCATTTAGAAAAAGTCTATGTAAGAGTTTCTCTGACTCATATCATAGCTTTAGTTTTTTTTTTTTTTTTCATTTAGTGTAAAGTGGCAGGATTTTAAATCTGTACTGCACAAAATAATGTGCCCTTGGTGAGGGTGAATATAAGAACGTTAAAATTGTTTGAAAAATAGTCTAAGAAGTTTTCTATTATTGTTCCATTGTTTGATGAAAAGACTTGTGTAAGTGTATAACACTTAACACCTGGAGTTTGAGTTTCCTCTCTGTCTGTCCTCATCCTTTCCTCCCTCTTCTTTTGGTACACATGTGCATTAATTTCATTCATTTTAACCGAATACTTATTGTATGCCAAGAAGCAGAGACAGAACAGTGAATACACTGAGAAAAATGGTGCTTATGTTCTAATAGGAAAGGATAAACAAGTCACAGCACACATCAGTAAAATATACATCATGGGAGATATTGACAGTTGATTGAATATAAACTAAGAAAAGGATGGAAGGAGAGGGGGCTTGCATCTTTTCTGAGTGATCAAAAGTGCCTACATCTTTAGATGGTGATAACCAATGTAAAGCGACTCCTGTGTTGAAATCAGGAACAATTTGGGTTCCTAACCTTCTCTAACCACACAGAGACTGCATACCCCGAGGTACTGAGTTGTGAGTTTCTTGCTTCCTAAATTGCTACCAGTGTGTCAGGGCAGAGAAGGGAGATGCACTCCAACAATCTTGAAATGATTGGTGGAGGATACAAACTCCTATTATCTTTACTTGTCTGTCAGTAAACCGCTTTAGCTCTCCCATTAACAACCATCCAGGACCAGCCATGGTTTCATTTCCCTGGTCCCTAGCCCAATAACACACAGCCTTTCCTGAGTCATTGCAAGGAACACTGTGACTACTCAGGTGCTGAGCCCCACACATTAGCTGGGGCAGACCTTTAAGATGTTATATTCCTATGCTCAAACTTTCAGTGCCTCATAAAGCACACAGAATAGCTGTTTGGCTTCTCTGTAGAGTCACCTTGGAGGTCACTCAGACACCAATCCCCCTACCCACCAGTCCACATTAACCTTGCTTCAGTCCACGGTCTTCCTGTCTTTTCTTCCTCTGCTTTATTTTCCCTCCATCTGGAATGCTTTCCTGACACTCTCACCTCACCCCTGAGGTATAGGTACCTTCTCAGGAAGCCAGTGTCCCCACCCAGGCTCAGCCTTTCCTCTCCTCACTTCTACTCCTCTCTCCCCAGAGCCTGCTCTGCTGGGATTTTTTTTTTTGTTCTTTTTTTTTTGTTGTTGTTTTATTTTGTCCTTGTTGTTTTTACACATTCATCCATTATTGTGTTAATGTGTGCATCTGTTTGCTAGAATATTGACTCCCTGAGCACAGTCGCCTTGTCTGTTTTGTGCACTGAGGTATCTAGGTTTCTGCCTCAGAGAGGTGTTTAGTAAAAAAAGAACTTTTGTAGGAATGACAAATGTTTTCTTGTGGGAGTTTATATTAATAACATACAGCCACACACACATAGACAAACAGAAACATACTCTCTGTCACACACACACACACACACACACACACACACACACTCTGTCTCTGTCTCATACATACTCTGTCTCTCACACACACATGCACTCTCAAACACACAGACTTTTCTCCTTATTTTCTCTCAGCACCTTTCTCCCTCACATTCCTTTGCTAAGCCCACTGCTATGGGATAAATGTTTGCTTCTTTCCCAGATTCATAGATTGAAACTGTAAGCCATAGTGTAGCTATTTTTGCAGATAGGGCTTTTAAGGGAGTATTTAGGGTTAAGTAAGGTTAAAGAAGCAAGACTGTAATGGGATTAGTGTCCCTGTTAGAAGAGATGCCATGAAGATTCTCTCTCCTTTCCTCCTTTCTCTTTCTTTCTCCTTTCCTCCCTCTCCCCATCTTTTCTCCCCTTCAGTCTCTCTTTCTCTCTTCTCATGAAGGTAACAAGGAAAAGTCATGTTAGCACAAGAAGGCAGTCTTCTGCTAGGCAGAAAGAGGGACTTCACCAGGAACCATTGATCTGGGGCTTGCAGCCTCCAGAACTGTGAGAAGATACTTTTCTGTTGTTGAAGTCATCCGGCCTGTGGTATTTTGATACGGCAGCTTGAAGAGATTAATATACTTACCATGCTTCAGACTAACCTGAAAGCTCTCCCTTCCCTCAAGTCATTGTCAACTGTCATTGCACAGACACAGATCCTCTTGCTCTTTACATAGCTGGGGGTGACTACCAACTTGTTATCATCCTGCTTCAGCCCCTTGACTGCTAGGATTACATGTATGTACCACGAACAAAACTCCATTTCCTGACTTTCTGCAGCATTTTTGCCTGTACAGCACTTGCAGAGTTTAGCTTTAGCTTGCTTTTCTTGCCTTCTCATGTGTGCTTGCATCTGGTCACTCACGTAAAATATAAGCCACTGTAAGGGGGAAGAGACGGATGCAGACACGAGCCAATAGTTCACTTGATGAAAGCAAATTGTTTTATTCACAGGGCATCATTTTGCAGCCTGAAGCCCATATGTGGATCAATAACTAGGCTTTGACTATAAAGATAATCAAACAGTGATGTTGAGTTTCTATGTAAGGAAGGCCTTTGTAAGAATGTGTCTGTGACCAGAGGTACTTTCTAAGCAAATGTCCCTGACACCAATAATGAGTAAAAGTCAACATGTTGCAAAAGAGATCCTGGCTCATGTCTCATTTCTAAGTTGTCTTTCTTTTTCCCAGATCTTTTGTGCTGTGCAAGCAGGTGAGATATTGACAATGGGGTGATAGGAGTAGGTACATGGTGAGGAGGGAAGGACTATGAAAAATGAATATAACAACTGTATAATTGAATGAAAAAAGCTCAAAGAAAACCTGTATCAACTACTAATGGTTAAGAAAGAAATCATTCTAGGGGGAGGAAGTAGATGGGTTGCTCTGCTGAGCTTCTGGGATGAAATTTAGGGAGGACTCCAAGCTTTAGAGAGGGCCTCTGTGTGTTGTTCATTTTCACTTTGAAAAGCACATTTTTTCTTCCCTTTGATAGAAACATGCCAGTCAGAACAATACCAAACAGAACAATTCAGGCGTGCACTGAAAGAATTTTATCTAGGTGATTGAACAAGAAGAAGTAAAGATGAGATTCAGGAGAGCTTCATTTCATATTAAAAAGAGAGTTGGCTTCATATTGAGCCAGGGTTGCATATGAAAAGGGAGGTGTGCAGCTGAGACCACAGCCTGACTGTAGCTGAGTCTGCAATACAGAATGCATGGAGACTTTGATCTGCTTCCTGGCACTTGAACTCTACACCTGACTTCCTTAGCTTCTCAACCCTAATCTCATCTGTAGAATAACTGCAGCCTTGCTATCATTTGACTGGCATGAGGATGAGGTGAGAAAACGGACCTGAGGCTGAGAGGAGGAAAATCCACTTCTGCTGCTGTGGTGAGTGGTACAGTTGGGAGTGGAAGATAGAAGGACAGGGTCAGGGACTGGCTGGCTGGCTGTTGTCTGAAAGGCACTAAGAGGTAGAAGGTGAAATGTCATGGGGAGGTCACAGGAGAAAAATGGAGGGGACAGCATGTGCATGCCTGTGCTCTTCCTGCTAGACTTACTCAGCAAAGGGCATCAATGCATAATGAAATCTGTTTTGCAGAATTTAGCAGAGCTTCTTCTTCTCCTTCTTCTTCTTCTTCTTCTTCTTCTTCTTCTTCTTCTTCTTCTTCTTCTTCTTCTTCTTCTTCTTCTTCTTCTTCTCCTTCTCCTTCTCCTTCTCCTTCTCCTTCTCCTTCTCCTTCTCTTCCTCCTCCTTCTCTTTCCTTCTCCTCCTTCTTCCATTCTTCTCCTTCACTACCCCCCCCACCTCCTCCGTCCTCTTCTTTAAAATTCTCTCCCACTGAGAAAGTAGCACATCTCTGGGTCCTTAATCTGTAAGAACTATTGGGTTGAGAATGTTAAAAAGAAATTAGGGTTGTAACCCCAGGGTACCACCTGAGATCAGTGCTTAGTAAAGTACTGCATCCATGTATCATCTCCTCAGGGGCTCAGAGCAGAACCAGCTATGATGAGGATGCAGCGAACAGCAGGATCTTCTCACATCTTCCCCAAAGAGAGCTCACTCAATTTGTGTTCAGTCTGGGCCATCCACAATTTGCTGTCTCAACATGGACTTTTCTTGCTTCTTTTTTGCTTCAGGGTTACCAATTGGACATTCAAGGGGAAGGGCTATCAGATACAAAGAGGCTTTAAATATATATATATATATATATATATAAAACCAGCGGCTGTCCAGATGGGCTTCAGTATCTGATCCCTCTTTGAGATAAACAATTGATCACACTGAGGCTTTGCCTTTCCCTTTGTAACTCATAAGTACACTTCTGAATCATGTGATCCTATCTTAATCCTTCATTTGTATAGACTGACTCCCCCTTGAGTGCTTGTTATCTCATGAGTGTTTGGCTTAAATTCCCCAATCAACATTACAGAGCCTGTTGCATTCAAGTAGGATGGCTTCATATTCTTGAGAGGTAATTTTAAGCATTTAAAGAATTTTGCCAATATCTTAAAACCTCATTGAAAAAGGATTGCAGGTTTGTTCTATGACATAATTCAGACTTTTGGAGAGAGGGGGAGGGAGGGAGGAAGGGAGAGAGGAGGGAGGAAGGGATGGAGGGATGGATGGATGGATGGATGGAGGGAGGGAGGGAGTTAACTTATGATTTAGTGTGACAAGCACTATTCAGTGCAAAACAAATTGGGAACCATGGAGGGATCTGGAAATAGTTGCCGGGCCCGGGGAATCTCTATCCAGGTCTCTAGGGTCAGGTTCTACTCTCTGTTGTCTTTCTGGTTGTGAGTCTAGATGGCCTTTAACAGTTGAGACATCTCTCCAGCCCCCCCCCCCCCCCCACAACTTGCTCTCATAGATCCCTTCCAGCCTAAGGCATCGCCCAGCTATATTGTTTCCAAAGAGAGTTAAACCCACTGGGGTGTTGAATAGAATATTCTAAGAATCTTTTAAGTCAACAGCTCTGCTCTCTTGACTATGAGGAATGTGCCCTCCCTGGGGATGCCTAGAGAAGATGGGATGTGCACCAGCAGTGAATGTTTGCCTGTCTTCCTCCTCTGCTGCCCTCTGCAACATGAGAGAGGGACCTCAGCACTCCCTGCATCCAGGAGGGACAAAACTGAGAAGAGAACGAAACCAAGTCTTTCACCTATTCTCTTTCAATTACCCTCACGCCGCCCACTGGATGCTCAAAGCCTGTTTTGGGAAGGAGGTTCCATATCAGCCTGCAGGCTGATGGCCCATTTATAGATCATTCATCTCAAGAATCTTGCTAGTTTAATCAGAAGTGGTTGCAACCATTTCATTTCAGGTCCCCAGAATGTCTTAAAAAGAATCCTAAGCTTCCGTAGATCAAGTTTCTCATATCAGAAAGGTATTGCTGTTAGATGGGCCCAGGCCTGCTGAGTTTCCTGTAGTCTTCATTTCTTCCTCATGTCTTAAATGGATCAGCTTCACTCAACGACTCTCAGATTTATTGTATACCCACAGATAATTGTGGTTTTTCTCCCTTGTAAGGTAGGGATAGGGTTAAGCATATGGAATTAGTTATATTTGAATTTCACTCTGTAATAGGGGTGCGTTACACAGTTCTGGACATCTTTTTCTTATCTTTGGCAGGAGGAAAATGATTTCTACCTATATACTGTGGGGATTCTCAGAGCAAATTTCTGCACAGCATATAGAATGGAACCTGGCTGACAGAAAGCTCTCAGGGGAGGTTGTCTATCTTTGAAACACCAACCAGGTTACCTCTTTCATGATTTTGGTGGTTTGAATGAAGATGGCCCCTATAGGTTCATATATGTAAATGCTTGGTCCCCATTTGGTGGAACTTTGGGGAGAAGGATGAGGAGGTGTGGCCTGTCATTTGGGTTGGGCTTGGAGGTTTCCAAAGCCCCAGTTTCTTTCCCACTGCCTATGGATCAGATGTGGGCTCTCAGCTATTGCTCCAGCTCCATACCTGCTTGCTGTTGCACTCCCTGCTATGATGATCATGGGCTAACTCTCCAGGGATGTAAGCAAGCACCAAATCAAACCCTGTAAATTGCCTCGATCATGGTATCTCTTCACAGCAATAGGAAAGTAACTATCACAATGAACCCATTGAAGAGTAATGTTACATTGGCACTATACATCGGCCATATGCACACACAGGAGGACACAGTGATAATAACCTACAAATAATCGCTTTCATCTATAATTGACATGCTATGTATAAACTAGTGTTTTTTTTTTTTTTTTTTTCAGAGACAAGCAAGTCTTCACTGACTTGCTAATTTCTGTGGTGTAAATACTTCCATGGAGACCATTCTCAAACCTCCAATGATTTAATAGCCATCTCTTATGAACTAGAAGAAATTGTTCATAGAACATACTGTTTGCAAATAGTTGACCCTACAAGGTCCCTTCCTACAGCTCCTTGTATTCATAGTCCTGAGCAGGCACCATTGTACTCTTATCCAGCTCATGAAGAGAGACAAAGTCCCAGGAAATACTGTGGCATTCCCAAGATCACAGAGAATGTGACCATGGCACCACAGAACAGACTTATGGCTTCAGGCTAGAGTCTTTCTAAATATGCCCTTGAAAATCACCCCTCAAACTTTCACAGTCACTCAAGAATTTAAAATGTACCACCCACTCACCTTTTGAAGAGAGATATAAGGGGATGTACTCATCAGTGCATGAGAATTACTAAGAGAAAGGGTGAGTTCAATTCGAGGAATAGTGATCCAACCTAAGAGAAAGTGAACTCAATCCCAAGGGCAGCCAACTGTACCAGCAACAAGTCATTGTAGGGGGTTAGCTTTGCAACAGAAAATGTAGTTTGAAGTATGTCAGAGGCCCTTGGAGGGAATTTAAAAAAACCAGTATTTTTAAGTTGTGGGAGAACTTAATGTGTATAATAATAGACAAGGAAGGAAGAAAGCTGATGAAAAGGCAAGAGAATTTTTTCACTTCAGGAAAAGAAAAGCAAGGAAAGGGCTTTGTCTTAGCTTTCTATCGCGATGAAATACTATAACCAAAAATAATTTGGAGAGGGAAGGGTTTTTTCAGTTTATACTTCCACATCATTGTCCATCATTGAAGGAAGTCAGGGCAGGAACTCAAGGCAGGAGTCTGAAGGCAGGAACTGAAACAGAGGCCATGGAGAAGTACTGCTCACTGGCTTGCTCCCCATGGTTTCTTTAGCCTGCTTTCTAGTAACTCCTAGGGCCAACAGGGGTGGACTCACCCAGTGAGCTAGACCCTCCCCTATCACTCGTAAATCAGGACCTTGCTCCATAGGCCAATCTGCTGGGAGCATTTTCTCAATTGAAGCTCTGTCTTTCCAGGTAGCCAGCACTGGCTGTATACTATGACTCAGGTATCTCAGATTTGAAAATAATTTACATGGTCAGAATAATAAAAACACAATTTATTTTTTAATTAGCTAACACTAAAAGGTGTATCCAAGTAGTGGAGATGAGGTTTTCCATGTGTGAGTGAACATATAATCATCCTAAATTATGTACCTAATCATACAATTTCAAGATGCTTATCAGGAGGAAAAAAAGACTCCAGTTAATATTTACCTTTATAGAACCTCCCCCCAGAAACACAGATCAATTGAATTGAACAAGATGAGACTTTAATGGACTTTATCTGACTGATACACATAAGATTTTGAACCAATGATCTTAAACACATACAAAATATTTACAATTTTAACTCATATAGAGAATCTGAATCTCATTTAATAATATCATCTTTGCACTGTGGTGGAGTGTGAGAGGATTCTTAATGATCCCATGGCTTTCCACTTGAGGAAGGACAGGCACCATAGTTTGCTTCCTAATTTATAGAGTGACTGTGACTTCCATATGCATATTACAACCTAGGTATGTTGTCTTACTAATGGGTCCTCTGGGAACTCTTGCTCATGAAATGAGTAGCCATATTGTCATTTGTCAGTGAATTTTGGGCAGACTCTAAAGACTGCAGGCCATCTCTAGAAGCAGACAGTATTCTCTAACAGTCAGCAAGAAGCCAGGCCATGAGTCCTACCAATGAAGCAAGCGAATTCTGCTGGCAATCTAAGTAATATTGGAACTCAGTTCCAGCCAGGACAGTTCAGCCATCAAACGAGACTACACCCTGGATGATACCTGGGCTGAGGTCTTGGGAGACCTTTAATGTGATCACTTGTCTGGAAAGTCTGAGCTAGTCCATGAATACACTTTTAGATTTACTAGTCTGATGCAGTCAGAGAACAACTTATACAAATCAGTATGTACCATCCATCAATACTCAGTTAGAGTATTACCTCTGATGCTCTGTATTCATTACTTTGTATTGTAGTGACCAAAACAAAGGACAAAACTGACTTAAAGGAATCAAGATTTACTTTGGCTTATAGCTTCCACAGTTTTAGTCTATCGTAGTGGTGTGGTAGAGACTATGGTGGCTGAGGTTTATCACACCTTGGCAATTTTATTATACAGTTTAGTAGTGTTGTTTATTTACATTGTGAAAAAGTTCTCTCTATAACATCATTTAGTAAATTAAATATTCTATCCCCTTCAGTTAATTTCCTTTTTCTCCTTTCCTCCTACTCCCAGCAACCACACCCTGCTTGCTGTTTCCATGAACTTGATGGCTTCAGGCTCCTCTAAGCAGCAGGATCATGCAGTACTCACATGTGTATCTGGTTTACTTGATTTTGAATGATGTCCCACAGCTCATTTATGTAAGATGTGGTAGGAAGTTTTTCATTTTAAAGATTATCTTATACATTGTTTTGTTTACTGATTCATGTGTCAGGGGACACGTGTGTCTTTTTTATCTCTTGGGTATTATAAACAGTGCTACTGTGAACATGGGTATGCAAATATCTCTTGGAGACCGATATCAATTTCAAATATTTTATCATTAGATAGATAGCTTTTTCACTCTATTAAATATGTCTTACAATGCACAATTTTTTAAGTATTAGGCATCATGAGCTTTGCTTTGGGACATTGAGAACATGAGGTGTGCAAAGATTAGGATTTTTCTGAATGTTATTACTTACTGGTATAGCAGAAAGAATAGTGTTTTAGAAACACATCAGGAATTCAAACCCTTCCCCAAAGGGAAATTTCATTTCTTTATTAGGTTTCAAAACATCCAAGATATTTTGAAAATATTGAAAGCAAAAAAGCAATTTTGAAAATATGCCCACAGCTCAGAAAAAGAAATGCTTGACCTAGTGCCGTGTGTAGTATTGGTTTATACCCACAGAACTTGATAGAAATATTCTATTGCTGAAGATATCACATGATTGGGTCACAAGAAATGGAAAAATTATGCTAATACTGACCTGGAAGCTTCCTCCCTACCAGCTAGCATCCATAGTGTCAGAATATGTTATGCAGGCTTCTGGGAAGAAACATCATCAACAGATTTACCAGCTGTGACCACAGTAAGCCACAGTATTGTCCTGGAAAAGATATGTACATTGGCATAGCACTGGCATGACTGTTATGGGAGTTACCAAGTACTTTTTGATTGGATTTAAGGCCTTACAGAACAGATCTCATACCTGATAAAATTAACCTGACCAAGAACCATGGCTCCCAGAGGAGAACAGTCTACTATTTTGATAATGAATACAGTATTAAACTGCCTTCTAAATATGTAATATTTATATATTACACATCTATAATATATATTAATATAATATTATATTTATATATTAATGTGTAATATAAATATTACGCTAAATGAAGCTCTCAATTCTCATCAAAGAAACTTCTTTTTGTGGTAGAGAGGTTAACACAGAAACTCACAACTGTTCTTAGAGCTGAGAATAGTGGAGTGTTCAGCCCTAAAGGGTGCGTCTATATCCGACCCTCTTTCTTCAGAGCTAATGGAACATTTCAGAAGGAGTGGATAGAGTGTACGACTCCAGTCTGTGGGAGGACCGCTGTACAATAGTGTCTCTAGATATGACAAGGTGTTTGTATTCAAGAACTCACAGTAGCTGTGGTTGCCTGCACAAGACATATGAAAGGTCAAGGTTGTAAGGAGTAAAGTAGAGCGGGGTTGTAAGACCCGCCGCTGGTCTTGTACCACCGCCGCACCAGCCCAATTAACACACTGAGACTCTGTATTTGATATAATGCTGTTGGCCAGTTACTTGTTTCTTAATTGGCTAGCTCTGTCTTAATTATTAACCCATTTCTGTTAATCTATGTATTTCCACGTGGTTTCATCTTACTGGAGAGAGACAGCTGGCGGTTCTGCTCTCTCCAAGCTCTCCATCTTGACCCTCCTTACTACTTCCTTAAATCCTCCTTGTTTCCTAGTCCCTCCTATTTTCCTTTCCTATTGGCCAAAAGTGCTTTATTCATTAACCAGTATGAGAAACATATATACAGAATGACATCTCCCATCACAAGGTAATATGAATTCCAGCATGGATAGAGGAGCAGTTCATGAAGCCCCACCCCTAGCTGAGAAGCTATTGACAATTAATGGCTGTTCGTGGAGGGAGAATCCATTCTCTTTAAAGGATTTGGCCCCTGGTAGGTTGCGTAAGCTCCAGTGGATGATCCTATACATATTCATATATGGGCATCATTAATTGAACATAAAATTGGGAGGGGGATATAGGAGAAATTGGAAGGGACTGTGGGAGGTGTATACATAATCAAAATTCTCAAAGAATAAATAAAAATATATTTAAAAACAGGCTTGAACACTAATAGCTGAATGTAGAAGACAATAGTAGTGGAATCAGTTTATTTTAAAATTTAAGAGTTTGTTATAGGCTGTAGGGCAATTTATTCACAATGATAGGGGTATCCATCACATGGTATGGTCTCTACTAGTGAAAACTATTCTTTTTGTTTGTTTGATGTTTTTAAAATAATGTTTTATTAATTATTTGAGAATTTCATATGATATATTGTGAACATATCCACTCTCCTCCTCTAAATATCCCCAACTTCTCTACCCACTCAACTTCGTGTGTCTCCTCCCCACTCTCTCAAACCTATTGAGTCCAGTTTTCATTGGCTGACTACTTCTTGGCCTGGAACCTGGCCTAGAGTACAGTCAGTACACCAGGTGTCAGACTGTTAAAGAGAACTGACTTTCCCTCTCCCAATAGCAATCAAATGTCAATAGCTCCTCAGTTAGGGGGTGGGACTTCATGTCCACTTCTCTTTCTCCAAGCTGAAATTTTCTGGCTTGGGCTTGTGCAGGTCTTTTGCATCTGTCAAGATTGCTGTTGTTGTTTTGTTGACCTGGAACTTTGAAATGTAAAAAGATGAATAGACATAAATAGCACTGTGATTTTTGTTAGCCACGAAGTCAGCCTCTTCTAAAGGGAACAGAAACTTAAACATGGCATCCAGTGTAAAACTGACACATCTCACCACTAATTTGTACAATCTTACTGGGAACAGAAAATGTAATTTCTGTTTTGTCCATAAGAAAATGTAAGATCAACAATGAGCCACACCACAAAGCAGTTAATAAACACTGAAGCAAAAATATGCATAAATTAATGCATTCCTTAATTATTTCAATAGTAATTAGATAATATAATCAAAATAAATTTTATCAATGAAATGATGATTATAGAAGAGCAACATTGATTTGGAGACCTTTTTAGCAGTAACATAGAAATTTAGGACTGTAATTGCCCTGCTTTTCTATCATTCTCATAAAAAAAAATCTAGATTTTTGAACTTTACAGACAGATCATGTTAGGTTTATTTCTGACGTAGCCACTCATCATTGAGGCATCCATTCATTCATTCCCTTATTCAGCCTATCACCCAAGTAAATGTAGTATTTATCATGCACCAGGCCTTCCTCCAGGTCTTAAGTAAACATTGGTGAAGAAGTCAGAAAGGACTCCTACCCCACATAACTTAGAGCTGAGGGACAATGCAATCAGAGCAATAGCATGGGGCAAATATTTTGGAATGACAGATCTGTGAAACATAGAATCATGTCCTAAGGCTTCTAGGAAAGCCTGTGAAGAGGATTTGTTTTGAAGTCACACGGGAAGCGGGTTTTGAGTCTCTCATAGGAAGGCTGTTTCTCTAGAAGGTAGACAAAAGTAGAAGCATCATTATACTTATTTTAGAAGAAAAATAAAAATGTCTATCAATTCAGGTTGCACTTTGATTTAAAGGAAGAGTATTGGGGTGGCTTTCTGCTGTTGCCAAGCTGGTTCAAACAGTGACACCAAGCCAACATCAAAGAATCTCACATGCTCAAATTAAAGTATCCTGCCCAGGACCAGGATGAAAATGTTCCGTATAATACGTGGATGGTTGTATGTGTTTAATACCAGGCAATCAATATTTAAAATGCATCATAAAGGAAGCTGAAAGTCCTGTTAAAATTTAACTGTCAGTTACACATCTTTTTAAAACTTGTGACTTTTGATTATATTTAACTTGGAACAAACAGATTCTTGACTCTCTCATCTTTAAAAGGAGATGAATGTCTTAAATCTGCTTTCTTGGCCAACTAGAGTGACAAAATACCACTACTGGCTGTCAAAACCCCAAATGATACCAATTTCAAAATACCGAGAAACAGACATTGAGTAACAATGAAGGATTATATTGATTTAATCCCCCAAACTAAATTCTGCATAAAGTTTAGTAAGTTTTAAATAAAAAAAAAATTAGGCACCAAAACAGAGCTATGAGAACTATGCAAAGATAAGGGTTGTTACTTGGTTTTCTTTAAACATGACCACCACAATTTTCTGATACATGTGTTAGAAATAAATCCATGTTGCATGAGAAAGTCAGAAACGTCAGGATTTATGTCCCTCATGGCACTAACCTCCTAAAGCAGTCATATTAATCTAAATCTACAAGATGCCAATAGCTGGGATTTGGAGACATCATCACACTGCAAAGGTGGACTCTGCTATAACCACTTATTAAAAACAAACAGAGCCAAACTTGTGGTTTAAAATTGAGAACAGATGATGCTTAATAAGCATGAAATGCTTTTGGTGTTACAAATGAGAACCAGGTGTGGTGATAGGCAGCTTTGAGCTGATCAGGGCCACCTACGAGCAGGACTCATCTTCCTCCCAAGGGGTGAGAGTTGGTCACCAATTACAGGCCATCTACATCTCTGTATTTCTGTCATGAAATGTCCATCTGAGAAGTTAGAATTGGACAGTAGGAAGTTGAGGGCAGGGGGAGGATGGTGTGGGGATACAGCTCAGTTAAAAGAGGGCTTTTGTAGCAAGCATGAAACATGGTCTGATCCATCAAACTGCATAAATAGAGTATGGTGGTGAATGCTTTTGATCCCCTTGGGGAGGTGAAAGACCAGAAATTCATTGTCATCCTCAGCTACTCATATCAAGTTTGAGGCCAGTTTGAGGTTAACTTTAGATACATGAGACCCTATATAATAAAATAGGACTCCTGAGGACTAGGGACTTCTTGCAGGAGAGCAAGACCGGCCCATCTGGACCGGCCCATCTGGAGTCTGCCAGCATACTGGTCCCACCTCCAACCACAAGAGGAGTCCTGCAACCACCCACTGGAAGAGGAGAGCCATCAGAGTATTGGACTTGCTTGAACCCACCAGAAGAGAACCTTGGTCCCGTACCCACCAGGAGAGGGAGAGACCCCATTGGTATGCACTCGAAGGAGAGATGGGTAGAGGACAGTATAAGAATACAGTCAACAGCAGAAAGATCATTATGATGCCACCAGAGTCTAGGGACTACACACCAGCAAGACCTGAACATCCCAACACAGATGAAGCAGAAGACAATGACCCTAAAATCAACTTTATGATGATGATAGAGACCCTCAAAGAGGTAATGAGAAAAATCCCTTAAGGAAATGAAAGAAAAAAAAAAACATTCAAGAAATGGAGAAAAAGACAAACCAAAAAATTGCAAGAAACAATTCAATGCTTAAAACCTGAAATATAAACAAAAACAAAACACACACACACACACACACACACACACACACACACACACACACACACAGTCTGAGGGAATGCTAGAAATAGAAAAGCTGGGTAAATGATCAGGAACTACAGATGCAAGCATAACCAACAGAATACAAAAGATGGAAGAGAGAATCTCAGGTGTTGAAGATACACTAGGAGAAATAGATTTCATTGATCAAAGAAAATCTTAAGTTGAACAAATCCCTAACACAAAAATATCCAGGAACTATAGGACCATGAAAAGGCCAAACCTAAGAATAATAGGTTTAGAAGAAGGTGAAGAAACCCAACTCAAAGGTGTAGAAAATACATTCAACAAAATCATAGAAGAAAACTTTCCCAACTTAAAGAAAGACATGCTAATAAAAGTAAAAGAAGCTTACAGAACACCAAATACAGTGGACCAAAATAAAAAAATAAAAGTCCCCTTGCCCCATAATAATCAAAACACCAACTATACAGAATAAAGAAAGAATATTAAGAACAGCAGAGAAAAAGGCCAAGTAACATATAAAGGCAAACCTCTCAGAATTACATCTGACTTCTCCATGGCTGACTTCTCTCTAGGCTGAGAAAGTATCCATGTGGGATGCACTCCCACAGTCCATTCATATACTAGGGATAAATACTGGTCCACTACCAGAGGCCCCATAGACTACCCAGTTCTCCTAACTAACACCCACATTCCGGGGGTCTTGGTTGGTCCTATGCTGGTTTCTCAACTATCAAACTAGGGTGCATGAGCTCCCCCTTGTTCAGGTCAGCTGTTTCTGTGGGTTTCTGCAGCCTGGTCTTGATCCCTTTGCTCATTACTCGTCCCTGTCTGCAACTGGGTTCCAAGAGTTCGGCTCAGTGTTTAGCTGTGGGTGTCTGCTTCTGCTTCCATCAGCTACTAGATGAAGTCTCTAGATGGCATATAAGGTAGTCATCAATCTTATTATCATGGAAGGGCATTAAAGGTAGGTAGCCTCTCCACAATTGCTTAGATTGTTAGCTGGGTTCATCCTTGTAAATCTCTGGGCATTTCCCTAGTGCCAGATTTCTCTTTAAACTTATAATGGCTCCCTCTATTATTGTATCTCTTTCCTTGTTCTCCTCTATTCTTTCTCTGCCTCAATCTTCCTGTTCCCTCATGGCCTCCACTCCCCTCCTCTTCTAGCCTTCTCTTTCTCCTATTTCAGGGATCATTTCTATAGTTCATTACTGGATAGATATTCTACCAACACTAAGAGACCATGGATGCCAGCCCAGACTACTATACCCAGCAAATCTTTCAATTACTATAGATGGAGAAACCAAGATATTCCATGACAAAACCAGATTTAAACAATGCATATAAATGAATCCAGCCCTATAGAAAGTTCTAGAAGGAAAACTCCAACCCAAGAAAGTTAACTAGATCCACAAAAACATAGGCAATTGATAATACTATTTTACCAACAGCCAAAAGAAAAATGGGGGAAAATACATATACAATATAACCACCACCCCCAAATCCAAAGCAAAAAAGAATTAACAATCAATGGTCATTAATTTCCCTCAATATTAATGGTCTTAACTTCCCTATAAAAATGCGCAGGCTAACAGAATGGATATGAAGACAGAATCCATCCTTCTACTGCATACAAGAAACACCTCAGCTTCAAAGACAGGTGTTACCTCAGAGTTAAGGGTTGGGAAAAGATTTTCCAATCAAATGGACTCAAGAAACAATTGGGTGTAGCAATCCTAATATCTAACAAATTAGACTTTAAACTAAAATCAATCAAAAGAAATAAAGAAGGCAAGATGAAGTCTTAAGTTCTGAACATCTATGACCCAAATATAAAGGCATCCACATTCCTAAAAGAAACATTACTAAAACTCAAATAGCACCTAAAACCTCACACATACCTTTGAGTTGGGTTTCTTAGAAAACAAAATGAGATCAAGGTGATACAAATTGGAAAGGAAGAAGTCAAACTTGCACTATTTGAAGATATGATAGTTTACATAATGACCCGAAAAACTACCATGGAACTCCTACAGCTAATAAACACCTTCAGCAAAGTGGCAGGATACAAGATTAACTCAAAAAAAAAAAAATCAGTAGCCCTACTATACACAGACAATAAGGGGCCGAGAAACATGACCTTTTACAATAGCCACAAACAACATAAAATATCTTGGGGTAACACTTACCAAACAAGTGAAAGACCTATATAATAAGAACTTTGAGACTCTAAAGAAAGAAATTAAAGAAGATACCAGAAAATAGAAAGACCTTCCATGCTCTTGGATAGGTAGGATCAACATAGTAAAAATGGCAATCTTGCCAAAAGCAACCTACAGATTCAATGCAATCACCATCAAAATCCCAGCACAATTCTTTACAGACCTTGAAAGAACAATCCTCTACTTTATATGGAAAAAAAAAGACCCAGGAGAGTCCAAACAACCCTGTACAATAAAGGAACTTCTGGAGACATCACAATCCTTGACCTCAAGCTCTACTACAGATCTATAGTCCTGAAAACAGATTGGTATTGGCATAAAAATAGACAGGTAGACCAATGGAATAGAATTGAAAACCCTGATATTACCCCACACACCTATGAACACCTGATTTTTGAGAAAGAAGCTAAAATTATACAATGGAAAAAACAAAGAATTTTCAACAGATGGTGCTGGTATAACTGGATGCTGGTGTGTAGAAGACTGCATATCTAACACCATGCACAAAACTAAAGACCAAATGGATCGAAGACCTCAACATAAATCCTGCCACACCAAACCTCTTAGAAGAGAAAGTGGGAGGTGCCATTGAACAAAATGGTACAGGAGACCGCTTCCTGAACATAACACCAGTAGCACAGACACTGAGATCAACGATTAATGGGACCTCCTGAAATTGAAAAGCTTCTATAAGGCAAAGGGCACAGCCAACAAGACAAAACGACAGCCCACAGAATGAGAAAAGATATCACCAAACCCACAACTGACAGAGGGCTGATTTCTGAAATATTCAAAGAACTCAAGAAGCCAGGTATCAAAACATCAAATAATCCAATTAAAGAGTGGGGTACAGAACTAAATAGAGACTTCTCAATTGAGGAATCTAAAATGGCTGAAAGACACTTAAGAAAGTGCCCAACATCATTAGCCACCAGGGAAATGCAAATTAAAACAACTCTGAGTTATCATCTTACTCCTATCAGAATGGCTAAAATCAAAAACACCAAAGACACCTGGGCATTGGTCGTGCCTCTAATCCCAACACTTGGGAGGCAGAGGCAGGCAGATCTTTGTGAGTTCAAAGCCAAGCTGGTCTACAGAGCAAGTTCTAGGACAGACTCCAAAGCTACAGAGAGAAACCCTGTCTAGGAAAAAAAATCAAAACCACCAAAGGCCGTTTATGCTGGAGAGGATGTGGAGTAAGGGGTACACTCCTCCACTTCTGGTGGGAGTGCAGACTCGTACAGCCACTTTGGAAATCAGTATGGTGGTTCCTCAGGAAAATTGGAATCAGTCTACCACAAGATCCAGTAATTCCACTCTTGGGGATATACACAGTGGAATACTACTCTGTGGGGAAAAAATGGAATCTTGAAATTCACTTAGATGCCAAGCTTTAAAAAAAATATTATTGTCTCTGACTTCAAAGGAGTAAGATAAACAAATCCATTGTCCAATGGGAAAAATTAATTTTGTTCTTTTCTTTTTCTATTCAAACACATTTAAAGAAATATCCTTCAAATCCAAGCATCTCACATTAATCTTCAGTGGTTCTATATTAAATAGAAGCTGGCTTGGAAACAGTACAAGGTAGAAAGTAATATGGGCTCTACTCTCAAGATGTCACCATGTAATTATTGCCAATTTTTGTTTGTACAATGGCATCATCTAGGGGGCTTGTTACAACACAGATGAGTAGGTCCCACCTATACTTTCTGATTTAGTAAGTCAAGCATGGACCAAGGGTGGCTTACTTTTTTGACAAGTTCCAAGATACTGATGCCCCTCCTGGTCCATGACTTTTGCTTCAAGAATTAGTGGAAAGCCTAGTGTAGTGATACATGTCTGTAATCCTGGCAATTGGGAGGCTGAGGCAGGTAAATTTGGTTCAAGGCTTGCCTGAACAACAGAGATAGTTCCAGGACAGCCTGGGGTGCATAGTAAGACTTTGTGTCAACAAACACAATATAATACAACACACACATACACTGTCTCTCTGACCCAACCCCCCCTCTCACACACATATATCCCCCAATTTTTAAATGATAATAACTAACATATTTTGAAAAACAATACAAGGTTAGCAAAAAAATTTGTGTGCAACATCTGACCTGTGGCTCATCAGTTTTCCACTTTTAGTTTAACAGGAGTCATGAGCTTGCACTACCTAGCCTAAGGTAAACTGGGGAGGTTATCAGGGATTCAGAGGAAGGTCTGCATTTGGGGAACTAGACTGATGGATGGGTCTTGTCCATTGTGGAAGCCATTGTCTTTATTTGAGCAAAGTCAGTTTTTAATCATACTCTTCATATATTCATGCATTCATTTGAGCAATACTTGGGGATTTCTGTGATATGTCAGATACTGGATAAATAATGGGTGTACATATACAATGGCTGCTTTACTTACTGGTTCAGGCTGCCCCCAAATGCCATAGACTGTGTGTCTTAATTCACATCTCAACATCTCAGCTTTGTCATGTTTTAGTGAGGGGCCTTTTTTTTCTGGCTTGCAAATAGCCTTCTCTTCCATTTGCCCCTGTGATCCCTTCTCTGTGCAGACCTGGTGAGGAAAGAGTGAGAGTCAAGGAAAGCCAGAGAGAGCAGGGAGAGGGTTCATCAATACTAATTCTTATTCAATACGGATCCCATCTGTGGATTCCACTCTAGTGACATATAACCCAACTACTACTCAAAGATCCTAATTCCAGATAATAGCGTACAGGGATTCGTATTTCAACACACATACTTCAGGAGGTTGTTATACACATCCCGTCTACCACAATCAGAGACTGTTTTTGTCCATGTTCTCTTATTATTACCAGAACCACAGACCAGGTAAGTTGCAAAGAAAAAATGTTTACTTTAGCTCAAAGTTCTAGTCTAAGGTGGAGAGACCACATCTGGTGTTGTCCTTGATGACAGAATTCCAAGGTGTGGGGGACACCAAACGACAAGAGTCAGGAGCATTTATGGAGGAAGGAATAAGAGAGTGAGCCAAGGAAGGTCAGTCTGCCTTGTCAAAACCCATTCTCATAAGAAACAATCAAGACCCACGAGAGAACATCGGTCCCTTATAGAGTAGACCCCCCCCATGACCCAACCACTGCCCACTAGGCCCCCCTTCTTAAAGGTTCCATTGCCTTTCAATACCTTTATATTGGGGGCAAGGTTTCCATAACAGAAACCCCAAAAGTGGGGAGAGAGATGGGAGAATACACTCAGATACTATCCACATCAGAGCAGTGATTTCTGGCTATGACTTTAAAAGTCCGCACATTTCATCCCAACAGGTTGAGATTCCAGATGGTGGGGCAGCATGAGGAAATGCATCAAATTAATGGGGAATTTACAAATGATATGGGGGAAGTTCCGTTTTGCTTAACAATGAACAATCAGTAGTCAGACTGTGAAATGATCTCAACTTTAGACTACTTTGGACCTCGTGTACTGTGGCCATGGAGGATAAAGCTGTGTGGGATGAGTCATCTGAGTGTAGTACCTGAAATGGAGGAGAAGACAGGGAAAAGAGCTGTGGCATTCTAAATCTGAGTAATACGCTTGGTGAGAATAACAGAAGGTTGACGGTACAGTGGGAGGGGAGGGGAGAAGGAAAGTGCCGCAAGACACTCAGGGTTCCAGATAGAATAGATGTAAAGTCAGAGGCAGGGCTAGCCAAGACTACTTTGAAATCTTTCACATAGTGGCGAGCCTTGTAGTCCTGGAGGAGTAACCCCAGAGGGAATGGAGAAAAGGGAGCAGTGAGCTCAGGATTCAGCCCTATTCCCTGGAGTGTTATTGTTCAGGATATCAAAGAACATGAGTTGGGGTAGGGACTGTGTTGTTGGACTGGAGGCATATGGTCTTCTCTACTTTTCATAGAATCAAGAAGAAAAGTAGGCAGGACATCAAGGAGGTTGGGAGTTGAGAAGCAGCCACTGCATTTAGCAAATAGGAACTGACTGGTGACCTCCAAAAGCCTCTATTAGCACAGGCTGAGTGGCAAGATTTTTCTTCATTGATAGGGATATCCTGATTTAGCCACTTCCCACCCTCAATTGTTATACACTTGGGAATTCCTACAAGTTCAGTGCAGGTACACAGCAGAGCTGGTGTCAGTGCAATACACTTTTTTTTTTCTTTTTAACTTCAGTCAGAACAGATCTATAATGTTGCTATATTTAGAGTTGAAAAACTGAATGCTGGCATTTAAATCTAGGCAATAAGCAGTAAAGAACTCTTCCTATTCCCCACTGTAATTCAAAAGATATGTACATCTGAAAGAGAGACCTAAACTATCTGGCTAGAGGTTTTGTAAGTAGAGCCCTTAGCTTGGACAGTTGCTCCCTAAGCAGCCTGTCTTCTGTAAGCTGTCTGGCAGCCAGACATGTTTACCAGCTTTTTCAAAAGCCCACAAAGGCGTAAAGACTAAGGGCATGTGGAGAGGTTGTGTATTTACACAGTAATGCCATCGTGGGGACCCCACTCATGCCTAGCCGGCGTTTGCTGCTACACCGGCAAATCCACAACCCTTGAGAGTTGCAAATACAAGCAAGCAACTGCTGGACTTTGCAGCCAAGGTTTTGTTTTCAGATACTCTTAAAAGTGTTAATATACCCAATGGCTGCCAATGGCAGCCTCAACTGAGATGAGTTTCGTGCCAGGAGAGACAGTTTGAGGACTTTTCATGCAGTTGGTAATTATACAGCAATGGGTATTTTATGAATTATTAGAAATTCAGAGTGGAGTGAGGAAAGCATGGCAGCCACTTAGTGCAGGGAAAGCTCTGGTTGCATGGCTTGGCCTCATGGGCACCACCACAGTCTCTTTGGGGACAGCGTGTCGGCAGTGGCCCTAGCTGGCACTAGGTCTCTGAAGAAATGGGAGGGCAACCTGACATTTTCTTATTTGTTTATTTTAATCTCTCAGGCCTGCTGAAAACAACTGGAATCTTCTGAGTGGCTGAAAGCACATAGGCTCCTTTGATGGAGTTCTTGGCCCCCGCCACCCTAAAGCCAAAGGGGTTCATTGATTAAGTTGTTGAGTGACTATGCCCTCTGTGAATTCAGGTCAGAGCAGAGGCCAATGGCTAGCTGGCAGGTTAACTGTCCCTAATGCACTCTTTACTATAGCCTCCAGAGCTTGGCATGAAAGAGTGTCCCACTGTGATCCAGGCTGCAAAGTGGGAAATTTTTGGAGCCTGGGCATCTTCCTGTGGAAATGCTGGAAAAGCAAATGCTGAAAGGCAGAAATAATGATTCATGACAGCTTGAGGAGACCCAAGTAGACAGACAGGGATATGGGTCAAAGAGCAATCCAACAGACATCTCTTTTTGGGACTAGAAGTAGATCACACCGGATTCGGTGTGTTATGAGGACTAGCTCATGCAGACCCAGGGTACTGGTAGGTTCTCACTTGTGATGACCCCCAAGGGCAAGCTGCTGGGACAGCCAGCCTTCTCAAACCAGATCCTACCAGTTCTCAACACTTTTCAAAGCAGAACAAAAGACTGTCATATACCATGAGCACCTGTCATGTTCTAAATGTCAGTCATGTCATACAGTTTCCCACATCATGTCAGATGATGTTGTTACCCCCTGTAAGGAGTACGGTTTTTCTGCCCGCCGCCGCTGGTCTTGTCTTGCCGCCGCACCAGCCCCAAATAATGCACAGAGACTCTGTATTAGATATAATCCTGTTGGCCAGGTACTACTTTCTTATCGGCTCGCTCTATCTTAATTATTAACCCATTTGTGTTAATCTATGTATTTCCACGTGGTCTTCTTACCGGGAGCCGGCTGCCGCATACTGCTCTCTCCAGACTCTCCATCATGACTCCTCCTTCCTACTTCTTATTTCCTCCTTGTCTCCTAGTCCCTCCTATCTTCCTTTCCTATTGGCCAACAGTGCTTTATTATTAACCAGTATGAGAAACATATACAGAATGACATCTCCCATCATCTCCTCTTTTCTGTCTAAATAAAAAGAAGGGTTTTAACCTTAACATAGCAAAATATATTATACAACAGTAATCAAGTAAGAATCACAGTTAACAATATTTAGTCCATTAACATTTAGCAAGATTTGAAGAAAATATTTCATCATCTATTCTATCTTTAGTCTAAGTCTAAGTAACTTATCTTTAATCCTAACTAATGAAAACTATAACCATAACTACCTGTCTTCAACTCCTTCAAAGACCACAGAAGGATAATATATAAGCTCTAGAAATGACAGAGACAACTCACTGCCTGGTCACCCGAAGTTCTTTTGTAATCTTCCATCTTCAGCCCATAGGCCATAGTGTGTCTAGCAGACTCTTCAGCAACGCAGGAAACTTTAAACTGTCTTCTTGTATTGGCAGTTTATCAGTCACTTTTCTCTGTGTCCTGCATACTGTCTTGCAGACTCTTCCATGAAGCAGGAACTCTGTAGCAATGTCCATCTTGAATCAGCAGTCACTTTTCTGTGGGTCCTGCATGTCCAGTTTATACAGCATAAAGTCAAACAGTCCAGACAAGAGTAGTATCTTGTCCAAATGGCTAGTCTTGCCATATTGGAAGTAAACTCCATAACGTGTTTCTTTAATGTCCATCTTCCTTTCTGACGCAGGTGGTGTTGCCAGGAGCATTTATGTCTCATTGTCAAGTAAAACCCTAAACCATTTTAAATGCCATATTCTGTAGGTCTTTGAAAGGTTTGAAGAATTCCTATCTATCTTAAATACATCTCTGTGTATCTTGAAAACCCTAACTAAATTCTAAGCTTTGACTATCATATGTAATTATCTATAATCTGTACTACATTATACATTACATTTCTAAATGAGCTATACAAGCAAGAGGAGAAATATACATATGACAAAATTGACCTTAAATTGTATCAATAAATGAAAATCTATTCCAAAACAAACTATGCATATCTATACCATAATTCCCTTTTTACCTTAAAAAAGAATATTGGTTGTGATCATTAACCATTTATAACCAAGTCCATTTAAATGAAAACAAACATTTATAAACAATATTTGGGAATTTGGGCATCATTCTTTCCAAACTACTTCCTGCTGATAGGGGGCGCTGTCATCGGGATCCTAAGAAGTTGCAGAAATCTTGGCTGTAGTCTGCGAGGCTGCTTTGTCCAAGCTGTTTTGAATGTTGGATCATCAGCAACTCTGTTTCAGGGGGCCTGGCTTGATCAAACCACATTAGTCTGGAAGGAATCCACAGCTTTTCATTTTCTGTGGAAACAAAAATAGAAATCCTTTTCCCCAGTAAACTTGTCCTTGAACTTAAATGTTGGAGTCAAAGCATTTTTAAAATATATAAATTGATTTAATCCAGCAGCATTTCCTTTATCAGTTGTTATTTTCTCAGCAGTCAAACAATGCAGAGACAACACAATAGCATACAGTAACCAGATTCTCTCTGAGCTTTTCATCTTTATGTGGCTTTATTATTACTCTGTTTATTTTATGTTTATTTTTTCATTTTTTGACACAGGGTTTCACTGTGTAACTCTTATCTGTCCTGGAATTTACTCTGCATACCGGGTTTACTTTGCAAATCACAGAGATCTGCTTGCCTTTGTCTCTTGAGTGCTGGGATTAAAGGCATGTGCCACCACACCCAGCTCCTCTCTGTCTTTTTAAAACCTTTTTTTTTTCCTCCCAAGCCTACGTATTTTTTAAAACATAATGTAAACTTTTAGCACTTTTTCTTAATGTGAATCTGTCTTTACTGTAAATCTTTTTATAGCCACGAGTCTTTTATCAGGTAAACAACAACATTGCTAAAATGAAAGTCTTTATTGTTTCTGCCACGGTTTATAAAAGATGGTGGCGGCTTACCGCCAGCAGTGAAAGCTGTGCTCACTGCCTTGGTCTGCATGCTGCCGGCTTGGAGATGTGCTCAATGCCATTGCAAGCTCTGATACACACCAATAAATTGTTAGTAATGCTTCTTAAAAGCCATGTGGTTTTTTGCCGCTTATGCTGAGTCAGGAAACCTGTCTTAAGGCAGCCGGGCAATCTGCTTGTCTCTTGCAAGTCAGAGTCCAACCGAGAAAAATGCTGTTAACAAGAAACCTTGCTTGTCTCTGTTCTTTTGTTTGTAAAACCCTTTTTTAAGCTTTTGTTAAATTTTAAGTGGAAGTTCTTATTAGCCACATGGGCGCCATTTGCCCTCACCCTAGGACTAGATATGTAGGTCATTTTGTTCTCGATTTTCCTTTTCTTAGAGCACACTTGTTATTCACTGTGTATATAGTTTTGTATTAAGCCTAAATCTTTTCTTTAGACTAAAAGGGGAATTGTAGTGAGATAGTCCATCTGTGGCACTGACCACGCCCATTGGTGGGTGGAGCCATGGGCGGAGTGACCTGTGGAAGGAGGTTGGAGGGGAGCCAGGAAAGGATCTCTTTCTGGCGTGATTCGGACAGGAGAGGATTGGGTTGAATTTCCTGGTGGTCATCTGTCTAGGTTGTAAGTTATTCCTCCCTGAATAAACATCTATTCGGCCTATTTGTTTATCCTGATCCTTATTTAACTGCGTTAACCCCCTGTGATTTGGAAGTAAGTTTAATTTGACTTGAAATTTTCTAAAACAATAATCAGGAATTAAAAAAAAAATGAGAGCCAGAGAATAAAGGGAGGGGGAATATTATCAAAAGACATTACATATGCATAAAAATATAATAATGAAACCCATCATTTTATTTGATTAATATATGCTAATAACAAGGACAGAAGCCAGATAAGCCCTGGGATTGCTCTGTAGAGATATGAGTCCACACATGCTTCTACCTCCACAAGCAGTGGGCTTTGCCCGCTGCCTTGCCGAAGTGAACCCTCCAAGCCAGAAGAGAACCTGCCTCTCTTCAAAATGTCTATAATGCACACACATGCACACACAGACACACGCACACGCATAAAGACACATACGCACACATGACACACACACATACACAGACACACACACATGCATTCATGCACACACGCATGCATGCATGCACACACACATGCATACACAGACACACACATACACAAACACATATACACACATGCACACACACACAAACAGACATACACACACATTCATACACACATGCATACACAGACACACATGCATGTATGTGCACACAGAGACACACATACACTGACACATAAGCACACACATTCACACACACACATATGCACACACACATGCATACACATATGCATGCACAGGTACACGTATGCATGCACACACATACACAAACACACACATGCGCACACACGCACACACATGCACACATACACAGACACACATGCATGCATACACAGACACACACACACACCCACGAAGCTCTGCTAACTGGTCCTTGTATTCATCTCTCTGTATTAACTTCTCTTTCCATTCCTTGGGAAAGCCCATTGTCTGATGCCAAGCTTAGGAACAGACTGTATCCAAGAGTGCAGTCAGCTCTTCTCTGAAGCCTGCTGAGCAGCTCAGTTAGTTCAGTTGTCAAGTGCTGTTGAAATGACACAAGCTAATCACTCTGTAAGTTGATGAAATAGGAAGGTGAAAAGAGAATCACAAAATGAAAAAGTAGATCAAGATAAAGTTGCAGGGTGAACTTGGTTAAATCAGTGTAGACAAGACAGCTTGCCAAACAGTGAAAAGACCACAAATGACAGATGAAATCAGAGAGTGCACTTCCACTTTAAGGAAACTGAAGCTAGAAATTGCAGGTAGGTAGAACACTAACCGGATAATTCATACTTTCCATATGATGAAAACTAGTCCCTTATAAACTAATTTGGATTCATAAGTTTGCTTATTTTGTAGTTTATCTTTTATTTTCTTGGTAGTATTATTTGATACAATTTTTAAAATTTTTGATCAAGTCTAATTTTGTCTATAATACTATTATTATCTTTCTCTACTTGTACTCTTGTCATACTTAAGAAACCATTTACAAATCCAAGGGCATGAAGATTTATCCTTATTGTTTTTAGAATTTGACATTTTATTTTGCTGGCCATGGTGATGTCTACCTATAATCCTACTTGCCAGTAGTTAGAGGCAGAAAGATCAGAAGGCCAAGGTCCTCCTCAGACACATATTGGGCTCATGAGGCAGTTTTGAACTACATAAGACCTTGTCTCAAAAAACAGCATCACCTGCAACAAAAAAAAGCAAAAAAAAAAAAAATTGTATGCTGGTCTTTGATTCATCTTGAGTTAATGTCTGCTAGTCTGCAAAGGTTACCATGATAAAATACTATAGGCTGGTCAAAGAAATTTCTTTCTTACAACTTTGGAAGGCAGTCTAGTATGATAGTATAGTCAATTTCTTATTAGGGCTTTCTTCCTGACTTCCATATATCTTCCTTCTTGCTGAGTCTTCAGATGAGACAGAAATTGAGGGAGCTAAGAGTTTATTTACATAGGTGAATGATGGAAGAAGTCTTTACTCTGCATTCTCTTCCTTTAATATTCTAAGACAAGATCTTTCTGAGGTCACTTGTGGCCACCTCGGTTCTCCCAGGCTTTGGGAAGTGGCAAATGGAAAGGGAAGGGCTTTGGAATCTGGACTCAGGTTCTGACTGTGAACTTCCTGCCTGAATGATCTTAGTGAAGAAGGCTTTAGCGAAGGAGGCCATTTTGTGATTGTGAATTTACGTTCTTATTAGCTGAATGGGAAAAAATGAAATCTGCTTCACAGTCTGAGAATTAAATGGGCCATCTTTTATGAGAGTACTTTAAACTAAGACTTGAAGATACCTAGCCTGGATGATGCACTAATACTCTGGCCATGTTTCCATGAAAACCCTGGCCATGTTTCCTCTTTCTTCAGGAGAGAACAAATGGTTTTGAGAGATTTACCTATTGTGCTTATTTGGTATTCTGCTGACTCATGCTTTCAGGCAAGTTTGATTTTAGTATAAAGAGCAAATGTACAGGTTATTTTAGCTGCACATGGAATAGACGTTGAATACTTACTGCTTTTTGTGTGATAAATGAGGGGTTCATGTTCCCATATTTTGGCCATGGGATACAGAAGAGCTAACTGGTCCAAGCAGAGACCAGGTCCATCTTGGCTCTCTTCTTAGACAAAGACCATTATGATGAAAGTAAATGATTCTGGTACCTTTTCCTATAAACACAAAGCTAATGGAAGCATTAGAAGCTGCTCATGTACTTGATATTTGTGAGTGTTTCTTGGTTAAATTCAAACATTTTAATCATTTTTTGATATTTTTCTTGGTTACTTACCATCCCTTCAGTATCCCTCAGTCTTAGGACACTAATCTCAAAATAAGACTCTTGTTTTATGTCTTTTTTTTTTTTTTAAGATATATAACGTTTTAAACAGTTCTGTTACAACGTGAGACTCTGAGTTCTCAAAAAAAAAAAAAAAAAAAAAAAGGAAAATGAAAATGAAAATATGTTTGAAAATACCATGTGCAATTGAGGTAAGTTGATTTAATAAGATGTCTCAGACATGGTTCAGAGGGTGAAAATGCATACCGTAGGACATGTGAGTCTCACTAAGTAGAAAGGGCCTAGGAGCTTCAACAGATAGTTGATCAGATCTCTTGGAGGAGCCCAAGTCCCCAAGTATTTTAGTGAGCCTGTTTGACCAGAGGAATTGGAAATGGCTTAAAGAATGTTGTGCCTGGAAGAATAGGTGCAATCCAAGAAAGACATTCAAAAGAAATTAAGTTTTACTAAGCTTACTTGTCTTGTGTGCAACTCCCATTTACAATCTACTCCTGGCAGAAGCATCCCCATAGAACAGAGATGGAGAATATTCCTTTATTGATGAGGGTTTGCAAACAGATATAATGAGTGTAATGAACTTAGAGGGAGTTAGCAAAACTAAATGTGTATCCTCATAGATAGGTTTGAGAAGAGAAATATAAAAGATAAGCAAGGTCATTTCTTCCCTTGGTAGTGTTTGGAGTATGGAAGTAGAGTTGGTGTCTCTATGCCCTTCGTGAAATCTTTCCTACAGTCTTAATGGTAGCACCCCACCTTCAAAACTAAAAATGATGAACTGTGCTCTTCTTTCTAAACAAGAACATATGAACTTTATTTTAGTTTCTTGATTTATTAGCAAGTGGTGACAATGTTTCATGTTTCCAAGTGACTGAAACTGGGAAGAGAAATGGAAAAGAAAATGCTTAGAGAAACCAAAGATCAGAAGTAATATTGATTAAATTTATATTGGAGAAGCAATCATCAAGGGCTATAAAAGTGATTTGCATGGACTGGTAGCCACGAAGTTTAGAACTTATTTTTCATCAAAGAACATTTTGGAGGTATATTAATTAAAGAAGCTAGGGAATGTTCTATTAACAGTCCAACATCTCAGTGACTCAGACACTCAAACAGTTTTGTTTCTTGAACCTGCTTTGTACTTGAGTCAAGTTGAAAAAAGGCTTTTTAGCATCTTGACAGCTGACTGTCATTTGGGCACGTGACCTTGGTTGCTATAACAGAAGAAGAGTTTGAGGTCTTTTGTTGAGAAATACTTCTGTCTATGTCAATCTACTCATAATCTACTATCGAGTACTGAGTCATATGACCTAATCTGTCTTCTAAGGAATAGGGAATGTAACCTATGTGTACGGAAGGGAAAAAAACAGCACACAATACAAACTTCACTCCAAGAAAGCAGAGACAAAGAAATGAAGGGGAAAAGATGAGCATGTATCATAAGTTAAAGGACCTTGGAATGTTTCCAGTCCATCTTAGGATAAGATTCAGACTATTTGCTCTGGCTGATAGATGCATGTGAGCTTTGGCTTACTCTTGACAGCTTTCTTCACCATTTGGATCTTTTTGTTCTGAACATATATCAAGCTTTTACTCCCTTCAAGGATCTTGCATTTACTGCTCCTTCAGCCTAGAATGCTTTCTCATCAACATGCATTCTATTCACACAGGATTTGGCCACCATCTTCTTAGAGAAAATGCACTCAACTCCTCAGCTCAAATGAACCAGAATTCCTAGCTATTTCTTACCTATCCTGTATTTAAGTCTTGCCTCCTTCTCTTTGTCTCCATTCTGTCCTTCATCCCTTTCCTTAGCTTGTGTTGGTGGAGTTTGGTAGAGTTATTTATCTAGAAATAGCTCTACCACATCCTTATCCTTATTCGAGAACTTGCAATTATATGATACTACCATATTTATTTGTCTCTTGTTGTGCTTGTTTTCCTTCATGTAATATGCTCATTTGACTAGGGTCTTGTTTGTCTACTTCATTATTGTATCCTCAGGATACAGAAAGCATTTAAGAAGTATTTATTCAATAAATGAATCCACAAGGGGCTAACTAACCATACTATAACCACCAAATAATGTCCTTATGGATGTAAATGTAGGTACTTACAACATTAACAGCCATACCAAGGATAAGGTATCCATGACAAAGAAGAAAGACCTTGGGTACTCACACCAAACTGCAAAAATCAACTAACTTAGGTGCTATGGCTGAAGCAGAGGCAGGTGGAGTCTGTGATTTGGAAGCCAGCCTTATATACAAAGTGAGTTTCAGAATAGCTAGGGCTGTACAGAAACCATCTCTTGGAAAAAAAAAACCTGATCTGTTGTACATACCTGGTTTTTGACCTTCCTATGAAGTGATCTTCCAGTTCACAAACTACTATTCTGCTATAAGGCTCAAAGAATTAAAAATATATGTTCATGAGCTTGAAGTTTTGGATCTTTGTGATCATCTTTGATCCTTTCCACTCTGCTGTAATATGCTTATCTTAGCATATTTCCAAAAGCCTTCTGAGATGTCAGAATGAAGGAGGTTAATCCTTGTTCTAGTTTACTTTCTGTTGCCGTCATAAACACCTGAACAACTTGGCAACTTGGGCTGGAAAGTGTTTCCTTCATCTTTTAGGTTGTGATCACTCACTGAGGAAAGCCAAAGTAGGAACTCAGGGTAGAATCTTGGAGGTTGGAACTGAAGGAGAGGCCATGGAGGAACAATCCTCATTTGCTTCTTCTCAGACTCACATTCAGCTATCTGTTTTATATAGCCCAGGCCCACCTGCGTATGGGTAGTACTGCCCAGAGTGGGCTGAACCCCACTACATCAATCAGCATTCAAGAAAATGCCCCCACAGATATGCCCACAGACCAATTTGATGGAAATAATCACTGAGGTTAATTCTTCACAGGAGACTCTAGGTTTGTGTTAACAACTGAAGTTAATCTTCTATGATTTGTTCCTCTTATCTGTAGCTTTGAACATGGCTTGTTATTCAGGTCCATTTTTCAGAGAATACAAAACAGATCTTGTCTCTACCTTTTTTTTTTTTTACACAAAGCTCCTTTGACCTTTTCTGGGCCCCAACACAAATACTCTGTGGGTCTTGCTCATAAGAACATTCTTCTTCCTAATATCTAATCTAAACTTTTCCTTCCTTAGTTGAAGGCTTTTTGTCATCCATTTTTGAAGTTACAAGTGATTCCTTTTCCTCAATGAAGACTAAACTTTCTACCTAATGGTGAGAATATCAAACCAACATTACTCTTGTCTCCTGCTTCTTTACAGATGGAGGAATGCCCAAAAGCAATTTTACTTTAGACAGCAGAAGCATTTATGTAGTGTTCTTTAGCCTCTGATTCATCTTCTCTGATCATCTTGGATTAAATATTATTTCTCAAAGTTGCCAGTAGCATTAAGACTCCATGTTGAAGCTTCATAACCATTCAATATGCCTACATTTCATTTTAAATCACATCTTCCCGTTACACAAGTTAACTAATAGAAAAAGAATTGCAAAGGATTTTTATACGCCTCCGCAATACATGTGTCAGGTTTGAAATTTTCTCTGTATAGATAGGGTCTACTCTAAGACTGCTTAATATGCAAAGAATTCATACTTTCCAAAGAGCTATGTACGGAGCAATTGTTCACATCCAGGCACACCCCACTTTCTCCCACTCAAACACACGTACACATGGGCCAGTTACACTGGAATTTCACCTTTGGGAATACAACCCTTAGGGCTAACTAGCTCAACAGTTTAATGGAAGTCTTCTAGGAGAACACTTGATATTCTTGATTCTTTCTTTCATAGAGAGGAAAAAAGAACAGGAAACAATATTCCTGAATCAGCTATTGAAGCACCTGTTGACATAGTTTGCTATTTTCTTATAGATGTCTGTTTAGAAGGTCTTCCCCTCCTGTAAAGAGTATGGGTTTTTCCTCCCACCGCCTAGTCTTGTCCCGCCGCCGCGCCAGCCCCAAATAATGCACAGAGACTCTGTATTTGATATAATCCTGTTGGCCAGTTACTAGTTTCTTATCGGCTAGCTCTATCTTAATTATTAACCCATTACTATGTATTTCCACGTGGTCTTACCGAGAGCGGAGAAATGGCGGTTCTGTTCTCTCCAGGCTCTCCATGCTGACTCCTCCTTACTACTTCCTCTTCCTCCTTGTCTCCTAGTCCCTCCTATCTTCCTTTCCTATTGGCCAACAGTGCTTTATTATTAACCAGTATGAGAAACACATATACATAATGACATCTTCCATCATCTCCTCTTTTCTGTCTAAATAAAAAGAAGGGTTTTAACCTTAAAATAGCAAAATATATAACACAACAGTTATCAAATAAGAATCACAGTTAACAATATTTAGTCCATTAACATTTAGCAAGATTTGAAGAAAATATTCCATCATCTATTCTATCTTTGTGTGTCTAAAGTCTAAGTAACTTATCTTTAATCCTAACTAATGAAAACTATAACCATAACTATCTGTCTTCAACTCCATCAAAGACCACAGAAGGATAATATATAAGCTCTAGAAATGACAGAGACAACTCACTGCCTGGTCACCCGAAGTTCTTTTGTAATCTTCCATCTTCAGCCCATAGGCCATAGTGTGTCTGGCAGACTCTTCAGCAAAGCAGGAGACTTTAAACTGTCTTCTTGTATTGGCAGTTTGTCAGTCACTTTTCTGTGTCCTGCAGACTGTCTGGCAGACCCTTCCATGAAGCAGGAGCTTTGTAGCAATGTCCACCTTGAATCAGCAGTCACTTTTCTGTGGGTCCTGCATGTCCAGTTTATACATCACAAAGTCAAATAGTCCAGACAAGAGTAGTATCTTGTCCAAATGGCTAGTCTTACCATATTGGAAGCAAACTCCATAACGAGTTTCTTCAATGTCCATCTTCCTTTCTGGTGCAGGTGGTATTGCCAAGAGCAATTATGTCTCACTGTCACGAAAAACCTAAACCATTTTAAATGCCATATTCTGTAGGTCTTTGAAAGGTTTGAAGAATGCCTATCTATCTCAAATACATCTCTGTGTATCTTGAAAACCTAGCTAACTTAACTCTAAGCTTTGACTATGATAGGTAATTATCTATAATCTGTACTACATTATACAATACATTTCTGAATGAACTATATAAACACAATACCTAAACAAAAGGAGAAATATACACATCACAAAATTGACCTTAAATTGTATCAATAAATGAAAATCCATTCCAAAACAAAGTATTCATATCTATACCATAATTCCCCTTTTACCTTTAAAAAGAATATTGGTTGTGATCATTAACCATTTATAACCAAGTTCATTTAAATGAAAACAAACATTGGGCACCATTTGTAATGAGTAGGGTTTTTCTGCCCGCCGCCTGGTCTTGTCCTGCCGTCACGCCGCCAGCCCCAAATAATGCACAGAGACTCTGTATTTGATACAATGCTATTGGCCAGGTGCTAGTTTCTAATCAGCTAGCTCTGTCTTAATTATTAACCCATTTTTATGTATTTCCACGTGGTCTTACCTAGAGCGGAGGAATGGCGGTTCTGTTCTCTCCAGGCTCTCCATCCTCACTCTCCTTACTACTTCCTCTTCCTCCTTGTCTCCTAGTCCCTCCTATCTTCCTTTCCTATTGGCCAACAGTGCTTTATTTATTAACCAGTATGAGAAACATATACAGAATGACATCTCCCATCACCCTCCCACCTGTCTGACTTTGGTTTTCATAGCTGAATCTTCTCATGTATTTTTTTGATTAAAACTATATGCTTTATTCACCAATTTGATCAGTTCTTTAATGTTGGTTTAAGGTACATTCTGTGGAAAAATAGTTACCTGATTTTTTAACTCAAGAGAGCTATTTGGTACTTTTTTCTTAAATCCAGGTTTTGTGTATGTACTTTCTATTGATATTTTTTATAAATAGCCACATGAACTCATTTTTTATTGCAATCAGCAGCATCTACATTAGGTGGGCAAATTGCCTTGCTTTTGAAGATGCTGGTACAGTGAGTGTGTCTTAGAGAGAGCCACAGACCTTAAGGCACATATTGATGATTTACTTAGAGGAAATAGAGCAGAATAGGAAAAGATATTACTGTGCAGGCTGAACCATGTCCTTGAGAACTTGTTGCAGTGTGTCTGCTGGTATTAAATTGTACTTTCGTACTGATGTATCATCACAAATGATCCCAAGAAGAAAGTAGAGATATCTTTGGAAAACATTGTTCAAGGGCTAAGCCTTATTAAACCATATATTAGGGGTAGGGAAGGTGGCTCAGTGGGTAAAGTGTTTGCTGTGTAAATGAGGGAACCAGAGTTCATAACCCCAGCACTCATATAAACTCTGGGTAAATGTGTCAGCCTACCTTCTTAAAGCCTCTTGGAAGTGGAGAAGGAGATTCTTGAGAAATCTGGATAGTTAGGCTAACCAAATTGTCAAACTCTGGGTTCAAGTGAGAAACTCTGGCTCAGTCTTGTAAACAGAAAACCGTCAAGGATGACATCTGACATTGACCAAAAGCCTGTACATGCCCATGTGCATACACAGTGGCAGGGGTGTGTGCCTACACACATACAAACATTCACATCATACATACATATTTACTTCCCCAAATGAGAAACAGACATGTATTAATGATTTGCTTATAGTCTTGACTTAATACATTTAATTAGCTGTCTAATGGGGAGGGTGGTGGGAAGAGTTCTTATTTGCTCTAAGTCCCAGTTTGTGGGTGTGGATTTAGACTTTACAAGAGGACAGGTGCTTGAACATACATATTTCTTAATTCCCGGTCTCTGTCTATGCACTAGATACAATTAGAAATTAGTGATAATATTTTAAAACAATGAAAACCAACCTGGAGCCAGTTTCTGAATTTACAAGAAACTTGTTTGAATCTATTTTGTGATTCATAGGAGTACAAGCAAAAATAATTGTGTGTTTTTTTTGTCACAGAATCTTTTTGTTTTGACATAGAATCTTGTAGTCACACAAACTCTGGAGAATGGAAAAGAGTCCATGAAAGAGTAAGCATTTGCGTGTCATATTTATGTTGTATTTGTTTAACGATGTAAAGATGTGTTGCTTTGCCTGCCTAAGGCACCTGTGTTGTCTAATGAAAAGCTGAATGGCCAGTAATTAGGCAGTAGGCAGATAGGCAGGGGTGGTGGGCAGAGGGAAGAGAGAGGAGAAGAGGAGAAGAGAACAAGGGAGAAAGGGAAATGCTTGAGGCCAGCTAGCCAGACAGGAAGCAGGACATACAGAATGAATGAAAGGTTAAAAAAAAAAAAAAAAAAAAAAAAAAGCCCTGAGGCAAAAGATGGATGAATAGAAATGGGTTAAATTAAGTTGTAAGAACTAGTAGGACAAACACAAGATAACAGTGAACATTCATAATTAATGAGTTCTTGGTGTCATGAATTGGGAGCTGGTTGTTCTAAGAGGAAGCCTGCTACAGACAACCAAAACGTAGGTTGATTCCCACAGGTGGATCATATGTAGTTTGATTTGGGTATAAAAGGGCACAGTGTGACTCATCTCACTACACAAAGTGTGACATGATGATGTCTGTTTTCATGCTTTGAAAGGCTGAGCATTCACTACTTGATTTATGAAACCAGCGCCATGCTGCATTTGTCCATTCTCAGCTCCATCCTTCACCTCCTGCAGATGGTACAGGACAATTATCTGAACCAGCAGCCAAAAGCCTGACACATCCCATAATAAGAATAGCCTTATATTTTCAAATATATATTTTATTTTTCTCTAAGGATGATGGGATGGATTGCAGACCAAATGCTTCAACTAACTTGATGAAGTGAGAACACTCAGTGCCTACCCCTGGCCCTGCACGATCATAGCCCCGTTAGTAGGAGTCGCCTGGTAGAAGGGTTAATGGGAACATAGTGGAGCTGAGAGCTTGTGGGGAAAAGCCTGGTGTAATATTGAAATTGTTGCTTGCAAGAGTAAATCACACTGAAAATGCTGAAGGGTCAGAACAGGAGAACAAGTTGAAGTTATTAATCAAAGGAATGTAGTCATTTTAATGTTGAAAAAGTGCCAGGATAGATGCAGTCACTGTGAGAAAGCTCTGGAAGTTAGCAAGTTTCAAACTACAGAAAATGTGATTAGGGAAGGCAAATAAATGCTGAAGCTGGGTGTGGTAGAACACATCTGTAGTCCAGCAGCATTTTGAAAACTGAAGCAGGAGGATTGTGACTTCAAGGCCAACCTGGGCTATGTAGTTAGACCCCCATCTCAGAAAAATTGCATGCTGAAATACAGAGGGGTAAAGAGATGCGACACATGCAACTTACTTTCAAGTGGTTAAAAATAATCATATAGTTACAGACAAATAGACAAGTAGGCACAGTTATAGAGAAGGAGAAAGGGAAGAGAGGAGGAGAGGAAAACAGACATGCAAGATAAAGTAGATAGTGGCAGTATGTTAATGACAGGTGATGTGGTTCTTGCAACTTTTCTGAACATTTGAAATTTAAAGTTGACAGAAGCACACTGCATACAGACATGGATGAACACATACACACAGTGAGAAAGAGAGAGACAGAGAGAGAGAGACAGAGACAGAGAGAAGGCAATTCATCTCAGGTATTGCTACCTTACTGATATTACTATCGCGGTTTAATAAGGATCAGGATAAACAATTAGGCCGAACAGATGTTTATTCAGGGAGAAATAACTCACAACATAGACAGGTCAACACCAACAGGTTCCTGCTTCCAAGAATTCCTCCGGAAGTCCTCCTGTCCCAGTGCCACTTGCAAGAGAGTGCTCTCCTGAGCCTCCTCCAACTTAGTTCCCCATGTCACTTCTACCCCTGGCTCCACCCCCAAAGGGTGAGGTCAATGCCACAGAAGGAAACAAAGTGAATATCCCACTACATATTACTTTACCACCCATCTGGTATTACCATATCTATCTACTTAAAGAATGTCTTTGACACCCAATCCCCTCTCACTTCCTCTAAGACATTGTTTTCTCTGTTGCTTCTTGTTTCTTCCTCTGGAGGCCATGAGTCCTATGTCAGAGAACATGAATCTGGAGGGCAGAGGTTGTCCTTCTGAGGCACAGAGTGCTGCTAGTGAAAGTGCTATTTGTCAAGGATTTGCTGGGACTTAGTTCCTAAATCCTGATAATCCACACTTTCCTACCATGAGTCTTATTGCTTAGCGCAATTGTTTCTGCTAGTGATGGATCAGAGGATGAAGAGTCCTTCTGCTTTCTCTCTCTGAAGGGCAGTTTGAATGCCACATGGGTATACCTTTTTGTACCTTTTCTAGCATGTGAAAAAAAAATTCAGATTTTAAGTTCTTAAATACAGATGTCCTAGTTATATCTATTAATTGGCTCACATACTTGCTTTCAAAAACACGAAGGAACTGTGAATGCATCAATGTAAGATGTAATGTCACATTGAAAAATGGAACAATTCCATGCAGTAAATCAAGAGAAGTTACAAGCAGTACAGAAAGGCCAAAAGAAGCTTAGACTATAAAAATAACAGGGCCTTTAGCTTACATACAATTCTCCCAGGGTCTTGCTAAAATGCAACTTGCAATTGGCAGTCTGAGATAGAGCTCAACATTCTCTCTCTCTCTCTCTCTCTCTCTCTCTCTCTCTCTCTCTCTCTCTCTCTCTCTCTCTCTCTCTGTGTGTGTGTGTGTGTGTGTGTACCCAAGTCTGTGTCTGTATGTGAAAGCCATAGATTGAGGCTGGGTGTCTTTATCACTTTCTGTATTCAGACAGGATCTCTCTCACTTGAGCCTAGATCTGGCTGGTTCACTAGACTCGATAGCCAGTTTGCCACAGAGCATCATTTGTCCCTGCCTCCTGAGTGCAGTGGTGCTCATCATCCATGTGGGTGCTGGGGAATCTGTTGTCTAAAAACTCAATGGAAGAAGAGTTTAGAGGAAGTAAGAAAGACTAATGAGGAGACTTGAAGTAAACGGACCATGAAGAGAGCATTTCATGTTCAGGGATCTATCAGTTGATTCTTCAGGGAGAGGATGAACTTAATTTGCAGGAGACTTTGTGAACAGTCTTTGCATTGTGGAGACCAGGAGGCATATTTAGAATGCACTTTAAAATTTCTTAAAAAGTTTTATTCTTTACACACACTACATCCTGACCACACTTTCCCCTACCTCCACTCCTCCTAATCCACCTCCCTCCCCCAGATCCACTCCTCCTCCTAGAATAGCCACTTTGAATACTTGGCTGAAGAGCATGAACTTTGCAGCAGAGATAGGGGAAGTGCAAGAGAAGATGGTATGGCAAAGTCTGCTTAGACAAGGTTATCCCAGATGTTCACACATCCACAGCACACTATCGTTATAATGTCTTTTTCTGGGAGTGGAATATTTGACTATGGCTCAAAACTGCAGAGGAGTTATTCAAGGAGATTTATCACAAGTACTTTCTGGTTTCAGTTTTTTTTTCTTTTCTTAAATCCTGCCAAATAGCTTGATTGCAGGGAGGTGAAGGTGTGTGTGTGTGGGGGGGGGTGGGGGTAGGGGAAAGAGAAAGGCAGTGCTTAGACTTCCTGCGCTCAAGTTAAATTAGACTCAGCCTCTTGAGTTCTGAGATTAGAAGTGGGAGCCGTCACATATGACTAGTATGGAGATTTTCAAACTTAGTTGTGCCACCAGAAGGTTCCATGAGGCTGCATCATGGGGCAGTTGGGGAGTGGTTTGGAGAAGCTGGAAGGATACACGACAGGGGTACTCTTACAAACATTTTAAGAATCATTTTAACAAACTGCTTTATCCTTGGACACCAAGGAGTCAGGGCATTGCTTCATGAGGGTTTGGATTTGAATGAGGAGAGAGAACAGAGTTCTGGCATCAAAGTGCAGAGTATGATCATTTGCCTCTCCTAATTCCCCGTTCTAACCAGAGTGATCCAGGAAAGAGAAGGCTGTAGGGATGGTAGGAGCAGAAACCAGTCACCTTACCTACATTCCTACTATCTCACAAAAGCAGACACTCTTGGCCACAACTCGTTTCATTGTTGTAGTCATCAACTTATATTAGGGTTGCAGAGAACTGGAAATGGTCAGAGACCTGCAAACATTGGTTCCATAGTATTTATCTGAAAGGAAGTGGGTTGTTTTTATAAAATGTGGAAAGGTGGACAAAAGGGGAAGTTGGATGAGGACTGTGTTTGTACACACATTCTGAGAAGCTTGGAGTGAACCTGTTATCCAAGTGATAACGGTATTGCATATCTCTTTAGCTTGGCTTTATCAGTGTGTGTTTAAAATTCTGAAAACCTTTTTTGTTACAGTGTTTATAAGAAGGAAGATACATAAAAACCTATAACAGACAACCATTGACGGGACTTGCCTGTTTTATGTTCATTTGCTTGGTATGACTTTTAGATAAATAGCCAACCTTCTTTGGTTTGGATTTTATTTTGGCTAAACATAGACTCCTAGTATGTCGTTTTACTTGCTTCACTTTTCATTATATCAGAAGGCATAGGCAGGATGAACATTCACTAATGTGAGTGACTGCTCTCATGATTCAGGGAACACAAAACCATGTAGCAAGAGGACGTCAATGTGTGGTCATGAACAAAGTGCTATTCAAGCATCCAGGACAGATATACCTTTGATGAATGTGAGTTTCTCGGATCGTAGTGAAATCTGTTTAGTAAACAGCCTCACTCTCTTCCATAGCAAGAACACACGTATGCTGTGCAGCTTGCATGAACAGCAGCACAGTGGTAGGTGGTACTGAAGACCAAGGAACACATAGTCACCTTCAGTTTCCCTTCAGTTCTGATCATACTTAATTGAGTGTTAGGGGTCTCTTATGACATTCATTCCCATAATGGGCTACTACAGTGCATGTTTTCTCTTACCGGAAGAGTTGATAGTAGGGTTTTAGAGAACCACCAAGAAGGTTGGAGATAAAGGATATTGGAGGGCCAGAAGGTCCTCACTAGTGTTCTTCATGTGCCACCACAGGGTCCATGGTGATATTTAGCTTCATTGAGAAACATAAAAGAGAAGGAAGGGCTCAGACTGCGTTTACTTATGAGTTATGATGCAGAGGCATTGGAGTGATGAACAATATGAGTAGCTATCCTCTAGGACCTCTTGAGTGCATAAGATGTTCTACTTGCAAATTAGACTCATTTCTGTTTGAGTTTTGAGTGTTATAAACACACAAGAAACTGCTTATTTGCAAAGTATGTACTCCAAGTCCCTTGTAACATGGTTAGAGAATTCTTTACCTTACCCAAAATGAAAAAATATTGTGGGAAGTTTCACACAACCATGCATTTGATGTCTTTGCTCACTCAACAAAAGACAAGATAACTTTATCACCAACTTGGCCAGATGACCTTTGCATGCTTGAAATCAGACACTGTGTAGAATAACAAAAAGGGGAGATTTGCAAAAGCTTTGAGGCTGTGCAAGACCTTGTGAACAATGGAACTGCTCTATGTGATAGTGGCTGCAGTGTTTATAGTGATGGATATAAATTGTCCTGTTCATCCATCTTTTAGAACACCATAGAAATACTGCAGAAACTTAGCAATATCTGAATGGTGTTTTTAGGTTTGTTTCAACAGAATGAGCTCCAAGCAGTCCTGTACCTCATCTTTTCCTTAGGAATTCCTGCTGTTTTAGGGACCACAAACTCAATGCTGCCCAAAGGGCGAAGCAGAAAGAGCACCAGCGCCACCACCTGGATGCAGGGAGAAAGAGGCACTGCACATCCATGCTCAGTGTCTGGGAGTGAAGCCGTCTTGCTTGATTTATCATCTCGCCTCTTCGTTTGTTTTCTACTCATGATGTCTTTGTTTATTTTTCCTCGTATATTTTTATTTTATATACACACATTAATGCCCCCTTTTAGTTACTATTTTTCAGTTTAGGAAGATGGGCACGCTAACCTAGGGCATGAGGGTGATGAGAATTGGGACACTCATCTAGTGAGTTTTATGTGTCCATGCAAATTCATGTGTTTTCTTGAACGCACATGACAAGTTTCGTGGTGAAATCTGACTTCATGCTGTTTGTGCTATAAGAATCAAGCTTTATTAAATCATCAGTTCTGAAATCCAGGGGATAGTAACATTTTTTTTTTTCCTCAATGAGGAAAGAAAAACTATACATCACCTCATTTGGCTTGAGACAAGCGAGCTATGTAGAGCTTCATGATGCACAGTTTTCGTCTGTGTGATTCGATCCCACAGACTAAGTAGAGACTCAGGGCAACAGATAACAAATGACCCTTGGAGTAATTAGTACTACACACAAACCATCTTAAGCAGACATTTTTGGCTTCTGTAGAGATTTCCCCTAAACAGTTCCAGAGACCTCTAGCTTAGTTAGTTACTCAAGTCACTAACAATCATTTTTCTAGGGGTCAGTTACAGAATTAAAAAAAGATGGGACCAGTTCTAAATTAAAGCTAGCTTTTTATTTCAGTAGTGTAGATAACTATTTATGATGTCAAAACATTCATTTTTAGTAATTTACTCAAGCTTCCATGGATACCAGTGGTTCTCTGAGGATAACCCATGAGTCATAGGTACAGAGGAGGGATGCTGGAGGAGTGTGCCTGTGTGTGTGTGTGTGTGTGTGTGTGTGTCTGTGTGAGTGTGTATGTGTGAGTATGTGTCTGTGAGTGTGTTTCTGGATGTGTATATCTGTGTGTGTATGATGATGTAGCATCTATATTTGTTTTAAGTGCTTTACTTTTTATCTGCTGTCTGCATTCATGCTCTGTGGCATATTGATTTTGGCACAAAAATCTCTGAGAATTGGATAGTTATGACTGATAGACTCCATCCTAAGGATGCCTGAGACAATCAAAGAAAGCTGTGAATTTGGTCCCATGACCCAAGCTTTCATAAACAGCACTGATTCATCTCCAGCATCAGTGTGCCTGCGTTTTGTACTCTCTATGTGTTTTAACAGATTTGATTTTGTTCTGGTCTTTAAAAACTCACAAGTTGGGTTAAGAATAACTTCTCCCAGACTGGATTTTTGAGAAGGAATGTAGCTATTTTCCTTCTGGAGGGATCATAGTAGAACTGGTATTAAGGGGTCTGGTTAATAGTCACATCTCAAAGCTTAGCAGAATTAAGTATGGCTGTTCTAAATGTTTCAATTTTGACTTAGAATTCCTGGACAGCAAATACAATTTGAACTGAACTTTTAAATTCTAGAATTAAAGAGTGTTTAAATGAGGCCTTAAATAAATAATGCCACACACCCTGACAGTGCCCACCTTTGTAAACCCGTTTCTGATTATGAGATGGCAAGGTTCTGGCCTTATCACTACTGTGAGACTCCCTTGGAAAAAATAAAATTTTCTATTGTAAGTGGTTATCAATTGGAGATACCTTCTGGGTTAGGGATGGAGCATGTGTCTGCTTCTCCTTTCAGCTCTAGGATTCCACCTGGTACAGACCTTTGTGGGCCCTGTGCATGCTGCCCAGTCTCTATGAGTTCATATGTGTGTCAGTCCTGCTGGTTTAGAAGGTCTGTTTCCCTGGTGCCCTCCTTCTTCTCTGACTTTTACATTCTTTCCTCCTTCTCTTCCACAAGCTTCTCTCAGCACCAAGGGGAGGGACTTGGTGGAGACATCCTGTTTATAGTTGAGTGTCCCAAGCTTTCTCACTCTTTGCATTTTGTATCTCCTAGAAATTTCTTAATAAGGTCACATTGATAATTAAGTCTAATCAGTCCCTCCCCATGCATATAAAGGTATAGCTTACAAACAATAGGATATTTTAATAGAACTAAGTGGACAATCTGAGTTGAATGTTGGCAATTATACAAAAAAATTATATCAACTACAACCATAATAAAGATATAGACTATTTCCATCACTACAGATCATGCCCTCTGTACCTTGAAGCCATTTTAATACATCCTAAGGGAAGCATTATTATGTTTTATGCCACCATAGTCTGCCTGTTCTAGAATTTTAGATAAACGAATTACACAGTTGGGTGCATTTTATGTAACTTTGAGACCTAACCATATTGCCATATGTATTAATAATTCATTTCTTCTTATTACTGCTAAACAAGTTGCTCAAAATTGTTTTATTCATATAGTGGCTGGTGATAGTTGGGTCCTTTTCAGTTTGGGCTATTATGAACAAGGCTTCAGTGAACATTAGCTAAAAAGTCTCTTGGGGGAAGTGATTTGGGAAGACATGATGTGAAGCTGATAAACAGTTTTCAAAGCAGAGGTTACATTTTCCATCCCAACCAGCAACTTCTGAGAATGAGAGTTGCTCTACATCCTTGCAGGCACTTGTCATTGTCAGGGTTTCTAATTTTAGCCACTCTAGTAGGTTTTTGTGGCACTTCATTGGCATTTATTTTGTATCTCTGGTGACCAATGGGGTAAAGAATCTTTAAGTAGGTTTTATCACTTGTCCATTTTCTTCTAATGTGAGTGTTCATTCCCCCCCCCACATTTTTATCAAGTTGACTTATTATTGAGTTAAGAACTCTTCATAGGATAGATGAGATGGTTCAGTGGCTAAAATCATCAGGCTTGGATGATTCGAATTTGATTCCTGGCACCACTTGGTGGAAGGAAAGAGCCTGCAGCCACCCGTAGGCTGACCTCTGACCTCCACACATGTGCCATAGCAATGCAGGTCTCCATAAAATTAAAAAAAAATAGGATAAATAATGGAATGCAAGCTGCTTACCAAGTCCATATTTTATAAGTGCTTTTGCTCAGTTTGTACTTCCCCTTTTTATTTTTTCCATTATTTTAAGAAGCAAGCTTTATACTTTGATGAGATCTATTTTAAAATTTTAAATGCCATATATAATGTTTTCAAGTACACATTTAGGTAGGCATTTTTATATATCTTGCTGAAATTATGCTTAGATGGCTTGGGAAATCACTGCCTGATGAAATATTTTCCTTTTAGTAGTTACATAGCTTCGAAAAGCTTTGTCACAGATTTGTGCTCCGTTTTGAGTGACCGTATCTTGTAGAAGATGTAGATCGAAGATATTTAGGATATCTGTTTGCATGCGTATGTGTGTGTCTGTATGATGTGTGAGAGTAAGTATGTGTGGTGTGAGGTGCACAGGTGCCATCTCTTCTACATGGAGGCCAGAGGTCAGCCCTGAGTATTGATCCTGATGCTTTGCCCTATCTGAGACATGGTCCCCTTTTTGTTGATGTTGTTGGTCTCTGTAAACATCAGGCTGCCCTACCCTCTAACTCCTGGGGATTCTCTTGTGTCAGCAGCTTCCACCTCACCAAAGGAGCATTGGGATTGCAGATGTGTGATACCATGCCCTGCTTTGTATGAGTTCTGGGAAATCAAACTCAGGTCCCACGCTTGCACAGCAAACACTTTACCCATGGAGCCACTTTCCTGGTGCCAGGGCGTCTCTTTCTTCCCAGCACTTTTTGTTGGTCATTTCGATCCTAGATTTTCTTTTCATCATAGGTATTTTTGTGGAACAATAATAACTGAAGAAGGGATCATGAATTTAGGAGAGGGTGGGACATGTGAAGAGTTGGAAGGAGAAGAGAGCTAGAGATATGTGTAAGGATGATGCAGTTGCTCATACAAGAAATCCTCAGAAAATATAAAAGAAAACTCAGACACTTCCCTTTTCTCTTTGGATGCACATCTAGGAGGTATGAGTAACTCTCCACCGTTCAAATAAAGTGAGTTTAAATAACACTAGCTGACCAATTGTGTTTGGGTTTATACTGGTCCACCCATTCTACTTCATTGATTTGATTTTCTATCTTTGTATCTACATTATTTGGTCTTAATCACTACAGCTTTACAAGTCTTCAAACTAGCCAGAGTCAACCTCCTCAATCTTCATAACTGGGAATTGAATGCAATGCCTTGCCCATGCTTGATGGATACTGAGTTGCACCCCCCAATCTTCATTTTTACCTTTTTAAAAAATTTGAGACAGACTCACACTTTATCTTTTAAGGGTCCCATATCCTGATAGTGCCACTATGGGATTAAGCCTTTAACTTAGAAGACACTTAACATCCAAACCATAGTACCTCAGTACGATATTTGTTAGCTATACGTGCAATGCCTTAAATGTTATATTAAAAATAAAGGTTAAAATAGTTATCAAGCCTGTGTTAGTAAGTAAATCAAACAACATCAGAAAAAGGTGGATAAAATTGGATTGCAGCAAGATCTCAGCTATGTGATAACACAAAAGAAAAGTTATGAAGATTGTCTCTGGAATGGTATTAATTTACCTCAACCATCCATTTCCTTTTTATGAATTCACACATATCTATTTAAATTTTTTACTCTATTCTTTGACAATTCCAAGCATGTACATAGTGTATTTATCAAATTTACCCCCTTCCTGTACACACACATACACACACACACACCTCACTAAGTCACATATGCACATGGTATGTGGTTGTTCATAGGAGTGTGTTCTACATTTTCAAAGAATATAAGTCACTAACGTTGTTACCATACAAGTTTCGAGAATATATTTAATTTACTCAGGATTGGTCATGTTGAAGCATAGCACTGAGAACTGGAACACACAGTCCTAAAATCATAGGGTCACAGTAATGTAAAAACAACCTTGTAACAGATAGCCTAGGGAATCAGAGGACACAGGGAAAGGCAATGTGGCTTTGTGACCAGTGATAGATCTTGCTAAAAACAATGACCAGCTTTTCTAGTAATAATATTATTGTTTGCCTGATAATATCCCTTTGTCTGCCAACAACATTCTTCCTCACTGATAATGAGAGAAGGGAGACAGGCCTGTGATACCAACTGTTGTGAGACACACTTTCACATCCCATAGATGTGAAAATCCTTGAATTGACTTGAGAATCTATGCATGCCCCCACAAAGTAACTATTTAATTAAAGTTTTATTTATGTGAGTATTTTGATTATTCTTATTTTTATTGATTATCAGTTAAAATACAGTGACATGCAGTTCTCAGGTGTTGGTTTGGTGAACTGGGATAACAAATAAAGATACCAAACCAAAGAAGTCCTCCTGTGACTCCTTTCTCATCATACCCCAGCCCTTCCTCAAGCATTTTCTGATTTCTGTCAGCAAAGGCTGGTTTTGTTCTCATTTGCATTTTCATGAGTGAATCAGATAGTTATGGAGAGCAATAAAGCTTTGACTTCCAAACCTCCTTGTGTGATATTTCTTGCACAGACAATAACTCTGGGCAGACATCAACCACTTATGCAAGTGGGTCCTGAGTTCACAAACATAAGATGAAAGCTGGCTTTCCCTCCCTGCTCTTGCTCATTTCCTTGATGGGAACTCATGGCCCTTGTGGAATACTCTCAGATGATGGAATCTGGCTCTGAAATCTGAGAGAGCCATGGGCTGCATCCCTGTTTGTTCTGTTAGGGAGCCCTGAGCTTCATTTCTGTATGCTCTGCTAGCTTGTCTCACACTCTTGCTCAATGTATCTGTTTGATCTTTGTTCTCGTCAATTCTTCTAATCTTGAAATGGCTGTGACTCCAATTCCTCTGCACACATTGTTTGGTTAGGAATCTTCTTCCAAGATGATCATATGTGGTCTGATGTCATTCTGTATTGACCCACATCCCCCTTTCCAAAGCTGTGGTCAATGAAGCTTTCTGTCCCACCTTACACTGGTCAGCCATTGTACCTCCAAGCCGTCTGCTCCAGGAATTTATCATGACGTTGCCACTCTGAGTGTGGGCTCAGTCTCTTTTAATCTTCTAAGATAGTAATGAAGACGTGGCTGTGATATCCAACAGAACTGTACTGAAGGCTTGGAGGGAACAAAAGCACACGGTGAGTATTCTTGGAACCAGGACAGGTTCAGATTCCACAGAGAAAGATGTTTGCATAATTGGGAGACCATGTACAAGGACAAGAATATGGAAGCATCATACTTCTGTAAATTAAAAATCATATGACGATGTATACACATTGCCAACTCCCCTTCTAGGTCCTCAGAAATCCATTTTTCATAGTTTACTTACAACTGCTTCCAGAGGTTTTCACATCCAAACTCTGACGACTCACATGGCATAATCATGTTACAAAAGCCTGATAAGAGTTATCAAGCCCTTCGATATCTTGGGAAATCATGCCAGCTAATGCATCCCACATCTGGTGTGAGAGCATCCTACAGTCTGGTTAGGGCAATGTGACAATGTGAAAGGCAGTTCATCTTTTTTTGTTCTTCTTAAACCACTAGGCATATTTGTGAGAGGATGTAGCTAGTGTTTCAAGAATAATAGTGTTTTTTTCAACATAAGAGAATGTACATATAAAACTGTTGACATTTTTGAACTCCTGGTCTTGTTAATATTCTCACTTTACACACTGAAGCCAAATTCTTAATGTTCCAATCTAACAGGATTTCCAAAGAGCTGTTTATTCTGTGCTGCCTTCCATCTGCTTGACAGGGATTTCTCCCGGGACTAAGGGAGGCCCTTGAGAGATAAAAGACACTTTCTTCTGAAATACCACAGCCGTTTTCAAATGTTCTGAAAGATAACTCTCTAACTTCAGAAATGGAGTTGCGATTCTCCCTGGGCACTCTTGCACACTGCATAACAGCACCCTATCTATTCACAAGGTAGAGTAGAAAGAAAATGTAAACAGTGTCAGTGAATGGCTTTCACAGTCTTGAAAGACTGCAGATGCTACCATTGGACAAACCCAGTAAGACACCTTCTAGCTAAAATTACTAACTACCTACAATTCTCTAGTTCTTCTGTTAGTGAACTTAGGGATGGCAAGTTAACACCCACAAATAAATGTTCCTGAACCAAAATATCAGCCAGTCCTCTTTGCTATTTCATCCACCTAATGTGAGTGAAAACAGTTCAAAAGTTGGTAAAGGAGGAAAGGGCACAGGCTCAACCTTAAATTTATACTGAGTGGACTCATAGAACCACTCAGTTACAAGACTGAAAATGCCTTGTAAGTATGTGAAGGTAATAATCAAGGAAGCTAGATAAACATGTAAAACAGTTTCTGAAGAAACTATAGGCTATCTATAACTCAATACCTTGAAAACCGTTATTGGTCTACAATGTTGGTGTTAGTCCCAGATTGTATGATTTCACTGAAGAAGGAATGACTGTATTTACTGTCTGCCCACAGGGTGTAGTGCAGTGTCCAGCAATTTAAAGACATGCTCCTTGTGAAATAGGTTTTCCTTTTGTTTATTACTTAGTTTAAGGCCTCAAACCCAAGTCTTTTGTTGACTATGGTCAAAATATTTACCAAACTAGTTTATTCTATGACCTTTCCCACTATGTGCTTCTTTTCCTGTTGATCTCTTTAAAAAGAAAAAAAAAATAATGGTGAATCTCAGTGTCAATTAAAGCAATAAATCCATGAAATGTTGGACGTCACATGCTTTTTAATCTGCTAAATACACATTACGTTAAATAATCCTGTGGGATCTTAAAACAATCTTACGGAGTGAATATGACTTCAACAAAAACCACATGGAGTGTTTCCGAAAGTTTAGTCATGTGCTGGGTCAAAGCAATGCTTGCTTAACTCCAGAGCAGAACAGTCATACATAGCATGCCCCTTGACACAAAACAATTAAGCAAGAAATCACTGACAAAAATACATTTCAGGCCTCTTAAAACACCGCTAAAATGATAACACATTCTAAAGGGACAGAAGTGACTCTGTTGACCTCATACCCCTGTTACTTCTATTTTTGTCCAGCTGTTTTATTTAGACACTTGAAGGTAGGGATAGCATAAGGAGGTCAATATGATCTGATGTCCTTGGCAGGATAAATCTTCCCATCTTCTTCATCACTAAAAAGCCCCTCCCCTCTGCTGTATTTTTAATTTTTAAAATTTAAATTAGAAACACACTTGTTTTACATGTCAATCCCAGTTCCCTCTCCCTGCCCCCCCCCACTTTCTGCTCCATCCCCTTTCTGCTCTCCAAGAAGGGTGATGATTTCCATGGGGGATCTTCAAAGTTTGTCATATCATTTGGAGCAGGATCTAGGCCCTTCCCCATGTGTCTAGGCTGAGGGAGTATCCCTCTATGTGGAATGGACTCCCAAAGTCTATTTCTAATCTAGGGATAAATGCTGATCCACTACCAGAGTCCCCATAGACTGCCCAGTCCTCTCAACTAACACCACATTCAGGGAATCTGGGTCGGTCCTATGTTGGTTTCCCAGCTACCAGATTGGAGTTCATGAGCTCCCCCTTGTTCAGGTCAGCTGTTTCTGTGGGTTTCTGCAGCTTGGTCTTGACCCCTTTGCTCATTACTCCTCCCTCTTTGCAACTGGATTCCAGGAGTTTGGCTCAGTGCTTAGCTGTGGCTGTCTGCTTCTGCTTCCATCAGCTACTAGATGAAGGCTCTAGGATGGCATACAAGGTAGTCATCAATCTCATTATTGGGGAAGGGCAGTTAAGGTTGCGTTTCCACTATTGCTTAGATTGTTAGTTGGGGTCATTCTCCCCCTGCCGTTTTTGTTTGAGGTAGGCATGGTTCAACAGATGAGGGAACTAAGAGTGTAGGAACTGTAAAGAATACAGTCACATCACTCGTCTGTGACTGGCACGGCTTTCCACCTTCTCACAAATTGGTCATTATTTTTTTGATTTCTTAGAAGGAGCCAGGCAGTGTCAGTGAATTTGGCTGGGGGACATGGGGTGGGGATAGACCAAATTTTGAGGGAGGGACATGGTTATATTTTTTTTTCCTACTTTTCACTGTGAACATCTTGATCGTTTAAAGTCTGTTTTTACAAGGAGTGTATTGTAATTTTTTTCCAGCAAAAAAATAACGAATAAAATGAAGGAGTTATAATTCATCCTGACTCCAGAAGCTTGTACTTGTGACAGAGCTCCACGGAGAGATTGCCAGGGAGTAGTTGTACCCAGTGAACTGAGTGTGGCTGTGAGAAAATAAAGGTCCCATCTGTATTAGTAATGCTTTGTATTTCTTTAACACCTAATCCGAGTTGTCCCCAAAGCTGAATAAACAGTCATTTATCCTCAGAGTACCCTGTGAGCTCCCTGGTGTGGTCTGGGAGCTTGTGGGGTTGAGTGGTGATAGGCCGCGATTAGCTTCTAGCCACACTTAGGGATTCCAGCTCCTGGAAGGAAATCACTTTAGCTCTGTGTGCCTTCCATCACCCTCAGCTAAGGCATCATCATCTTCTTAATAACTTTTAGCCTCAGAGGGATGCTATTAATTAGCCTAAATATTAAAGGCCAAGAGAAATGAATGCCAGATGCTGGGAATGAATGAATGGGGGGATTTTACCCCAAACCTATAGCTGGCAGCTCTCTGGGGGGAGGAGACGAGGTGACTAGCAGCCAGTCCCAGGAGGAGGCTAGAGGGAAGGAACAGCATGGCCACTGTCCTGGTGCAATGCCCCCTCCTTTAACCACAGCGGACCACGTCCCTGCCTCCACTAATTAGAAATTACTTCAGCACATAAACAGGCACTTTATAATGTTTTCTTTTTACTACGGGCTGCACGCTTCTCGTCTCCAGTGGGAGAAGGAACTAGCACTGGCTTCCCACTGTCCCCTCCTCTTTTGCAGTCCCATCCCTGCTCAGCCACAGAGAAAGTTGCAGCCGCTGCTGGGCCCAGCCTGGGAAGAAGTTGGTAAAATGGTCTTCAACATAAATCTCAATGGCCTAGAGCTCTCAGCCACTACCACAGACTTCTCCCTTCTCCCTCCGGTTCTTCCATCAACACGGTCAGGTCCAGAAATTTCCCTTCATAGAAAGCCTCCTTATTGACAGGCCACTCTGGCTCACAACACCCTTCCCATACACCACTCCATCCAGCGGTGAGTGATAACAACACTGTTTGTGTTTAATTAGCCCTTGGGTTACAGGCAGTTTGTGTTGAGGGTGTGGCTGTTTTAGTTGGTTATGGAGTTGACAGAAATATATGTGTACTGATGCAGGTCCCCTGTGTATGCCTTCTCCGTGCTCTGGTCTGAAAGTTCAACAGGCCCTGGTTCCATTGCCTATGGAGGCAAATTACTGAAACCTCCAGGATTTGACACCATTCCGTAAAACTGGAACGAAAATGCACCATAGCAGGACCTAAGGACTCATCAGGGCAAAAGTTGCCCAAGATGTTTACCACGCTGCTGGAATTAGAGCAGGGCCCAGCTTTGGCATTTACTCCCCTTGCAGCTAGCTGGTCATACTTCCTGACCCTGAGTGTCATCTGTTTATTTCTCATATTTTTAAAATCATGTCTCTCATAGGATGCATGTCATGACTTATAGTCACAAAAATAACTAAAATAGAAGCACAATTAGGAAATAGTGGATTCCTGAAGGCAAGCATTACAGAATGTACACTACTCTAAATCTGTGTCACCCCTGTCAAAATCATTCTTGAAAGTTATGCACACATTCCAAAAATGGCAATATTTGGTAATACATTTAAGGAATCCTTACTTGAGACATGGTAGGTGTAACTAAAGGAAAGTGAAATTTTTCTTAATTTAAAATGAACATATTCATACTGAAAGCTTTGATTTTCTTGCTCCTCTAATTTATATTTATAGTAAAACCTAGGATAAGAATTGCTAATGTCAAACATATATAAAATATAGAATTCATTTCAAAGGTATCTTTCTAATCTGCTTTTTTCCTCTTGTGTTTTGTCCACCTGAATATTTAGTGATGACAAAATTTCATCCTAAAAGTAATTTAGGGCTTGGGAATTTAATTCCATTATGTTGAATTCAGAAAGCATTCATTGAGTGTCTTTACATGCAAAGAACTGACTAAATGGAATAAAAAGACTAACAGGTTATGTTCAGATTCTTCTTACAAGCCATTAGCTGGTTTTAAAGGCAACACGAAGGAGACTTAGCAAAAATATTTGAACAAATGCAAGTTTATTGGGATAGGTGCATCCTCCCTAGGGGATGCATAAAGAACACAGAAGAAACAATTGTGTAAATTATTGTATTATCAAGAAAATGAATGCAATACACACAATATGCTGGATAAAATTCTTTTGTGACAACTGATATCAGTTATCATAGCTCAGAAACTAAAATTAGGCTGATGCTAAAATTAGAAAATAGGTAAGCTTATATCTGTGGTTTTCTTCAATAGTCATTTATTTCTGCTGTCTTGATGGAAGTATCAGTCCACTTTTCCCCCTGAAGATATTGGAGAACAAATGACAGGGACAGAGGTGTTGCTTCCAACTCTCTATGGGGAATATTTTTAGTTAGTAGAGTTAAGTAGTCTATTGGTCTACTTCTAGGTCCTGTCCCCATTTCTTGAACCCCATTGGTTAAACCATGCATTTTAATTACCCAAAGAAGTAAAAGAAATCAATGAAGCAACATTTGTCTACAGCTTCTTAGCTAAGAAAGGCAGATTATGGCTTAAGGAGATGATTCAGAGGGTGAATTCATTGTGTAGACATGAGGAATTGAGTTTGGATCCCCAGCACTCTTATAAAAAGCCAGGCTTGGTGGTACATGCCTATAACCCTAGTGCTAGGGATGGTGGAGGTGGGCAGAGACAGGTGGATCCCTGGAGCTCACTGATCAGCCTGTGAACTCACAAGCACATGAGCATGTGCGCATGCGTGCACACACACACACACACACACACACACACACACACACACACACACACTCAGAGGCAGAGTAAAATGAATACCAAAAGTAAAGTATGTATTGAGATGTGAGATGGGCATTTTGTGAGGGGGTGAAATTATTATTATTATTTTGTTTTGTTTTGAGAGGTTTTTTCTTTTTTTAAAATTAATTAATTTATTTTTTATTTTACATGTCGATCCCAGTTCCCGCTCCCTCCCTCCCTCTCTCCCTCCCCCCTCTTCCCTCCCACCCTCCCTCTCTTCCTCTCTCATATCCTCTCTGACCCCTCACATGCACTCTGACCACCCTCTCCTCCCATCCCCCACCCCAATTCCACATGTAGGGCAATGCCATCTAGGTGGGGTCATGTAGATCTGACAGGTCATTTGAAGTAGGGACTAGGACTTCTCTCCTTTCTCTAGGTTAAGGCAGTATCCCTCCATGGGGATGTGTCTGCAAGGTCCTTTTGTGCACTAGGAATACATCCTGGTTCCACTGTCTGAGGTCCCTTAGATTGCTCAGTCCTTCTGGCTGAGACCCATATTCAGGGGGGCCTGAGTCAGTCCCATGCAGGCTTCCCAGCTATCAGTCTGGGGGCCCATTAGCTCCTCCTTGTTCAGGTCAGTTGTCTCTATGTGTTTCTGCAACCTGGTCTTGTCCTCCCCCTCTGCATCTGGATTCTAGTTCGACTCAGTGTTTAGGTATGGGTGTTTGCTTCTGTTTCCAACAGGTACTAGGTGAGGGCTCCATGATGGTGGATAAGTTAGTTGTTGATCTCACTGTCCGGGAAGGGCATTTATGGTAGCCTTTCCACTGTTGCTCAAATTGTTAGTTGGCAGCAGTCTTGTAGGTCTCTAGACCTTTATTTAGGTTCAGTTTTCTCTTCAAACCAATAATGGCTCCCTCTTTTATGTTCTCTCTCTCTCTCTCTCTCTCTCTTTCTCTCTCTCTCTCTCTCTCTCTCTGAGAAGGTTTTCTATGTAGCCCTAGATATTCTGGAACTCACTCTGTAGAGCATGCTGACTTAGAACTCAAAGATCCGTCTGTTTCTGCCTCCTAAGTGCTGTGACTAAAGGTATGCCCCACCATGCTTGGCCAAGGAGGTGAATTATTAAGATCCCTAAAGCAATTTGATTATAGAACCTATAGCATTTGGAATGATAAGCCTATATGAGGTTTAACTGTGCTTTATTACTTACTAAAAGCTGACCCTGAGAATTTACTTAGTATCATAGTGCCTTAGTCTTCCCATGAACCAAATGGAGTTAATAATCACATTTTCATAGGATTTTTAAATTAAAAATTTATTAAGCATACAAAATAATGACTTTATCTGTGGTGTTTAAGTATATGTGTATATTTGTACTTGTTCATATTTGTCTCAGGGTGGTTTAGATTAAATGGTGTCATATCTATTATACCTAGCACAACTACTGCATAAGCTTACTCCTGATTAATAAAATGGTCATTTATAAAATAGTTACAAAGAAACATTGAAAAACAGTATTACATATATATCTAATAATTATCAAGTAAATTTGGGTGGGGGTGAGTTTTTTAAGTGAGGCTCTCTTTTAGACAGAAGGGATGAAAATGATGTATTTCTTGTATTCATGTTTGGAGGAAAAAATATTAACTACCTGGTTACAATTGAAGGATAATGAACAGTAAGCTAGAGGACCTGTGCTAAGCAGTATTTCTCAACTTGTGGGTCATGACCCCTGGGGTTGAATGACCCTTTCACAGGAGTCATCCAAGACCATTGAAAAGCACAGATATTTACAGTATGATTCATAACAGTAGAAAATTAAGTTATGAAGTAGCAACAAATATAATTATGGATGGTGGGCAGATCACCACAACATGTGTTAAAAGGTCACAGCATTAGGAAGGTTGAGAACCACTGATATAGAGGATCAAGGAAATGCCTGCTCAAGTGGCACTTAGGTCTTGGATGGAAAGGTGGGCAGAAAGCCTGAACAAAAGACGAAGTCAAGCAAAGCAGCCTCTGATGCTCCTGCACGTCTAGTTTTGTCAAACAAAGCCTCCATAATGTGATCATTCTTAACATGATGCTCCCACATGCAGTCAAATTCCCTGTGGTGATGGTAGAGCACCAATACAGGGTGGAGCAAGAGGGGGATTCCTAATGCATCGATGCTTGTTTGTCTCATTCCCAAAGCGTCACGTTCATTCATAGGGTTCATTCATAGGCCATTGTCTAAAAGTATTATTGGTTTGGGCAGTAGTAAGGAATGAACCCAGAGGCCAGTGCTTGCTAGTGGAGTTCCCCGCCACTGAGCTATGCTCCAGGCTCTAAAAGTACAATCTTTTCCCATGATCTTGCAGCAGCCAAGCTGTGAGCAATGAGAAGTGATGGTCTCTTCTCCAAGCACCCTACATTGGTCCTGTGGAGCAGCTGCATTCCCAAATTGGCCTCGGCCTTTTACATTTCTCCTGGATACAAAGTTGTCCTTTAACCTTATGTCCTGTGCATTTGACTGTGGGCTGCCATGAAACCTCAAATCTGAAACCCACTGTAAATTTATTGAAGATCTGTGCATAAATCTGTGCAGCTTGTTTGGACTGTAGTGCTAAATATACCTTTATTTGTTTCCCAGACACAGCTCTAGGGTACTTCTGGTATATGTCTTCTTTTGATGAGAATTATGGCACTGGCTACCAGAGGGCTCACAATGAAACGAGAGGCCTAGTCACCACAAGCACATGGACTCTGGTTGCAGGCATCCTTTGGCTCTGGTTTCTCTCTTTTAAATTTATCATGTGTTTTGATAAAAGCTATCCTAGTCTTTTATGATGAAAGGGAAGTTATAAATAAGCAAAGTAAATATACCATGTTATCATTATAGATCAAGATCTAGCTGTCTATATATTAAGAACATTCTTGCACACTTTAAATTACTATAATAAAACAACTAGTAAAGCATTTATCTGTGATGGAGATAATCTCCATGGAGACAATGGAGCTAATGGAGATGGAGATAATGTCAATAATCTGAGTTACAGCTGGTGTGTAGGAGGAGGCTGGAAACATGATAAATTTGACAAACTGTCGCTAAAACCTAGGGGCTTAGCAGCAGATTTTGTAGGTGTAGATATCCCTACAGAGAATGCTGCCCTCCATCAGAGCTTTGGAACTTCATTGCTCTCAGAGCTTGAAACTTAAAAATAGACCCCATGTAAGGCAGAATGGTTAGGGCATGCTACACCTTGACTCTGCATGGCGATGCATCCATCTGTTTGGACATTAGCAGAAGTAGAGAGGACAACCTAAGGGGTTGTGAAGCACAGACAGATTGGGCTCTAGCTTGCAAAAAGCAGGAGAGACATAGTGAATTATAGAAGAGAAGTTCTTTTTATTGAAACTTGGTATTGACCTACAAAGGAATCCCTTTTAATTACCATCCAGATTACTCTTTTTATTCTAAAATATTAATTGGAATTAAGTCCAGCATCACATAGAATGGAGGGGGATTTTGAAGTTCTAGGATTCAGGGTGAGCTTGAACACTGCCTAGGAATGTATCTGAAATGGAGAAAGGAAGGGAGGAGAGACCACACCTGCCAGATGTTCATGGTGTCCCAGACACTGTGTCCTCCTGTATCTTTCTCATCATGGCAGCCTTTAAGGTAAGCAATGGTATTCACTCACTTATTTTTCAAAAATAGGAAATCAACCCAACACCTTTCTTCCCTCTCTTTCCCAGTGTTGTTGGCCCTTTTGAAAAACAGTAGCAATTCGAACCTCTTCAAAGCACTTTTTACACTTAATCTCATTTTGGTCACTATTTTATAATAAAGTTCCATTAAAAGCTCTTTCATTAATTTTAGAGATATTGGCTCTAATAAATCAAGTTATGGGGGTCAGGAGCAATTTGAAAATGTAAAAAAATAAAACAAGGGGAAGAGTCCATCAAGATAACTTCCCATTAGAGAAGAAATAGGAACCTGACCCAGCAGTCATAGAAACTGATACATGTATCCTAGCTAATCTCCTTTATTGCAAATTATCTATTATATCATAAGTAACAAAGCAACTACCTTTCTTGTCTAGTTTTAAAGTGTGAAAATTTGTCCAAAGTATATACAGAGTTGCTTCCGTAGTCACAGAAACATGAATGGGAAAACTCCCAAAGAGAAGGAAAGTCAGAGGTGATCTTGCTCAAACTCTCACACTTGTGGGTAAGGAAACAAAACTACAAACCTGGGAGCTTATTGAGAATAACAGCTCCAGGATTCCATTCTTAATAGGTCTTTCTTAGTCAAAAATGTTTGCACTGACATTTTGGTAAAGTGTCCCTTCTCCCCCTCCAACACCCCACACAACACAGAGCACTTCTATTTATTTCCTGGGTTGTGTATGATTGCAAAGCTTGAGATAATTTCAGATGGATCAAAAGCCCCAAACTTTATTTTGAAAAGAAGGCGGCAGGAAAGAGAGGTGAAATGGTCAGTCACACAGCTGTCAGTGAATGTCTGAGTTGGAACTGAAACTCTGCCTTCTTGACTCACAGTCTTTTCCATTCTACCAAGGGGGTCTGTTAGTCCAGTAATGGAGGGAACCCAGTGAGGTCGCTCCCGAGCATAAAATCCTGTGAAGTAGTATCGAAAAGGGCATGACTTGAGTAACAGGAATGCGTCGCCTAAGCCTGCAGCAAGCAGGGATTTGCAGGGCTAATTTTACTTATTATTTATCAGTCCAGGATTAAAGGCTCCTCCTGGAATGCACAATTCAGCATTAGCACAGTTACATTGGGGTGAGCTAGACCACAAGGTCAAATAGCTTCCTTTCAGGGTTATACACTGTTATCAGCTCAAACAAATCTAGACTTAAAGGTACTTTAACGCATAACTAAATAATGAGTGTTTTCTTAAGAATTGAACACAGTTAAACATTTACTTATGTGTATATGCTAATGCAGTGCACACATGCACCAAGGCACGTGTGGGGAGATCAGAGAACAGCTTGTGGGATTCAGTTCTCTCCTTCTCTATCCTGTCAGGTTGTACAACTTGGTGGCAAGTGTTTCTACCTACAGAGTTAGTATTTCCTATGGTCTCTTCTGTCTTCCTTTGTTTTGTTTTTATTGAAACATAGGGCACAGTTGTACTAAGAAAGGAAAATCAGAAACCAGGGCCTAAGAAACATGTTGATAACAGTTTGATCAACTGTAAGAAGTAAAAATATGTTCTTGACTTCATGGCTAGCAACACTTTAAGTTAGAGGCTAGTAGGGTATCAGGAAAATGGAGAAGCAAGGCAAGCTCCATGAAACTATCCAGAGAACACATTCAAAAGCAAACACAAACAAACAAAGTGAAAATGAATGAAACCAAACCCAAGAAGAACTTAAGTAACAAACCAAGATGCAGTGTAAGAAACAAACAACAGAACAGCACATTCTACATGCAATGTATACATTTCCCCACTAGTGGCAGCAGGCAAGAATATATGTCTACATAAGACTATGTACACAGATGTTTACATGGTAGCTAGCAGATGGAAACAGACTAGCTGTCTAGTGACCAATGAAATAATTTATAATTATACAATGAAATACTATTTGTCAATAAAGAGAAATGCTGACACACACTGTAACAGGGATTAACCTTAAGGACACTGCTGTGTTCAAGGAGGCAGCTACAAAAGGCTGCACAATGACTTCACTTGTAGAAAATGTGCAGAGTAGTCAGTCCCTGGGCACAGAAAGAGAATGAGTGTGTGCCTGATGCTGTGAGGGCTGGGAAGGAGGGGCTGAGGGTCACCATGAGGCCACATTCTGGAGGTCGGGAGGAGATAATGGTGAAGGCATCACAATTCATGAGCATACTAAGAATCCACTGATCTGGGCAAAAGAGCGGCTGTCCTGGTGTGCAAATTTTCTCTCTATAAAGTCATTTAAAGGTAAAAAGGTAAAAAAGAAGATGAAGGAAAGCATTTCTTAAAAGTGGCAACAACCCAATCATTAAAAAACAACAAAACAAAAGACCTTTTTTTGTTGGAGTGTGGGAAAAGTTTCTTGGTGTAGCTAACTTGGGACTTACAAGAAGTCCATAACAGACATTCTTGACCAAGGTAAGAAGTGTATAGTTGAGATAAGTGTCTGTGCACTCAGGTTCACTTATTCAAGATGTCCAGGTCTCTGAGCACCCACTACATGTTAAGTACAGGACTAGGTTATTGACTGTTGATGATGAGTGACCTCCTGGCTCTTGTGTACCAGCCAGTGATGGATGACAAACAGATAAATATATGATATGAAATCAGCACTCCTATGTGCATCAGGTGCCACCAAAGAAAGCAATGGTGATGATGGCACTTCTCTGAACTTGGTGATTAGGAACAGCTTCCCAGAGGTGTCACTGTGAAGATGACCTAGCGAAGGTCATGGAAGGCCATTCAAGTGGGTTCTCACTGGCAACTTCATACTGATAACTGTCCACCTCGTCTGGATATAGGAACACTTCTAGCCTATTGTTTATCAGTTATGCTGCCCTTTGGGAAGTCTCTCTCCGTCATCTCTAGGCTGACAGATGGCTCAGCTGACTAGCAATTTCACTGACTGGCAACTTTTCAAGCCACTAACTTTGGCAGTGGTAGATTGTAGATCATAATTATCACTTAGAGGCAGAGTGTAATGTATTTGAGCAATCAGGGTTAACTGCAGTAAGAGGTAAAGATTAGCTTGCAAGTTTTGCTGGGATTGAATAACCTAGAGCAGCAGTTCTTAACCTGTGGGTCACAACCCCCTCTGCGGGGGGGGGGGGCACTGAATGACCTTTTCATAGAGTTTGCCTAAGATCATTGGAAAACACAGATATTTACATTCTAATTTGTAACAGTAACAAAATTACAGTTATGAAGTAGCAATGAAAATAATTATATGGTTGGGGTAACCTTAACATGAGGAACTGTATTAAAGGCTCGAAGCATTAGGAAGGTTGAGAACCGCTAGTCTAAAGTAGGCTCTTTCTTGGACTTTGCTTCCTCTACTCTCTCTGTTTAAAAAAGAATAAGAATAAGGAGGAGGAAGAGGAGAAGAGGGAGGAGGAGAACTGGATTAGTTAGGGTCCAAAGAGAAAGAACAGATACCATCTTGGGTATTTACAGCAAGGACTTCAATGTAGGGAATTAACTGCACAGTTATGGAGAAGCAGAGTGAAATAGAATGACACTGGTACTAGTGAGCTAGCCCAAAGGGAAAACCATCCACAAAGCTCACCTGGAAGGAGGTACTGATATTAAGTATTCCCAGAAGGCCAAGATCACCTGAGCAAAGCTGGGGTCATGGCGGCTGTGGAATCTTCAGCTGCTGCCTGAGTAATCACCAAAGGTGAAGAGTAGAAAACATGATTTGAAATATAATGAATCCCCTGCTTTACAGGTAACCTAGCAATTCCCAAGAGGGTGAGAACCTTGGGAACATGGGAGGGAGCCTGGGGAAGGTGGCCTGTGTGCAGGGTCATGTTCCCCGTAATTCAGAGAGGGAGGGCAAGGGACAGATCTGAGAGAAGAGATGTTCAGAGCAATTGGGCAATTGGAAGGGCTGAAGACTGCCTTTAAATACTAAGTGTGCACCATAAGCCTGGTCCTGTGTTAGGTTGTCTCACACAATTGTCCTCATTTTGTCATAAATATCTTTCTCTGAAGGTAGGAACAAGTATTGACTTCTTAGAGGTGGAAAGCCATGGCATCAGAAAGATTTTGGAATTTGCTTACAAGATTCTATTGCAAAGACAGGATTCTATTAACCTTCTCTTCTTAATGCATTCTTGGCACCTCAGGAGGTTAGGGTCAGGCTACATCACCTCCCTAACTACTGACTTCCCCCTTTCACCTCCACAGTCCCCAGGTAACTAGTTCATAGCATAGATAAGAGTCTTTATTCTCCATCAAAAGACTTGAGTACATGAAAACACAATCTTTGATTCCAGCCTAATCTCATGTCAGATGGAATTGTCAGTTAGAAAGACAATGATGTTGAAGCATCCCTCTTGAGGAGGGGCTAGTACTAATATTTTCTCTTCTGTACTTCGAAGATGAGCACAGATGCCTACCTCTGCCTTTTCAGATGCCAAGACCAATTTTCAGGGGTGGAGGTGTTTGCTTCAGGCAATGAGGTAAGACACTAAAAGTTCCAGGGTGGGGCTTTTCTTCCTAGGATCTCAGGTGGAGCTTCTAGGCTGACAGCAAAGTCTTCCTTTCATTTATAAATGGACTGTATTTGCTCTGGAAGCATCTGAGAGGATAAATATGGGATCCCACAGAAGCCACAATGTTATTTTTGCACTGTCTTTTCTCATTATAACCTCAGTTCCAGTCTCTTCTTTTTTCTTTCTCGGCTTCTGTTTTATTTGAGAGGAGGGTTGCTTCTACTACGGAGTGCATGTGCGCATGAGGCTGTGCACACACACACACACTGGCTGGATGTTCCTTCTGATTGTCTGAAAGAATGCAAAGGTGGACCCTCTAAATAGTGTTTTTTTTTTCTAAATTTAAAATAATTTTATACAATATATTTTTGATCATGCTTCCCCGCCTCTCACAACTCCTCCCAGGACCTTGCTACCTCCTTCCTATTTCTCTCTCTCTCTCTCTCTCTCTCTCTCTCTCTCTCTCTCTCTCTCTCTCTCTCAAAACAACCCCACACAAATGAAAATAAAAACAAACAAAAAGCCAATAAGACAAAAACTGCCAAGATAGAATGAAACAAAAAGTTCACAAAACAATAGCAAAAAGCAAAAAACAAACCTATGGAGTACATTTTGTGTTGGCCAACTACCCCTGGGCATGGGACCTTCTCTGGAGTGTAGTTGTTATATACTCAGTGACCTTTATTGGGGAAAATTGATTTTCCTTTTTCCAGTAGATATTAATTCCAAATATCTTTAGGAGTTAGAGATGGGGCCCTATGCTCAATAATTCCTCACCCAGTGCCAGGTCTCTGTCTGGCTTGAGTTAATGCAGGGTTAATGGGCTGTGGCCATACCACATTTAAAAAGTCATATTCCTGTGTGATGTTAGATACTTTAAAAAGTCATTTGATAGCAAGTGCTATTTTAAATCTTAAAAGGTGTGTTCTAATCTTATCCTGAGAGGCATCAAAATATGATTGAGATTTGAGTAAATGCACACACCCTTGGTTTCAGTTCACCTTAGACCTTTCACAGGTGATATTTTAGCTACCCTTCCGTGGTAGGCAGAATAATGAACCTACAAACTTCTGTGACCTGATTGGTTTCTGACTGTGCAGTATTTCCTGTTATTGTACATTATGATGTTTTGTTTATTGCCATCATAGTATGTTGAGATTTATAGTTTATAATTGTTTTCTTGTTTAATAACTGTTTTTAGAAGATTGTAAACATGTGAGGGAAGATCATCTGCTTCACTCACGGCATATCTGCTGCCTAGCAGAGTCCAGAATTACAGGCTCAATACCTGTTTTCTGAATGTGAAAATAGTGTTCATTCTAGATATATCCTACAACTGAAGAGATAGTGTCACATGCCTTTTATAGAAATGATCAGAAAAAACTTCTGTATGGATAATACATAAGCTTCTCAGTTTTTTTCTACTGTAACTTCTGTAATGCACAGAATTGTTTCCATTTATTTTAGACAATTAGAAGAGTCATGCCACGGAGTACCACACAAGAGCAATGTCTATTCGACTAAAATGTTCTACTTTGAATTATTTTAGAGAGCTGAAGGTGGAGATATTGAAATCATAGGAAATTAGTGTGATTTGCATATTTGAAACAGGTCATGGAAGCCCTTTATCCTGGGCTGTCACAAGTTTGTTCTATTCTAACATTTTCCTAGAAACAGATGAAAATACTCAATGTCTGGAATCATATCTACCTTATAGCAAGCATCAATGTTCACTGTTGGGATGGTTTTCTTTTCCATTTTTAGTTGGGCTGGTTTCCTTTTGTGATTGGAAAGCTGTGAGGAGAAGTGCTCATTTCTTGAGCAAGAATTATTCTTGATTATTTAAGATGTTCAGAAACCATCTGTCAGTCATCACCTGTCCTCATGGCTCCATTGCTATATGACTTTGAGATGTTTTATGCTAATCTCTAAAACTATCCAATCTCCAGGCAAGACCAGGAGTAACAGCACAGCAACTGATGTCAGGGTGCATGTTAAAACATGGCTCTGACTCAGAGACTTGGAATGCGGTTTACTATTGGGGAGAAATGATGGAAATAAACAACGAAAAGGAAGAGTGCCCTTGGGCCTTGTGGACACTGGGGGTTAGATCCGAGGGTAGCTGGTGCAGCTTGCAACTGTGACATTTTGAGAGCAGCAGCACTACAAGAATACAGCAGCTCATAGAGAAACCAACTTGATTGCATTCCTGCCCATAGTGTTCAAATCAATAACAAAAAATGTCAGGATGCTTGAGTACATTTCTTATTCATGTTTATCAGCCTTCCTTTCTGAACTTTGTGTGATGCTCTGACTTAATTTCTGTATCTCTGGCAGCTGCTAGTTCAGTGAATGCTTCACTTGCCTTCAGATGCCTGGAAAGCAATCAAAGAGAAATGAGGGGCTCCCAAAGCCTCACTCATGTATGAGTCAGTAGAGCCTGTAACCATGCTTGAAAGAGAAGACTGTCAAACTTGATCATGAAGGGACTAATGTTCCCTATTATCACAGTGTGCAGGAGTATCACTGTTCAAAGAGAGTTCTGGACACAAGGTTCAAATGTAAAACTTGTTTAAAAATAAAAAAAAAAAACAGTTTATGTAATTTACTAGATTAGCCATATAGAAAAATCGAGATTTTTTTGTTAACTTTTTTTATATATTTATTTTTATTTTACATATTGATCCCTGTTCCTTCTCCCTCTCTTCCTCCCTTCCTGCCTCTTTCCCTCTGTCCCCCCTTCACATGCACTCCAACCACCCTCCCCTTCCATTCTCCCCCCCTCCACATGTAGGGTGATGCCATCCAGGAGGAATCATCCAAATCTGTCAAGTCATTTGAAGTAGGGACTAGTACATCTTTCCTGTCTCTAGGTTAAGAGAGTATTCCTCCATGGGGGATGTGCCCGCAAGGTCCTTTTGTGCACCAGGAATACATCCTGGGTCCACTGTCTGAGGTCCCTTAGACTGCTCAGGTCTTCTAGCTGAGACCCATATTCAGAAGGTCTGAATGAGTCCCATGCTGGATTCCCAGCTATCAGCCTAGGGGCCCATTAGCTCTTCCTTGTTCAGGTCAGCTGTCTCTATGTGTTTCTGCAGCGTGGTCTTGTCCTCCCTCTCTGCATCTGGATTCTAGTTCGGCTCAGTGTTTAGTTGTGGGTGTTTGCTTCTTTTTCCAACAGGTACTAGATGAGGGCTCCATGATGGTGGATAAGTTAGTCGTTGATCAGGGAAGGGCATTTATGGTAGTCTTTCCCATTGTTGGAGAGATGTTTTAAATAAAAACATGTAACATAACTCAACACCTATTTGTGATAATTCTTTGCCTAGTAGAAACATCAACAATGGTGTACTACTAACATTATTTTAAAATTATTATTATTAAGTTTTCATAAAATATATTTTGATATATGCAGACAGTAATAGTATTATTTAAAAAAAAAAGGCCATAAATTTGAAGCAGGGAAAGGAGGGGTACAATGGGAGGGTTTGGAGGGAGGAATGAGAAGGGAGAAATGTTGTAATTAAAAAATAATTTTAAAAATATTTTGATCATATTCATTTCTCTTGAACAATTACTCCCCACTTCTTTATCCACCCAACTTTATGTTCTTTCTTTCTCTTTCAAAAACCAAACCAAACCAAACTAGTCTTCAAGAATGAAAATCAAAACAAACAAAATCATATTAAGTCAAAAAATACCAAACCAATCAAAAAAACAGGCACACAGAAAACATGAAGTCCATTTTGTGTTGGCCAACTACTAAGCACGGGCCCATCTCTGAAGTATGATTGGTACATCCAGTGTCACTCTAGCATCATTCCATCTTTATGGAAACTCAAGTACAGAATATGAACTAGTGATGCTTCTGGAGTGACTTAGTTGTCACTATGGCTTCTTAGAAAAACTTTGCTGGCCCTTTTCTTCAGACACTCACAATGAGTTTCTGTGCAAGTGTGCATGCTCATGCATGTGCGTGTGTGCGCACACACCCACACACACGCACACAATGAAATAAATCTTAAAAGATCAGCAATGAGAAAAATAAAGCAAGTACTAATGGTGCTCTCATTTCCCTATCTTCTAGTAACACTTTCAGATGAACATTTTGTCTGTCTAGCAGACACTTGGAAAAAGCAGAGATTAAATTTACAGTTGTGGTTTGCATTGTATCCAGTAGAGTAGTGCATGCTCAAGAGAAGGGTTGAAGAAGAATGGGGTCCCAGACAGAGGCTATGGAAGAATCTATAGGGAACAGATGTGATGTCCTTTGTTCCAGATGTGGTATTGAGGATCCAGAAAGTTAGAGTCATATCTTGTAGTGCTGCTTGTTAGAGAGCAGATAACAATAGAGACAAAGTGTCTGAGGAGGTGAGAGGTAGGGATGTGGGTGGATGGAGTTAAACTCAATGTGACTGCAGACCTGAAGAATGTGGAGGCTAAATGCAGGCAAACAATACCTTTACTGGTAGAAAGCTAATGATAGTTATCCCTATTAGCTCTCAGTCTTCAATGAGCATGATGGAAAAGCTCAAGAAGTAGAGGACTTGGGGGTAGAGGAAAAGATGTAGTCTAGGAATTTAAGGGACCAGGAATGTGAATAAATAAATCAGGCACATGAAATAAGATTACCTTTCCCCCATAGCAGTCATTTCTGTGATGTGAAATCAATCAATACAGCTCTCTAATGGCTAGGGAAATATTGATCTTGACCATTAATGTTTCTCTTTTCTCATTTGAGTGATATTTGTTTTTGCCTGTTGGCTGTTTGGACAACCTCTGGACTCGGTGCAGAGGGAATATCTGAAGCCACTGTTGTCTAAAATTACAACCTTAGACCACATCACAGCTGATTAGAGACAATGGGAACAGAAGAAGGTGCCTGGAGAAGGGAAAGCAGTGTTTCTCTTAGCTTGAGAATGTTCCCTACAAAGTGAAGATAAGAGAGCTGCAGGAAGGCCAGCTTCTAGGTTGAGCAGCCAGAAGGAAGGGCCTTCAGATGAACAGCCAGCTCCATCTTATCCCAGACTTCAAGGCTCCATCCTTGTTGACTGTGGAAGTAAAATGGTTTCCCTGGTTACTGGAGTTTGTTTATCCAGTCAAGCCAAAGAAGCAAGTGTGCTCATGGCATGGGGAATGTGTACCTTACAAGATTCTTCCAGCATCTTCATTGCCATCACATTCTCTTGGACATAAATTGTATTGATAGAAAATGGAGGCAATGTCAAGCTCAGCAATGTGAGAGCCAGGACCATGGTTTTCTCCATCATGTCCAGTCCATCAGGAATCTCTCTGTTTCTCCAAAAGATAATGTATGTGCTATTTAACATCAGGGAAAATCCTGTTCTGACATGTGAAAGGTGTTGAGATTTCCAAAAATGATTCAGTATGTTCTCACTCAGGGTCTTCAGTGGGCTCTGAATATGGGGTGTGGCAGACATCTTTTCACTTCTCCAACTTCTAAAATGTGAGGCATGTACTCTGCACAAGAGGGTCAGTTGGGGGCACTTTGTCATCACAAGTGTAAGTGTCGACTATAGAGGTTGGGGAGAAAAAAAAAAACTATATGATTTTTGTTTGGGGAGACAAAGAGGGCCCGAATCCATATAACAAATACTTTCAAGGGAGAAGCCAAAAAATAAACTGAACCCTGGAAAACAAACTGGAAAGAGAAATTGTCTGCAGCATTCAATTCTTGTGCTCATCAGTTAACTTCCTGAAAACTGTTCAGTTAGAAGCTAGGCCTTACCCCAAATGATGTGACATGTAAGGAGTAAGGTTTTTCCTCCTGCCGCCTGGTCTGGTCCCGCCGCTGCGCCAGCCCCGATTAACACACTGAGACTCTGTATTTGATATAATGCTGTTGGCCCGGTAATTGTTTCTTATCGGCTAGCTCTGTCTTAAGTATTAACCCATTTCTATTAATCTCCACGTGGTCTTATCTTACCAGAGAAAGAGCCCGCCGGCGTTCTACTCTCTCTGTCTTCCATATTGACTCTCCTAACTACTTCCTCTTTCCTCCTTGTCTCCTAGTCCCTCCTATCTTCCTTTCCTATTGGCCAACAGTGCTTTATTCATTAACCAGAATGAGAAACATATATACATAATGGCATCTCCCATCATCTCCTCTTTTCTGTCTAAATAAAAAGAAGGGTTTTAACCTTAACATAGCAAAATATATAACACAACAGTTATCAAATAAGAATCACAGTTAACAATATTTAGTCCATTAACATTTAGCAAGATTTGAAGAAAATATTTCATCATCTATCCTATCTTTGTGTGTCTAAAGTCTAAGTAACTTATATTTAATCCTAACTAAGGTAAATTATAACCATAACTATTTATCTTCAACTCCTTCAAAGACCACAGAAGGATAATATATAAGCTCTAGAAATGACAGAGACAACTCACTGCCTGGTAAGTCACCAGAAGTTCTGTAGTCTTCCATCTTCAGCCCATAGGCCATTAGTATGTCTATTCTTCAGCCGACTCTTCAGCAAAGCAGGAAAGTTTAAACTGTCTTCTTGTATTGGCAGTTTATCAATCACTTTTCTCTGTGTCCTGCAGACTGTCTGGCAGATTCTTCCATGAAGCAGGAACTCTGTAGAAATGTCTGTCTTGAATCAGCAGTCACTTTTCTGTGGATCTTGCATGTCCAATTTATACAGCATAAAATCAAACAGTCCAGACAAGAGCAGTATCTTGTCCAAATGGCTAGTCTTGCCATATTGGGAGCAAACTTCATAACTCCTTTCTTCAAGGTCCATCTTCCTTTCTGATGCAGATGGTGTTGCTAGGAGTAGTTGTGCCTCATTGTCATGAAAAACCCTAAACCATTTTAAATGCCATATTCTGCAGGTCTTGGAAAGGTTTGAAGAATACCTATTCATCTCAAATACATCTCTACATATCTAGAAAACTAACTAACACTATAAATTTTGACTATTATAGGTAACTATCTATAATCTGTACTAAATTATACATTACATTTCTAAATGAGCTATATAAACACAATACCTAAACAAGAGAAATATAGACATCACAAAATTGACCTTAAATTGTATCAATAAATGAAAATCCTTTCCAAAGCAAAGTATTCATATCTATGCCATAATCCCCTTTTTACCTTTAAAAAGAGATTGGTTGTGGTCATTAACCATTTATAACCAACCCCATATAAATGAAAACAAACATTTATAAACAATATTTGGGAATTTGGGCGTCATTCTTTCCAAACTACTTCCTGCTGATAGGGGCGCTGTCATGGGGAATCCTAAGAAGATGCAGAAATCCTGGCTGTAGTCTGCAAGGCTGCCTTGTTCAAGCTGTTTTTAATGTTGGATCACCAGGAAGGCTGTTTCAGGGGGTCTGGCTTGCTTAAAACACATTAGTCTGGAAGGAATCCATAGCTTTTTATTTTCTGTGGAAACAAAAATAGAAATCCTTTTCCCCAATAACTTGTCCTTAGACTTAAATTTTGGAGTCAAAGCATTTTTAAAATATATAAATTGAATTGATCCAGCAGCATTTGTTTTTATCAGTTGGTGTTATTTCCTCAGCAGTCAAACAATTTAAAGACAACAGAATAACATATAGCATCCATAATTTTTCTGTGCTTTCCATCTTTACATGGCTTTTTTATTACTCTGTTTCTTTTCTATTTTTTCATTTTTTTGGGACAGGGTTTCTCTGTGTAACTTTTATCGGTCCTGGAATTCACTCTGCTTACCAGGTTTACTTTGAAATCACAAGAGATCTGCTTGCCTCTGTCTCTGGAGTGCTGGGATTAAAGGTGTGTGCCACCACACCCAGTTCCTCTTTGTCTTTTTAAAACCATTTTATTCTTTTTTTTTTTCATGTCTACGTATATTTTAAAACACACTGTAAACCTTTAGCGGTTTTTCTTAATGTGAATCTATCTTTACTGTAAATCTTTATCTTTTTCTGGCCATGAGTCTTTTATCTGGTAAACAACAACATTGCTGAAATGAAAGTCATAGCTGTGTTAGCTGCGGTTTATCAAAGATGGAGGCGGCTATTGTACAGCCAGCACTGAGAGCTGTGGTCACTGCTTTGGTCTGCATGCTGCTGGCTTGGAGATGTGGTCACTGCCATTGCCATCTCTCATACACACCAATAAATTGTTAGCAGAGTTATTTAAAAGCCATACAGTTTTTTGCCGCTTATGCTGAGTCAGGAAATTTCCCTTAAAGGAGCCGCGCAAATATCTGCTTGTCTCTCGCAAAGCAGAGTCCAACTAAGAAAAATGCTGCTACTAAGACACCTTGCTTGTTTCTGTTCTTTTATTTTTAAACCTTTTTTTAAAAGCTTTTGTTAAATTTTAAGTGGAAGTTCTTATTAGCCACATGGGTGTCATATGTAAGGAGTAAGGTTTTTCCTCCCGCTGCAGGTCTTGTTCCGCCACCGCGGCAGTCCCAATTAACACACTGAGGCTCTGTATTTGATATTATGCTGTTGGCCAGTTACTTGTTTCTTATCAGCTAGCTCTGTCTTAATTATTAACCCATTTCTATGTATTTCCACGTTGTCTTACCAGTGAGAGGTGGCTGGCAGTTCGGTTCTACCTTCTCCAGACTCCCCATTTTGACTCTTCCTCACCACTTCCTCTTTCCTCCTTGTCTCCTAGTCCCTCCTATCTTCCTTTCCTATTGGCCAACAGTGCTTTATTCATTAACCAGTATGAGAAACAGATATACATAATGGCATCTCCCATCAGTGACAGACTTTTATGATCCCTTATTGAAGGCCTCACCCTCCCTGGGGAGTGGATGGGGGAATGGAATGGGGGGCTTATGGGGCTTATAGAGGGAACTGGGATTGATATGTAAAATAAAAAATATTAAAAATAAAAAGATGTTCTGAAAATCAAAAACAAACAAACAAACAAAACCCAGGTGCAGCTTGGATCGGTGGTCCATTTTTTATTATCCTCAGTACTCAGAAAAAGTGTATATGATTGTCTTTCAGTATTTGTGGGGGATTGGTTCCAGGTTCATTCTCATTGTAAAATGTGAATATGCCCAAGCACTGTACATAAAATAGGGTACTATTTATGTATAATCCATCATCTTGTATAAAGCATTTCTAGAGTATATACAACATCCAACACTGTGTAAATGCTATAGAAATAGCTATTATATGGTATTGTTTAGACAACAATGAGAAAAATCCTTATGCTTGATATAGACAGAAGCATTGTAGACCTACCTACATTTACAGCTCATCAGTGGTTGAATCCATAGCCCTGGAACCTGTCTATGTGGTTAGGTAACTGTGCATCCAAAATTCTGATGGGTTTTATAGCACATTGCACTTTTCTTGGAGAACCTAAGAGGGGTGTTTACAATGAAGACAGTCAAGTCATTAAGTAGCTATGGGCTAAGGGCAGGATATTTTATTAGACTCCCTAGAGGTCTTCAAACTCCATTTTACAGTTATTTCAGTGTCTTTCCCTTCAAAAACATTTTGTGTGTGAAAAGTGCAAGTGCACTGGATGATGTAAGGCTGGCATCCATTGCTTCCTGCCTACTCTCTGAGAGAGTTGCTAATGAGCAACAAGATGGTCCCTCAGCTGGTATTTGGAAGAAAATGAAGTGAAAAGCTGGGTAATCACCCAGAGTTAACTAGAAATGGCCATATCCCTCTTCTACAAGCTCCTGAAAAACCAGATTTCTCAAGTCACTGTCAGGTGATATCAGAATAGAGTATAAGCATGGTGCATCCCTAAGCGAGAATTTTTTCCTAGGCAAGAATACTTTATTTCTCTCTTTAAAAGTAAATAAAACCCATGGAATCCATATTTACCTTACAATATAAACATGTGAATCATCACTGGTTTTGTTTAAAGTAATTCTGACTTGGGATATGGACCCCATTCCACCCATTGCCAACACAGTAGGTATTTGAGTAGAACATGAGCATAGGGCATTCAGTCTAGTAGGTATTTGTAAACCATGCCATTCTTTGAAGATCTGGCAAAACATTATGGCTATTTACTTAGAAGCAGTAAAAGTGGGTTTGTTTCACCAAATCTAGAAATCTGTTGCTTAATTTACATAACTGATCCATTTGTAATTATTCCATACTCTTAAATGGCCCAGGCTGAGTGAGCTAAAGGTATGAGGATGAGCTGTAGAATAAAGTGGCCAGAGAACAAAGCAGAAACCACATGAAAACACTTGCAGCAAAAGAATAAATACAGGAGCACAACACTTAATTCAGAAAGCACGATTTGCTGCTGGACCTCTCATTTCATCTGAGTAAAATACCATTTAATCAGAGACATGAAACCAAGTATCTCATATTTAAGCTTTCATTTAAGCAGTGTTTCCATTAGCATCTTTTGTATATTAGTGTGTGTTGTTATTTTTGAACTATTGGCTCTTGGGTATAACGTCTTCCATTTCAGTGTAGACACTACAAGACAGGAACTCTAGCTTGTCTTGTGCCCTCTTCTCTTAGGGTTGAAGAGTGCCTGTCACATGGTAGGCACCTAAGTATTTAATGAAAGTTACAAAAATCTCACTTTTATTATCTCTGATTGACTATCATCACTACCAAACAGATATGTCTAGAATACTAGTCAGATGATATCATTGCCCCGATTAACTAATTCAGTAGCTTGTTATCTTTCCTAAGATAGAGTCTAAACCTGCTAGCGTGCCACATATTTTCCTCATCAGGGCTTTGCCTCAATCATGCCTTCTCAGTTTGTATTAATGTCATTACTCAACAAATATTTCAAATATCTTAAGCAGTGGGATTAGCAGTTCTAATTAGAGGCACATACTCAAGGCGGGTCACATACTCAATGTGAGGTGACAGGCTGATCCCCCTTTGACAAAGAAGAGAATGATCAGGAGCCTGTGGCAGATGTAGTCAGAAAGATAAGCAAACAAACAACAAAACTGCTCACATGAGCCAAAGGGTCACTGCACTGGCTAGTTTTATGGCAACTTGACACAAGCCAGAGTCATTTTAGAAGAGGAAGTCTCAGTTGAGAAAATGTCCCCACCAGCTTGGCCTGTGGGCAAGCCTATGTTGCATTTCCTTGCTTGATTCTGGATGTTGTTAAATACACTTGCTGCACTTGCAGAGGACTGGAGATCAATTCCCAGCATCCATCTTGAGCAACCCACCACCTCCTGTAACTTCAACTCCAGGGGTCCTATAGCACTCTTGACCTCTGTAGGTCAAATGTGAATTTATGCATGTATACACACACACACACACACACACACAGAGCCAAAAATAAATCTTCAAATACCAGAAAAACAGAAACAAAGGGAGACACCACACTGCCTGTCTTTCCCCATTTTTTGGCAATACTTTTTAGAAAGCCATGTTTCAGAAGAACATTATGTCTGTCAGCCAGCAGGGATTAAATCCACAATTATGGTCTTGTATTGTATCTAACAGAGTAGTTTACGTGCAAGAAGGAAAATTTGAGGAAGAACAGCCAGCTCATGGTGGATGGTGCCACCCCTGGACTGGTGGTCCTAGGTCCTATAGAAAAGCAGGCTGAGTAAGTGATGTGGGAGCAAGGCAGTAGTAGCACTCTTCGTGGCCTCTGCATCAGATCCTACCTCCAGGTTCTAGTCCTGCTTGAATTCCTCTCCTAACTTCCCTCAGTGATGGGCTGTGATATGAAACTATAAGCTGAAATGAACTCCCTCCTGCCCAAGTTGCTTAGGGTCATGGTGTTTTACCCCAGTAATAGAAACTTCAACGATGACAGTCACCTATATGGGTAAGAGAAAATATTATAGGAAAGGCAAGGTCCATTTCAAAAGTAAACTTTAAGTGAACCTTTAAAGTGTTCTCATTCCCCTGAGGGAGCACATCATGTTTGGGGGGGAGGGGGAAGGAATTCAACCAGTTGAAATCAAAGCCTACCAAGAAATGCAAAAAAACTGTGGGAAGCCACAGCCCCAAGATGGCGCCTGGCTGGATGCCAGGTAATCCGAGTTTAGCCGTAAACAAGCCTTATTTGGAAGTGCTTGATGGATCTGGTGCGCTTCCTCCTTCTGTGGCCTATCTGGGATCGCCAGGTGGCATGAGCTGATTGGGCAGTGAGCGCACATTTAAGGGCTTGCTGGGGCTGGGGGAGGCAGAAGCTGATGTACAAGGTTCCTGAATAAACTGCTTGAAGAAGAGTTGTGGTCGTGTTGGCCGAGGTAGACACAACAAAAAACATTTGTTTACATTTTAAAGAAAAATATTTACTTACCAAATTATCGCATTTATAGGCAGAGGTTCCACAAGGCATATAAAATATAATATCTCCACATACATCTTATGAAACACAACTGTAATATAAAATAAAAATCCATTTGTAGTTTGTATCTAACATTCTGCATTTGGGTGTAGTTTGATCCTCCTAATTTATACACTCATTCACTTTCCAGTATGGTCAAGAATCTGTTCATTAAATCAATACTTATCAAACACTGACCACAGGAAGGGCTGCTGAGGGTTCTAAGATAAAGGTTGGGTAAAGCAGTCCACATAATGCTTGGCCCACCATCATACACTATATGAGGGGTTCTCTAATGACTCTGAGCAAAGGCAAAAGTTCCGAGGTTGAACTCTGGCTACTAATTTTGGTGTCATACACCCCTGGGGTGGAAATCTCCCCCATGTCTCAACTAACAAGGTTGCATGAGGATTACTGAAGTCGCAAAGCATACAGTGTGCAAGGCACAGGTGTTGAGCTTCTAGGAGGAATGATTAATTTGTCCTCCACTTTCTCCAGCTATTCTTACTCCCTTTCCCCTCACCTCATAGAGCCCCATTAATCCTCAGTCTTTCACCAGGCAATCTGAAAACTACATCTTTTTTTTTTTTTTTTTTTTTTTTTTTTTTTTTTTTTAGAAGCAATCATATTTTAGATATCAACCCCAGTTCCCTCTCCCTTCCATCCTCCCATTTCCCCTAGTGATCCCCCCCCCAACTCTCCCTTCATCCAATTCCCAAGGAGGTTGAGGCCTTCCATGGGTGAATCATCAAAGTCTGTCACATCATTTGGGGGAGGGCCTAGGCCTCCATGTATCTGGGCTGAGAATGTATGCCTCCTTGGGGGAATGGGCTCCCAAAGTCTATTTGTGCACTAGGGATAAATACTGGTTTCGCTGTCAGAGGTCCCATAGACTGCCCAGGCCTCCTAACTGGCACCCACATTCAGAGGGCTTGGTTCAGTCCAACATCTTATGTTATTATTATTTTTTAAAGCAAACATTCTAATAGCAAGGACTGACGGTGACAACAGAAATAGGAGTAATTTTATTTCCATCACATTTGAATGGCTGCTGTACATTGCTTAGTGAATTCTCTTCAATTTGATCTCTAGGAGGGTTTTAAGGAAAAAGTATGTAGGATTTTTTTTTCCTATGAGCAGTTTCTCAAAAATATATTGCTGCAACCAAAAGATAAAAGATGTCCATTCCCAAGGAAAAAGAGCAAAATGGCATTATTGAGGGGAGGACAAAGAATAATAAAAAAGATTCTGACATTTTAAATAGAAAACAACAACAAAACAAAAAGTGAAGGAACCCTGTTCAAGCTAAAGGGGCTGTCATATGCTTGCAATCATTCGTTTAAGAATACATCTGAAAAAAGGAATTAGCTAGAGTCTTAGAGCTCAGTTGCTTATTAACAAAAATTACTACTTCCAAAAAGCAATTTCATTTGTGTTTTGATCAAAGAACTAACTAAAAGTCTCTCACATCTTGGAAACTGTCAGGGGGAAAATCACTCCAGTGTGGGGTGGGGGATGCAAAAAAGGAAAATATTGAACTAGAGTCTTTCCATAAATTGAGTATGTTTGCACTTACTGAAGTTCTTGAGATTTTGCAGCGTGACAGATAATTTAGAATTGTTTGTTTTAAGAGAAGAGGGGCTTGTAAGATGTCCTCAAAACAATCCCACATGTTAATGTGTGAGTCCTTGGAGCCAGAGTGCTTTCCATCACCTCAAAAGCAACCCACTGGGCAACAGTTTCCCAAGGCATAAAATCAACAGATACTGACGGCAAAGCTGAACTGTTTATTTTTAAACACGGAGATCTAAAGATGAGTAAAAAAATAAACTAGGCAACTGAAGCCTTTCTTCCCACCAAGGATGAGAAGTATGCAGGTTGAGAGTGGGAGCATGTGTGAAAATTAATCTATACCCTCTAGAAGAAAACTGCATAGCATCCTGAAAAGGAAAGCCACAGAAAAAGGATGCTGAGGCCAGAGGACTGGATCTAGTCCTCATCAGATCACATGCAATCTATATACTGCATGCTTTTTTTACCTCAGGTTAATTTTTATGTTCATGAAAGGATGGACCACTCCACCTACCTATGTAGTAATCTCAGACAATGCTCTTGCTTCTCTTGACACCACAGCTCAATGGATGAACGTGGTTTTCACACTTGGCACCTTTTTAGCTGTCTGGTGGAGAGGGTAAGAGTAAACCCTGTTACTCTAGCTTTGTGAGATGCTAAGGTTTTTTTTTTTTCCACTGAACTTTTAAGACTGTGCAATATTCATGACTGATAAACGCTGGATCATAGAGAAGGTAATTATGAGTGTGGCTTTGCCTTCTAGAATGAATCTCTGTGGTAAGATATTTATAGCTAAGTAATTATTCTTAACTTATTACTTTTAATAAGAAATACTGCAATACAAGTCCCGATATCTTCCTTCCATACCTTTGCTGTGGAGTAATTGATACCCGCCCCTTTATGGGAAGAAGGAAGTTTATCATGTTTGTTTATCAATGAGTAACTATAACTCACAAGAAAGGTTGGAAAATAAGAAGAGTTATTGAAGAGGAAGGAGGGACTTTTGTGAAAAATCTCCTTATTGCAAAATGGTCAAGTACAGAAAAGAGGGTCAACTTTGAGAGTAGAGTCTAGAAGAGAATCAATAAATAGTTATTGGTAAGGGACACAATGAAGCTGTAAAAAGAACAGAAAAGTAAAAGTGGAGAAATTCTTACTGTTTTGTGGCTATTGCATAGTTTGAAATTCTGAAGCAAATGCCTGTTTTATATATGCAGTTTTTTTGGACTCTGTATCAGGAACTAGCTGCTTGATTGATTTTGCCAGTTATTCCCTTCACTAGTGAAGAAAGGGACAGTAATGACGTGACAATCAAGAAAATGTTTTCTTATTAATAAATATTAATATTATTAGTCTATCATAATTTTAGCAAGATTTAAAGATATGAAGACAATACTCATTAGTCAGTTTTATTTCCTTGTACTAGAAACAAATAAAATAGAAATAAATACAATTTGTATTATGATAAAGTATAGAAATTGAAGGATAAATTTGATAAAGGATATACAAGATCTGTAAATTTAAAAGCCATAATAAATGCCAAGTTGGGGAGAAATATATTGTGGTTATGAATTAAGAACATAATGTTATTAATAATATATGCTCTTGTTGTATACATTCAAAATAATCACCATCAAATCCCCAGCAGACATGCTTTTAGAAATAGAGAATCAAATTCAAAAATGTATATGGAAATATGGAGTACTTAGGATAATCACACAACATTGAAAAGAAGAACAAAGTTGGAAGATGGAATCTGCAAGACTTTCTGACATTCTCAGTGCCGGGGTTATTCAAGACAGTGTTATCAGTATCACTATAGATAAACAGAGCAATGGAATTGAATAAAATATTCAGAAACAACCCTATCTAGGGCCAGATAATTCTTGGAAAAGTGATTAAGACAATTCAAAGGATAAAAGTATATAAAACAAGTTTTAAAAAAGAAAATAATTAGTTAACAGACAGTTGTGAGCTGCCATTTAGGTGCTGGGAATTGAACATGGGTCTTTTAAAGAGCAGCTGATGTTTTTAACCATTGAACCATCTCTCTAGCCCCATGAAAATTGTGTTTTCAATCACATCAAGACTAGATAATACGAAAGTTACATTATTTTTTCTCTTAGGTTTGCAATACGCATCCATTCCAATTTTCTGGGCTCATTTAACAAACGATGACGTGCTAATCACAAAAGATAGGAAAGATAAGTCTATATTTGTAATTGATAATTTTGATCTTCCAACTAACGTACCTTGATTTGTAGGGAAATACTCTGAAAGCCAGAGAGAGAGACATGGAAATCCATTTCCAAGGAGACATTAATCCTTGCATTTTGATTCTTAAGCTCCTATTATCAAGACAGAAACAATCATGGGTGCTCTGGGTAGCCAATGACCATATGACATGTAATCTCATTTTTTAGTTAACCTTTGTTAAGATGTCTTAATAGACCTTTTTGTAACATTTGTCTTTTGAAACTTTCTCTTCAGGCTCCATGTCCTTCTTAGTCACACTAGCAGCTCCATTTCTTACATTCAGCACCTTCATTGTCACACTCTGGGTTTCCTAGGCAATCGGTCGAAAGTCCTCTGTCTCCAGCTCATTTTAATGCTATCAAGTGCCCTAGAGACCTCTTCCATCAAAACTGTCTTGTGTGTGGCATATCTTTAAGTCTTGCTTCTCTTTTTTGGTGATAAGTGGTCATTGGCTTTCTGCAAGTGTTCATAAATATGCTAGTTAATCACAAGTCTGATCATTGCAGGTGTGTTACTTGAGTGAATTGGTGCTATTATTCACTAGTTCTTTATCTATGTGAACAATATATGTTCCAGAACTTGTAGAAAATCAACTGGATATTGATGGTGGTGGAAAGCGACTGACCTGATATTCTTTCCTTTAGGAGCATGTCCCTCAGCTAATAGTTGAGCCTCAGCAATTACCCAAGAGATAGATTTATACAGCTAAGTCAGGAGAGAAGGATCCTGTTGTAGAGTAATTATTTTAAGATGTGTTACATTTGTATATGCTGTGGAATATTTGTTTAATGATGCAAAGATGTGTTGCATTAATTTAATTCCATGAAGTTGTGTTACTTTGCCTTTCTAAAACATTCAATTGCTCTAATAAAGAGCTGAATTGCCAATAGCAAGGCAGCAGAAAAGATAGGTATGGCGGACAGGCAGAGAGAATAAATAGGAGGAGAAATCTGGGAAGAGAGAGATCAAGGAGCTAGAAAAGGAGGAGAGGAGGAGGCAAGGGGCCAACCACCCAACTACACAGTCAGCCATGAAGTAAGAAGAAAGATATGCAGAATAGGGAAAGCTAAAAGTCCAGAGGCAAAAGGTAGATGGAATAATTTGAGTTAAGAAAAGCTGGCTAGAAATAAGCCAAGCTAAAACTGGGCATTCAAAAGAAAGAGTAAGACTTCATGTGATTTATTTAGGAGTTGGATGGCGGGACCCCCCAAGAGTGAAGAATAAAAATAACCAACTACAGGAAAAAACTGATGGTGTCTTCTCATGTGGTAAGCTTCTGTTACTGGGACAAAATAAGTGAAATAATCAACTTGAAGGAAAATATATTTGGTTCATGGTTTCAGGAGATTTAGTCATGATTAGTGGGCTCCGCTGTTTTGGGGCCTGTGGTGAAGCAGAACGTCATGATGACAAGCACACTGTGGAGTGAAGCTGTTCACCTCATGGTGGTTTGAAGGCCAACAGATAGGCAGGAAGAGGCCAGAGTCTCAATATCTTCATAAGCAAAAACCTACAGCGACCTAACTTCCTTCTGCTTGACCTTACCTCCTAAAAGTGTTCATTAGCTCCCAATAGGACCACTACCTAGGAAGCAAGTCATGTAAATCATGTCCATTTGAGATATTTAAGATCAAAATCATAAAAGTTTATGAATAACATGTTGTTTTTCTTTTTTAATTGTGTTTTCCTTTAAAGCTATGTCTATCCTATTCAGCAACTGCCACTCTGCCCCTACCAGCAGCAGCTAGGCCGCAGGCACCTACTCTTTCAAAGCTACTAAGAAAAGTTATTTAAATCTCTGTCCCACTAAAGAAATCAAGGTTCAAAGGTTGAGGTAGAAGCCTGTTTCTCAGAGAGGCTGAATAACAAATAGCTCACCTAGCTCACCTCCTCGTGTCTACCAAGAAACACTTGGGCTTTTTCTCGCCAGTCCTCAAAAACCTTCTCCACCTAGCTCCTCCCTATGACTTCCTGTCATCTAGTTGCTGACCCAGCCTCCTGACTGCAGGTGAACTTTATTTAATCAAACACATCTTTACATCATTAAACAAATGTTCCAGAGCATAAACAAAAGTAATGCACCTGAAAATATATTCTACAACAAACATAATTACTTCTTTTCATTTATTTTGGCATTCTCTCTCTCTCTTTCGTGTGTGTGTGTGTGTGTTCACACAGAAGTGTGCATGTGTGTGCAGAAGCCAGATGCTGTCTTCTGGTTTCTTCCTTGATGTTCTCCACCTTTATATGTTGGAATCTTTTCACATGCCTTTAAGTAGTCTGTGTGGGCATTTTCCCCATTGCTCCTCCATCTTATTCACTGAGTTAGAGCCTCTCAATGAAGCCTAGTGCTTGCCGATTCCTCTACTCATTGGCCAGCTTGCTTCGTGGAATCCATTGCAGGCTGGGCTCCTAGACAGGCTGCCATACCTACTGGAACCTACTAGAATTTACACATGTTCCGGGGATTAGAACTCTCCTCACACTTGTGTGGCAAGTACTTTAACTGCTGGCTTAGTCATTGTCCCAGTCCTCAGACACTTTTGCTTTTGGGGACAGGCTCTGTCACTGAGTCTAAAGCCCATCAATTTGGCTAGGCTAGCTGGTCAATGAGCTCCAGGGATCTGCTGGTTTCTGTTCCTCTGGGATTTGGGCTATAGGTCCACATCACCAGCCTGCCTTTTTACTTGGATCCTGGAGCTCAGATCTCAAGTCCTTATTCTTGCACATAGGCATTTTACCAAAGAACCATGTTCCAGCTCCCACTGGCAGACACTTTCTAAAAACTGCACTGGACTTTGCAACCTTGTCTCCATTCTTGCCTTGGTCTTACTGTTCTCATTCATAGGGTCCTGGCTTCTCAGTTCTCTAGTTTCCCTACATCTCCACTAGGGCCTCCTGTCTTGTTAGATGCATTTCCTCTGTTTTCCATCCTCCTTTGCCCCCTTGCTAAGTCCTGTCTAGGTGATTTAACTTTATTTTATTGTCAGAAGACCTTAACTAATACCAAGTCCTTTCCCATCTACTGCCTTCTTCACTCCAGAAAACAAGGAGTGTCAGAATGTATTGTCCATGCCAAAGCTAGATCCCCAGTTGGCAATGCTGAGTCCTCAGCAGCTTTCTGTTGTATCACAAGATTTCTCCAGAAGAGATGTAAAGTGTCCTGTGTGAAGAGCTGTCTAGGTCATAAGTATTCCTGTGAATTTCCCAATGACATTTTCAAGTATTGTTGCATCATTTCTCCAAAGTAATTTGTTTGCAAATGCTTTCAAGTCACTGGCTCACTTTTTCAAGTTAAATTTTTACTGATGACTAACACCCAAAGTAGAGGTAGGAACACCCAATGGCAGAGGTGGGAACACCTTAATGGCAGATGTGGCAACTGAAGCAAGACTAGATTGGAAATGAAATGGTGGCCATAGAGACCCAGGTCAGAGACATCTTTTCAGTGAAATCTCCCTGAGCAGGAAGTGGTTTTGAAAACTGTGTGTGTGTGTTGGGGGGGGGCAGGGTGTCTGGCTTCCAGGCGATGTCAGGGAGCCATGCTCTGCTCTTATCTGTTATTCTATAATTCTGCAATTGTGATTTCCCCATACATTTATTTTATAGCCCCAAATTACTTTTAAAATGTTGCTCTAGGGCAAGGTTAAAAAGGGGATCTTAACATAGAATATAGTTTTCTTTTTATATTGTGGCCATTTCTATGTTATCTGTGGTGCATAGACTAGGGTACTCACTCAATCATATGATTTCTTCCAGCATCATTCTGAGAATAGAAAGAAGAGAAAATTAAGGGAACATGGGAAAGGCTAGAAGCCCCTCACTCCTGGGATTTGATTTATGTTTCTTGTTGGCTGAGAGCCATGAATGGCAAGTCTAGTGACAGAATAAAAACTGTTGGGACAATCACCTGCAGAGAAATATTCTCTTTCCTAAGAGATATCTCAAACAACGTATAATAATAGCCACCAGGTTTTCAAAAATACTTAGCCAGACTCAGATGGTTTCTCAAAGGTAGACATGTACGGACAGTCAAAGGTGGTGTTCAGCTTTTGTTTTAGCCTCTGATTCCCTGCTTGTTGCATTGCATATTGCATGTTACATTGCAACAAATAAGAGAGATATTTCTTCTTCCTCCGTCACAGAGCAGTTATTTGCATTTTAATTTTGGAACACGTGTGTGTATGGGAACCAAATGAAATATTTTATTTACCTTTTGGATACTCTGCTTTTTCCATGAATGAAGCCTATTGCTTCATTCATGAGGTGTAGATAAAACATTATGAATCCTGAGGCAGAACTGGCTCGTTGAGATACTTTTGTTCTCAGGAGGAAAGAACACAGCTGCCAGGAGCTCTAGTTTGGAATAGATTTGCAATTAAAGTGTAATGGTTGAGTTTACCTGGAATTGAACTTTCAATGAGGAACTTTATACATAAATAAGCAGGGAACAAACTTTAATAAAGATACACTCAGAGCCCTGATGTGGTGAGGAAAGATAACTGGACACACTTCTTCATCCTGGTCATTGATCTTCTAGGCAAGGTTTCATACAATTTATTGTTCAAAGGGACACTTCAGACACCAAAAGCAGGTGCTATTACTAAATACACTGGGTCAACAAATGTAAATTGGGACTGAACTAGGCAATTAACATCAACAATTAGCTTAAGTGTGAGCAAAATTCTCTTTTCCAGAAAGAAAACAGATTCTCTCTCTCCCTCTCTCTCTCTGTCTCTCTCTCTCTCCATCTCCCTCCCTCCCTCCTTCCTTCTCTCCCTTCCTCTCTCTTTCTCTCCCTCCCTCTTTCCCTCTCCACCCTCTTTTTGATTTTTAAAGACAGGGTTTCTCTGTGTAGCGTTCTAGACCAGGCTGTCCTCACAGAGATCTGCCTGCCACCTGCCTCTGCCTCCCGAGCACTGGGATTAAAGGTGTGTACTACCACTGCCCAGCTAGGAAATGTATTCTCTATAGAGGCCAAAAGCAAAGCATAGTATCAGGTCAAGGGTCAAACAAGTTTAGTGTTGGGAAGCTCTAACATGAATTGCATCACACAGCTATTTAGAAACAGAGAGGTAGTGAGATGTCTAGTGAAAACCAAGCAGGACATAAGGAGAAACTGAGGTGTTACTGTTTAGATGTAGGGCATTCCACAAATTTCATATGTTAAATGCAAAGTTATTAGCCTGGGGTGCTCTGGATGCTAGTGGAACCTGCTGAAGTTGGAACCTTGTTGGAGGTCATTTCACGCTGGGTTTTGCAGGGAGTATTAGGATCTCAACCGCCCTTTCCACTCTTCTCTCTTTGCTTTCTAGACATTAAACATGTTCAGTCACATGCTTCCTCTCATATGTTCTGCCTCGACACTGTTCTCCAAACAACAAAACCAACGAAGTATGAACTGAGACCCCTAAAGTTCGAAGTTCAAATAAACTTATTTATGTTTATGGTTGGTTTTTTTCAGGTATTATGGCAGAGTGACAGAAAGCTGACTAACATGTTGGTTGTTCTAGTTGTCCATCTGTTTCTGTGATTAACACCATGATCAAAAGCAACATGTTGGGGGAAAGTGTTTAGTTTTGCCTTTTCAGTCACAATCCATAATTGAGGGGAGCTAGGCAGGAACTGAAACAGGAACTGGAAGAAGAAACCATGTAGGAATACTCTTTGCTGGCTTCCCCCAAAAACTTATGCTTAGTTGTTTTTTTTGGGGGGGGGAGGGGATAGCCTAAGACCCTGTGCCTAGGGAAAGTTACTGCCCACAGTGGGCTGAGCCCTCCTACATCAATTAAAAATCAAAATCAAGGCAATTACCACAAACATATCCCAGGCCAATTCGATCTAGCCAGTCCCTCAGTTAGAACTTCTTCCTAGGACAGTCTAAGCTGACTGGAACACACATGAACTGAATTTACTAAAATATCTATTATTTATTTTTAGAGTATCTTCTTTCTTCCATTTTTTTTTTTAGCATTGTATGATCCTTTTATTTTTAATCAACTGAAAGTAATTCGGGAGAATAATGATTCAGAAAAAAGAACATGTTTTTAACTTGGAGAATTTCAAAGTGGGTATCCATTTGAGGTTGTCAATCATCTTTGGTTTAGGTCAAGGAGACAAGGACTCATGACGCTAAGATAATTGAAAACTATAAAACGTCATTTGAAAAGGCTTATTTTAACTTCCTTTCTTTTAGAAGAAAAGGAAAATAAGCTGATCAAGCACTCACACCGCTGCAGGCTGCTGTTGGCCAGGGCCCCCAAAGTTCCCAAAGGCACAAGCGATTTGAATGCACTGTCTTTAAGATGTTTGTTGCAACCTTTGGCTCTATCCTCTGGCTCTTTCCTTGTAGCTTGTCTATGTTCTTTGTAAAATCCTATATGGATTCATAGAGCATGGATAATTTTAATATCACGAAAACTGGCAAGCTAGTGCTTACTTTTGGGAGCAGAGAAAAAGTTGGTTCTTTTGGGGGGGGTGACAGCTGAGATGAAATTAATTGGTTTCATTTCTCTAGTTTGGTTTACATGCATAGTTCTCAGCTCTGAAACGGATAGGAAGAAGACAGGCAGAGTAAGCGATGCACAAGAATGTTTTTGCCATTGATGGAAAGCTTGCCAAGAAGAGCTAATTAGAACTTAATTTTATCGATGTGGTGTTCTTTTACCACCACCACCACCCATTTAGATAACAGAAAAGTAAGAAAATCCACTCAGAGATATAAATTCCATATTTTGGTTGAAGGCAGCAAAATCTGAGTTCTTCTACGTGCACTGATGCTCAGCAAGCCCAGGCAGACTCCTTCTTGAAGAGGAAAAAAAAAAAAAAAGTAACTTCTGCTTCAATAAATCCCCATATCTGTATTTTAACATGACAGCGTTAGCAGGCATTAGCAATTAGCAGCTTCAAGTATTTGGTCAGGATCAACTAGACTTGTGTGAACCAGCTCCCACAAATTCATCTAGTCTATTTCAGATTTTATGATATTAAATTGCCTATGCAAAGTTGCTCATAATAAAGCAAAATAAAGGATGGCTTGAGGAGATCTCATCAGACTTTAGCACTGTAGATGAAATGTTTGCATGTTTGGCAATACCCTGCTGCTTTGTCCAGAGGAAGATCGGTTTAGACAGGTAAATGTTTTCAGATTCTTTGTGGTTGCAGGGTTGCCAGGCTCAGCTCTCAGTAAACAGAAATTTTGATTTGTGGCACCAGCACTGCCCTACTGGGAGGGAGGCCCTGACAGATACCGTCAACAGGTAAGTGGGTGCAAAGACTCCAAGCTGTTATGGGAATATCCCTGAGTGTTTACCTACAGCATTTTACTTGGCACTGCCAAACTGCTAGTCAGTAAGTATTTTGGGCCAGGGTGCTATGCAGCTTTCTTTTTAATTTTTTATTTTTTTTGGATGGTATAGCTTGTGTATATAGATCTTTTTTTCCCCTTGTCCTTGTTAAGAGGGTATGGCACTAGAAGGAAATTTAAAATCTTAGGGGCAAATTGAAATATTCATGATTGATAAACAAACCACAGGATAAGGTGTAAACCAACCATGTTCACTCAGACTTTCACAGGAGTGGAAAGGGAGAGGATTCATCCTTTAAGTCATAAACATGTCTGGGCAGGACCAAAGGGGTGAAAGCAGGTGCCCACAATGTACACTAACCAACCCAAGGCAGAAACTGAGTGGCAGAATGTGCATGCATTGCCCCTAACCATTTTCCTTATTTGTATAACAATTTAACTCCCCCCTTTCCTGTATAGACTACTTCCAGTCTCCCATGCCTCTGAGAGTCCTTAGGTCAATGGAGTAGGATGCATAGAGAAAGCAGGCGGCAGGAAAGGGGAAAGTAACGGGGTTAAAGGAAAGAGTAACAGTGTGGCAGGGGCTGCAGCTCAGCGGTAGACCACTCTCCCAAGGTGCCCAAGCCAGCACAGAGACCATTACTCCCAGGTGGGTCCTGTTTACTTTCCTCTACAGTACATTTCATTCTTGCTTTCTCCCGATCTGCTTGCACCCAGGAGTACTGGACAATCTTCCTCTGCTTCCTTCCTCTAAGCAAACAGCCAAGCCACAGAGATTGTTCCTGGATCTTGTGGAAATTGCTAAGAGGGAGTATGTTGGAGTCAGAACACTTTCAGTGGACTGGGAACTGGGGATAATGCCTCCCTACTCTGAAATTGCCATAATTGATCAGGACAAAGATTAGGAACACTCCTGTGTATCCACTAGCCAGGACAAGTGCTCCATCTGGGAAAGTCTCCTCTCATGCTTCCAGCCAATTTCCACCTCTGTTTCCTGAAAGTACACACAGGGCTTTTTTTACCCTAATTTCAGGGTCACATTTCAGGACTTTACTTCTTTTCAAGTTATCCCAAGCAAGTATTTGCCAACTATGTATTGCTTAATTGATTGGTGGCCCAATCTTTAAGGAATTTAACTTAAGACAGAGAACACATTTGGCAAATACTGGCTTTGCTAGGCAGGAATGAACTTTTAATTGTTACAGTTTGATTTGGCTTTTAATATGAATTTGAATTATTTTGGGCAGAGCATGCTTGCCTGACCACAATTTTCTCTCCCTCACCTCCTTAACCCCAAGTTCCCCAAGCACCATATGTGGTTTTCGGCTTTACTCACTTCTGTAATCTTCTTGGTCCCTGAAAACTTTAGAGCTTTCAACGGCTGTCATAGATATTGGTTGTATCCTTTTTGTAATTTAATGTTTTAGAGGCTAGAAATAAAATTCCAAATCATATGCCACAAATAAATGTCACCTATCCTGGGACATCTAAAGTCTTCTATGCTCTGCCACATCTCTTAATAACCTCAGTCCTGGCCAATAACTTGTCTTTTTACTGTCTCCAGCAGTCCCTGCCAACCCCCACCCCCCCAAACATCATAACAGACCGTTACAATATTTTGCCTTTTCATCTTTGCTACTTTCACTTAGTAATCAATGTGCACTAACATTTTCTTCCTGTTTTTCTAGCTCATTTCTTTTAGTTTAATGACTTATTTCTCCCCCACCCCCTTCCGCCCCCAGGTGCCACAATTCACCCACTGACTGAAAAGCAGTGTGCATCCAAGGTTTGATAGTTAGGAATAAAACACTAACAATGTGTGAGCAGGTGTTTGCACAGATATAAGTTTTCAACTCACTTGGATAATCAGGAAGGAACAATTGCTAGGTTGTTAGGCAAGTGCACATTCAGTTTTGTAGACATACCACTCTGCATTCCCGTCGTCAGTGGAGGAGAACTCCTGATGTTCCACGTCTTCATTAGTGATTGTGTTGTGGGTTCCAGATGTTAGCCATTCTAACGGTCATGTATGGTAACTCATCCTTGTTCCAGTTTTTGCAACATCTAGAGATAGATGTTGAACATCATAATGGTTAATCTTTATTGTCAGTTTGATTGGATTTGTAATCAATTAAGAGACATGCCTCCAGTGTGTCTGTATGGAGATTTCCAGGAAGGATTAAGATTACAATTTTCCTTCATGCTAAATGAAATAGTATTACTGTAATACTTTGAGTACTGTCTTGCATATATTAAAAGATCACCATTATTATACTCAAAATAATGCTTATTTTTGAAATGTACTATTACTGTGTCTACCTTAATGTACTTATTATGAAGCTCACACTAGCACTGAACTCATGGGACTCCTCCTGCCTCAGCTCTCTAAGTATTGAAAGTACAGAATATGGTACTCCATCCAACTTAGAGCAATTGGGGGAGTATGTGGTACTGGGAATTGAACCTAGGGTCTTGAGCATGCTGGACAAATTACTACTAACCTATCTCCCTAGCCCCAGAATACTATTGTAAAGGTGAATTTACCTACTTTGTGTTAATTTTGTTAGTCAAAGTATCAGAAGTTAACATTTTCATTTGTAAGTTATAGAGTGACATCAATACTGGTTATCCATGGCTGTGTAACAGACTTGCTCTAAATTGAGATGATAAAGACGAAACCCATTTATTTACTTAGGCTGGATTCAGTTTAGAAGTCTTTGCAGGTCTTAGCTGGTGTCACTCATGAGGCTGCAGATACTTGGAAGAGTGAGTGAGCCTGAATAGTTTAAAATGGTATTTTTCATGCATCACTGGGTCTATTGGCTCAAGTGTCTCAGTTTTCCCTCAGGTGGTCTTTCTTACCAGACAGCCAAGATTTCTTAATGATAAGAGGCAGAATTACAAGCATTCTAGCCATAGTATCTGTGTTTACAAAGCTTTGCTTCTGTCATATTTGGTCACGGCTCACTGGTAGAAAGCAAGCACTTCACCAATCCAAAGTCAAAGGAGGGGTTCCATAGAAACTGTGGATACTGGAGATGTGATTCACTGGGGGGGGCATTAACTCACAGTCTACTGAAAATCAGTGCCTCTTCTTGTTGATTATAAATAGGATTTCTTAGCTTTGTTCCCCAGATATGGAAATTAAGATTTAGAAACAGGTAAGTCTTCAGGAACTTCAGCTAATTATTGTATTAGTTACCCTTATGTTGCTGCCATAAAATACTACAACCAAAAGTCACTTAAGTCACTTAAGGGAAGTAATGATTTATTTTGGCTTACAGTTCGAGAGGGATCAAGCCCATCATGGAGGGGAAGGCATGGCAATAGTCAGGAAAAGCATGATGGTGGCAAGCTGACTGATATCCTTTTACTTGCATATAGTAAGCAAAGAAATGAGTCGAGGCTGTTAAATGACCTAGCTGTCTCTGAAACTTCCCCTAGCTATGTTTAAAAGGAGCCTGAGTGCTCTTCTCAGAGTCGCCAGTTTTGCCTTTGTGTTGGATGTGTGGCTGCAGCACCTAGTAAATTTTATTCTCGAGAATTAAATGCTCTTGCTGATTGCACACATGTATGGAGGTCTTTTGTGGTACTTCTTATGGTGGTCTTTCGTGGTATTCTCTAGGACCCTAACAAAAACCATCAGAGAGTGATAACTAGGCTCCAGGGTACAAAGAGATTTGGGTCTAAAAGACCACAAATGAAAGAACCCCTTCTTTTACCCCAATATAATGTGGGCTTTTTCTTTGTCAAAATAGCATTGTTGTTTTGGACTGAATAGCTCTAATGGTGAAATATATAACTATATAAATCTCAGCTCCTCCTACACTGTGGTCATGTGGCCCTCAACATGTGACTTCTTTAGGTTCCTTTGGTATAATCTGGACAGCAGATGAAGAGAAAGTAAACATGTAACAACTCTATTTTTTAAACCTCTGTTAATTCTGAGTAGGGACTAGGCATTTAATCTAGAATCTAAAAGTCTGGGAAATGTAATTTATCCATGTTGTCAAGGAGAGCAAACAGGGCGGTGTCTGGTCAGTCTCCACTAAGTATCTTTCCATTTATTGGAACAAGGATAACAATGTTTCTTACACATAAAGTAAAGTCAGGCTTTGCTCAGCGATCTGTGGATACGATATTTGGCTCCCTCAAGGACTCTCTTTTAAAGTGTTTTTGGTTTGAAGTCATGCTAGGATGAATTGAGAAGACCTATAAAAGTCTCAGGAACATGCTGAGGATTGGAGAAGATTCCTTCCTAAGACCTCTAGGGAGTATATGTGATTGTTCCCTAGTAACTTGAGAAAGTTAATGTAAAGCAGGCATGCACATATCCAGAACCAAAATTATGAGGGAAGTGGTATTGTTCACTGCTCTCCCCTTAGCCTATTTGACATGTGTGTCTCTGTAACTAGTGCTGGTAGCTGTTTCTGTCTTGCTCTGTTGGTGATTCTGTGATTCACTTGTCAGTACTTTGATCTCTAGCTGTTGCTAAGAAGCACCCAAATGGAAGAGTAGAAACCTTTTGGTCATTGAGGTAGCTTCCAGCCTCATAAACTCAGTCTCCTAGCTTCACTGAAAGATCTTCAGAAATGCAATCAGGGCCATTTTTATTTCATTATAATTTCAATAAGTTAATGAGCCTGATTCCTCATCTAAGAATCTAATGGAGGCTCAAATTGGAGAAAGCAAAACTATTTTTGTAGAAGTAGAAAGCAATCTGCATATCTCTCAAAGACAGATGACATTGGTGTGTGTGGATGGGGAAACAAAACCAACCAATCAACCCAATAAACAATCAAAACAAGGGGAAGGCAAGGTACAGGCAAGCATCTCAATAAGCTCAGACCAAAAAACAAAACAAAACAAAACAAAAAAAAAAAAAAAAAAAAAAAAAAAACCCAAAACCAAACCAAACCAAACTGAAAAAGAGTGGGAGGAAGAGGGGCTGCTTACAAACATTTAGAAGAGATCAAGTTCTTATTGTATCTTCTCATCATATCTTCTCACACATCTCATAGTACATTCAGACTAAAATGGCACTGGACTTGAACTTTTACCAGACAGCTTGAGCATGCTCACCAGAATCTGTTGAAAGGAACGAAAGTCTGTGGGCAGAACAAGGTGAGAAAATATTGCAAATCAAGAGAGCTTGCCTGGAGAGCCATAAATTATAAGATGTGTGGCTGCTGATCTGGCCTTTCTACAGTTCTCTACCTCCCCAAGTCCCTGGTGGAGAATGTGGAGTGCAGGGTATCCCACATGTATACTAAAAGTAGAATTCTTTCAAAGGTAGAGAACCTGTATTTTAGCAGTATTTGAAGATGCTGATACCTTAAAGGAAAAGGATTATGTCGATTTGATGAGAATTATACCAGAGGCCCTGAGCTGTCTGTCACAATACTTACCAAGGCCACAGCAATGGAGCAATGGAGAAGATACTGTGGAAAACACGCCGAACACTAATGATACTCTCAGCTCTCAGAAATGATCTAAGATTTCATTTATTGCTTTAAAATACTTATTTGATCATGGAAAGGCCTACTTTTGTCAAGGTCAATAAATATTGCAAAGGTTCTTGTGAAGTGTTCTAATGAATAGGTTTTTTTTTTTTTTCAAGTAGTGTGTTTGTTGCTTTTATTTCACACAGAGTCTGCACTAGAGGAATGTGTAATGACTAATGGTTTAGAAGGACTCTTCTGGAATAAAGACTCTGATATGAGATAGAAATCCTCCAGCTGCAACAGGACAGAGAAATGTAAAGAGCAATGTTCATCACAGGATGGGATGAGTTAATGCAAAAAGAAAAATGGCCTCACCCTTCCTAGAACCCCAAAGGAAAACTTGAATTTGGATTACCAACAGGTATCTGAACAGTTTAGCCCTAGATTTGCTCTGCATTATGTACCAGTTGTGGCAGAGTCCACAGGGCTCCCCAGTGTGCTGTGGACAAAGGTTTACTGCTGTCCTTCAGTGAGCTTTATGGAGTTGATGGATGACTGCTGTTGGCTGCTTCCAAAAGTGTTTTGCTTAATTCAAAGGCACAGGGTTATTTCTTTCTGTTTTGTTTATAAGTTTTGTAGCCATAGGCTTTTCATTTAGACCTATAATGTATTTTGAGTTATTTTTCTTTATGGTAGAAGATATGATATGTATTCTATTACTATATTATATATACATAATAGATATCTTCTTGAGAAAAGTGGAAGGGAAATCATTGGGGAAAAGGTACTGTATAACCGTGTATAGATGTATATATCCACAAATATACACATAAATATATATGCACATATACAGACATATACATATATATCAAATTATTCCAGCACCTTTTCCCCCAGTGATTCCCTTTTCCTCTTTATCAAGAAGCAGTCACTCAAGTATGTGCTCATGAAGTGACTTATTAAGATCTTATTAATATATACTGATGTCCCTGTAGGATATTGGCTTTAAAGTTTTATTTTGTTGTAAGTTTGGTTTGGAATCAGGAAAATGCTGGCATTATATGTGTTTTCTTGATGTTTTTGAAAGTGTTGGTGTGAAACTCATGCAATGAATACATTATCCTATGATATATTTAGAAGTTGGCATTTTCTAGTTGAGGATACCCAAATTACTTAATATTTCTTCACAAAGATTTGACAGTATGTTTGTACTTTCATATTATCAGTCTATTTTGTCTGCCCTGTAGAATTTATTGACAAAGTTATTCATGGCGTCCTTTCTTTTTTTAGTTGGAATCTGTGGGGACAATGAGTTTCCATTCCTCCCATGAATACTTTGTGCCTTCTTTTTTTCTTCTGTCTGTTACTTTGGCTATTTTTTTTTTAAAATCTCATTGGTATTTTCTAGAAAAGAGCTTTAGGCAATTAGTACTGTATCTTGTTTTTCTTTTAGTTCAAGGCCTTCATCATATTCTGCTCTGTGCATTTAATACTGTAGGTATTTGTAGCCCTTAGTAGTTGTTTCAGTATGATTTTGTAATCATAGTTTTTATTTTCATTAAAATTTCATTAAAATTACTTAGTTTTCCATTTGACTCTTGAGTTCAAGAATACTATTACTTAGGTTCTAAACATTAGGTAATTTTTCAGATCTTTTACTGATTTTGAGTTTCTAACTTATTTCCATTATGGCCATAAAGCATACTATTTTGATTTATATCTCTTAAAAATTATCAGTACTTTTACCTTATAATCCTGATATGGTCTATCTTGCTAAATTTAGTGGATGGACTTAAAAAGAATGTATGTATTATTGTTTGAAACTGTTGTTCAATGAGTTATTCATGCTATACTCTGGAAGGATACTCTGAAAATTTTGGAAGACTCAAACTGTAAAAGCAAGAAGCCAGGTATAGCTACATAAATGGGTAAGAGGTGAAAAAGCTTAAAACTGATCAATTTCCCCCCAATTTGATATATTTAACCATGAAATACCTTGATCTGTTACTAGTTTCTCTCTCTTTTTTTTTCATCGAGATGTTTGGCATCAATAACTATGGTGAGTTTTAAATACCAGGTACTGTGTTTGGTAAATGTGTCTTGAATTAAAAATAAATTTTGTTTATAAATGCAGAAAATATCATGTTTTTGTTCAAGTAACAAAATTAGTACTATTAACTTTGGAGAAAAAGTTTCACTGAAAATGATTCTCACAAATGTAATAATCATCTTACTCTATCCATAAGCTCATTAGTAAAGATTTAAAAATGTATTAGTTTTGAAATTGGGGAAAGCAAGGGAGTGCCTCTGCCTTTTTCAAGGTGTTATTCTCCAAGGAGCGCATGACTAACAGAGAAGGTATGTGACTTTTGAGGCATCCCTGCAGGTCTGGTGAATGAGCAAATTCTTAGTGACGTTATGACATCACCAGGGAGCATGACTTGGGTCAAGAGCTTGGCAGGAGGCTTCAGGAACAGTAGAGTCAACATGACTGGCAAGCCAACATACTGGCTACCATAAAACCGAAGAGAGAACTGATTGTACCTCACGCACAGCGGCAGGGTTAACAGAAAATTAGACATGTTTATAGACCCAGATTTACAGCACGCCTTGTAAACACCTTATTACTTACAATCCAGTCTGCTGTCCTAGAAACTAAGAATGTGACTTTGTTGAGCAGTAGGATTTGTTGACATAAATGTCTTGACTAAGTTTGCCATTGTGGTTAACCAAAACGCATTTACTCCTGGGAAAGTAAACACAAGCAAACAAAATGCCTCTTATACTACAATACAGTACGTTTCAAATTGACCAAACTTAATGCTATGACATAAATATGCTTAATGTTTATGGAATTTTTTAGAAACCTTCTGCCATGTTGGGCTTACCATCCTGTGTAAGTCTTACTGAATGGGAATGTGTTTTCAGAGTTACATGTGCTTAACAGTTTCATCAGAAATATTCAGAAAACCTGCCATGAATACTGGAGCTGACCACGCAGCAAATAAAAATGGGTCATGGTCTCAGACATTAATGTGGATAAATCAGTTCTGCACCATGTAATAGCAGCACACTGAAATGGTTAGCAACAATTAAAATTAGAGAACTAATGGAAAATAATGTTGAATAAATATTATGAAACCACATGAAAATAAGTTCAAGGAAGGTAGAACATCTGGCCGAAACCCACAAAGTTGAGAAAATTTCTAGGGAAGTATGAAAATTTAGACATAAAACCTAACGTTTAAAAATTCATTTTTTAAACTGTAGATAAAGCTTCTGGTTTGGGAGGAGATTTGGAGACAACGATTAAAACCAAACCAGCTCTCCATCATTCCTACTGTCCCTGGCTTCTACTCAATCCTCTGATGACCTTAAAAAAATACAGTTATAGTAATGTTAGAGATGAATGAGGGCCCATTATTACCTAGTTTGAATATAAAGTAAGCAACCACCGTCCCACACAGCTTTTATTAATATGATCCACAACAATCATGAAGAGTGTTTCTTCATGATGGGCAGAATAAAGAGCAAACAAATATGGAGACATTGATTCACCAGATCCCACAAAACAGGTGCTATAAATGACAAAGACCTGCAAATCTCTTAACAGGACTGTGTGGCTGACTCCAGGTGCCAAAACAAAGGATTACGATCACACAAAGCAATAAAAATAATTTTATAAGTTCATAATATGGTAGATGTGGTTCTGGATTGGTGTGTTCAACAGTATATGGGATTAGTTTATTAAAATTCATGTATCTCCCCAGGATCAAGGCAGTTAGAGGCCACATTAATGGAGCAGAAGGTTCTAACAGTATAGAAATTGGTGTTTATAGTTTTGGGGCACAAATGCATTCTGAGGGAGACTAACTGAAGTAAGCCCCAAACAGAAAATTACATCTACCCATTCTTATATTATGAGGAAATTGAAGGAACAGTCAAGGATGATGAGTTTGTAAGAAAATGTTTTCAGAGCAATATGATCTTGTTTCATATACATACACGGAATAGGGCCCAGTCTGGTTAGTCTTTAGTGTGTCAGTGAAGAGAGTTTACTGAGGAAATCATCAAAAGATAAAAATGAGCTTTCTAAATCAACAGTTTAGCTTCTCCTCATAAAGATGGACTCTGGAAGGAAGGGCATCATGGGCAATGCTGAAAAACTAGCCTGCCACCACAATGGCTGTTCATGATGGATAAGACTGAGGCACTGCAGAGGAGAAGCTGGACTGCTTTGAGGTATTTCCAGATGTCCCAGAGGGATCTTTGACTCTTCTGAAGAGAGGACTATAGCTCCTATCTCAATCATGGCAGCCTCAACTGACTCTACTTTGCACTTGGTGTTCTACAAAATATTTGATTATATAAGAGGCATGTACTCTTAAAATATTGCAAACCCATAAAGAGTATGATTTCGGAAGTCAATTTTGATGCTGTCGTATGATTCAGATCACATGGTGGAATATGGTCTGTAAAGCATCCCTGACCATGTTGGTATGAGGCTGGAGTAGTGCTGGTTAACAAAATGCTGGGGCTCAGAAGGTCCAGCCTATCTTCTGAAAAGAGAACCAAACAGAATAGTAACCACCAAGCCTTTGATTTGGACAAGGCAGATTCACTAGCAGGGAGACTGGAAAGCCAACATCTAAACCAGCCCATCAAACAACAATCCCAGAAACAAAACAAAACAAAACAAAACGCTACGGATGTGATGTCTGAGACGCTGGAATGGTTTTTAGGAGCAGATGTTGCTTATGGTTATTCTGAAAGAGGGAACACCCTGGCTACCAACGACCTCCTAAGTTATGGTAGTTCTGAAAATTAGATTTCATTTTCAGTGTAAGCACTAATTTTTTGAGTTACTTGCACAAAATCCAAATCTCTGTGGACCAAGATGGCTAACTTCAGTTTTTAGGTGTCTGAATAATCTAAGGCCTCTGGGATCATTCCAAAGACAGAGCACATTCTTCTTCAGTCAGAAAAGCAGCTGATAATTTCACAGTATTTTTCCAGACATGATCTCACTTTTGCTTCTCCACAATGACTAACAATGATACGAGGACATCCATTTTCAGCTTATTTCCCAGATGGGAAAACTGAAGATCAGAAACATTTAGTGATGAGCCCAAATCACAGTGTGTCTCAGCTGAGGGACTGGGATGAGGATCTCAAGGCTCAAACTCCATTGCAATGTCCTTGGTATGTGCCTCTTTCCTCCAAGGGTCTGTGATGGAGTTCCTAGTTCCCTTAAGTATCATTCTCTTTGTCAAGCTTCCTTTGTGTCTGATGGCCAACTGCATGTTGACACAGCCAAAGCTTTGACTATATCAGTGAACAAAAATCTCCCACTTAGACTCAAATCGGAACATCTCTATTAACAATCAACAGTCCTCTGAAAATAAACTTGTTGTTAAAAATTATCTCAATCCAGTGACTCAGCAAATTGTGCTTTGATAGCTTGTGGTAACTGCTTTTTGTTTTCTTAAGTATCGGTGGTTAGTGAAGCATACAGACAGATGCCAGGGTTTGAATACCCTTGTTTTCATTACCTTTTTTTTTTTTTTTTCCTGCTTGAGAAAGTCAAGCCATCCTCCTGTGTCCCGAGTGCCTGATAAGTGAACTTGTCTTGACAAAACACACACATTCTATTTCTAAAAACAAAGGCAAAGGGACCAATAAAAATCGAGATTCCCTTAAAGTGAACCAGTTTTCTTTTTTGTTTGTGCTTGTGTGTCTGTGTGTTCATGTGTGGGCAGGTGCATATATGCATGTGAGTATGGGCACATGTGTATGTACACACATATAGAGGCAGGAGGATAACTTCTGATGTCATTTCTTAGGCGTGCCCACTTTTCCTTTCCTTTGCTCTTTTTTTCCTTTATTGTTATTTTTTCTTAAGGCGTAGTTTCTCAATGACATGAATTTTGACAAGTAGGATAGGTTGGCTGTATATAGAGAGGAAGAATCTTATACTAAGGATTGAAGATCAACAATAAAGTTAGTAATGCTGTAAAAAAGAAATTGAAGACAGGAATAAAGACCTAATCCTATAGCTAATTTGATACTTAATTAATAGCTGATACTCTTGCAATATAGTTTTATACTTGAAAACTTTACTAGGACAAATGAATGAATGAATTTTTTTAAAAAAAATACAACTTGTCAGATGTTTGAAAATTAATAATATTTGATCAAAAAACAGTGCTGTAAAGACCTAATCTTGATCTCTCCCCCCTTCCCCCTGCAGATAGTTAGATCGTTTTTACTTCTTGAAACCACTGTGACTTCAGTGAGAGCCATAGCATCATTTGCTCTATTTTGAATCTAGACATCTCTACAGGCTTAGCTTTGTTTGTACAGTAGTTGAGTTATTCCTGTCCCAAGTCTTGATCTAGAACACAGTATTGTACACCCTAGAGGCTCAGTTTTGAGCATGTCTTTCCCACAGTGGAGGATGACAAATGCATGCCGCAGCTACCACATACCCAGCAGTGCTTCAGACATATCACACTCCCTGTACATAGTCCACAGAGGCCCAAGCCCTTAAACAACTGCACCTCCGGCTGCCAGTTCTTTATAATTTGTGCTTATGAATGCAGTATAGCATAACAAAGCATCATGAGCTCTGAAAATGTGGGCTAAAAAAGGCCCTTTCCTCTTTTAAATCTTTCTCTCTGGTGTGTCGGTTGGAACTAGACAAAATGTATCTAATGCATGTGAGAACTTCTGAAGTACAAAAATTTGGAATGCATACCCACCCATGATATCTATGGTCATTTTGTCTTCATATTCAACTCTTAACAGTGAGGACAGACAGTAACATACAAATCAATAAAATTATTTTTGTAATTCATACTAGTGAGGTATTCTGAAGACAAAGCAAATAGTGAGAAGAGAGGAAAGCATGTGGGACTAGGAAGATTGAGTCAGGGTAGGAATAGAAGACAGAAGAGACAGAGAGACAGAGAGAGAAAGAGAGAGAGAGAGAGAGAGAGAGAGAGAGAGAGAGAGAGAACATAAAAGAGGGAGCCATTATTGGTTTGAAGAGAAAACTGAACCTAACGAAATGTTCAGAGACCTACAAGACTGACTCCAACTAACAATTTGAGCAACAGTGGAAAGGCTACCATAAATGCCCTTCCCTGATAATGAGATCAAAGACTAACTTATCCACCATTATGGAGCTCTCATCTAGTACCTGTTGGGAACAGAAGCAAAACACCCACAACTGTACTCCTTGTCGAACTAGAATCCAGATGCAGAGAGGGAGGACAAGACCACACTGCAGAAACACATAGAGATAGCTGACCTGAACAAGGAGGAGCTAATAGGCCCCCAGACTGATAGCTGGGAATCCAGCATGGGACTCATTCAGACCTTCTGAACATGGGTCTCAGCTAGAAGACCTGAGCAGTCTAAGGGACCTCAGACAGTGGAACCAGGATGTAATCCTGGTGCACAAAAGGACCTTGCGGGCACATTCCCCATGGAGGGATACTCCCTTGACCTAGAGACAGGAGAGAAGTCCTAGTCCCTACTTCAAATGACTTGACAGATTTAGATGACCCTTCCTGAATGGTATCACCCTACATGTGGAGCAGAGGGAGAGGATGGAAGGGGAGGGTGGTCAGGGTGCATGTGAGAGGGGGAGAGAGGGAAAGAGGGAGGAAGAGGGAACTGGGATTGATGTGTTAAAAAAAAAAAAAAAAAAAGCAAATAGCCTCTTATCAAAAACACAGAGTACTGAATGAAATTTCTTGCAGGTCTTTAAACCAGTATAGGTTGAGGGCTGGAGAGAGGGCTTGCCAGTGAAGAACACTGGCTGCTTTTCCAGAGGACACAGATTCAATTTCCTGTAACTGCGTGGTGGCTCACAGTCATCTGTAATTCCTGTTCCAGAGGACTGAACATCCTATTGTAGCCTCCATGGGCACCGGATATGCCAGAGGTGCACAGATATACTCACAGTCAAAACATCCCAAAATACAAATTAATAACTAAAAATAGAAAAACAAAAATGTCTAGGTGTGCACATGAGTATGTGGAATCTCAAGGTTCCGTTGGAAATCAGAATGCAAGCCCTAACCACTAAGCATCTCCCCAATGCCCTGAACTGGGAAAAACTGCCAAGTGTTTATCTGCCTGGTGGGCAATGGCTATCTGTATGCTAGAGGTTTGCAGCTGGACCCGAGACCCCTATTAAAGGTGGAACCTCCAAAGGCTGTTTTGAAGGAAATATTTCTTACTTATTACTTACGTTATTTTTGTAAACATTGGGCATTTTAGAAGATGAAAAACTGCATTCTCCCTGTCCAGGCTCATATAAACTAATGCTTATTTGCTTAGCTAAAAATCAGATAGATTTTAGTTTTTTAATTTAAGAATTATATTCTGTTGTTAATTTAATAATTTTGACCCATGCTCCTCTACTTAATGTTAGGCAGTCAATTTTCAGGGAAATGAGACATAGATCTCTCAAATTCTGGTTGTCTAGAATTAATTTCTTGAACTGGGCATGGTGTTGCCAGCTTATAATCCTCAGTATTTAGAAGGCTGAGACAAGACCATTGCCACTAGTTTGGAAGCCACTAGTTTGGATGGGATATATAGCAAGTTTCTGTCTCAAACAAAACAAGACAAAATAAACCAATAATTTTTCCTTGTTTCTGACATTATTACAGTGTACTCATTCAACAATGTACATGGGAATACTGGGTAACATAGGTAATTGAGTACCCCCTGTAATGCTGCTGCCTAAACGCCAGTGTCTCCAGAGTTTACAGCTCATCCTGGGCTGATAGTCAAGAGGAATTCTTTGGCTGTTTTCCATCAGTGAGATAAATCCACCAGTGCAGATGGCCCACCCAAGAAGCACATAGGCTGTGGATGACTGGTTTTAGGTATACATCCTCTTCTTTCTGTCTATTAGAGGGACAGCTCTGCTAGTGAGCTCTCCTGGCAAATCTGAACACATCTTTCAAAACCCTATACTTTCTTCTAGGAAAGTCTGAAGTGAGCATGAATACCCAACTGTTAGCATTCCCAAGAAGAACTGATGTCCGTCTTTGCTCTTAATGAGAATAATAACTCTGATTACGTGCCAGGAAAAATTCTAAACACTTTTACTTTCTCTTGTTTCATCCCCCAAAGAATCCAGAAAAAATAATTATTTTTTAAATTTTATTTTACAGATGGGAAAATTGAAATACAGAGATGCTAAGTACATTGTTAACTTGCTAAGATGCTGACAGGCATTTACGGACATAATATTTAGACGAAAGTGGTTTTGTTCCCCAAACACAAGCCTCTCCACCCTTTCTTCTTTTTCTGTCCCATCATAAAGGTAGATGGGCTTTTCTAGGCCCTTATGGGGAGATTAGCTACCTTCATCTAGCTAACCTCAGAGCAGTGCAGGGGAAATACCCATCTTCTATGAAAAAAAGATTTTTTTTTTGTCTTGATTTTGATCTAGTTCCCTGACAGGCTGGCTAAGATTTGTCTTAACATGTACATTTCCTTTGCCAAAGCACACGTGGTATGTTTGGACATATGGTCTCGTTTTCATGATCTTTTAACCTTCACATATTTCAAATACTTCATGGTGGGGTTCATTATTTGTGGCAACTGAGATTGGCAGCTGTTCTGATGGGGCCACATTTTCAATCCTTAAGGAATGAAAAGATCAATACTCTGTGGAACATGCTTTCAAAGATAAATAGGACAATAGAAAGAGAAACATCTGGCACACTTGCTAGTGAGCATAACTGTGTGTTACCCTGTGGTAGATTTGGTAATTTTACTTGGAAATATTTGACTGTGGATGGTTTTAAGGTTGGGCTTTCTATACTTCTGGCCACTTTTTACATAGGTAAGTACTGGGCATTCTGGTTGCTCAGAAAGTGACAGCTTAGCTTGTTTGTTTGATATATTTTGCATATAGTGGAGCTGGAAGGGCTAAAGTGCTCAAAACAAAAAGAATGAGTGGAGCATTGTCAATTGTTAAGCCTTGGTCTAGGCAGCAAGATAGTGAAATGTCTAAAGTCATAGGATTACAGATAACCTTACAGTGGTTTTGACTGCAAAGTGTGAAAACTCTTTGATGAGAAAACTGAAATAAAGAAGTTTGTGAGCAACAAGAGGAGCTATAATCAGAGGAGTCATCCCCACCCCAACAAGTATAAGCAAAACGGAGCTTATATTGCTTTGGTTGCTCCAAAAAAAACTGAGGCAGGAAAGATTGTTTCCTTTGTAGTCCCCACCTGTTCGCTCAGTGTTTTACAGACTTAACAGGGAAGTTGTTCATATGAACTCACAGCTATTGAGTATACAAGTCTTGCATGAGCTCATCCCAGACAAAATTCCAGTGTACAGAGAGGAGGTAGGTATGAAGTCCCACCCTTTGTCAGGGAGCTACTGGAAATCCATAGCTTCGGGGGGGGGGGCAGTCAGTTTTCTTGAAGTGCGTGGCTCCTGAAGGTTTGACCACACATCAGTGGGTAGACGCACATACAAGAATATATGTGCAGCATCAATTGCACTTGACGGATTTCACAAAAAGAAGAGGGTACAAAATTTGATGGGTATTTAGAAGGAGTTGGGCAAGAATGTGAAATGATCAAAATACTTTATATGAAATTCTCAAATGAATAATAAAAATAAGACACTCAAATAGCCAAAGGCCATTACAAGTATTTAAGACTACTAATTTTCAGGCAAATATATATTAAAATGAAATTGCAGAATTACTTCCCATCTGTTGGAATGACTGTTAACAAAAAGACAACAGATAACAAGTGTTGGCAGAAGTCAGAAACATAAAGGAAAACCTATAGGTGCTTCTTAAAAAATGAGATTGTAAATTAGGATTGCTGTTATAAGAAAGTATAGAATTTCCTCAAAATACTTTAAGTGGAATGGCCATATGATTGAACAATGGGTATATGCAAAGGAAATACAATCTTTCTGCTGACAAGAGAAAACAGTAACAACAAAACGAAACCTAAAAATAAGTCATTAGGCTCCTTCAGACACTGCCTTCAGAGAGAAGGAAGGAGAGACTCAGAGTTACAGTTTTCTTAGGCTTAATTGTGTGATCACACCTACAGATGTAGATCTTGGGCATATGGATATGTTTACCTCTCAAAATAAGGAAGTAACATTTCCTGTCATGGAACATTTGGCAATGTTTGGAAACATTTCTGTCCATCAAAACAAAGAGGGACTGCAGATATGGCACAGTGGTTCTGTACTTAATCTGTTCACGACCCAAAGGTTCAGCCATTAGGGACATAAAATCTATTGCCATATCACAACCACCACCACCAATATCACACCTCCGCCATTGCCACCACAACACTAACAAAATGAAACAACAGCAGTAACATCCGATTTAAGGACAAGTGTGTGATTACAGAGAGTAAAGGCCAATGCTTTGGAACAATTAACTGTCAGGAAGAACTTTGCATGAACAAATTCACCCACCTCCAGTTCACAAATGTAGAGGCAAAGAAATCCCACTACAAATCAAGGTCATCTCAATTAGTTTTTAGAGACCTCAGGGATTTTCTGGCTGGACCATGGAAAAGTCTCGTACATTGTACAGTTAAGTCAAAAAGTCAAACTATGCCTAGGGAGGATTTAGTCTCTAGCTTCATGGATAATTGTTCTGAAACCTGAGCATTAAATCTGTCTAAGCTTATTATTAACTAGGCCAGCAAGGTCATATTTGTATTTATCTAATGTGTGTTTATTCTCTATTTAAAAAGGGTAGTTTTAAAAGTGTTTAATGTAACTTTTACCATTTAACACTTACAGTTTTAATCTGTCATACAAAATTTATACCCAGTGTTTGGTGAATGGCAGTTCTGATTTTACTTAATAACCATTGCAATCAGTTTTGTGCTACTATACTACTACTACTACTACTACTACTACTACACACACACACACACACACACACACACACACACACACACACACACACACAAATGACAGAGATGACAAAATTTACAGTAAAGTAGGGTTGTTTTCCATAGCCCTCAATGCCAGGAAGCCTATGAATAGGCAGCTGTCATTGGTTGAGGGCTCTTGTAGCATCACCCTGTGGTTGAAGTTACAATAGCAAGTGAGAGTAAGAGGGGAATAATTCACACTATGAGAATGGCATCAACTGACCCGTGAGAGCAGAGTCTTTGTGGTGTAATCACTATTAATACTATTGCAGTGACAACTAAGTTTGATAATGAATCTTGGAAAGAACAGACATTCAACCACTCATGAAGATTTTCAATGAAAGGCAGGTATATTTGATTTAAATTTTGCATCATTTTTAAATTAGTTCTTTGAGAATTTGGTACCATGTGTTTTGATCTTATTGACTAGATCCTCCCAGATCCACCCACTTTGTATTGGCCCTCACTGTCTTCTAACACTATGCATAGAGTGATAATGAAGAAAGACTAAACACTGAGTCTATATTACAAAGGTTTCATCTTAGCTGTGTTTTCAACTAATGTATGATCCTGAAGAAATGATTTCAGTGGGTCTTGCATATAGGTAATATGCTGCCTAGTCTTAAGTGTCAACTTGACATAAGGATGAGACCTCAACCGAGAAAATTCCTATGCACGATTCAGCTGTAAGGCATTTTCTTAATTAGTGATTGATGTGAGAGGGCCCAGCCCATTGTGGATGGTAGCATCCCTATGCTGGTGGTCCTGGGTTCTGTAAGAAAGCAGGCCCAGCAAGCCATGGGAAGCAAGCCAGTTTGCAGCACCCCTTCACAGCTTCTGTATCAGAGTCTGCCTCCAGGCTTCTGCTCTGTTTGAGTTCCTGTCCTGACTTTCTTCAATGATTAACAGCAATATGGAAGCATAAGCCAAGCAAACCCTTTCCTCCCCATGTTGCTTTCAGTCATGGTGTTTTGTTGCAGCAATAGAAAACCTAACTAAAACAGATAATGATAGGGAGGGGATATTAATATTGGAAGTATCCTGTAGTATTTGTTTAGAGTATGTTCACTATAAACCCTTGTTGGTTGCAGTCTAGTTATGGAGAAAAGAAGGAAAGGAGGGAGAAGAAAGGAGACTGAGAGAGAGAGAGAGAGAGAGAGAGAGAGAGAGAGAGAGAGAGAGAGAGGAGTGAGGGAGATAATCACAGACAGAGACACACAGAGAGATAGAGGGACACAGACATAATGAATTAATTTCAAAGGGGAACAACAATAAAGAGTAGGTTATGTTTTAGTCACTGTTCCACTTCTGTGGAGAAAACCATGATCAAGGCAACTCTTACAAGAGGAACCATTTAATTGGGAGCTTGCTTAAAGTTTCTGAGGTTTAGTCCATTATCATCATGACCGGGAGTATGGCCATGATGCAGGCAGATGCTGGAGCAGTGACTGAAAGCCACATTTTGATCTGTAGGCAGAGAGAAAGAAAGAGGAAGAGAGAGAGAGAGAGAGAGAGAGAGAGAGAGAGAGAGAGGCTGGGTCTAATGTGTCACCTCTAGTGACACACTTTCTCTAATAAGGCCACACCTCCTAATCCTTTCAAACAGTTCCATTTGCTGGAGTCTAAGCATTCAAATATATGAGCCTGTGGAGGGAGGTCACTCTTGTTCAGAACACCAGTGCAGGGATGTGGTAAGAGTTGAGCTCTGGCAGAACTCAGATCATTGTAAAGTTTACGAATAGACAGCCACTGGGACAGTGGCTAAGATAGCACACTGAGAAGTGCACATTATGTGGGGAATAAGGGAAGGCTCCTCAGGAAAAGAATTGTGGAGGTTGGTGGCAGAACATTCTGGGCAGAGAAAACAGTATTTACAGGACTGCAGCACAGAGTGGCTTTTAAACAATGGTGGGACTTTGTGTATGTCTGTAGTTAGAAGGAAGTAAAGCATGAGAGCAGAAGTACAGTCTCCAAGAAGTAACTAAGAGTTGTGAAATCCATTCATTCCCTGTCACCACTGCTAGTATGGGCTAGTCTGAAACAAAGAAACCACATGCCATGGCCTACAAATATTGCTATTCATCATCTTATAAAAAGCAATTGTGCATCCTGGCCTTATCATCCCTGGAGACCTTTTATAGAGGATCACAGGGCAGATGAGAGCACTGCTTTGATGTGTCACATTCCTTAGCAAAGACCATTAAAAAAAGTGAGGAGAGAAAGCCGACCTTTCTTGGATTCCCACATTTCCTTTCCACCCTTATCACCACATCTCCTACAGTTGTAGTTACTCTTCCTTAGAGCCCATATTCCTCCTTAAAACACCACCCCCATGTTCCATCTTTGACCCAAATCATAATCCTGAAAATGTAAAACCTGAAGTTTTGGGTATGCTACCAAAGGAAACAGTTTTGCTTAAAATCTTGTTTTTGCCAAAATATTTTCAAAGTAGCTGGAGAGCTGTCAAACCCCAGTGGCTCTCAGCTGTGTTTCCTTCTAGCATTTCCCCAGGCCCTCCCTGCACAGCACTCAGTAATTGGATATGATTTGATGATGATGAGGAGAATAAATGCTGCATGAGACAGCTTGTAGATTTAAGAATTATCCTCCAGGTGCTGAAGACTATAGATCTAAAGAGTCTTAGCTGCCAAGCTCTGGGACTGCGTGACTATGCATCATTCCTAGATGTAGCCTTAAGCAAGGCAGCCTAGGGAAACACGCTGGTAACTGTCAATATTTAGACTGTCATTCCAAAGTCTTGAGATACTTTGCTGCCTTCAGTCATGTGACTTCAACCAAAAGAATCTATTCTAATAGAAAAGAATTACTGAAAACAGCCTGGAATGATGTATTTGGCATTGCAGGTACTGACAAGTTTTGCCTGCTTGTTCTCTTTTTTTCTTCTGGGAATATACTTTTATTTATTTAACTTGAACTAAATAATTCATTTTTTGATAATATTTTTATTTAAATTTGCAACAGGCTTGTTTTATATGTCAATTCCATTTCCCTTACCTTCCCCTCCTCTCCTGCCCCTTCCCAACCCCCATCCCACCCCCTTTATTCTCCCCAGGGAAAGTGAGGCCATCCACGAGGAGTCTTCAAAGTCTGTCATATCATTTGGAGCAGGGCGTAGGCCCTCCCCCACATGTCTAGGCTGAGAGAGTATCCCTCTATGTGGAATGGACTCCCAAAGTCCATTCATACACTAAGGATAGATACAGATCCGCTACCAGAGGCCCCATAGTCTGCCAAGCCCTCTTAGCTAACACCCACATTCAGGGGGTCTGGGTCAGTCCTGTGCTGGTTTCCCAGCTATTATACTAAAGTTCATGAGGTCCCCCTTGTTCAGGTCAGCAGTTTCTATGGGTTTCCCCAGCATGGTCTTGGCCCCTTTGCTCATCATTACTCCCTCTTTGCAGCTGGATTCCAGGAATTTGAATCAGTGTTTAGCTGTGGGTGTCTGCTTCTGCTTCCATCAGCTGCTGGATGAAGGCTCAAAATGGCATATAAGGTAGTCATCAATCTTATTATTGGGGGAGGGCATTTAAAGTAGCCTCTCCATTCTTGCTTAGATTATTAATGGGGTCATTTTTTGTAGATCTCTGGACATTTTCCTGGTGTCAGGTTTCTCTTTATACCTATGATTTGCCTATTTGTTCTTAACCTTTCTCCTGTGATGGGAGATGTCATTCTGTATATGTTTCTCATACTGGTTAATGAATAAAGCACTGTTGGCCAATAGGAAAGGAAGATAGGGACTAGGAGACAAGGAGGAAATAGGAGTAGGAAGGAGGAATCAAGATGGAGAGTCTGGAGAGAACATAACCGCCATTCCTCAGCTCTCGGTAAGACCACGTAGAAATACATAGAAATGGGTTAATACTTAAGACAGAGCTAGCCGATAAGAAACTAGTACCTGGCCAACAGAATTATATCAAATACAGAGTCTCTGTATGTTAATTGGGGCTGGCGCGACGGCGGGACAAGACTTGGCGGCGGGCAGAAAATACCTTACTCCTTATACTCCTGTAACCCCAGTTAGCACTTGTGGGCTTTAGGTACCATTTTGTAGCTTTAAAGCAATTGGAAATTAGAGAATCAGTTTCTCTGCTCATCTAACAATCTTCATCAAGGGTTTGAAAGAGATATAGAAGTGTTATTTCTAATGTATTTATTTTTAGGATTTGCCAACTGGCTTAATTATGCTAGTTTTTATTTATTTGAAATATTTGATTTATTTAATATATTCATTTAATAATGGAAAACTATAGCAAACAGAAGCAAATAAATTTATAAATTTAGGAAATAATAATGTATGGCTAATATCTTAAAAACAAGTGTACACTAGTACCAATATTCAATGATTTACTGATAATACCACCTTAAGACAGTATGGCTATGTAGCCTTTATAATATTTTACAATTGATTATTTCCAATAAACTTTTTCATGTTACATGGGAAAGCTTAAACATTAATATATAAAATACATGTATATATTTTTCTCTTAGATTTATATAATGTGGATTTCCAAAATGAGAAAAAATCAATCTAATTAAATAAAATTGTCTTCAGTACCTCTTTATATATGATCATATGTCATAAGGTTATATTTTAAATATATATATATATATGTATGTATGTGTGTGTGTTTGCATTTTTATTACTTTTTTATATCATAGGCTAACAAACGTAAAGCTCAGTACCAGGAATGGATTACCCATTTCAGAGTTGTTGGTTAGTGAGTTCCAGATACATTCACAAACATTATAAGCTATATCCTGTGTTCTTGGTTATGCTCAAGGCCTAGACACTAAGATGCTATTACTGAAGAAAGACACCACATACTTAAGCATAAAACATGGAGAACAAGCTGCTAGAAGGTGCTATGCATGTTATTAGAGGAGAAAAGTAATTGTCAGTCTTACCCAGCTATGAACCCTGAAGGCTACAATAATAACAGGCTTGATATGACATTGCCATTGATGCAATAGTGGTATAAATGTCATAGGAGTGACTGTCTGGTTGGATTTAATTTCTGTTTCCCAAGTTGAAACCTGCACCTGGTGGCCTTATCAGGGCCAAGTCATAGGTCATAGGGGAGAACCTACTACTATTACTTTGCTAAACAGGCATAGCATTAAACTATTAATGACACCAACAGTGCATCTCTAAACTATTTGTTTTGCAAAAGATGATAATTAACATGGACATACACAATGAACCAAAGTGAAGAGAAGGAAAGACTGTAGAATACTCAGTCCAAAATCAGGCAATTATATCAATTCCATCCTCTCAAGGCTAAAGGATCTTTGTGGAAGAGGGTGAGGAAAGGTTGTAGGAGTCAGAGGTGGTGTCTTACTACAAAGAAAAATAGTGTTCTCCAGACACAGCAGACCAGTTGCACATATGAACTCATAAGGGTTGTTAAAGCATCCACAGAACCTGTGCAAGGTCAAGCCAGACAAAGCTGCACTATGTGCAGGGGAGATGGACATGAATTTCCACCTCTAGCTGAGAAGCTATGGTTCTTGGTAGTCTGACCTTGTGTTAGAGGAAGGCCATACGTCCAAAGTATGTAGGCAGCACAATTTAGCCTTGATGGGCTTAAAATGAGGACATAAAATTGGGTGGGTAAGGAGTGGGAAGGATCTGTGAAGAGCTAGAAGAAGAGTGCATATGATCAAAATAGATTGTATGAAAGAATTATTGTTTATTTAAGAGTAATAATGACCATGTTCATCCAGAAACTGAAGTTCAGGAAAGTGATCTGACTTTTCCCAAATCATAAATATAAACTGCATGTAAGTCAACAAAGCAAAGCAAATTAATTAGAAAAAATAGAAATTTTAATCACTATAAAGGAATTATGTTAATTACCCATTATCCAAAATGATAATCACTAACCATTGATTTGGCCACAGGACTTAAGAATTAACTACCGGAGTGCCACTATGTAGCCTTGTCTGTCTTGGAACTTGCTATATAGACAAGGTGACCTCAGATTCACAGAGACCCACCTGCCTCTGCCTTCAGATTAAAAGCATGTGCCACCATGTCTGGCTTCAGCTAGTTTTTAACAGATCTACTATTATGTTCATGGGTTCCTGGAATTAAACAGGTAACACATTATTAACTGATCTCTGAAAAGAGTCAGATGGAATGGTTAAAGTCAAGAGAGCAAATAGGAGATGAAACAGCAGGCAGCCTGGTTATAATGAGGAGCCATTATTACTCCATCATGCTTGGCGAGCAACGTTCATGAACCCTCTCATGTTAGGAGAGGGGTTGTCTGTCATGATCCATGGGAGGAGACAAACTCTGATCTTGCTTTTCTCTCTTTTCTGCTCTCTGCAAGGACATTCTCCTGTACCATGCCTACAATGGAGGGTGGAGAGGTCTGAGTTCAGGTGTATGGTGTGCTTATATTCACCTCTTCTTTGGGAACAGTGCAGTGTGTCTATGCTGATGAATGCCAGGGTTTTCTTCCAGTCCCGAGTTCCCATTTTCTACTCTTTCTCCCAAGTGAGCCTTGGTTCACATTTTGCTCTTTGCACAACCTCCTCCTCATAATTTTAATTTTCTCTTCATGATCAGCATCTCCCACTTCAGCAAATCTCATCGACTTTCCTTCAGTGTAAATCACAATCCTAATACTGCTCTCAACTTTCAGCATTTTTACTAGAATGTAAGTCCAAGTCATAATTTTCCAGGAGTATTTCAGTGTACCTGCACCGACTTTCTATAATGGTTAATACAGAGTGTCAATTTGATTGGATTGACAAGTTTTTAGAAGAGTGGTAAGACACATTTGGTTGCACTTGTGTTTCCAGAAAAGCATCATTAGGGCTTGGGCCATCAAGCTGTTTCAAAAACTGAATATTAAGATATGTCAGAACTGCAGAAGGTGGGGCCTAGTGGAAGGAGGCAAGTCACTGGGAACTGATTCTTGGAGATGGCATCATTTCTTGACCCCTACCTGTTACTGCTTTTCTCTGTTTTCTGCCCACCATGAAGTGAAGTAGCTTCTGCCACATTCTCCCACCACATGATGCCCTAGACCTAGAATAAACAGCCAAGGATAAAAGGCTGAACTCTCTGAAACCATGAGCCAATATAAACTCTTCATATCTGAAATTGTTATGTATTTTTTTCTACAGTGGTACAAAAGTGATTAATGCATTTTATGACGTAATCTTAACACAGATCCTTCGAAGAATATCAATTTGGATCAATTTGTACTTCTGTTGAGAATTCATAACGATTTTTCATTTCACTCAGACTAAAAAAGTCAAATGCTTAAAACTCTGTAGGGTGGTCGGGGGTTGGGCATGGGAGGGTAGGAGAGGGGGAGAGAGGGAGGGAGGGAGGGAAGGAGAGGGAACTAGGATCGATATGTAAAATAAAAAAATAAAAAAATAAAACAAAATAAAAATTAAAACTCTGTAGGGCGTGTCCATTTATCTTAGCTCTCTGGCATCTTTTCTTATTTCTCGCTCTCTTATCCTGTCTGCTAACACTGAACTATTTTCTGTTCTTAAAGCAAACCAGATGCTTTCTAAGTTCGGGAAACTATTTGTGCTTGTTACTTCACCTTCCTCGTGTACTCTTACTCAGATGTCCACACGACTCAATCCTAAGTTTTAAGTTTTTTTTTTTTTGTTCAAAAGCCACTTTCTCACTGAACCTCCAATAATTACCTACTGAAAGACATTCTTCTTCCATCCCCCCATTTCTCTGTTTTATTCTTGCCTAGAGGGTGTACAATCTGACGTGTTTTTTATTCATTTGTTTATCTAATATCTACCATCTCCTGCTTACAACCCCTTTTGCTATAACAAAAGATTCATGGCACACTTGTAAGACCATGAAGAAATGGGGAATTTCATGGCATGAAAGAAGCCTACTTCCTTACTTTCTCACAGTGCTTGTTAGTACTTCTCATGGAGATATCTGTATGTTCCCTATCTTGAGCCAGACAATCTTTAAATACATTCATACTAGGCTAGTGTAGGCAGACTTTTCTGTCCCATCAGCCAGTTCGCAAATAACCAACATGGAGACGTAATATTAATTATAAATGCTCGGCCATTAGCTCTGGCTCATTACCAACTATCTCTAACAACTTAAATTAACCCGTATTTCTTATCTAAATTCTACCATGTGGCTTATGGCTTGTTATCTTATTTTGTAGATGTCCTCCTTCCTCTGTGTCTGTCTGGTGACTCCTGAGCCTCTACCTTTCTTCTTCCCAGCATCTACCTAGTCTGGTGCTCCCAGCCCAATCTCTTCTGGCTCAGCTATAGGCCAATCAGGTCTTTATTAACCAATTAGAGTAACACATATTTATAGAGTACAAAAATTGTTCCATAACTAGCAACAAGAGATGTTAGAGCTGAAATACATTTAATGCATTCTAGAGATGTCATTGGAAGCTAGGAGAGCCACAGAGATACTCTTCTCATGACAAAACTAAACAAAAACCTCAGTAAGGCTTCTAAAATCTTGTGGAAGCAAAGTTTATCCTCAGAATAAACTACAATACATTATGGCTGAAATCTGAGCCAGGGGTGCAGATCAGAGTTCACAAACTATGAGAAAATGTCCAGGAGGATTATATGTTTTATGAGGTCCTGGCAAGTGCTCAGTCAAGGCAAGTCCCTGACTATACTCCCATTCTATCTTTTAAAAGTTTTAATAGACAAGATCCTAAAAAGCAATAAGGTATGCTAATGCTTTATCAATCTGGAGGCCAGCTGCAGTAAAGTTGTAGAAGAATATTTGTGACATTCTGACCTCTTCTCTATTAAACAAGTACCAATAAGCTGCTATAAACTGACACTTGCTGAATGAATAATCAAAGTAATGTCTAATCATAGTAGAAGGGAAAAGCCACTGAGGATTCTTCTTAGTAAATAATGCAAAAGTCTTTAGTCAAATAATTCAATTTCTGGCTGAAGAGGCCATAAAGTGATGAGAGCCTACCTTAGAGGCTCACTGATGCTTAAAATTGCACATTTCATGATTCTGATCTGTAATGTAAAGTTTTCCCTTGGCAGTTTTCTATCTCTCACAATAAAAACAACAACAACAACAACAACAACAACAAAAGAAAAACAAAACCTCCCTTACCTCCCTTCCATGAACCTAATAATGAAAATAAGAAATACTATGAACAGCAATATTCTTTAAATTTCTTTGTATTTTTATTTAAAATTTCTTTTCACACAATATATTTTGATCATGTTTGCCCATTCCCTTAACTTCTCCAAGAATATCCACCCCTCCTTACCCACCAACTTTATGTTCTCTCTCTCTCTCAAAAAGAAAAAAAGATGGCTGTGGTGGCACACAACTTTAATCCAAGCAGGTGGGAAGCCAAGGTCATTAGATCTCAGAGTTTGAGGCCAGCCTGGTCTACAGAGTGAGTTCCAGTACAGCCAGGGCTACCCAGAGAAACCCTGTCTTAAAAAACCAAAAATAAACAAACAAATAAATAAAAGCCACAAGAATGAAAATCAGAACAAACAAATGATCAGTAAGACAAAAAATGTCAAGCTGAAACATGGACATGAACTTCATTTTGTGTTGGCTAACTACTCCTTGGTATGGTGTCTGTCCTGGACTGTGGTTGATATGCTCAGCAACACTCCATTGGAGAAAACTGATTTTCTCTTGCCAGTGAGTATTAGTTGCAAATAGCATTTTGTTTAGGGATAGTGCTCTTTGTCCACTTCCCATTTCAATGATGAGACCCTGTCTGGTTTGAACCTATGCAGATCTTGTACTTACTGCCTATGTCTGTATGTTCATACGTGCACCAGTTTGGGTCTGGAAGGCACCGTTTCCTCAAAACCATCTGTCACCTCTGGCTGTTACAATCTTTCCAAAGAGATAGAAAGACAGATACCACATGCTATTTCTCATATGCATATGTTCAAAAGGTAAATCAGAATCTGTGACTGTCATTGCCTATATGTAATGGGTAAGAGGAAGAGGGATGAAGGAAGGATGCATAATAGGTAACAAAACACAGAACTAATAAATTCCAGTGTTCTGTAATACAGTGGAGTGACTATAGTTCACAATAAATTATTACATGTGTCAAGGATGTTAGCTGTAAAATAAAGAATGACTGTCACAACCTACAGACCCAGAGAGAGTAGGTAACAAGGAACATTTATGGGGGGGGGACACCCAGATCTCCCTAGGAAGGGGAAATAGAAGATATTTAATGAGTGAACTGAGGATATGTAGGCATGGGAATATGAACAGTCAGGTCATGGGGGCAGAGGAGGAGAGTAATGAAAAAGACTACTGGAAAGGAGTTGCATTTAGGGATCACCTAAACACCTGGCACTAGGGAATTCCCCAGGAATCTACAGAGATGACCCTAAATAAGACTTCTAGCTATAGCAGATATATAGCCTGAACTGGCCCTCTCATGTGACCAGATTGATGCCTAGCCCAATTGTCATCAGAAAGGTTTTATCCAAATGCAGACCCAAACATTAAGCTGAGGTTGGGAGATTCTGCAGAAGAGGTGGAGAAAGGATTGTAGGAGTTAGGGGTCAAGGACACTACAAGAAAACCCACAGAATCAATTAACCTGGGCTCATAGGAGCTTACAGAGACTGCACTGACAACCAGGAAGCCTGCATGGAACTGATCTAGCAAGTCTGCATATATGTTACAGTTGTGTAGCTTGGTCTTTTTGTGGGACTCCTAATAACAGGAACAAGGGCTGTCGTTGACACTTTTACTGGCTTTTGGAACCCTACTCATCATACTGGGTCGACTTGCCCAGCCTTAATACATGGGGGAGGCACTTAGTCTTACTGAAACTTGATATGCCATGTTTGTTGACACTCACAGAGACCTTGCCATTTCCTAAACAGAAATGGAGGAAGAGTGGATTGAGGGGTAGGAACAGAGGGTAGGGTGGCCTGGGGGACTGGGAGGAGAAAAGGGAATGGAAACTGTGGCCAGGATGTAAAATAAAGAAATAGATTTAAAAAATAAGTAGACTATAGGAATGTGAAGGATCTAAACTCAGTGCAGTGATTAGGAAATAGAAGTATTAATTATTTTGATTTGACCAGTATACAAGATTTTTACATGTATCTAAATATTATACTGAACCTTATAAATATATGTAATAATTATATGCTGGTTAAAATATTGAAAATTCTAAAAGAAATGTGAATGCTAGTTGCTCTGGTTTGATACAGTTTGATACAGTTAACACTGTACATGTGTATTGAATAATCACATTGTACTCTGAAAACTGTACTGTTAAATAACGATTAACAAGCGACAATTAAAAAGATCCAAGTGGCATTCATTCCAGTTACATGATTTGATGTTAGGGCAAAGACAAAAGGGTAAAGAAAATTAGTATATTTACCACTTAGGTAATCATCATTTAATGACTTATAACTTCCAGTGACTGATTTTATGACAATAAATGTTAGTTTTGGAGAATACTCCCACTTTGGATTTTTGTGCTAGCATCCTTGTAGCCTTCCTGGTCCACCATGCAGTTCAGGTTTTTTAATTTAACAATGACATATGATTGTGGACCTTACCTTTAAATAAATTTCTTGTACACACAAGAGTCAATTTGTGAACTCAACATTTTAAAATTTATGAGCAAAAATGCAGTTTTTAAGTGTTCTGGTGATTTTGTGAAAAAATCTATAAAAAAATATTCCTCAGGAAAGTAACAGATGTAGGCTGAGTTAAGAAACATCACAGCATGTAAATGAAACAATTTTTCTCCCTAAATAATTTTTGTATGTAGACAAAACTAGCACCCTTTATTATTACTATTTTTACTGACGGGAGATGTCATTACGAATATATGTTTCTCATTCTGGTTAATGAATAAAACACTGTTGGCCAATAGGAAAGGAAGATAGGAGGGACTAGGAGACAAGGAGGAAAGAGGAAATAGTAAGGAGGAGTCAGGATGGAGAGTCTGGAGAGAACAGAACCGCCATTCCTCCGCTCTCAGTAAGACCATGTGGAAATACATAGAAATGGGTTAATACTTAAGACAGAGCTAGCTGATAAGAAACAAGTAACTGGCCAACAGCATAACATCAAATACAGAGTCTCTGTGCATTATATGGGGCTGGCGTGGCGGCGGAACAAGACTGGCGACGGGAGGAAAAACCTTACTCCTTACAAATATCCATGGATATGAAACTTCCATTAAACTTTTTGTTATATTTTATTTGCTTACTTTATGTGTAGAGTTCAGAGAACAACTTGTGAGAGTTCTTTAACCATATGGGGCCCAGGAGTCAAACTAATGTCATCAGGCTTTGTGTCAATATCTTTTATGTGTGGAGCCATTTTGCTGGCCCATTTTTAGAAACTATAAAAAATATTTGTACTAATTCTTTGATAATTTCATAACACACACAATGTATTTTGATCATATTCACCCCCACTTTTCCTGCTAACTTCTCCCATGTCCATTGCCTACTCCTTATCCACTTTTAACTCTGTGCCATCTATTTTTTATAACCCACCAGCTTGTATTGCTCACATGCTCATGAGTCTGGGGCCATCCACTAGACCTTCATGATATCCCTAAAGAAAATCAATTCTCCCTTTCCCAGAAATCATCAACTGTCAATAGCTCTCCAGCGAGGGGTGGAATTTATGAACTTCTACCCTCTCCATGCTAGAATGTTGACTGGCTATTGTGAATTTATGATTACAATGTTTCTGTAAAGTCCAGAAGACACTGTTTTAGTCTGGTTCTCTCTGACCTTTGGCTTTCATTCTTTTTCTGGCCCCTGTTCCATGACTGTTCCTGAGTCTTTTAAGGGGTGAGTGTGTGATATAGGTGTTACATTTGTGATTGAGCTAAGACACCTAGCAATAGTGCCTGAACAGGCCTTCCCCTTTAATCAGATTAGTGACTACCCGAATTGTCATTATAGAACCTATATCCAGTAACTGATGGAAGCAGATGCAGTGGCCCACAGCCAGCATTGAGCTGAGTTCCAGAGTTCAGTGGAAGAGAGGGTAGAGGGATCATATGAACAAGGGGAATAAAGACTGTGATGGGGAAAACCACAGAGAGAGCTGACCCGAGCTAGTGGGAACTCATGAACTAGGGGAACCTGAATGGGACTGAACTAGGCCCTCTGAATGTGGGTGACAGTTATGTGGCTTGATCTGTGGGGAGGGCCTCTGGCAGTGGCACCAGAAGCTATCTTGGGTACATTATAGTCTTTTTGGAGCCCATTCCCTATGGGATATCTTGTTCCGTCTTGATACAGGGGGTCTGGTCCTGCCTCAACTTGGTATGCCAGACTTTGTTGACTCCCCAAGGAAGGCTGACCTCCTCTGAGGAGTGGATGCATATGGGAAGTGGGGAGGTAGGGGACTTGAGAAGAGGAGGGAGGGGGAACTAGGGTTGGTATATAAAATGAAAAAAAAAAATTAAAAAAGCATGATAAGACAAAATTCCTTCAAAGCTACCACTGAGTTTGTTTTGTGTTGGCCATCTACTGCTGGGCATGGGGCCTTTAAGGGAAGACTTTTGAAAGTAGAATATTCCAGATCAGAAAAGGGTTCTGGGACAATCTTAAAACAACTATACAAATTCTTCAACATCTTTCCCACACCAGAAAGTTAACTTTGCTTCCCTTAAATATGGGTTTGCCTTCATGTTTCACTTCTAATAAGCTGACTACAACAAAAGTGGCAATGTGTGGGCAATGTGTGACTTCTAAAAGTATGGTCCAAAGGCTGTAACAGCCCATCATTCTGATTCCTCATCTGCCAGTCTTGCTCTTACAATTCAGGGAGTGAGAATGTTCACAACACATGGAAATGTCTGCTTGACAGCTTCTACCAAGTTCTAATTCCATAGTTGATAGCAAATGCTGACATGAATCCAGTAGATTCCCAATATTCTCATCTCTAACTCTTCTAGTTGACACCCAAAAAATCATATGTAGAGGTCATCTTAATTCTGGTGTGTTTGTGTATGTGTGTGTGTGTATGTATATATGTATTTTACATTCTCCATGACTTATAGAACCTGTAAACCTAATGAACAGTTTCAATGTACATTGGTTTTATTTGGTGGGTAATTTGTTACACAGCCATAAGATCTGTAAGAGGAAGAGAAAAATGTGAGCACTTCAGTATGAAGGAATATGGTTGACCAAGCAAGACAGTCCTCAGTGATTTTTAATTTTTACTTTTTAATTCTTATGTAATTTCATATGTGAATACAATGTATGTAGATCATACTTTTCTCCCACTCCTCCTTTATTCCTTCTCAGTAGACCTCCTCAATATCATCCTTCCAACTCAATGTCCTTCTCTTCCTCTCTCATAATCCATAGTTCAGTCACAGCTACATAGGTATAGATCAACTCCACTGGGGTGATACTTGTCTGTCAAGGGATTTAGAAAAAAAGATTTTTGCCTTTCAGATGTCTGGTCAAACTCATGGGATCATGTAACAGTGGAAAGTACATTGGTCATGGAGTCATAAAACTTGAGCTTAAATTCCATTTTGGTTTTATGTCCCTCGGTTATGCTGAGCTTCCTGATTGTCAGTATACAGAGGATCATCTCTATTTACCATATCAGAAACTATTTCACAAGTACAGGAGGCAGTGTGTAAAGGCTCAGTGGGGAATCTACTCTTTTTAGTGGGTGTGCTTCTACTTTACACGGGCCAATGCTGTCTGATCACTTTGCTCAGTGATCAGTTCTTCTTGCCAGTAGGAAGATCACTTGGAGCCTTTATTTGACTTAGAATATTTTCTGTGTTGGGAAAGATTTTCACTCAGTGAACTCAGAGGATCTTTGCTGATCTTAGTTTTGCAATACTGAAGACATGGCTCATGGAATCAATGTCTTAAAGAGCATTCACAGTTTTTAGTCAGGTCCTCATTCTTATTACAATGTGGCATTCTCCATTATAGAAACCATCTTGACTGTTGGAAATATTTTCCAAAATCATATTTGGTAAACCAGGAATGAAATCCATCCTTATTAAATTATTCAACAATTTCAAAGTTTGTGTTTGAAACTATTCACAGATTTCTTTTTAAGCTATTCATTTCACATGAAGCAAGGAAGACATGTCTAGACAAATATTTCTTAAACTATTTGAAATTAAGCTTTTTCTGAAATGGCTATACACTATTGTGCCCTAACATTCTACTTTGAACCACTTAAGATATTTGCTTTATTGCAAGCAAGCTAGTATTCTGAAAATTAACCAGACATCAAAGCGTTCTGATTTTTATGAAGAACAAATTTTCTGAGGTATGAAAAAATAATCCTAGTTCTATTAGTAGAAAGGCTTTTGTAGAGTATCTTTGAAGATCTTTTTAAAATTCCATTGGATTTATGAGCCTATGGACACGAATGAAGGAAGAGACCATATTATGGTCTTAAGAAGGGGCCAGGGAGATGCCTAAGTGGGTAAGAGTACTTATTTCATAAAAATGAGGACCTGAGTTCAAATCCCCAGCATCCATGTGAAAAGCCAGGCATGGCTACACATACCTGTAACACTAGCATTTTAGGATGGAGACAGATAGATCACAAGTGCTCACTGGTATACCAATCTCACCTAAACAACAAACTTTTAGTTTGGTGCAAGACCCTGCCTTAAAGGAAATGACAGAGAAAGATAGAGAAAGACATCAGATATCCTCCTTGCCTAGCTGCTTTCTCATGGATGACTATCAATAAACTTAAATGCATGCATCCCCCTACAGGTTTCCAATATGATATACTGAAAAATAAACAAAGGCATATATGATTTATGTGACATATTAAATTACTAGTAAAGCAACCTGTCAAAACCATGGGATTTAAAATCTTACCTGGCTTCCAAAATATACTATGGTTTGCACATACTGTATTTGGCCATACTATGTTGCAAGCAAATGTTAATTACACAGAGTAACTAATTTGGTTGAGATATAGACTGCTGTGATGCTGACAGGTAAGTACTTTTTTCTTTTTTTCTGAGAGGAACTTTCAGAACAAAATTCTCAGGAGTCAGACTCAGGTACCTGATTCACCCTTGTTTTCCAGGACTGTTTTGTTTCTTTCAGAAGCAAAGAGAAACTGAGAGAAATTTCAAAAGACATCCTCACCTTAGGACTGGAAAGGAAGAAGAAGTCTCTCTGTTAGTGTCCCACAGGTGAAATAAAGAATGATTATATTTAGGAATTTGGGAAAATTCAAGAACTTCCTTATAATGGTGCTGACATTAGTTTATTCAATAAATGTTTCCTGCCAAGCATACATCTAAGGATTGACACCATAGATATCCACAAAACTTTTGGAATACATCTCCTAGGGGAAGAACATCATATACAAATAAAATGAAGTTTACAATGTTTCCAATTGTGTTAGACACACAAATGTAGATGAGGACTAGATGATAGAACAGTTGCTGACTTTTCCCCTATGAAATAAATGGCCAGTGAATTCTTTAGATAGCTCAGAATCAGCCCATTGCTCAAACATCATGGCTAAGAAAAGTATAGCAGCCTACAGCTTTTCCTTGCATCAAAAGGTTTATTGGGTAAGACACAATCATTCCTTTCACCAGCTCTTACTATAAAATTAGTTTTCCTGTGGGTTATGTGAAGATAGTGAAGACAGGGTTATTTATTCAGCTATTATGTACTATTTGACAGGTAGATGCCAGTACCATTTTGGCACATTTGTTAAGCTGGGGACTATTAAAATAAATGAATGCAAATAGGATTCGATGAAGGAGAGCAACCAAATCTGGTACCCAGGCTTCATCCCACAGAACCTATAAAGACACACCCTGGGTCTTTATTAGGAGAAATATTAGTTTTAAAATTATGTTGGCTGATATGTGCTAAGCTAACTGGGAGGCTTAATTTGTACTTTGTTGAATTCCCAGGACAATGCTGGCATTCAGTAACTGCTACATATTAATATTTTCCATGTTGCCTTCATTAAATTTATGTACCTTAATTAAATGATACTGGAAGTAAATCAGATGATTGGGTGATTATAAAATATCTCAATTCCCAATGTCTAAAATCAACATATTAAAATTCAGTGCACACTTCATAATTGACCAAAGAAAGCCATTAATGGCACCACAGAGAAGGTGTGATTTGCTTTTCTCTCTTTAAACTCAGGAACAAAATGAACACCCGGTGATGATTTTGGCTGGTTGTTCTTCTCAGGATCTGTTATTAGAATGCCTTTGGGTTAGCTACATGTTGCTCTCATACAAACAGTGAAAAGCCCAGCTTAAAACCACCATTACAAAAAGTTTTGACACCGGAAAATAAGACTAGGCTTATTGATGCTACGGCTGTCTCAGCTACTGCCCCCAAATGACCTTTGTCCAAGAGCAGAAGACAGAGAAGACTGATGTCAACAGACCAGCCATGTTAGGAGGGTTTTTGTCAGAGAGTCAGAAAAGAGCATGCCTTATGGGAAGGATGGGAGGGCAACACCACCTCCGTGTTACCACCAAGCCTTTCCATCTCAATCACTTAAATATCAGTGTTGAAACTGGGAGAAGTTGGGGTGAGCAGAGGAGACAGTTACAAATACATACCAGAAAATCTAGAGGAAGGCCAAAGGACAAAATAGTCTCTCCATTTCAGTATTAAAGATCCAAATGTGAAAAATGAAGTATACAAATATTAGGAGAGATTGATTCCCATTATGCTCAAAGAACAAATGATAAAGTTTTGACTTCAAGTGTAGAAGTAATAAAAACACACATCAAGAAAGAAAAATCTTACTATAATAAAAAATTATGACAATTTGGGAAGACTTGAACAATTCCAAGCAAATAGTTCATAGGAAATGATAGTATAAGAAGGCTTTCTGAGTATCTTTAGGCAGTAAATAGTCATTGGGGGAGGGGAGACATTTTCCTCAGTGGTGTAACTACAGATAAGTTGCTCACATTCCTCTAAATAACACATGCAACTCTAACTAAACTAAGTGAGTCACATGATGACAGACACAAAAGGTACAAAATCAGAAGGAGACTAAAAGGAAGGGGACCTGTGACAGTGAGACAAAGACAAGAGAGAGTAATGGGTATATTATGACTAAATGGGTATATATATGACTAAATATATGTGTACATGAAAATGTCAAACTATTTTGTATAAGTAACAAATGCTAATTGTAAAAGATTTAAAACATTCTCCTTTCCTGGGCATGCCTTCAGGCTCTGCAGTCTCAGAATTTAGAAGGCAGAGGCAGAAAGATAAGTTCATGGTCATCACCAGTCATAAGTGAGTTGGAGGCTAGCCTGGACTACACGAAGAAAACTAAAGAAATAGTCTCCTAGAATTTCCCTAACAGAAATCTCTTTTTAGAGAAAATTATAATATCATTAGTAGCTTAAATTTTGATTCATGACTATTCAGTTGTGGTACTCTATTAAATTTTCAAAAACTGTGGTTTTTTGAATTGGATTTTCTGGCAAAACATCAAGCTAGATGTTGTAACTTAAAACTGCTCAGTTAGGATGATCCTTTCTTCATCCACACTGCGAAACAAGATATTTTCTTCCTTCCTTCCTTCCTTCCTTCCTTCCTTCCTTCCTTCCTTCCTTCCTTCCTTCCTTTCTCTTTGAATCAACAAGCTTGTAGAAGGGGATGCAGTACATTTGATTGTAAATAGATCAATGACTCAATCTTTGGTCGACCATAGAAAAATTACAGGTACCCAAGAGTGGAGAAGGTGTATGCATTTCAGTCTTCAAAAATGAGGTGAGAAAAGTAAACTAAGAGAGAGCAAGAAGGTCTTTGAGTTAGGGATGGTGACAGATCACCACCTTGTATGGTTGCAGAGAGGCTGGGACAAAGATGGGAGACAGCAAGGCATTGTTTATTTTCTTCAGATGGCTTTTTTCTCTTCTTTCCTTGGGTAAGGTCATTGATGAGAAACCACTAAATAAAGGATAACTCTGGATTTTGAATATATGCAAGTATTAAGGATCTGTGATGTGAATGCTTCAGGGCCCTTCTTTTCTATATCTCCTACTCTTTAGCATCTCAAAACTAACAACATTTATGCAATTCGTATTAACTATGAATTAGTAATTATATGTGTTCATTAACTTAGATTTAAGACTCAGTATTAAGCACAAATTTCCACTTAAAAGGAACAGTTTAAAAGTTAGAATGCCAGCTCAAGCCTGTAATTTTAGCACTAGTGGGGCTGAAGCAGGAGGATTAATGTGAGTTTGAAGTCATTTTGGGTTACATGACACTCTATCTCAAAACAAACAAACAAGCAAAATAAGCCAATCAAATAAACAATCAAAGCAACAACAACAATGTGTGCATGCATGCATGCGTGCACACACACACACATCTACATAAACAAAAAAACCAAAGAAGCTGGGAAGGTGGTTCTATTGTGAGGAGCTGGGACTGCTCTTGCAGAAGACCTGAATGCATTTCCTAGTGACTCAAAACCACCTGAAACTTCAGCTCCAAGGGATCAGATACTTCTGGCCTCCTTGGACACTAGCACTCATAACCACATACAGATACAGACCTACATATAATCAGAACTAAGATAAATCTTTTTTTTTTTAAATCAGTAAACCAGAAACAGTTTAAATGACCTCCACCAGAAGATGCTCAGGTATACCCAGGATTGATCCAGGCTAGGATTTAGATCTGGGTGTGACATAGCATCATTCTTCTATATCCAATCACAATACTGCTAAGGGGATTTTATTTTTCTGCCTTCTATTCATGTATCCTTGACTAGTTTTGAATATATACATATATATCTACACACACATAATTTTTTCTTATTTTACATATTGATCCCAGTTCCCTCTCCCTCTCTCCCTCCCATGCCCCCTGACCCCTCTCCCATCCCTCCACAGGGAGGGTGATGCCTTCCAGGAGGGATCACCAAAATCTGTCAAGTCATTTGGAGTAGGGTCTAGGCCCTCCCTCCTCTAGGCTAAGGGAGTGTCCCTCCATGGGGAATGTGCTCCCAAATTCCTTTTGTGCACCAGGGATACATCCTGGTTCCACTGTCAGAGGTCCCTTGGAAGTGTTCAGGCCTTCTAACTGAGACCCAGGTTCATGGGGTCCGAGGTGGTCCAATGCTGGTTTCTCAGCTATCAGTCTGTTCGTTCATGAGCTCCCCCTTGTTCAGGTCAGCTGTCTCTGTGGGTTTCTGTAACCTGGTCTTGACCCCTTTTCTTATCACTTCCCTCTCTGCAACTGGATTCCAGGAGTTTGGCTCAGTGTTTAGCTGTGGGTATCTGCTTCTGTTTCCATCAGCTACTAGATGAGGGCTCTATGATGACATATAAGTTAGTTATCAATCTCATTATCAGGGAAGAGTGTTTAAGGTAGCCTTTCCATTGTTGCTCAGATTAGCAAATGGATGGAACTTGAAAAAACCATCCTGAGAGAGGTAACCCAGTCACAAAAAGAGGAACATGGTATGTACTTGCTCATAATTTTAGACCTAGAGTAAAGGATCACCAGCCTACAATTTATACCACCAGAGAAACTAGAATACAAGGAGGAACCTAAGAGATTCATACAAGGTCCCTCACAGAAAGGGAAAGGAACAAGCTCTTCTGAGCATATTGGGAGTGGGTAGGGGGGCAGTGAGTGGAGAGGGAGTTAGGAGAAAGAGAAGGGGAGGAGAGGAGAACATGTGGGACCAGGAAGATTGAGTCAGGGGACAGATAGATGTGTGTGTGTGTGTGTGTGTGTGTGAGAGAGAGAGAGAGAGAGAGAGAGAGAGAGAGAGAGAGAGAGAGAGAGAGAAAAGATATCATAATAGAGGGAGCCATTATAGGTTTGAAGAGAAAAGTCCAGAGACCTACAAGGATGACCCCAACTAACAATCTGAGCAACCATGGTTTTGAATTTTTATGAAGCCAAGGTTTGGTCTTGAACTACTGATTTTGCCTCTACCTCCTGAGAGCTGAGATGAGAAGTATGCGCCACTACACCTACAACATTAAGCACAATTTTCATAAGTCACATATATCAGAAGAAATTCAGTCACCTCCTCTGTTGGTAACCAAAATGTAGAAAGGAAAAACCTGCCCTCTACAATGGCTAATTTTCTGTTTCTGCCTGCTAAACAGATTTGCATGGCATTCGTTTCTGTGGGTGTTTTGGCAGTCGTGATGATTAGGGTGTTAAACTTGTGAAGATTGTTTTCCTTTTAATAAAATAATTTAAGGCCATTTATAGTTCCTAATTTCAACTGGCCATTTTTATGGCATGTTCTACATGAATATAAATTTTCTGGACCAAGGAAAACACCATGAATGTTGTATTCATCACTTTTAAAAGCTGTGTCTTCTCTGCATTAAAACCTAATTTTCCTGCCCTTGGTTTGTGTTTTCAACAAGTAGTTGAGGCTTGTTCATAGATTCAACCCTGTGGGAGCTTGAAGCACAAGTGCAGTTTCAGACAGTGTGGTTAGGAGTTCAGACAGCTGATAGAAAAAAAATGATTACTGCTTCTCAATGAACTAATTTTCACTCAAAATTTTTGTTAAGAGCAGTTAGTAAAACTAACTTGGGAAGCTTGGGAGCTTGGGAAGGCAATGATGGTTGCCATCTAACTAGCAAGACTTTCCTCCTCAGAGACATCTACTTGCAAGCACATTGTGGAAAGTGAGCATTCTTCCGACCAGGCAACCCCTTCCACCCACCCTCAAATACACATATTTAGGTTACCAATTCCAGACATTCTTTCTTCAGTGTTTTCTGAAGTTGATTCTGGGACCAGACCAGAAAAGATTGTGGGTTCAAGCTAGTAGGAAGCAATTAGTTGTTGATGGACTGTACAGTCTACTGGCATGATGGGGATGAGGATTGAGGAGCCACGATCTTAGATTCAAAATACAGTATGGCAGACCACCCACAAGATCAGTTTTCTGATGTTGTCTGGAAAGTGCCTACTACAAGATACCATGAGCCAAAGAACAAACTCAACTGAAGATGATTTTCTTTAGCAGAAAAGCTTCTTTCTTTTTGTGCTTTCAAACACACACACACACACACACTTTAATAATTCTTTCAATGTTGTGTCTTTGATCTAAAAAAATCTCAATAAACCAATGCAGCAACTCTACTTATAATATTCATTTCAGAAAACAAGCTCCACATTAGTGTTGTGGAGAAAATTGTGTGTCAGAGTATGAAAAAAATGTCATGTATAAATGCAGGTATAGTGAAAATGATACTGTTTATATAATATAAAATGGAAGTGAAATAATCACTTTGAAGGGAGGACAAAATGTTTAAAAAGACTCATTTCAAGATGCAGTGTTTATTTGGTTTTCTCAGCCTTATAAGTACAGAAAACAATTTAACCTTCAACCATAGCAACCTGCTTAAAACAGAGCTGTTCGAAGTTAATAACATTTGTATACAGTTCATGAATATTTTTATTAGCTGACACCATTACTGCTATTAGTGTCTCCCACATACTGGACACTCTCAAGGAGTAGATATTTTATTTTTGTTGGCCAACTATTTTTGAACGAATGAAATACTGAAGATGCATTTGACAATTAAAGAACAGATTTCCTCTAAAACTCTTGCCCCTTTCACCAGAACAGTTTAATTATCAATCGTGGCTGCATACTGAAATGACCTCAAAAGTGGGGAAGCACCCAAACATTCTCAAGGAAGTAGATGGGGAAACACCTGGACGTGAGAATTTTCTAAAATTTCTTGGGCAATTATAATACACAGAGCTGAGAATCATTGCACTTGAGATATAAAACAAAAATTAAGGGGTTCTTATTTTCTAGGCAAGAATCTTGACACCCCACAGTCTTATCAGTGTGTGTGTGGGCAGATCTGGGCTGTCTACATGCAATTAACTACTTTTCATTACTGAAGATCTGTAAATGCAACATGCAAACAGTGTAGTTACAAGATGTCTTTAATGTTGAAAACGGAATACCTGGCAAAAGAAGAGATGTAGTCAGAGGAATAAAACCAGCATAAAGAAATTAATTTATATGACTTCCTAAATTAATATGCTTAGGATAATTTTCTGTTACTGAAGAACTTTCTAAATGTCTTAAACAATGTGTTTGTCATACTTGAAAAGTTCTATTTAAACTCTAGAATCCTTCAACAATACCTGAGTTTGATCTCAAAATTCCCAGCCAACCCATCCCGGTGTGTCCATTTTCATCTACTGCAATGTGGATCAAATATGTACTAACTGCATATAGTAGATTTATTGTCAAACCAACAAAAAAGCCACATGAAAGGAGGGAAAATCTGAGATCTGTAATGTGGTCACTGCCGAGTCAGCCAAAACTAACTCTTTGATATCTTTATGTTCTTAACATCTGCATTTTTCTCAGTCTCCACTGTAGCAGGAGAATTAAGAGGAGACAGATGAGAAAAAATGGAGGAAAAACAACCCTCCAAAAACAGTATAATAAATTATTATAATGTATCTTCATTAATCACAATCGGCCATGGTTTCAGCTATTTAATTTTCAACAAAGGTTTCTGGGTGAGAGAATGAAGTTTTCTGTCAAGCTGTTTTATGATTCTTTAGAAACCTTGGGATGGAAAAATTCTTAGACCTTAGTACTTAGATCTTAACTGAAGCCTCATTCCTGCTGGAGCACAAGAGGAGTTTAGAGGGCTCCTCTCTCTGGAATCCACAGATTCCTTTTCCTTGGTAAATACTGCTAGACCATTGTCTTTCCCCACAAACTAACAGGGCTTCACTTTTCTCTCACATTTCAAAAATGGTAATTGCCCAATGGCATATAAATGATGTAGACAAGCTCTTTCCCTGAATTTCATTTTAGAGGTAGGGATATATTCTCCCTACCCTGTGTAATTGAGTATCCACATTGTAGCAGCAAGCTACATATTGTAGGATCAGTGCGAATTGTTCCTTTGGTTTTCATGATTTTTGCACCAGACTTCAACTTCTAGTCACAACATGACTTAAATAGTTTGAAAGTGAGCCTTCTGTCCTGTGCCAGCTGAGGCTGGTCTTTTCTGAGATCCCACAAAAGATGGAATGTCTGAGATCTTGAAGGTCTCTCTTTCTGAAGCTTTAAGACAACTCCTCAAAGACGTTGCCAAATTCACCAAACTTTTCATAAGTCTGACCAAAATTATAGAGTCTGCACAGGACCAATCACCAGGCTAACCTCATCTGGTTTAAAAGTATAATTTCATTTGTTAAAGTGGCTGCCTCTGGCAGAGAGAACAGAAGTGAGTGGGGAGGGACAACAAGTGAGAAAAGAAGTTGGGGGTAGGCATGGGCTGCGAGAAGGCACTTGAAGTTGAGTATTGGTTACTAAATTAATTTTTACAAAATTGTGTATTTTAGTGAAGTTGGAGGAAACTGAGTAATAATAGCAATGGTGTTAGTACCCAAATAACTCACTGCTACTGGGGAGTTGTAAAAGGAAGGAAGGAAGGAAGGAAGGAAGGAAGGAAGGAAAGAGGATAGGAAGGAAGGATGGAAGGCAGGCAGGCAGGAAGGAAACCAAATCACAGCCATGTACCTAGGGACATGGCCTTGTAAGTGGAGTGGAAAGATGGAGACAGGAGAATCTAATCTACCAGAAGCTTTTGGCCTACCCCATTTGGAGTACCTGTGTAAATATACCAGAAACAACAAGAGAAACACTTCTCCAAAAAGACCCAGGATAGCCAAAATAACCCTGTGCAATAAAAGAACTTCAGGAGCCATCACCGTCCCTGACTTTAAGCTCTACTACAGAGCTATAGTTCTGAAAACAGCCTGGTATTGGCACAAAAATAGACAGGTATACTGATGGAATGGAATCAAAAATCCTGATATAAACCCACACACCTGTGAACACCTGATTTTCGACAAAACAGCTAAAAGAATACAATGGGGCGAGGACAGCATCTTCAACAAATGGTACTGGCACAATTAGATGATGGTATGTAGAAGACTACAGATGGATCCATGTCTGTCGCCATGCACAAAACTCAAGTCCAAATGGATCAAAGACCTCAACATCAATCCAGCCACACTGAACCTCTTAGAAGAGAAAGTAGGAGGTACACTTGAACAAATTGGTATAGGAGACCGCTTCCTGAACATAACTCCAGCGGCACAGACACTGAGAACAACAATTAATAAATGGGGCCTCTTCAAACTTAGAAGCTTCTTAAGGCAAAGGACACAGTGGACAAGACCAAATGGCAGACTGGGAAAAGATTTTCACCAATCCTACATCCAACAAAGGGCTGATCTCCAAAATATACAAAGAACTCAAGAAACTAGTCAACAAAACACCAAGTAACCCTATTAAAAAATGGGGTACAGAACTGAAGAAAGAATTCTCAATAGAGGAAATCAAAAAAGCTGAAAGACACTTAAGAATGTGCTCAACATCCTTAGCTATCAGGGAAATGTAAATCAAAACAACTTTGAGATACCATCTTACTCCTGCCAGAATGGCTAAAATTAGAAACACCAATGACAAATTATGCTGGAAAGGATGTAGAGAAAGGGGAATATTCTTCCACTGCTGGTGGGAGTGCAAACTTGTACAGCCATTTAGGAGATCAGTATGGCGGTTCCTCAGGAAAATGGGAATTAGTTTACCACAGGACCCAGCAATCCCCCTATTAGGCATATACTCAAATGATCCACATGCATGCAACAAAGGCATGTTCTCAACTATGTTCATAGCAGCACTATTTGTAATAGCAAGAACCTGGAAGCAACCTAGAGGCCCCTCAACTGAAGAATGGATAAAGAAGATGTGGCACATCTACACAATGGAATACTACTCTGCAGAAAAAAGTAATGGAATCTTGAAATTCACAGGCAAGTGCATGGAACTTGAAGAAACCATCCTGAATGAGGTAACCCAGTCACAAAAAGAGGAACGTGCTATGTACTTGCTTATATATGGATTTTAGATCTAGAGCAAAGGGTCACCAGCCTATAATTCATACCACCAAAGGAACTAGGATTCTAAGAGATTCATATAAAGTCCCTCACAGAAGGGGGGAAGGGACAAGTCCCCCAGAGCACAGGGAGGTGGGTGGCAGTGAAGAAAGAAGTAGGAGAAAGAGTGGGGGAGGAGAGGAAAGCACTTGTGAGTAGGAAGATTGAGTCAGGGTAGGAATAGAAGACAGGAGAGAGAGAGAGAGAGAGAGAGAGAGAGAGAGAGAGAGAGAGAGAGAGAGAACATAAAAGAGGGAGCCATTATTGGTTTGAAGAGGAAACTGAACCTAAAGAAAGGTCTAGAGACCTACAAGACTGCCGCCAACAAACAATTTGAGTATCTGTGGAAAGGCTAACATAAATGCCCTTCCCGGATAGTGAGATCAACAACTAACTTATCCATGGAGCCCTCATCTAATACCTATTGGAAGCACTCATACATAAACACTAAGTTGAACTAGAATCCAGATGCAGAGGCAGAGGACAAGACCAGGTTGCAGAAACACATAGAGACAGCTGACCTGAACGAGGAGGAGCTAATGGGCCCCCAGACTGATAGCTGGGAAGCCAGCATGGGACCGACTCAGGCCCACCTGAATATGGGTCTCAGCCAGAAGGACTGAGCAGTCTAAGGGACCTCAGACAGTGGAACCAGGATGTATCCCTCGTGCACAAAAGGACCTGGTGAACACATCCCCAATGGAGGGATATTGCCTTAACTTAGAGACAGGAGAGAAGTCCTAGTCCCTACTTCAAATGACCTGACAGATCTACATGACCCCACCTGGTTGTCATTGCCCTACATGTGGAATTGGGGTGGGGGATGGGATGGGAGGGTGGTCAGAATGCATGTGAGGGAGCAGAGAGGGTAAAAGTGATGGAGGGAGGGAAGGAAGGGGAGAGAACTGGGATTGACATGTAAAATAATAAATAAAAAATTAAATAAAAACATAAAATAAATCCTTAATTAGAAAAGAAAAGCTCATCTCCTGGAGTCCAGTTGCAGAGAGGGATGAGTGATGAACAAAGGAGTCAAGACCAGGCTGCAGAAACCCACAGAAACAGCTGACCTGAACAAGGAGGAGCTCATGCACCCCAGTTTGATAGCTTGGAAACCAGCATAGGACTGACCCAGACCCCCTGAATGTGGGTGTTACTTAGGAGAAATGGGCAGTTAATGGGGCATCTGGTAGTGGATCAATATTTATCCCTAGTGTATGAATGGACTTTTGGAGCCCATCCCACATAGAGTGATACTTTCTCAGTCTAGACACATGGAGGAGAGCCTAGGCCCTGCTCCAAATGATATGACAGACTTTGAAGATTCCCTGTGGAAGGCTTTACCCTCCCTGGGAATCAGAAATGGAATGGGATGGGGGTTGAGGGGGAATGGATGGAGGGGAGGGTGAGGGAACTAGGATTGACATGTACAACAAGCTTGTTTTAAGTCTAAATTAAAATACTATCATAAAAATCCATGTATGTATGTATATATATGTATATGCATATATGTAGATATATGCATATATATATGCATATATATATATATATATATATATATATATATATATAACTTTTTTGTTGTTGATCTGATCTCAAATACCACAGTAAACAATGACAATGAGGATAATTAAAAAAGAACAAAGTTGAAGGAAAACATTGATTTCTGTGGGATGACTATCCTCTGAATTCCATAGGCATACTGTTGTGTATGTACTGCACTCTGACACATGCATAGCATATACATACACACTAATGATAAAAGTGTTTAAAATGTAGGTGAGGGTAGTATGTAAAAGGGAACTGTGGTGTAGGGCAGGAAGAAATCTGGGGTTCTGTTGCATCACATCTGGTGACCACGTGTTTCCTTCATGTTTTGTGATATGTAAATAGTGACTTTGTCTCTCCTTCATCCTTCCTTCCTTTTTTTCCTCCCTTCCCCCTCCCTCTCTCCCTCCCTCCCTCCCACCCTCCCTTCTTCCCTCTTCATTTCTTTCCCTCCCTCCTCCTTTTCCTCTTCCTTCTCCTTCTTGCTCACAGTGCCAGGGCCTTGCACATGTTAGGCAGGAGCTCTACAACTGAGTCACAGCTCAGTCCCCCTGTTCCTATTATGTTCCGTATTTTTAAAATTTATGTTTCTACTGACCCAAACCAAATGAGCTAAAACAAAACAAAATAAGAAGCCCAGTAGCTTAAGTTTTGCTATCATCCAGGCTAACTACTCTGCATTCTTTTTCTTTTTTAAACCATGACCTTAAAAATCATGGTTTTTACTTAATCCACACGAAGGTGATTACATTAGGAAGCTAAAAATCAAGAGATACATTTTTAGGAGTAAAGTCAATAAGGTATGAAAGCACAAATTTCAAAATTAATGGAAATAATAAATGGGAAATATGAGAAAAATGACCTTTAAAGTTAAATATTTCTAAAGTTATATACAAGTTAAATCAAGGAGTGAATAAGTTCTCATACCAGATTTGAGAGAAAAAGGACGATAACGGTCCTGAGCAATGGTGGGGGCAATGCTTTAGGCATTCAGCAAACACTTTTGAGAGTTTGGTCCCTATCTCAAGGCATTGCTGATTAGTCACAGTTGAGGCACATCAAAGCAAAATGTCATCTATTGTTGGAATAACTTTGCATGATAAGAAAATAAAAATATGTTGAACACAACAAACCCTTGTGAGTATAAAGAAAAACTGTTATAACAAACGAATGACAGACTGATACTGAAATATGGATCAGGGATGACTTTATGGAGGAGTATAGATTTAGACTGAACCATGAAGGATGAATGAGATTGCACAAGATTAAAAGGGGAACGGTTATTTGTCTTGAAGATAATGATCCACGCAGTAACAGGAACTAGAAATGCATGGAAAGTATTTGAAGAATATGAAGCAGGTAACTGTAAAAAGGAAAGACATGTGGATACTAAGGTATAAGTGAGTCCTTTATGAATGAAGAATGGGTTTTTAGGCGCCGAGACACAATGCCAAGGATTTTTGACATATTTTCAAAGTGAACAGGGTCCTTTATAAGATTTAGAATAATTATTCATTAGAGTATGGTTTTAAGCAAACCATTTAATAGCAAAATAAGATGAATAAGAATCACATACTGGGTACCACTTAGTGAATACTTTTTGAGTGTCTTCTCATTGGAAGGATCTGCAAAAGATGTTACAAATACACAGATGAGCAAAGCATGGACATTTCCAGGGAACAATTTATAGTCTGAAGTAGAAAAATCTATAAATGAATCTTAAAAATATTCAGTGACTTAAAAAGTTCTGCAGAAACATAGCAGCAAAAGTACTTGATCTGAATTTGAAAGGACAGTAGATATTCTCTGGGGGAACTGAATGAAAGTAGGCCATAAAGAGACATAAGAAACAATTCAGAGATAGAAATGAAATAGTTCTTGAGACCAGTGTGGGTAGTTTTAAAAGAATCTAGTACATATCATGGTTCAAGAACCAGAGGTGATAAAGCCGGAGAAGTAAAAAGTAAGCTTTGTTAAGTGGATCAAGCTGTACCAAAGGCAATAAAGATGCAACAAAGAATTTTCAGCCATGAAGCAAACATACAAAGACAAACAATTTAGAAATTGTAGTGAACTAATCAGAAGTACATAAAGAAAAGGCCAAACAGATCATTGAAATACAGCAGTAAGAAATAATGAAGGATAAGATTATGATCCTCACTTGAAAATAGAAACAAATGAATAAACTCAAACAGCATTTAAAAGTTAAAAAACCCAACAACAACAGACTCTTAGCGAGTGATTAGGTGTGGTTAGAAATGGGGAAAGCAAGAGGAAAGGATGACTTAAAGATTCCTGGACTAGATCATTGGGTGGGTGATGGAGAGGAAGGACAGCTTTGGAAAGTGGGGTGGGGAACTGAGCATTGAGTTCAACTTGGGATGTGTTACGTTTCAAGTATCTCTGAGTCAATACAGAGAAAGAGTTTATTGGAAGATGACACAAGTATGATATGTAGCTCAGGGAAAAGTTTGAACAGGGTTTGTGAGTCATTAATACATTGATGATTGCTGAAACCAGAAAGTAAATTAGGTTACTCATGAAAAGAACAAAAAGTGAGAGGAAAACCTTCATGAGTACACAATCCAGGCAATATAGACCTTCTAAACTCAAAACAAGGAAGAAATAAGAACACCTTTTAAAATGAAGGGATAATAGTCTAGTGAAAGCAACTATGGAGTGTTGTATAAAAAGTGTGCAGTTGGAGGCTAATTAATTATAACAAACATTAGAGAAAATTTGGTATGGTGATGCCTAACTCTTCTCAGAAACATTTGGAATGTGACATTTTTGGGGTTTATTGTCAATTGGGGTATAAGGGCTGCTGTAGAGGTGGTATCCACTCTCTAAATGGACAACAGGTTAGAAAGGTGGAGATGTGTATGCTTTAGCTTATCCTCTTAAGAATAGTACTTGTGGGGAGATGGCTTAGTGAATAAAATGTTTGCCACAAAAAGCATGAGGATCTTAGTTTGGAACTTTACCATCCATATGAGATTATTGATGAGGCTAGCAGACTTTGAAATCCCAGCCTTAGGGAGATGGAGCTAGGCAGAGCTCTCAGGTTGCTTAGCAACCAGTCTAGCCTATAGGTGAGGTCCAGGTTCAGGGACATGAATTAAAGACTACACTCTGGCCTCTACACACATGCACACACTTGGGCATGCATATTCTCATTCTCACAAATCCATATGCGTACATACACAAACATGCACATGCATACACACAAAAGAATGATATTTTGGAAGCAAGGAGGAGCAATCACATATTGAGAGTGGGGGACAGAGGATAGACTTCTTTTTAAGTTTGTTTACTGACTGACCCTGCCCCCAATCAGTTAAGAGGAGTTGAATAAGGGATATATAGAAGAAATAGTTTTGGTGTTGAGAATTTCATGTAGAAATTTTGAAGTTAAAAGTAGAAAGTAGGAAAATTACTGTTTGCCAATTGTCTTTTTCTAAGAAGTATGGAAGCAAGCCATTGGCCGAAAGTGAGAGAAGGATGGCCTGAAGAGCACAAGAAGTCTGTGGAAGTGGACTAAATGCTCAGTATTGGCAACAGAGTGGGGGCTGGGGCAAGAATTAGTTTAACCAAAAGGGTATATGCATAGTACAGTGTCCCTAATAATCTCAGAAACACAGCATCACTGTATAGCCAAGTGCACACATTTCCCTCTTAATCCCCTGCAGTTTAGCTGAGGCAGCTAAGGAGGAAGATGTTTTGTTTGGTCTAGGTTCAGGAACTCATCAGCACATAGCCTAAGAAGGCAGGCATTCAGAGTGCTGATAGGAACATAGGTGTGATCTGTGCTTCAGTGCCTAAACAGCCCTGGCTAGTGAACCCATTTGAGAGAACTGAGACACAGACAGCTGAGCTAGATTATAAAATTTCTATTCATTCCTGGGCTTTGACTAAAAAATATGACTTTATCCTACAAATCTCTAATCCTCCAATTACCTGAGAAATATTCCTAGGCAGATGTACAGAATATCACTTAAATGCATCTGTATGAGAAACTTACTGGAAATAACATGAATTTGTACAAAGATCTAGGACATAAGTATGACATGAGGAAGTAATGAATTGCTAAGGAAAAAATAAATGGAATGAAACATAATGGATTGCTAAGGAAAAATAAATAAAATGAAAACAGATTCGTAAGGGCTAATATATGCTAACATTAAGATATGATATATAAAAAAGAAAGAAAAAAGGGACATTTGGGTTTGTTCAGCAGAATAATAGCAGTAGAAGTTCCCCTTTGGCCTGTGGCTTATCTAGTCTCAGGTTCTTGGACTCATTAATGATGTCAGGTGTTGCCAGGTGGTGGTGGCATATACCTTTAATTCCAACACTTAGAAAGTGGAGTCAAGTGGAGTCTGTGAATTTGAGGCCAGCCTGGTCTTCAGAGAAAGTTTCAGGAAATTTAGGGTTACACAGAGTAACTATGTCTCAAAAACTCCAGATAAACTGAGAGTGAAGAGAAAATAAAAGACAAAAGCAAAACAATAACAACAATAAAACAATGTTAGATGCAGATTCTATCCATCTTATGGAATGGACTTTAATTCAATTTTTAAAAAAGTTGTTGGCTACTCCCATGGCATTTATGTCATTATTGCATCAGTATATCTTGTAGGCAGGTCAGGGTTGTAAATCACAGGGTTAAAAGAAGGGTATTAGTGACGATCACTTTTCTTCTCTGTTAGGGTATGTAGTACCTTCTCGCACTATTTACACTAGGGATCAATGTACTAGTTGGGTACCAATTTGATTGATTTCTTTATGTTCTGTGACATAGTTATATGTTCAACAATAGGGATTTACCATTAGGTTTCAGAAGGTAGCCAATATTTCTGGCAATAGCCTGTAATGTTTGGGAGGTCTTTGGGAACTCTTAGGATACTTACTATTCATTATGCAATTTATTCCTGGTAATAGAGATTTTATTTGGTAACACCTTATATTCAGTTAGGGCTTTGTCTCTCCATTATATGTTGACTCCATTTAAATTCTTTTCATATACAAATATATGCTCTTCTACAGCAATATGTTTCATTATGACCTTTCAAAGGGTGTTTAGTGTTAGTTATATGTGTTCATATATATAACTAATCCTGCCCTTCTATCCTGCCTCCTATTTGATCTTCCTGTTGTAGTTTTCCTTTATGCCCTTATAAAACTTTATTCTATTTATTCTTCTTTGATAGTCCTCTTCATTCCCCTGGTCCTAATGAGCTACCCAACTTCTGTGACTATTCTAAATGAAACACATCTAAAATTTAAAAGTTAAGATACACATATAAGATAAAACATGACTTTTTCCTATAAAGTTTCATCTATTTACCTACAAATTTTATTTTTTAGTAGCTGAGTAATATTCCATTTACATGTACCACATTTTCATTATCTGTTCATAAGTTGGCAGAAATCTAGGCTGTTTTAAATTTCTTAACTTTTTTCTAAACTTAACCTTGTCCTTTGCTCTGCCAACATCTTGCTAGATCTCAAAGAGACACCAGAGTTTTGTACAGTCAGAACTGTGGTGAAACAACCAGCTGCCCCAGGACGTGGCAGTACCCCAGCTTTCTCAGGTCCCCCAAAGATGATCAATGCCCTCAAGTCAGCAGGAAGTAGTCTTGAGAACTTGGCATTCTTATTCCCTAACCTACCACACATAACTCCTCACCTTTTTGATAACAAGTAAAGGTGGGAATGTAAAGATTCAGGCATTATGCTGGCATGCCCGTCACCTGGCAGAATGCACTCAGGCAGTACTCTGGTCAGCCCAGGGTTCCATGAGTACTAGTCTGCAGGCAGGTGTAAAGGATCCCTTTAAAAGACAGACCCTGTTCACTTATGATCTCTTTTGCTCTTGCTCTTCTCCTTACCTCTCTCTCTCTCTCTCTCTCTCTCTCTCTCTCCTCTTCTCTTCTGTTCCTGGTGTCTCTATGTCTCTTCCCTTTTCCCTCAGTCCCCTTTCTAAACAAACTCCTCATTTAAGCTCTATCTGCCTGGCCTGTTATTTCCTCAACCTTGGTCACCCTCACCTGCTATGGAGCCTGCTATGCTCCCTCACGTGGTCCCTTACCTTGGGACCTCCACGTGGGACACCCCCCCTTCTCCAGCTTTATCCTATAACTGTAACAAAAGAACAACAGCCATAATGACAATGGGTTAGCAAATATCTCTGTAGTGAGATGGAGAATCATTTGGGTGTATTCCCAAGGGTGATTTAGTTGGATCTTGTAATAGATTGGTTTTCAGCTTTTTAAGGAACTTCCACACTCATTTTCATATTGGCTCTAACAGTTTTCACTCCCACTGGCAATGAATAAGTGTTGTTCTTTCCCCACAACCTCACCAGTACCTGACATCATTTGTTTTATTAATCTTGGTATTTCTAATGGAATCTCAAAGTAGTTTTAATTTTAATTTTCCTAATTGGTAAGTGTGTTGAACATTTTCAAATGTGTTTCTTAGCCATTTGTCTTTCTTCTTTTGATAACTCTCTGTTTGGTTCTATGCCTCATTTTTAAATTGGGTTATTAGTTTTCTACTATTACTGTGCTAAAATAGCAATAAAATGGCTTCCAGTGACACAGTGCTATACCCATAGATCAATGTATTATTCAGTCATCATCAGAGAAGCTTCTTTCAGTAGACAGGAATTAATGAACAGATCCACACTGGACAATGGAGAGAGAGAGAGAGAGAGAGAGAGAGAGAGAGAGAGAGAGAGAGAGAGAGAGAGAGAGGAGCACTCAGCACACTCAGCTGATGGGAGATGTCATTCTGTAAATATGTTTCTCTTATTGGTTAATGAATAAAGCACTGCTGGCCAATAGGAAAGGAAGATATGTGGGACTAGGAGACTGGGAACCAGTAGGAGAAGATTCAAAATGTAGGACCTGGAGAACAGAACTCTGGATCCTCTCTCCAGTAAGATAAGACCGTGTGGAAATATTTAGATTAATAGAAATGGGTTAATATTTAAGACAGAGCTAGCCAATAAGAAACACTAGTAACAGGCCAACAGCATTATATCTAATACAATCTCTCTGTGTGTTATTTGGTGCTGGTGTGGCAGTGGGACCAGGCCAGCAGGAAATTCCTACTCGTAACACTCAGCCCTAAATGGGATGTCTTTATCAACCTCTTCCCCTCAAAGTTCAGGAATCTGTGGAAGATGGTGAGGAAGATTGTAAGAGCCAGAGGTGGTCAACAACTCCAGGAAAACAGTGTCACAACAGGTCTGATGCACACGTGAACTCACAGAGGCTGTGACAGCATGCATAAAACTTACATAAATTCAACCTAGACAAAATCCAGGTCCTGAAAAGGGAAGTAGGTACAAAGTCCCCTCCATAACCAAGGCACCATTTGAAATTGTTACATACTGTGAGAGGGAAAATTAGTTTTCTCTAATGGAGTAACACCAGACATATCAACAAACTCATGATCAGGAGCACTCAACCAACACAAAATGGACTCCATGAAAAGTGACAGACAAACTGCCAATACAGGTAGACAGTTTAAAGTTTCCTGTTTTGCTGAGGAGTCTGCCACACATACTATGGCCTATCGGAGGGTGAAGCCTTCCAGGAGGATCACCAAAATCTGTCAAGTCATTTGGGATAGGGCCTAAGCCCCCCCCCCCCCCCGTCTCTAGGCTAAGGGAGTATCCCTCCATGGGGAATGTGTTCCCAAAGTCCTTTCGCGCACCAGGAATATATCCTGGTTCCACTGTCAGAGGTCCCATAGACTGTCCAGGCCTTCTAACTGAGACCCACATTAAGGGGGTCTGAGTCAGTCCAATGCTGGTTTCCCAGTTGTCAGTCAGGGGTCCATGAGCTCCTCCTTATTCAGGTCAGCTATTTCTGTGGGTTTCTGCAGCCTGGTCTTGACCCCTTTGCTCCATGTCTTTTATGAGTTTTTTTTTTTTTTTTCATATGGCTTGGTGTTTTCTGTCTTTTTGTTTTTGCTTTCTTGATTTTTCATTGTTATTTTGAGAGAGAAAAAGAATATTAAGTTGGGTGGGTAGAGAGGTAGAAAGTATCTGGGATGACCAGGGCTGGAGGGAGGGAAAGAATATGATCAAAGTAATGTATGAAAAAAATAATTTAAAAATTATTAGAACTTCTTGATTTCATCTGAGTATTTCTGGAATCATCACAATAAGATAAAATGAGGTATTTTGTGTGTTATTTTTAGTGGCTAGGATCAGGAAGACGTTTACCTGAGTTTCAGACAAAGATGAGGCTATTTCTGAAAGAAGCGGCACAGGGGAAAGACATTTGAGTTGAATTGTTTTCCTGAGGAATGAGGAATGCTTAGACAAAAGAGCATTCCTTTTAAATACATATCTACCTTCCCCAAGCTTAGGCAAGAGAACAACTTCATACATGTGTAAACACAATGAAAGGTAAAGATAGTATTTCAAGTCACTTTTATTACTTTAAAAATTTAAAAACGTATTCTCCAAACATTACATGACAACCTGACAACAGTTTGCCCTTCCTCCCCTCCTCTCAGCCATCCCCACACTCGCTTCCTTCCAAATCCACTCCTCCTCTGTTTCCCTTCACAAAAGAGCAGTCCTTCCACAGATACAATAAGACTAGGCACAAACCCTCATGTCATGGCTGAATGAGGCAACCCACTAGGAGAAATAGGGTTTCAAGAGCAGGCAAAAGAGTCAGAGATTTCCACCCCCGCCCCTGGTACACTTCCACTATTAGGAGTCCCACAAGAATGGCAAGCTACAACCACAACATATATGCAAAGGGTCTAGCGCAGACTCTTACAGGCTCTGTGAGCCCCTGTAAGTCCTGCTTAGTTGATTCGGTAGCCCTTGTCCTCTTGGTGTCCTCAACACTGTGGCTCCCATCATCCTTCCTCCCCTTCTTTGCTGAGGTTTCCTGACCTTTGTCTAATGTTTAGCTGTGGGTCTCTGCATCTGTTTCCATCAGTTGTTGGATGAAGCCTGTTTCCCTACTTTTTAATTGTTTAGTAGATAAGAAGAATTTGAATTAAGCATTGCTGAGGATACATTGGTTTCAAGGGAATGCATCTTAGAAGAACGAAAGCTGCTATTGTTTATGTTATATAATGCAAGACAGGGTTTTCAGTGGCTCTGTGAACAGGAGCACCTACAGTTCAGAAGTATTCCTGAACAAACCTAAATACAGTTCTGTGACTTGTAGCTTCATAAGAGTCTCCGGAGAATCCAAAGGCATATTCTTTCGTGTGATGACCCAAAATTTATAGGAAATCCTGGATAATAAGAGCCCTAAGATAGAGACAACATAAATATTTGGGGATAGCCTACATGGAGTAGAATGTACCACACAAGCAGCTTCTGTAATGCCCAAGTCTGGTATGTGTTCACCACTCAAAACCAACAGTACTTCCTGCCAAAAGCCCACATTGCTTTCTGTGCTGATTTATACAGTGGTGTGGGTGTGCGGACAAGGAGGAGAAAGAGTGGGGGGAAAGTTAAGAGCAAGAATAGACCAAGCATTATAATGCTGTTGCTCTCACATGTTCTCTTCCCCTGCTTAAGGTAAAAGGGATGATCATTTCTGCATTGTCTACAGTGAGCCTCACCATCGCAGATAGTATAGTGTCAATTCACAGACAAGGGCTGTGTTATTTTTCCCATTTGTAATAATTTCTTCTGCACCCCCACCTCTACACTGGGATGTCACCTAACTGGGGTGTATCCTGACTGGGCTGTCACCCACCCAAACCCTGTACCTGGAGAACTACACATACTTCTGTTCCAATGTTCTTTCCACAGTGGTGTCCCTGCTTCCCCAGGAAGTGTTCTTTGTGTTGCTTTAACTCACATTCACGGGCCTAATAAGGCACTGACAACAGAGTTCTGTCATGAGTAGTTCACATTTTCATCTATATGATGATTAATAACTCATCACCAGACTGCTGCAGTGCTCAAGGGCAGGGATCCTGACATTTTGTCTCTCAATTTCCCACAGATGACAGTGATAGGCGTTGGTAGAGCAATGTTCCTCAGCCATACTTTCCCCCTGTTTGATGCAGGAATAATAACGCCCGTCTTGGAAGTGTGTTATAAGGATTAAAGACAGTGTTTGGGAGAGGGTAAAATCAAGAGGGATTCAAGACTAAGAAAATGAACTAGCCGGATTCTATTCTGGGTGATTATATTTTGTAAAAAAGCTTTAAGAATAGATGGAATCTTCAGAAAGAATGAGCCAATAATGCAGTGAGGAACAGGAGTGGGGGCGATGGGATGGGGTCATGTGTTGGCTTCCCTACAGCTCCATGACTCCACATTCAAGTGTTTTGCAAACCAGTTGCACCCATTGGCGTTAAAGCAATGGGTTTGAAGTATAAAATGCTGAAGAAAGTAAACCAATTTTATATTATTATTATTTGTTAAATGATGGCTAGCGTCTAAAAAAGAGTGCTAGAAAAGTACCAGTAACATCTGTATTACGTTTTATCTTCATAATATTTGTAAGTGATTTGCTGGGATACATCTTAATCCTCATTGAAACATATGCAGAAGCATAACATATACCAGTCTGTCCACAGCCTAGAACATGTCAGTACCACTTCCGGTACTCCCAATGGTCTGTCTTACCAACCAGGCTATAAGTTTTCTAGAGGGGGCATGATATTTTCTTTCTTCCCATTCTCTCATAGATCCAAGGCTCTTGAACCTAGTGCTTCACAGTAATAGTCATTCTTCAGCATCTATTATTTTTGGTTTGGAAAAAGCCTCCCACAAATACCCAAATTCATAGATGCTTAACTCCCTTCTGTGATATGAAATAGTATTTTCATGTAATCTCTATTGTGGTTAAATAAGGATCAGGATAAACTAATAGGCCGAATAGATGTTTATTCAGGGAGAAATAACTTACAGCCTAGACAGATGAACACCAGCAATTTCCACCGGATGCTCTCCTGTCTGAGTCCCGCCAGCAAGAGAGCTTTTCCCGGCTCTTCACTTCCTCTGACCTCCTTCCACAGGTCACTTCCGCCCGTGGCTCCACCCCAATGGGCGTGGTCAGTGCCACAGAAGGACTATCTCACTACAAATCTCTGTATATCTTCCCATATAGTTTAATTCCAAATTATTATATCAATCACAGTGTCAATTCTGTGTGAATAGTCATTGTATTACATTGCATAGGGACTAACTTCAAGGCCTCAAACAACAATATGTTCAATACAGCTACATTTACCTCTACTGTTTTTTATCTGTGTCTATGGAAGGCCAACTAGCTGTGTTTGCTAAATCACTGACTCCATGCACTGCGTTCTAATATCAGGTATGAGAAGAATCTAGAATTAAAAATACAAGTTTCACCATTTTCTCAATCTGTACCTAATTACTGGGTATTTTTCAATACACAACCAAGATGAATGGCTACATAGGGGCTGATGGCATTCACACTTTCATCTCCAGCCCAGGCTTGTAATGTGGGCTTCATACTCTTCTCGTCACCTGTAGTTACCAGGTCTGTGGGCATTTCTGTCTTAATCTCACCAAACACTTAAGCTTCAAACATCTCTAGTACATCCTACCTTCCTTTTTTTATTAGAATATATTACATGACACTATACTGTATGCCCAGATGAAAAGCTGAATCATTCTTGATTCTTATTTCTTTCTTTCCTCCTCAAACAATAGGGAGGGGTATTGTAGGGGAATATGATAGTCTTTCAGCTTAAAGGTTTGGCAAGGCTTGGGTTTGAGATCTAACAATTTTCTGGCCTCAAAACCATTACTATCTTTTTTGTTATTCACATTATTAATAAAACAAAAGTATGAATGACAAGTTTAAAGCTCTCTTCACTAGCTATTTGTGGAGTACATAGTGTATTCTTTTAGTGCCACGGATACGTGTTTTTCCTGTCACAGAATGCACAATGGCTAGTATAGCTCTAAGTTCATAGGAGAGAGGACTCCATTACTTCTCATTGATACTCCAAAATAACAGTTTCATGGACAACAGCACACTTTCTCTATAAAGTTTTAAAATAGATGTAAATGGAAACAGAGTAAATTATACACGAAACAGTGCCAGAGTCAATCAGAATCTATTTTCTTAGTCTTTGTCTATATGGGTTCTTTCTACACCCTGCTCTTTCTCCATATATACATGTATGTACACACACACACACACACACACACACACACACACACACACACAGAAAGGTATGCATATAACTTTTCAAAAGCATTTTCAAAAGGGTAAAAAGTCTAATACGACCAAAAGAATATTTTATGATTTTCCTAGTGAGGAAAGAGACCAAAGTAATTTGACAAACAATCTAAATCAGACAGAAACCCATTAGACAATCAAAAACACAGCTAATATGGAATGTTTGGTCTGGCTTGCTGGGGGGACGGGATAGTGGGAGAAGGCATGGCCAAGAATTGCATTTTAGTGACTCACTAGCTCCTACAAAAACGGTGGCTTCTGAGAAATACAATTAAAAAGAAAATACCTATAATAAAATCTGTGATGCCATACCAAAAATAACATTCCCATAGAAGGGGAAGCCCTCATTTTTACTAACTAAGTAGAACTTACACAGAAATCATAGAAAATGTACTCAAGGGTCTCTGGCAGATTGTGTGTTAGGGTGGTTGTTTGCTATTGGTTCCTTGTTCACTCATTCAACAAACTGTTAAGTGTTACCTACAAATTTAGGCTGTGGTGGGCCGTGGTGACAGGGCTAAATTCCCATATTTAGGGAAGTGACACTTTGAGAGAAATGAATATTGTTAGGCATAATAAAGGCAATAAAATATTGAGCACAATTCTGGGGAAGAGGGAAAACAATAAACTCAGGGATCCCCTCAAGGAAACACCTTCAAGGTGAAGTAGTCAAAAGACTATCAAGCAGTAGGGATGCTATATGCAAGATGTCAGAGGAGATAAGCGAAGAAACGGGGAAAATTAAACTGCATTTGAAACAGCTCTAGGTGCAAGGCAGGATATGAAAATTTCAAAGTTGAAATATTTTAATTATATTTATTTGTGCATGAATGTATGTGGAAATGTGGTTGTCATAGTATGTGTGTGGAGGCCAGTGTGTTCATTTTGGGGGAAGTGGATTTGGATCCCATAAGTTCAAAGAAATTTTGACATATATATGCATTTGTAATCTGCAATCCAACTATGATGGAGAGCATTTATGTATCCTGATGCGGTTTATTAGCATCCCTCTTAGGTCCTCTGCCTTTCTCCTCTTATTATCTCATCAGGGCAAAGCATGCTCATCTGCTGTCATTAAGGACTGTTTTTGCTTGTTCTAGCACTTTTTTTCCCCTGTGAAATCCTGTCATGCTTTATTGTTGGATAGTACTTGATTTCATGATATAATTTGTTTATCCAGTCATCTACCAGAATCCATCATTTCCTGGGTTGATTCTGGTTTTAGATTATTGTGGAGCCATTATGAACATTAAAGTATATATCCCTCTGTTGGTGTAAGTTTTTGCTTTTCCTGAGTAAATGTCTAGGGAAAGAAGGTCTTTTTTAGAAGTTATCCCGACACTTTAAGCATTATCATCAATGTATAAAAGTTCTGTTTCTAGGTGATGGCTATAAAAAGACTTGAAATCATGGAAAACGTGATTGCTAAATAGCCTCTAAATTCTAAGCACAAGGTAAGAGAAGTGGCCATGAAAAGGGCAGTAAAATGCATTAGTTATAAAACTAGAGACTATCTTTCTGAGAGTGATATCTGATGGAAGAAATTCAAACCCCATCTTAAGAACTCTCTGATGATAACTGCCATGATCCATGAAACCACCATTTCCTTTGAAGCCATTTTCTTAGCTGTGAAAGGAAATTCAAGTTATAACCATTGAGAACACACATCACTGGATTCATTTTCATTTTGGGAATGCTCAGGAAAGCCTATTGAAAGTATACTTTGTCCCATGGCTGAAGGACAGAGTTGAAACAAACTAGAAAGAAAATGAAAAACTTATGGTATGTTCTTAAAACAATTAACAGAAAAAGGGTCCATGAATTTGAAACTGAGCAAGAAGGGGGATAGAGGATGGCTTGGAGGGAGGAAAGAGAAGGGGAAAAGAATGTACTTATAATCTCAAAAAGTAAAAGAAATGGTGAAAAGCTACCATTCCTGGAATACTGAAACAAAATTAGTTCTTGTTATGAAATAATCTCACTTGAGAGGTCAAAAAAAAAAAAAACTATTGAAGCTAAAAGTTAAAACTTTTAGGCTGTGAGTTCAGTACATCTGGGTCTAGGTCAATATGTCATATATATCAAGTGAAAGATGTCCTGTGAATTTTCATGATAAACAGTTACTCAAAATAAAACACCCCATAAAATCATGTTCTGAAAGGGCACTGTTTATGTTTCTCTGTGGAAATTTTTATCCTTCTGATAACCCAAATGCATGACTTGTGCCATCTGTGTTTCTGTTCATGCTAAAGAGGACAGTGTAAACACTGTTTTTATAGCAATGTGATTTCTCTCTCTCTTTTTTTTTTTGAGGCCGCTGCTTATCAACATTTTAATATGGAATAGCAGAGATAACTGTGGTTGAATCTGAGGCACATTTTAAAGAAGGGATTTACAGACATCTCTCTTGCCAAGGATATAGGCTTATCCAGATAGCCACTGGTATGATAGCACAGGGTACGAAGAGGAGAATGTGATTTAACAGCTACAAATTTTCAACTTAAGAGCTGCATGTAACCAAAGAATTTTGTTTAAGAGACAGTGAGGTAGAAGTGGGAAGAAAAAAGATAGGAGATTTCTGAAGATTCAATCCTGCCGGCCTAGTTTCAGTCTAGATTATGTGAGTTCTCCAAATCTTGGTTTCATTGTCCATAAAGTGATCTTAAATGTCTTCCATGACTCTCCTGTATCTATATCTCAGACCTCATGCCCAGCACTTGTGAATATAACCCTACATGGAAAAAGCATTCTTACATATGGAAAGAAGGACTTTGAGAAATAATTCTAGATTTTCTAAGGTTCCTACAGTGTGTGTGGATATAAGAGACACCGGAAAGAAAAGCGCACTGTATACAAAGCCCTTTGTGGAATCATTCAATGATAGCAAGGGCCACCAAGATTCAAGGGAGGCTGGAAGAAGCAAGGGAAGACCCTCATCAGTGGGCATCTAATTCTGAAGACATCTCCATTTCTGTAATCCAGATCTGGAGAAATAGTTTTCTACTGCTTTAAGCTGCCACCAAGTTTTGATGACTTGCTGTGGTAGTCTTAGAAACTGACAAAGAGACCCCACTAAGCTCTAGTAAGGATTATCAAAGGTGCAGTGCATGAGTGAGGGAGAATTTAGTAAATGCTAGCTACTGTGATATTAATATATGCTTTTTTGACACATACGTTTGAATTTTGGAAATCTCAGTTAGAAATAACCACTGTCAAAACATAAACAATGCTCTGAAACAATTAAAGCTGTGACTAGATTTTTGAGTATGAAAATACTTCCATATTGAGGTTAATTATCAAAAAAATATTTCCATTCCCAAATTCCTAGAATGAATTTATAGATTTTTTTTGCAGTTGTTGAGTTATATGCTTGATAAATAATATTTACTGCTGTGTTATGACCCTGACATCTATGAATGTGTTGGTTCATATTGAAAGCTATTTTGGAGTAAATGGAGTCTGTGGACCACAGTTCGACATACCTAGTATGAGGATAGTATGAATCTAGTTTTTTGACTGATGATATGGAACTCACTTGTAAGGCTACATTTATTGTGTTGATGTTCCCTCTTGTTTTGTGTAACATCACTAGAATGGAATCAACAGAGTTAAACATCATGTGTGCAAGCCAGTTAACACCCAAGATTCTGGAGATGAAGGTAGAAGAAAGTAGCACTACCATTCTCTTACCTTTCTGTGGGAAAAACCTAAATAGCACAATTATCTGCAGAGAAATCCATTCATTGCATGGAGAAATGGTAAGTGGTGGCCCCAGGACCATTGAAGGAGAAAGAGGGATAATTCTGTGATGCACATAGTGTGGTAAACTGAGAAATCAGATAACATTTTAAAATCAAAATACATTCTCCTGTTAGGTTGAAAATTTTGCCCTCATGGGTAGACTGGTAAGTCTGGACCCTTTGCAGACTTTTAAGCATTCCAAAGTGCCTCCAATGAATTTAGAATGCCAAGAATGTGCACATATTTGGTATTTAAAATTCTAGACTTGCATTTGCTAATCCAATTAAGTCTAGCTTTGCCAGACACAGGGACTGAAAGTACATTTCAAATTTGTAGTTCAAACAGAAAGACTCAAAGAATTTTCATGAAGAAAAACCCTTTGCAAGTTCACAATACGTATTTCTAAAATGACTATAAATATATAAGGTCACTAGCATTCTTTAAAAATGATCACTACTGTTTTCAAGGCCTCTCTTAGACCCCCCAACTTATATTAAACCAAGAATGGGGGTAAGAAATTTTTAGTGTTGAGATTATTTTCAAGACCACTTTATACTTCAATTAGCATTCATATATCCCCACAGTTCTCAGCAGCATTTATCTTAAAATTCCCCCTTAATTAAGTCATTCAACCATTTCATTAACTTTTTATAATTCCAATGAAGGTTCTAACTCTCTCAAATAAATACTGTATATATTTCATCACCCCAAGAACACTGTAGGCTGGTTAAAGGACATCCTTTTTCAGACTTTCATCTGGACACCAGGATTGCTTTGACAGATCCCCACTGGAGATATGATAATTTTTATTTATTCCTCTCCAGTCTGGTGTTTTATGCTAGTAATTATTATTTTAAATCACTTAATCTCTAGTAAATTGTATCTATAAATCGGCTCTTTAAAGTGAAACCTCAGGTAAGAGTGGAAAGACATGTTGATATTCTGAAATTCCAAAGATGTGTCTTCTGTTTTTTTTTTCTTTTTCTTTTTTGAAAGTAGAGACGTTCCAAACAAAAACCAATATGCATTGGGCATTGAGGAATCCTGTATGCCCAGTCTTAGCACCTGCTAATGTCCACACTCAGGTCTCACTGCTGCTCCCACACGGAAGCATCTTCCACACTTCACCTGTAGCCTAGCCTGCCATTTTCATTATATAGACACAAATCTATGCATCTGTGTCCAATTTATAACCAGTTTCCTGGACTCAGATTGAGTCTCAGAGTGATTGATTGATTGATTCAATAGTGAAGTGAAGAAGTCATTGGAACTCCTGATTTAAAAATTCAGGAGCCTCTAACCTCCCCCTTCTTAATTTCTCCTCAGACATCAGTGAGAAGCAAAAGAAGTGAAGGGAGCCTCTTTTCAGTGTATGATCATTACACAAATCACAGATCTTCATCTGAAACCATGCTTTTGTAGAGAGTCCGATTCTGTGCCTGTAGTATTTAATCCTGGTGCTTTTCTCTCTCTTAAGCTTCATGTCTCAAAGAGGATCCCCCCCTCCTCCTCTACTGTGCTGCTGAGTACCCTAGCTTGTCAACCTGGAGTCCAGTATTAAGGGCTTGACTTGATCTCCATCATCTGTTCAGTGTTTTGCTCCTTGACTTTCCATGTCCACCCATTCTCTCCCTGGACTCATGCACCCATTGTTTTGTTTTAATGCTCACAGAGATGGGAAAGTGTGTCTTGCGTCTCTAACCCACAATTTCCCCCATCCTTACAATGAGGAGTCTTTCATATGATGAAGCTGAAGATGGGACCCTCATGCTAACTATATCTTGTGATAGTTCAGGCTTTTAAAAGTAAACGATGAGCTAGGACAGACATTCTGAAAAAACAGGAGTATAAATATGAATGAGGGGAATTTGTCTTTTTCATAGATTATAGTTACAGCACGAGGGAAATTTCTGAAGAAGACTGCATGAAGAACAGACTATTTTAGTGAGCATACTGGGAGAGGGAGAAGTTGAGGCAGAGAAGAAACTATTGGTTGGCTGGAAGATGAAACGTTGCTATTAGGAAAGCTAGGAGAAAAACAATTTCTCCAATGTAGTGATGCTGCATGATTACAAATGCTGTCTAAAAATAAAGGAGGACTCCTAGGAAAGTTTTGGTTTGGAATTATGGTTTTAGATGTCTAAAAGAAACCCTTAGAAGTGCATCAGGATGTTAACATAATCCAATCCTTTCTTAACATCTCACATCATGGTTTAGTTGTAAAATGCCCCAAGTAAATACATGTTCATGTATCTGAACATCTGGATAGTGCTATCTTAGGAAATTGGTCACTGGGGCCCAGCTTTGAGGTTTACAGCCTATCCCTACTTCTGTCTGGTGTTGGTGAGCTGCTGCTAACCCAGCCTGGCATCCCAGAACAGTGCCTCCTTCACAATGAAACTATATAATAAAATAAACCCTGTTCACCTTAAGTTCCTTCTTGTGAGATGTTCAGCAGCAGCTAGAAGAAAACTAATTAATATGTCAAGTTTCTATGACAACATATTAACCCTTAAGTCTAAAACTTGAAGACCTTAATATTTATCTGGATATGCTGCTAAGGAAAATAAATAAATTGTGATGTTAAAAATCAAATCTGCATTGTCTTCTGTCTCAATGCAGATTTACATTTTAATATAATATCTTTTAAAATCCTATTTGCCATATTCTGAAAAATGGGCTAGATACATTCACTAAATAAATTTTCTGATTACTTCTTGCTGGGTAGTGAATCATCCAGAGCTCAATAACCCAATAACTACAATGTACATATTATTATCTTTCACTGGGCTATTGATTGACTATACTCAGCAAGAAACTTTTGATTTTTCATGTAGTTATATTCAAATGTTAGCAAAGACAGTAGTCATTTTTCTTGTTGGCAATTAATTCTGTATTCTACATAAAATCTTAGCTAGGGTGACTATGTAGGGCACCTACAGAATAACAAAACCAGAAACAGATATTGGGGTTAAAGCTAAAGACCAGAGAAGCAAAGTGGCCAGCCACTAGAAAGTTCTTACCTCTACCAATGCTCAGATCAAAGGGGCAACTGTGTCCTCTGATTGTATCTTCAAACTGCACTGCTCCATAGATTGTCTAGATTGCAATTCATTCCTGTCTCCTCCTGCCTTATATTTCTCTTTCCACCCAGCAATATAACTCATGTCTCCATCTCCCTGGTGCTGGTATTAAAGGCATGAGCTCTGTTTCTCTTTTAGACTTATTCACTCTCATGTAGCCTAGGGTGGGTTTGAACTCACAGAGATCCATCTCCTGGGTGCTGGGATTAAAGGCATGTACCGCCATTGCCTGGCTTCTGTGGCTGTGGCTAGCTTTGCATTCTGATATTCAGGCAAGCTTTATTAGATCATAAATAAAAAGATCATAAATAAAATATCACCACATGATGGTGTGTATGCATGTGACATTGTTAACAAGTCAGAAGTAGTGTACAGAAAAAAAAGTGTCTTCTTTTTTTCCAAAACAAAGGAGCAAACATTACTGGTAGCTGACATTTAAATGGTCTGGTTTCTTTGTTTTGTTTTGTTGTTTTTTCAGTTCCCTTTATGGCATACTACACAAGACAGAACAAATGTTTAAAAGAGAGTCAGAAGATAGTATTTTATGCAGAGGTTGGCAGATTAGTTGGTAATGATGGAATCCCATGATGTTTCATGTGGACTTAGATCCACAGGCTGTTTTACTACCTACGTTAGAGCTTATTCATTAAGAGGCTGGTTTTTCTGACTGGATAGATCACAGAGAACAGATTCTCTAAATTTCCATTGGAGGAGATAATTTCTTCAAAAATAGTTACAACATTCAGTGGCGAGACGTTTACCCAGTGGAATTCACGAACATGGCAGCAATGTACTTACTTTTTTTGTGTAAGGCAATTTTGTGTGATTATAGCAAAAAGTATTGGGTAAAATGTAAATGAAATCTTAGGACTAAGAAATAAAAATGGGTGCTTATTCTTTTTTTCACATTTAAGAGTTTTTTTTTAAACTAAATTTTTATTTTTTTCTTACAACTTATTTATCTTATTTTCTCTTCTTCCCCAACTCTTTCTAGAAATTTCTCCAATCTTTTAAGGCATCTTCAATGATTCAGTGATTAAAGGAGCTTCGATCGGACAATCCTAGCATGCAACTGGCCTGATGTTGGTGGGGCAATACTTTCCTCTTGAATGAAATCTAGACCATCACGGTCAATAGCAACCTTCATGATGTGGCCATAGATGTTCAGATAAATAGCAAACCATAACATTGCGCATGTAAACAGAAACATATTTTGACCTGTCCCCGGCTTGCCAGAAAGACTAGGAATTTATGGGAATGTGATCTTTGCTTAAAGAGGTTCATTTTTCTATGGCCAGAGGAAAGGTCATTAAAGTTGAGTTTGAGAATCCCATTCAGCTGGCCTAAACTAGCCTCACCTGCCCAAGCCACACCAGCCACTATTGATGAGGAACGCTAATAAATGAAACATTTACACATTTATAAAAATTACAGAGCAGATTTCTAAGAGTAAACAGTTAATCAAGTGTTCCCCTCACCACAGTCCTCTATTTATCCCCACAACATCAGCATCATTAAAAGCATTACATTCTCAGCTCCCAATTACACAGGGCTCTTAGCTGTGTGCACAGTCAGAGGGCCAGCTCCTGTCCTTTAGGGGTTTCAAATCTAAAACCATTTAAAAAAATTAGAAAACATTATCTAAATTGAGAACACCAGCCATGTTTGTTGTAATTTTAAAAAACCTATGCACTAAAGATGCCATGGGACAGTGTTCAAGCAGAGGTTTTATTTTGTTTTGTTTTAAATTAGGGAATGGGATCATAAAAAGGGGATGGGGAGGGGGAAAGAACAGTCTCTGGGGACCGGGGACTGGAGCAGCAGGAGAGATGAAAAAGGAGGGGGGGCAGACAGACAGAGAGAGGGAGAAAAAGAAAACAAGATAGAGGAGGTAGGCAGGGTCCTTTTGAAAGGGAACACAGTGAATGTGTACAGGTGGTGCTCTTAGTGGCAGCAGTTTGGGCATATCCTCTCTGGACCCCACGGGCAGGCCAGTGCAGATGCCTGAATATTGAATACAATGTTAATAGACAAAAGGCCTTTCAGAATCTCTCTGAGGCTATTCCCATGGAGGCCCAGAATTTATTTTGTCTCTTAAAGGATATGTAGAATTTAAATTGAGGGTATAGAATTTTGGCATGATGGAGGGAGGAATAAGAAAGATAAGTCAGGGATCATCTCTGAGGCAGAGTGAACAAAAACATACTTATGAGGAAGGGTAAAGTTCATTTTGGCAATCCTGACTGGAACTGTTTGACCAGAGCAGGTTTTTCTTGTGGTGAGCAGGGAAAGGAAGCCAACATGAGGGTTACAGAGGACACCAATTCCAGTCAAAGAGTTTGAACTTTACCCTCCGCTCATGAATGTCACCAGAAGAGACATTTCATCAACAAAGGAGGAAAGTCACATGTCACAGAGCATTTACTAAGGCTAATGTGATGACCTTGGGCCACCTTTTTGTATGACATAAATAGCACTTACTTTCTCAATGGTTGCAGAATTCTGCTCTGTTTGTCACAACTGGATATTGATCGAGTGGCCACTTGTGGCAAGGCCTCTTTGGCATTCCTTCAGCCCTCAAGTTGGTAATCTCTCAGTAGACATTCCCAACACTTTGAGGAAAACCAAAGCAGTCATAAATAGCATCGATTCAATTTGCATAGTGCCTTTCCTTCCAAATACTTCAAGTACCAAGGAGAGCCTGGCTCTTCTCAATAAGACCGTGCCAAAGCTCACTGAGCAAACTGCTTAAGAGGGATAAAATCCTTGAACAAATGCAACTGTAAACTTTCTCCTTCCCTCACTACAACTTGTACAGAGTACTGCCCCAGATCCAGAAAATGACCTGAAGAAAAATATCTCCAAGTCAGGAGTGGCAAGTGCTGCCCCTGAGTATCTATAGGACAACTGGGGTCAGAATATGTCTTGTTAACTCTTGGCTGATATGTCTGGCCCAAAGGAAATGAAGCATCTTTTTAAAAACTGTTACTGTAAATTGACAATTTGTACCTGTGTATGCCTAATGAGGTAAAATATGAGCACGATATGGAATAATTAATTACAGTAAGATAACAACCACCACTTCTATTTTCTTTGGGCATTTAAAATTTGTTCTTTTCTATCTTAGTATCAGCAATATGTTGTTGTCTACAACATTTACAGAAAGCATTTTTCTCTTTGTCTGAGACTTTGTATTATTTGGCCGTCATCTATTTCCATCATCTCCTGGAATATATTACCTCCATTCCATCCTGCTTCTGTGTTTTAAATTGTGGCTATAAGTGAGAGCATTCAGCCTTTGTCTTTCTGTCCCTGTTTTTTTTCTTAGCATAATATTCTCCATCCCTATTTTCAGAAAAGACAGAATTTTCTTTTCTCAATGAATAGTATTCCATTGGCACGTATACACACCATTTTCTTTATTCATTCACCTATTATAGACAATGCCATTTCATAACTTGGCTATTGTGAATAGTGCTACAATGAACTTGGCAGTACAGAAGCATCTTACTGACACACTGATTTCAGATCTTTCAGTTAATACCCAGGAATGGGCTTTCTGGATCATACAGATATTCTACATTTAGTGTTTTAAGGGTCATCCAAAGAGTTTTCCATAATGGTTGCATTAATTTAAATGACCATGTATAAGGGTTCCTTTTTTTTCTCCACATGCTTGCCCAAATTAGTATCATTTCTCACAAATGGCCATTATGAAAGATGTGAAATGACAGTTAACTATGATTTTAACTTAGGCTTCCTGATAACGGGAGGTGTTGAGCATTTTTTTTTTTTTGTGTATATCTGTTGACCATTTGCATGTCTTTTTTTTGTAAAATGTTTATTATAAGATTACTTTTTACTTTTTAATTTAGTGTGTTTCTTGCTATTTTTTGTATTTTTGTATTTTTGGATATAAACACCCTATATATGAATGGGTCACAATTATTTTCTCCTAATTTATGGGTTGCATTTTCTCATTTTATTGTTTTCTGTGCTGGCAGAGACTTTTAAGTATGATATAATCCCATTTCTGCTTTGCTGCCTGTCCTTTTGGGGTCACATCTACAGTTTCTGACTGTTAAGCCACTGTCAGCACTGGCAAATAATTTACTGTATAAATTGAACTGAAGACTCCACCATATGGCTCTCTGTTCTTTATACATAGAAAAACCAGTAGTGTTTCATACAGTACCTGAAATGCCAATCTACCATAGATGTGAGGACAATTTCTAAGAGAAGGACATTCAAGTAAAGTGCACACACATCATTTCCATATGGAAAATGTTTCATTTTAAAATATATTTCTTTGCTGAATAAGAATTCAAAATAAAGAAAATGCACCTACAGATTATAATAGCATGTGACAATAGGCTATGAAGCAACTCAACTGGAGAAGTGATACTTACCAAGGTGAAGTGAAATTTCAGGTCATCTGTCATGGTAGTTCACTCCATGTTTAGTCTGTCTAATGTGTGGTAGCTTGGACACAAAGCATCTGTCCCTAAGGCTCAAATTTTAAAGAATGGTTCTAGGTTAGTGGCACCATTGAGATCATGAGCCTGTACCATAAGAGGTTTTTTTCTTTCTTATTTTACATATTGATCCCAGTTCCCTCTCCCTCCTTTCCTCTCTCTCCCTCCCATGCTCCCCTACCCACCCTTCCATCCTATCCTCCCCCTCCCCTGCTCCACAGGGAGGATGATGCCTTCCAGGAGGGGTCAACAAAATCTGTCACATCATTTGGAGTAGGGAGTAGCCTCTAAGCTAAGGGAGCATCCCTCCATAGGGAATGTGCTCCCAAAGTCCTTTTGTTCACTAGGGATACATCATGGTCCCACTGTCAGAGGTCCCTTAAACTGCCCAGGCCTTCTGAGACCCATGCTCAGGAGGTCGGAATTGATCCAATGCTGGTTTCTCAGCTATCAATCTGGGGTTCCAGTAGCTCCCCCCTTGTTCAGGTCAGTTGTCTCTGTGGGTTTCTGTAGCCTGGTCTTGTCCTCCCTCAGTGCATCTGGATTCCAGTTTGGCTCAGTGCTTAGCTGTGGGTGTCTGCTTCTGTTTCCATCAGCTACTAGATGAGGGCTCTATGATGGTGGATAAGTTAGTCATCAATCTCATTATCAGGGAAGGGCATTTATGGTAGCCTTTCTACTGTTGCTCAGATTGTTAGTTCATGCTCAAGTTTTGAAGATTGGTGGCACCATTGAGATCATGAGATTGTATCATAGAGTTATAACTTCATCTGTGCTCTCTGTTTGCTATGACTTCTGGCCTCCAGTACTATAAAACAAAAACTTTCTATTGTACTAAATCATTTTCTTGGGGTACTTTATCATAGTACCAGTAGGAAATAATTGTATCAGTACAAAAGCAGTGGCTTGGTACATAGTGGCTTAATGGGATAGTCCACCATAGGCAGAACTGTAAAGCTCTTCACAGAGGAGGCAGTTTTGTTGGGAGCAGATTATAGGGGAATTCATGCCTAAGGACACTCTTGGATGAGAATACTAAGAGTCAACAGAGGTGATACAAAATTTTTAGAATAGATTATGGGTACATGGCTTCACAACTGTAATACCCACTGTCTCTGGACTGGTGACTTTACATTGGTATGTTGTATTATGGATGAACTATATTCTGACAGATGTTTGTTTTTAAAAGTAAGGCAACAGGCTGAAGATGTAGTTTGGTAGTAGAACACTTGACTAGCATGTATAGGACCTGGTTGAATTCAGTCCACAAGACCACACAACAAAAACTGAAACTCCTGCTGCTGTGAATAAAAACTAGGATAATATTCTAAGTCTTGCATTGGTAGATTTTCAAGTCACATTTTCCTATGTTCTACAAGAGTAGAGGCTACCACAGAGATAAAATAGAATAGATTAATAAAATCCTTGACCACTTCACACTTCAGAGCGATTTTATTTTATGTACTTTATTTAGTTATTCTAGGTAACTGAAAAATTAACAAAATGCACCATGCTATTTAAAATGTTGGAACCCTGCTGCTTTATGGTATGAACTTCAAAAACTGACTGTAATATATAAACTCCTTTATGTGCGTGCATGCAGTGTATGTGTTTATGTACATGTGTTTGCAAGGGCATGTTTGTGGATATGTGCCTTTGGAGGTCAGAGGTCAATAGCAGGTGTCTTCCACTTTTTACATTCCATCTTACTTTTGAGACAAGGGTCACCTACTGAGCCTAGAGCACACCTGTTCAGCAATACTGGCTGTCTAGCAAGCTCCTAGCATTCTCAGGTCTTCTACCCATCATTACAGAACAAGTACATGACACCTCTGCTCTAGGCAAATATTTGACTAACTATGCCTTCTCCATATCCCTTTTTTCATAAACACTTTAAACTTATATTACAGTCATATTTCTTTCTAGATCCATAGCTCTAGTCATACAAAAATATCCATTGCCATGACCTGAGATCAAGATTCATTGCTTGATGACAAGACAAATCAGAGTTTTGTTGATATGCAAAGCCAAAACATTATAGGGAAGTGGAACATACTTTTCCAGATAGACAAAAAGCAGTAGCTGACAGAATACACAGGTAAAAAATAGTTCTTTGTGTATGGGATAGGGAAAGGTATTAAAGTTATGGTTGAGCAGTTCAACATGCTAAAGGACTAAGTTGAGTTCCCAGAACCCACCTTGGGAAACTCATAACAGTTTAAAGCTTGTTATTTCAGCTCTAGGGAATCCTGTGCCTTCTTCTGATCTCCATGGGTACCCACAGTCACAAGTACATAACCTTCATACACATGCACAAACACACACACACACACACACACACACACACACACACACAAAGGAAAATAAACCTAAGAATAAAACAAAACAAATGAATTAAATATGAGTAAGTTAAAATTAGATACATGCCAGTCAGACTTGTTATGGTACTTAGGATGAAGTCAGTTGGAACACAGAATTAGATGATATTGAAATACTGCTCCTGAAAGAAACGAGTTAATATCTAGTAAACTTCTCATACATTTTCTTCAACCAATCAACACACAGCTTTGTTTTATGTATGTTTCTGTTCAAATAGGTGTAATTTTATATACACTCTAGATTTTATATACACTCTAGATATTGAACTTGCAACTAGACACAGCTTATCTAAAATATCAATCTCTGTCATCTATCTCTCTATCATCTATCATCTACCTTCATCTACCTACCTATCGCATATCTATCAATCAATCATTCACCTACCTAGTCTCTGTAAGGCATATCACAGCCTTTTCTACTCATGAATATTACTAATATTACTTAGCTCAGCTACTTTAGTCTGAAGACTATTATAAAGAATAAAATCAGCAACACAAAACATAAATATATGTAAAACATATCACTAAACAGGTTGAATATGAAAGCACAGGTGGCTGTATGAGGGTAAAACAGGAAGTATATCCAATAATCTAACTTCAGCTGGGAGCTAGGAACATTCTCATGGGGTTCTTCTTTCTTTTCTTACTGTTTTATGTATGCCCACAGATTACTGTCGAAAGGCTACAAGAATTGGGACCAATTAATTTTACCGGTTGACAAATTAACAAAAGACAGAGTTAGGAATAAAAAAGACTAGTTTTTTTTTAATTCCTTCCCAGCCATGTTTATTTTATCTATGTCTATCATACCCACCTTTTTTTCTCCTTGCAGTATCTTGACTATACTCATGGTTTTCTCTAGAGCTGGAGCTGGGCATGCTGTTTGCCAAAGAAACAGTAAGTAGCAGTAGTATACATACATTCTTTCCAAACTCTTCCCATAGCATCCTTCCAATTAGTTTCTGTGCTCTGTTGGTTTGATGCCTGGGAATGAGACAACCTCTGGATAATCATCAGAGGCCAATGTAAGAAGTTGTTCAAAATGAGGGAAAAATATCTTTTTCTGTTAAGCCACTGAGATTTAAGATGTATTTATAGTTAGCAGCTATAATTAAGTACACTGACCAGATGCCATTTTAATCAGTGCAAGGAGGCTTTGTGCAGGCTTTTACCATTTAATTTACCAGAAGATATACTCTGGTTTCTCTGCATGGTGTGAAAATGTCATTTTATAAAGACCAAAATGGTAAGAAGGCTGTTACTAACTACAGTTTTCCCGTGAAGATTCATGGTATATCAATTGTCCTTTAATTGCACTAGCAAACTTAAGTTTATTGAATGGATTAATTTACCAATTGTCATTGACCTGTTAGGAGATATATTATTATTTACACATTTGCTTTTGTTGACAGATAGTTTGGTCTGAAAGAGGCAGAATCCACAGGGAAACCCAAGCTGAGTTCAACAGGGTAAGTGGCATTGAACGCACGTAAACTCAGGAAGTGAGGGAGAAAGTTACAAGTTTCCACTCCCAACATTTCTGGAATGTCTTAGCCTCTGGCTCTGTGTTCTGCTTTTAGTAATCTCCTCTCCTCTTTTCAGTTTTCTCTTCATAGAAAGTGAAATTTAAGAACCTGTTCGAAACTAGCATATAAAACTGCTCAAAAAATGTTTTTCTCCCTTCACTTTGAAAGGGAAAATTAAAGTTATCCTGCAGGCTCTCTCCTGGGCATGCTCTGTGTTCCTAAGTTACCCAACCTTTGGTTGAACTGAGAGTCTGGCTCTTGGCTATTTTTTAAACTTCCAGTGAAGTTTTGATTTTTTTTTTTAAACCAACAAACATCTACTGAGAAATTTTGTTTAGAGCCACTGGTAGACACCATGACTGACAAATGGCTAGGTCTTTTTTCTTCTAGACAACAAGAATTGTGAACAGTATATTAAACATGGTTATAAGTCCCAAATACAAGCATGCACATGGTTATACAAAAGCACAGAAGAAAGACCAATAAAACCTGTGAAGGCAATGAGACTGTGATAAGAGCAGGTAAGACTTCCCAGTAGAGAATATTTGAGATGTTGCCTGGGGTTTATGGAACTGTGGCATGGAGAAGGCTTCTGAATAGGGGCTATAGTTTGAACCTAGAGACAGCAAACAAAGAGTGGAGCATCCAGAACGATTGGGAACAACAGAAAGAATGGAGAAGGCAAATCAGAGGTAAAGTAGAAACAAGCAAACCTTAGAAGTCTTCATATAACATGCAACATGGGAGCAAGATGTGTTTCTGTCATCCCTCACTGCTTTGTAAGGAGGGTTAAATCAGCAACTAAAGGTCTTCATTCTTTCCCCTAACTGAAGTGATGAGTGAGGGCATGCATGTTCAGTATATTTGGCCTGTTATCAGAGAGTGGACAAAGATTGTTGATATAAGTACAACAGCTACTGGGAAGAATCTCAGTCTTCCTATTGGAGACAGTAATAAAAAGCCCTCAAATGGCTATAGAGCTGAAGGCAGTCTTGGAAAGAGAATGGAAGTGTGTGCTGGGGATTTTTGAGCTGTTTGCTTAGTGGTGAATGCCCTTTATCTCTCCTCTGAGACTATATGTAACCTGTACGTTGCTCACCAGTTTTGATAAGATGGGATCACCTACTGAAGAAATCAAAGTGCTCACCTGGACTTCAAGGGTTGGTTGTAAGTGAAAACAAAAGCCATCTGCATAGAAAGCATGTACTGGGTTAAATACTATGTTAAATCTTTGGCAAACCAAGACTGTAGCTTTTCCTATGTGGTTAGGTAATATCACAATCACACTGAATTTTTAAGACTAATAATTCTAGATTGAAGCAAATTAAGTGTTGGGGTAATGGAGATTATAAGGTTCTTATTGATATTCATGTTTTTCTATCTTTTCAGCCAACACCAATTCCCCCAAGGCTTCCTTTCACCTATGTATCATGATAGGATTAAAATCAAATTAATTAAATGAGGGTAGAGATTCTGGACACTACTGCCAGTTCTTGTTTATTAAAATTTGTCTTTCAGTCTCTTCCACACTCTTTTTCTTTGGTAGCTGGCTGGCTGGAAGTGTTCACAGGGCTCTGTTAGTGGCCACAGGGCTCTGTAGGAAGCTAAATGTGAAATACAGAAAAAATTCCTTCAGTCTGGGACTTGGAAAAATTATCATTCACCTACTGTTACTCATTTCTTAAAGACTGATTTTTAAATTTAGTGTGTGTTCTTGCAGAGGCCTGAGAAGAGTGCTGATCACTGAATATGAAGTTAAGGCATTTGTGAGCGGCCTGATGTGGGTGCTGGGAACCAAACTCAGGTTTTCTAGAAGGAAAGAATAGCAAGCACCCTCAACTGAAGGTAGGTTTAAATGAGTCCACCAGACCCAAGATAAATGATAATTAGGTGTTTAGTAGGGAAGCACTTACACAGATATGAGCAAATAACTTCTAAGTTCTTCTGCTCTAGAAGATGCAGTCTCTGCCCTTCCTATGATCTCCACAACCCAAGAGAGCTTGAGACAGCCCCTCCTCTTCTTTATAATGGGTCACATCTGCACCTGAAACCCTGCCCAAAGGGTGTAGCCACCACAAGTTTACTGGCAAGGCAATATGCCTCTACTCAATTGCTGAGCCATCTTCCCTGTCCTGTATACCTATTTGTCCTATTTGCCCATTTATAATGGTACAATAACATAAACAAGAAATAATTTGCACAGGCAACACTGCATTTCGGGTTGATTTCGAATAGCTATCAGATTATCCTAACTGACACAAATGATGGACAATGCATCTGAAACAATCCAGAGAAGTGAAGACCGGAACCAAGGAGAAATAGTGGAAGCAGAAAGATTAATTAGATATTGCTACAATTAAGTTGAGACAAGAATAACCTGTACCTAAATCTGTGCTGTCAGCCTTCAACTATAGGAAATGGCTTAGCATAACTCATTTCAGGGGTCCATTACTGAAGTTGTATAATGGACTCAATGCTTTTTGGCATAGCAAGTTGCTATCAATTGAGCATGCTTTCTATTTCCATCTTACACTTGCAAATTGGTTGTCTTTTCCACTTAATCAAACATTAATCACACACTGGCCACAAAACTTCAAATAAAGTATGTAATTTAAAATTGGTAATCTTCCCATGTTTATTTATTGAAAATAAGACAAATAATTTTGTTGAAAATCCCTGTGTAGCCCATAAAGCTCTGATGCTTTAGAGCCTGTCTCTTGCTCAAACTCCAATCACTGTCTGCATAGGCTGCCACATGTCTATAAAGATCGGAGTGATGGATTTGGGGTGGTAACATGTCTCTGTTGCATTACAGTTTAGAAGCATTGTTTCAGACTCCAGCCAAGAATCATTCATTCTTTCCGTCTAAATTCCACGTCAGTTTCAAACTAAATGTCTTTTTATTAAAACTTCTACAGCCATTTTTTCTGTCATTTGGATTTCTGTTTGGAACTTCAGATACTTTCTAAAGCAAACACAAAAACAAACCCAAAATTTAACATACAAATGAGGAAGTACTAATTATTTTTTTACTTTTTTCTTTTAAAATTTAGAGATAATCTTATTTTACATATCAATCCCCCCTTCCTTCTCCCTTCCAACCTCCCATGTCCCCCACTGGTTCCCCCCAACCCACCCTCCACCCACTCCCCTAAGATAGTGAGCCCTTCCATGTGGGATCATCAAAGTCTGTCTCATCATTTGGGGGAGGTTCTAGGCCCTCCTCCATATATCTGGGGTAAGAGAGTATCCCTTTATAGGAAATGGGCTCCTAAAGTCCATTTGTGCGCTAGTGATAAATATATATATTGGGTCAACATAATATGATCAGAGACATCTGGAAAGAGTAACCTCAATTGAGAAAAGCTGAGGAAAAAACTCTCCATTGTTGTCCTTCTGTCAAGCTGTAGAGACATTTTGTTTATTGATGGTTCACATGGGAGAACCTAATTAAATCTAGGCAGTACCGCCTCTGAGCAGGTGGTTCTAGGCCAAGCAGCTCTCTGCTTCAATTTGTGCCTCCAAGTCCTGCCTAACCCTTTCATGATGGACTGTGGTCAGGGCATGTAAGCCTAATAAGCCTAATAAAGCTTTCTTTTATGAGCTGCTTTTATTCATAGTGTTTATCAAAAAAAAAAAAAAAAAAAAAAAAAAGCAAACCATAGCACTTGCAGTATTTTGAGAATTCACAGGGGGGATATCTCCCCCAAATTACCTGAAAACATAACTACATCTGCAGAAAAGACTTATCTATGTTATTTCTACACCCAAGTGACAGACTATTACCTTTTCTAATTAAGAGAGGAGGAACACATATGAACTAGAATTATAAGCCATTAGTTTCTTTTTTTAATTAAGTTTATTTCTTGCTACAATCACAGAAATTGATGGTATGTTTTGTTATATTGCAGGGTACTGCTTTTCTGCTTGGTGTATAGCTTAGCATAAGGAAGGACATGTCAAGAATGATCCTTTCCATGCAGCAATCTACTGTGGAACATGGCTGCTCTCCAAATTATTTAAGGGAAACAATTTTAATGAACAAACACTGGATGAGAGCTGTTTCCATGACAATTGAGCTATCAGAAAACACAAAATCAGATACTCATTCTTTCACTAGTTTATGTAGTCTATTTTTAACTTCTTGGAACTGGCAGTTGGGATCAACAGGAACTCATTTTCCAATTAAGTGTTTACTTTTCAAAACAACAAGAAATAAATCATGGTTCAGTTATCATTTCATGAAAATATGATCATTAATCCCCCAGGGGGGAAAATAGGAAAGAGAAGTGTTCATGATGAACTTGAGGCAAGAAGGCAATAAAGAGTAAAGAGGATTCAACATGACTCTTAACTGTGCTTAATAAACATACTGACTGCCTAATATTTAGGGAACAATACAATAGATAGGAAGGTTAGTTGACATCTCAAGGAATTCAGAGCCTGATATATGCCACTAAGGAAAGAGAAAATTCCCATACAGTTTTGTTATAATCTATGAAGTTTTATACTTAGTGTCTCAGAAGCATTGAGAAATAAGTTTAATCCCATTTACCTCATGAATGATGAAGACCATGTAGGTTTGAAAGGATGGGTTAAAGCTGGAAAAGGCACTGTAGGGATCTGGAGAAGTAGGTTGAACGAGATGCAGAGAGGTTTGTACAGGAAGTTCCAGGAAAATAATTATTATTCTATTGTGTGTAAACAAGTGTCCAGAGATGAGATTGGGATTAAAAGAGATTCTATGATTTTTGTATTGGTTCACATTAATGCCTATGAAGGATCTCATGATACCTTTCTTGTTAACAATAACATGAGAAATGACCATGAGGGTTGTAGCTACCTTTTATTTTTGAAATTGTGTGTGTGTGTGTGTGTGTGTGTGTGTGTTTGTAAAGAATACAGAGAAAGAGGGAGGGAAGAGGGAGAGGGAGGGGGAGGGAGGGAGGAAGAGAGAGAGAGAGATCAGAGGAAAACTTGTGGAAATCAATTCTTTCCTCCTACTCTGTGGGTTCTGGGAACTGAACTCAGCTTATCAGGGTTGTCAGCAAGCAAGTTTACCCCTGGAATCATTTTGGAGGCCTACTATCAACTGCCATAAAATCTGAATTACATGACTTACAAATTTTGAGTCTACTTTAACTACATATATTATGACTTATTCTTGTGTGGTCTCTCAGAAGATGCTCAACTTGAAGGCTTTTTAAAAATTTTCTTTATAACAACTAGCTAAAATCGGCCGTAAGGTTATCCAAAGACAAAATGCAACTTTGCCACCAGAAAGTTACACCCTATGTCACACAGTAACTCCTTCAGGGTTTCTTACAAACTCCGACTACACTGCAATTAAGAAATATTCTGATCCACAAAAGGGGAAAATATCTATTAAAGGAATTCCTAGGACCAACTGGCTATCCACAAAATTGGATTCCAAACTATTCATTAATTCCCCAATCACTACACAAGAAACATAGGCGAGTCCAACCATACAATTAAGCTTGGAGAAAAACACAACAATTAAAGCTTCAAAGTTAACATTTAGCCAAGTCTCCATTGTTGAGTGCCCAAAACTATGCTTTTCCTATTTTCCTTTGTTTATTTGAGAAGTAAGGACTATATTGTGGGTGTGTGCTGACTGAGACCATGAAGAAAGGCAAAGAACCCTGAGGAACTTGGCAGTTATTAGACTTAGCAGCTGAAGAACAGTCTCCCTTATGAGGGCCACCCCATAAGGGCCTCCCAATGAGGTTGAGATCTCATTGGCTTTCCCCTATCCAGTTTGGCCTGTTCACTGGTGTATGACTTACTTTTTAAACACATTCCTGGGAACAATTCATTTATAATCCACTGCATAAAAGTATACAATCATGGCCTTCAACAACTGTGTATATGAATGAAAAGCCACCACCTCAATTAAGGAAGGATGCTTTCATCACCCTCTGATGCTTCTTTATGCACCTTTGCAATCATTCTTCTGTTTATTTCCAAATCTGTATCCATAGGGAATAAGTGATATGCTTTGGTTACTGTAAACTGGCTTGCTCTTCCCTAGAACTTTACTAGAATTAGACATTCATGTATAAATATTTGCATGACCACACATTTAGTATATAACTATCTAAAGGAAATAAAAGTATGTTTACAAGTAAATATTTGTATACAATTTTCAATGGGTGCACTGTTTAAGATGGAAAAAATTCCAGTGTTCATCAGTGGATGGATAAAGTATAATCTATACATACAATGGAATATTATATAATATACATATATTCTTCTATAAATAGGAATGAATACTGTAGCCTATTACAACGTAGATAAAATCCTGAAGTATTATACTTAAGGGAAAAAGCCATATAGAAAGGACTCATGCTGTACAATTCTGATTATATAAAAATTCCTGAAAGCATGTTAAGAATCACCATGGAACAGAGATGAGTAACGGAATAGGAAACTATGAATTAATATGTGTGATGGTTTCTTTTGCTTAAAGGTTATTTCTTTTGGCAATAACAAAGATTAGATGGAGGTTCTACAATGTTGTAAGTGTAGCAAATACTACTATCACATAATCTTTATATTTTAGGATGTTTATTAGTTCCTTGAGAATTTCATACAGGGTGCTTTGATTTTAATTTAATCAATTGAATAATATTCTATTTAACAGAATAATAGTAGTGGGTTTGCCCCTATGACCCATGACCTGTTTAGCCATAGGTTCTTGGTCCCATAACAGTGCCAGATAAGGGTTTATATATCAAGATTTTATATCGTCAAGTGGGGATTAAATCTGATTCCACAGTTTGTATTTTTGACCTAAGAAAATAGTCAGCAGGAGTTGGAACTGAATATAGAACCAATAAAGATTTCTGCCACACCTAGTAAGTTGCTATGGTTTGAATGTTTGTGATTCTCTGAATCCATCTGTTGAAACCTTACCATCAGCATCTTGGAAACAGCCTGTATGGAAGTGATTAGGTCACAAGGGCAGAGACATAATGAATGGGGTGGTTCTCTTACATAAGAGGCCCCAAAGAGCAGCCTTTCCTATCCCTCCAAGTGAAGACCTACCTAGAATACATTGTCTGTGACACTGAAGCTGTCATTATCTTGGTTTTGGACTTTTCTGCCTCCAGAACTGTGAGAAATGAATTTATAAGTCATATAGTTTCTGGTGTTTCCCATAGTTTTGCCAAAGGACAGAATACTGAGTAAAAATAAATGAATTAATAAGAAGGAAAGAAGTCGAAGAAGGAAGGAAGGAAGGAAAAAAAGAGGAAGGAAGTACTGACTAGCAGGCATTAATCCATTGTATCGTGTGTCTGAATGTTGTTTTCTAGAACACTTCAATTACTATACAAATTTTGATTTTTTAAAATTTATTTTAAGCATTTCTAAGCATAACATATAAGGAACTGTAAAGTAATTCCAGAGACACTCAAGTAGGACACTCTAATGCGTCAGAACATGAGTCTGGCTTAAAACCAGAACCTACAGATACTCATCAACATTCCTGGTCGGAAGGATGAGAAAAACACGCCTCCCTCACTCCTTACTCTCCTTGTCAGCCCTGACCACCATGTGGCTTCTCTAATTATTAAATGGATGGAACAGTTGGGCAGCTTACCCAGGGAAGTGTGGGCTCTTCATACACAGGGCTGGGGTTGTCTGAAACCATCATCTTTTGGTTCTTCAGCACAAGGGACTGCATTCATTCCCAGTCTCCAACAACACATTCACAAGTTGGCCCCATAATTAAGTAAATAGGCCCCTTCATTTAGGAATGCCCGAGTCTTGGAGTCAGTCCGTTCAGACTCATCCCTTCTAGCCGATTTACTGGGGGAGAAGAGCTGTTTACAAAGGCAAACTTATCTTTGACATGAATCAACACATTAACATGTGTTTCCAATTATTATTAAGAGCCCATATTCTACCTTCTCAGTGGCCACCACTCTGAGACTCTCAAGTCTATACTGTCTCATTTGCTTCCCTTTTTAGGTACTCTGCTACCTGCTACCCTGAAGAATACAGCTTCTAAAGGAAATATTCTTGCTGGCTCCCAGATCTTCAAGCCAAGATACATGGCAAGTTATTCCTAGGGCTCTGCAGGGAAATAGCATCAGCATAAGGTAAGAATGCCTCCTTCCCGTGAAGGCTTTTCTGTAGTGGTGTGAGTGAGTCAGAGTGACATGACCCTCAATTGAGGAGTATCAGAACATTTCTTTATATCGTAATGCCCTTAGACTTGGTGCAATCAGTTTATTAAACATTTATTGATGCCTGGAGTTAGTAATGTCAATTTCTATGAAGTGGTAAAAGTGAGAGAAATGACACTGTTGTTGCTTACCATGTAGCAAGAAGGCAGACTCATACCACATAAAGCAGATACCTCACAGTACACAAGATACCTCCAGATATACCAGGTATATATTCTTGTATTCTCCTCCTTATTCTCTTCCTCCTCCATCTCCAACAACAACAACATGACCAATTCTCTTACGCATACTTACCAGGAAAAAGGTCTTTATAGAAATATAGAAGTCAGAAAACCTTGGCTCACATGAGACAGACCTCTGATTCCTAGTAAGGAACTAAGAACTTACTGTTGAGATGGAGCTGGAACGTCATCTAGCTCAGATTCATCTGGAGAGTGTGGTCAGTAATAGCCCTTGGGGAGATTTTAGCGCACCCCCCCCCCCCCCGAGGAAGCCATGACTCTCAGTCACAAAAGGACTATACTGGTTCACTTCACTACCAGTATCTTTACTTGGCTGGGATTCCAGTCTGAACTTAACAAAAGCCTCAATGTGCCTACATTTTGACATTTGTATAAGCAGGTCAGCTGTGTAACAGTTACCAACCAACCAACAAACAAAACCCTAAACACCAAAACCGAGGCATCCTTCTTTAAGGAAGTTGAAAACACAGTAGACGAAAACAGTATTCACAGCACTTTCCTGGTGTAACCCTCAGACCAACACTGTTAGTGGAGGGAGAGACCACACGGTTGTGTAAAGCATTAAAAATCACTTCCCTTTGCTGGTGGGCATAGTAGGCTATTCCTAGGTAGAGAATTAAGAGAGTAAGCTGTGGAGGGTTATGAAAGTCATTAGCACTGCATTTGTGAAGATTCGTAAGCTTTATATTTCTCCTTGCTGAAGCACCAGCTTAGATTCCTTATGGACTGTCAGGTGTAGGCGGCATGAACAACTTCTCTTATTTAACATTTGTATAATACCCCACACAAATGTATGCAGCTGCAGGTATTTTGTTTTCAAACAAGGATATGAATGCACTCTTGGTAGTAGTCAATTATTCACTCCACGAATTTCTAGGTGCTAGACCTACAATTAAGCCTGTATCCTCAGGTACAATAAACTCAAGTGGAAACAAATAATCACAAGTTACAAATTAAATATGTAATAGTCTATTTAAAATCACATGCTGTTTGAACAAATAAAATATGGAGGATTTAGTAGTCAGCCTTGCAATTCATACTTTTCCAGTCATTACATAAGAATGACCTGTGTAAATTGGGTAGGATATCGAAGAAGTGAGTTTGAAACACATCCCCTTCTACTTTTCACAGTCACTCATTCTGAAATAAGCCTAGCCTAGTCATGAAGTCACTCAGCATTCCTATAGATAAATTCTACATAGAAATAGCCTAAATCTTGTAGCCAAAGATACAAGGGATGCTCCAGGGGTTTCCTTTCGAAGTAGATCACTCATGGTACTCAAGTCTTATCATGCTGCTGCATCTGCTAACTTCCTGCTTGAGACTTCATTCTAGGTTTTGAACTGATTCACAGAGACTAAGGCAGTACATGTACATTGGTGTCAGCCCCTGAGCTTCTTTGCTATTCAGGAATAAGAGAGCAACTAGAATAGGAGGAAAACCACATAAAGTGTTCAGTGAAACAACCCTGGTAAAATGACACAGCACAGAATTAAAAAGAGGTGAGAAATACGGACATCTGTAGGGAATACATTCCAGGACAGTAACCAAGTCCTGGAGGTGCTGGAGATACAGCTCAGAACACTTGCCTAGCATGTGCAAAGATCTAAATACCACCCCTAAGAGCAAGTATAGTGGCGTAAGTGAGAATGCCCCCATAAACTCATATACTTGAATGCTTAGTCCCCAAGTAGCTGGAAGTGTTTGGGAAGGACTAGAAGATATGGACTTGTTGGAAGAACTGTGTCTAGGATGGGCTTTGAGATTTCAAAAGCCACACTTCCCAATAAGCTCCCTCTGCCTTATGCAATATGTAAGCTCCCAGTTACTGCTCCAGCACCATGCCTGCCTGCCTGATGCCATGCTCCCTGCCATGATGCTCATGGACTCTGGCCCTTTGAACTGTGAGCTCCAAATTAAATGCTTTCTTTTATAAGCTGCCTTAGTCATAGTCATGGTGTTTTGTCACACCAATAGAAAAGTAGCTAAGATACAGGTGTGTATGGGCAGGAATTAGGGTAGCAGTGTGCTTGAGACCTTTTCAAAACAAGAAAGTGAAGTTAGACTGGCCTTGGGCTTTCAACTGGAGGAGATGGGAAGAGGCTAATGGAGGGTCACATGACCAGATTCCAGCTCACCATGACTATCATGTTCAAGAATACTTTTTTTGGTTGGGTAGCCACGGTAACAAAAACCTACAATCTCAAGCCTAGGAGGGTAAGGCAAGACAATCCTGGGTTTGAGGCCAGCCTGTGATACACAAACACTGTCTCAAAAAATAACAACAAAATCCCTCAAAAGTGAAAATCAACAAAAAGAAAAAAAACTTAGTATGAAAGCAATAGAAAGGCAACAGGTTTTCAATAACCTGTACTAATACAGATGATAGTGATAAGGGATAGGACTGAAGTAATGAGAGTGAAAACTAGGGTTAGTGACTGAATTTCAGATTTATGACTTGTTTAATAATCAACTCTTAACCTATACACACGATGCTTGGGCCAAATGAGGTAGGCTAAATTTCTGGGAACATGAGGAGTCAACTAGGTGCCCATTAATGGATGGGTAGATAAAGAAAAAGTGGTATTCATACGTCACAGTTGAATGTTCTTGTTCATTAAGAGAGAAAGTCTTGATGTGTATCAACTTGGATGGGCCTACATGACTTTCTGCTAAGTGAAAGCTGTTGATCACACATGCTGGTGATTCCCCTTGTACATAGAATGTTGCATAGTTGATGTCCTAGGAAGAAAGAGTATAATGGTCATTACCAGGAGGCTATTGAGATGTTTGGGAAAACTTTGTTTAGATGGGAAAAAAAGAGTTCAAAGGATTAAAGTATACTCACCACATAAATGATAATTACATGAGAGGATATGTACACTAATTGTGTGTAAACTTGAATATTATACAATATGCATATACTTTAAAACATTGTGTGTAATGGTGAATAAATAGCACTTTACCTCTCAAATAAATGAAAATGTAAGACTTTCTGAAACCTTTTGACTAGTTTGTCTTCAAAGATACCTTGGAAACACATTTTTTTAAAATCAATGTTTTGCACAGAGAATGCTCGTAGCCTACAATGGCTTATTATAAGGAAAATATTTATTATTAGATACTTATGTAATTGTAGAACCATAAATATTGATATTTAATGCTTATTAGAGCATAAATATATTTAACAACAACTTTTTATGGAGATTAAACTAAGAGTCAGAGAATTTAATTACCTTGATTAATATGAAACTAAGTTACATAGTAAGTAGCAAATAACAGATCACCCACCATTACTCCAATTGCATTCCAGGCCTGTTGTGTTTCATTAATTTACAGCTTTCTAATTGGCATCAAGTTGCCATGAAGACTAACTGACATCTATTTTATCTGGACATCTATTAGAAATTCCAGCTTCTGCTAAGGTCTTTGGGCCAAGGTGCACTTTTATTATTCAGGTACCTCCTCAAATAGCACTGCCTCAGAAAGGTCTTTGCTAGGCAATTCTATCTTGTCACTATCACAAAAGGTTTTATTTCCTTTGTAACAATATACATGATAACAATTATCATACTTATTTCTTTTACACACTTTAAAAAATATTTATTTTACATACCAACCACAGTTCCCCCTCCCTCCCATCCTCCTGCTTCCCCCACTCTCATGTACCTCCCCCTCACCCACATTCACTTCTCAGAAGGGATAAGGCTTTTACCACAGGAGTCAATGAAGCCTGGCACATTCAGCTGAGGCAGGACCAAGACACGCCCTCCCCCCACCCCAAAACACATCAAGGCTGAGCAAGGCATCCCACCATAGGGAATGGGGTTTCCAAAAGGCCAGCTCATGCACCAGGGATAAATCCTAGTCCCACTGACAGGGGTCCCTCAAACAGATCGAGCTACATACTGTTGCCCAAATGCAAAGGGCCTTGTTAGGTCCCATGTAGGCTCCCCAGCTGTCTGTCTAGATCCTGTGAACTCCCATGACCTTAGGTCAACTGTCTCTGTTTCTCCATCATGATCTTGACCTCCCTTGCTCATGTAATCCCTTCTCCCTCTCTTTGACTGGACTCTAAAAGCTCAGCTTGGTGTTTGGTTGTGAGTCTCTGATTCTGCTTCTATCAGTTATTGGATGAAGGCTCTATGATGACAGTTAGGGTAATCACCAGTCTGAACACAAGGGCAAGCCAGTTCAGGTACCCTCTCCATTATTGCTAGAAGTCTTAGCTGGAGTTATCCTTGTGGATTCCTGGGAACTTCCCTAACTCCAGATTTTTCTCTACCCATAGTGGCTCCCTCTATCACTGTATCTCTTTTATTGTTTTCCCAACTAAACAATCCCATTCCCTCATGTTCCCATCCCCCATCCTCTTTCTTCTACACTGCCCACTCCCAATTTTCCCAAGAGTTCTTATCTATTTCCCCTTCCCAGGGTAATCCATGCATCCCTCTTAGGGTCCTCCTTGTTACCTAGCTTCTCTGTGGCCGTGGATCGTAGTCTGCTTATCTTTTGCTTTACATCTATAATATCTACTTATGAGGGAGTACATACCATATATGTATTTCTGGGTCTAGGTAGGTTACTTTACTCAGGAAATTATTTTTTGTTCTATCCATTTGTCTGCAAAGTTCATGATGACATTGTTTCTTTTACTGCTGAGTAATACTCCATTGTGTAAATGTACAACATTTTCTTTATCCATTCTTCAATTGAGGGGTATCCAGGTTGTTTCCAGGTTTTGGTTGTTACAAATAATGTTTCTGTGAACATAATTGAGCAAGCATCCTTGTGGTATGATTGAGCATCCTTTGGGTATATGCCCAAGAGTGGCATAGCTAGGTCCTGTAGTAGTTTGATTCCCAGTTTTCTGATAAATCTTGGTACTAATTTCCAAAGTGGCTGGACAAGTTTGTACTCCCACCAGCAGTTGAGGCATGTTTGTTTCCCTTACTTCACATCCTCTTCAACATAAGCTGTCATCGGTGTTTTTAATCTTAGCCATTCAACAGGTGTAAGATGGTATCTCAGACTTGTTTTGATTTGCATTTTCCTGATGACTAAGGATGATGGGCACTTCTTTAAATATCTTTCAGCTGTTTGAAATTCTTTGTTGAGAATTCTGTTTAGATTTGTACCCCATATTTTAATTGGATTATTTAGTATTTTGATGTCTAGTTTCTTGAGTTCTTTATGTATTTTGGAGATCAGTACTCTGTGAGATGTGGGACTGGTGAAGATCATTTCCCGTTCTGTAGACTGCTGTTTTGTCTTTTTGACTGGGTCCTGTGCCTTACAGAAGCCTCTCAGTTTCGGAGGTCCCATTTATTCACTGCTGCTCTCAGTGTCTGTGCTTCTTGATCCCTCCCTTTCTTCCTAGAATGCACACAAAAAGATGTTGTAATCCCAGCTTGAACCTGCACCAGCCCTGGGATCAGTCATTTTTCCTGAATACTTTTTTTTACTCATATTTTGAAATTTGCATGTGTAATCTATATCTTGACCATTTCCACTTTCCATTTCTCCCTTCTACCACCCTCATACACTCCAACACATCCCTTTCCCAACTTCTATTTCTCTCTGTGTGTTTTAAATAGTCTCTAAGTTGAATTACTGTTACTCATGTATGTGCAGGCATGGGAAATGTCCACTTAAGTATCCAAAACCTATCAGTGGCCACATTCTCAAGAAAGAATGGTTCATCTTCCCTCAGCTGCTATCATACATCAATGGTTCCTCATTTAATGGTGGAGCCTAGAAAAGACTTCCCTCATCTATCCAGGAACTTTGACTGGCTTTATCTTGAGCAGGTAAACATAGCTGCTGTTGAGTAAATCAATAGCCATGCCAATGTCTGGAAGACAGCATTTCACAGTATGCATCTTTATTCTCTAACTCCTATATTCTTTCAGTGGGGGTTGGGGGACTTTAAAGATGACTGATTTAGGGTTGAGCACTTAGTCTCTTACTCTCAGAGCTTTTGTTGTTGTTTATGCTTTTGAAGGAAGTTCTTCCTATATAGCCGAAGTAATCCTCAGATCTACCCACATCTTGGGATCGCCAGGTGTGCAGCACCATGCCTGGTACCCTTTCTCTCTTACATACAAAGTATGATTGTAAACATTATCATTCTTCAGTTTCACCTCTCATTTACTGTCTTGTTTTACAACATCTCTATGTTGTCGGAACATGTAAATGTTTCTAGCTGTCTATCTTTGTGCTCATATTTGCTTTAGTCTCATGTATGTAATAAACTACATCAAATGTTTATCACCAGTCCCATTGGTAAGGCTTTTTAAGCCCTGTGTTTATTTAAACAAAGCCCATCCTCGAGTAGATTCTTTTTTCCATTGTTTTAAGATCTGGATACAAAAATTTGCGTCATATTTTTTTTTCCTAGTTTTCTTTCCTAATATTTACATAGCTGTTCTTTCATTTGTATTTTATATGTTTTAAGCAATTTTACAACAGCCTTTGTCTTTTTATATTTTGGTTATGAGTCTAGCCTTTAAAAGCTGAGACATCATTCCAGCCCTAGCATTTTTTTTCTTGTAAGCCATTGGACATTTTTGAGAAAAATTACTTTGTAGACTTTGAAATCTATGCTTTTCCTTAGTTAGTTCTCTAACCTGACTGTTGCAGGTCCACTTTCCAGGTTCACTAACTTTATGTATGTAGATTTAGGTCTTTGTTCATGTCTGAAGTTTCCTGATTTTGGTTTAAATATTAGCTATATCCTTGGACTGTAATATGGGCTTTGTCTTTCTTTGTTGTTTATCTTCCATTTCAAGCACTTTTTTCCTGTTTCTTTTGACACAGCTCTTTGTTTCTTTTTGTAATCTTTTCTGCTTTCCTGTTGTGATATATCATAATATTATCATTTGAGCTTGTTGTCTCCTGGGGATTTGGTAATCTGCTCTTCTTTCCTCTTTCTGTTGCTGTCCAACTTTCCTTGTCTCTTTCCTGAGTCCAATCAGTCCCTTCTGAGAGTCACTGCTTTCTGTTTATTTTGCTCTCATGTTCTCACATCTGCAAGCACTTGTTCAATAATTCTAAATCAGGTATGGGAAATTTCATGTGCCCTTTCTCCTGTTTTGTAATACTTTCTGGGGAGAAATTCCTATTATGTGAAACATTTTTATTTTGGTTATTTTCTAATACCTTTTACATAGGCATCCAACTTGTTTATTCATGGTGGCTTACAAAATTTTTAGTTAAATGGTGCCCTCTTCTGTTAGTGTAGCAAAGGCTGGTTTTTATGAGGGAGGGGCTGAAGAAATGGAGTAATTTTTCACTTAGGAGTAAGTTTTTTATGTAAATTTTCATATTTTAGTAAATGAAACATCTTCTTACTATTTTCACCCTGAATCTAAATTTATTTAGTTTCTTTTGATGAGAATTTCAGTTTTACATATATTGCCCAACTGATCTGCCCAAAGTCTATACAGAAGCACACTTTTTACAGTAATGTGTACACTAGGCCATTTCCTCAAAGTTTCACTAACATTTATCACCAGATCTATAGGTATGATCATGTTATCTAGCTATCAATGAATTAGTTGAGCATTTTTCTTATGTGTAGTGATTTCTTTTTCAGTACCAGGTATTGCATGTTCCCTGGCAAGCACTCTACCAACTGAGCTGTCTTTTTTAGTCTTTTTTTTTTTTTTTAACCCTCAGAAGCCGTTTGTAGTTTCTTTTCTGTGAATTATATTTTCACAGCTTTTTTTCTAATGTGGGTCCATATTTAAGTACTTATTTGAACATGGAACTAGGGCCTGTAATGAACTCAGTTCCATCTTCTGCCTATAAACAAACAAGAAGCAGAACAATCAGAATAGACTAAACATTTGCTGTGAGGGGAAAATTTCACAGATTAACCTAATAATCTAAGCAGGTTCATTCACCCCCAAAATTGAACTGGCTCAAGGCTAAATGACTGAGCTACATATTCATAAGGTCCTAAGATAAAATATCCTGTGAAATTGCAATGTTAGTTTCTTTGGAAACTGGTATCACAATGTGCTAAATGGTCATCGAGCTTGACAGTTATGAGTAAAATGGAAACAAGACAAAGCTGACTTCAAAGAGGAATGAAGTGAAGAAAGACAATGAGTAACAAGCAGAAATAATTGATGTTTCATTCAGTTCTGTGGAAGTTGTGAATAAAGGGTTCATTTTACTACAGTGCTATTTCAATTTTGTAACAAATGTTTTTTAGGCTGTCTATTGTATTTTTTTTTTTTTTTGGAGAAAAAGACTGCTTTACTTTATATTAGCTGTGTGGCTTTCTTTTCCTTAACTATAATACTTTCCCTGTTAAAAGCATTAAATTGTCTTATTATCCCAGATGAGCAAATAGAGCCAATGTACAAAAGATCTAAGGAACTATACAGCTCAGCTCAGTGACTTATAGAATATACCGTCTGATGTAAGTAGGTGCTTTTTTTTAAAAATTGCAATTAATTCAACACAGACTGGGAACCCCCTTGGCAAGGAACCAACACCAAATAAATAGAGATTTTGGTTGTTTAAATTTTCTTTTAGGATAAAAATTTAAGATTATCTTTCTATGATCTTAAATTTCAACATTTGCCTGTGGGTGAAATAAAGAGCTTAAATTGAAACTATTTTATTATAACAAAATATCCATTATATATGGATTCTTCCAAAACATTTCTTCCAATACAATTCTTCCAAATCATTTAGAAAATATTTTTCTAGTTAGAAAGGAGAAGTAAGAAGAAGAGGAAAAGTGGAGGAGGGAGAGTGATGGAGAGAAGAAAGGGGAGAGACATGCTTAGCTGGGCTTTTCTGTGATTATAAACTTAGCCATGTGCTCATGCCTGGGCCATGCTATTCCACTGTTGTACATATATAGTCTCACATGATACAAACATCAGAAGAGTTACTCAGATTGTAACAAAGAGAGAAGAAACAAAGCCACTTTGTAATTTTACAAAGTCTGTGTCACCTGCAAAATGTCAACCATTTGTCTGTCCTGCCTCCTCTTGACTGCTGCTTCTCATGAATGAGTTACCTCTCGCATCTTCCCCCTCTATTTGCTAACATACAAAACTGTCTCCCCTTTCTGAAACTATACAATTTTCAATAAATCTTTGTCCTCTTGGATCTTCCTTTAAACTTCCCAGCCAAAGCTCAAATGTTACAATGGATTCATTCTGACAACTTTGTTGAGTTAACTTAAGCTGTCCTCAGAAAATCCTATAGAATGGATGGAATGGTAATGACAGCAGACATATATTTCTCACAGCTTTAGCTGTAAGTCTGGGTTCAGAGTGTAGTGTGATCAGTCTCCTGTGAGAGTTCCCCTTCTTGATTTGCAGATCTGCGTGATTGATTAGCATTCATAAAATGCCTTTCACAAGCCTCTCATTCCTTTCATGCTGGGACAACTCATGTTTTTCAACTCAACCCATGTCCTAAAATCAATGATTGGTTCATATTAGGGGATAAGATAACAAATTATTCATTTTGGAGCCTAACTGTATAAAAGCAATCTAATGAGCTGAGAAGATGAAAATCAATTAGTCAAACAACTTGTTTGATAAACGCCCCTTTCTCCTTGAGCTGATGAGATCAGTAGAGATGCTGGCTTTTTCTTAAGCCCTCTTCCAAAGTTATTTCTACTGAATTCTAAAGCTAGAGTTTGCTGAAGAGTTTCCAAAGTGATGTGTTTTTCCCCCACAGTGAATGATTTTCCAGTTCTAAGGATGGTGGCAGGAGAGATATTTCTTCTAAATTATTCTACTACAAAAGTTGACACTACCTTTTAGCTTCAAATAGAGTTCTTGCTATTTGACCACTTGCTATGAAAGCCTTAAGGTGCCTTTGTTTGTCCTTTCAATTGTAGTATTGTTTTTCCAAGAAAATTCAATTTCATGCAGCATGTTTTGACAGCTAAGAGAAAGCACAAGTGCTTGAGAATACAAATGTTTCCATTTCAGATTCAATCACTCTTACAACTGCTAGAGGGCTAACTAAAGAGAAAAAAGGAGGCTATAGCCATTTCTCACCTACCATCATTCTCATGGTGCTCTTCAGGCTTCTCTATGTATTCCAATCACCATGGAGATGGGGTAGCAACAAATACACAACCATTTCAATGCTGTCCTGGTTTTGCCATCATTGACAAACTTCTCTTTCAGCTTCCATAGTTCCTCGCTTTCTAGACTTTTGTGAACAATGAAGATAATGCTGTTATTGAAAAGGGGAGGCTGCTAAAAATAATCTAAAGAGGACTGATAAAACTGATTTTTGTTACTCTGGTCTTCTCAGAGCAGGTCTTGCTATATAACCAAGCCATCTTTGAACTGTCTGTCCTCTTGCCTTGATCACCGGAGTTCTGAGATCCAGCAGGCTAATACAGCAGTGCCTAATATGTTTCAGAATCTCATGCTATGACATTCACTAGAACTGGTCTAGAGATACTCAATGGACTGGCAGGGTGATAGCAGTTAAATTTGACTGAATAAATGGATTACAAGATTAGTGAATAAGCAATGGGATGTGCAGCTATATAGTGAACCTAACTGATCCAAGGACAAATTGTCTTGGACAAATTCTTCTTGTGACTGTTGCATGAATGATATATTTTTGTTCATTAATTAAGTGGATTTTTTGCAGAAGGCTGAATATGATCAGGTAATTTTGAAAATGTAGTCTGGCAAACTCTGTCTTTTGGTTGACATTGATGTCATAAGATCCTCCATATTTAGTTGTAAATGATGTGGTTGTTTTTCTGTCATTTTACTTTTGTATTCAATGTCATCTCCTTTGGTCCTGTATGCTTGTTCAGATTTTCCTTTTGTGTTAAAGGAGGTATTTCCTGTGTAGTAATTCAGTAGTTCAGTTTCTTATGTTTGTTCATGTTTTAATTACTTTGTTGATATATGGCTCATAATAATGCATTGTAACTTCCAGAACCAGCACTATATTTATATCAACTTTCTTCTAGTAACACATGTGTTGTGAGGTCCTATTCCCAGGCTCTGTTTTGTGGTGTCACTGCTGCTTGTGTTAAATATGTAAGTGTCCCTCCCACCTGAAAACACCCCAAACAATTAATTATTGCTATTACTTTAAAAGTCTTGTCTTTTTAAATCTTGTAATATTATCATTTAAATAATTTTAGAAAAGTGATGGTAGCAAATTCACATTTATGGGTCTGTAGCTATTAGTATTCTTCTTTCCATGCATATCTTTGTGTGCATCTATGGGTTCCTATCACCACTGGGGAATCTTCCTTAGCCCAATATGGCTTTGCTCCCCACCCCAGGAATCTACCTTCTTCAGTTATTAGCAGGTATACTGGATTTCCCCATCACAGATTAATTTCTCTCTCTCTCTCTCTCTCTCTCTCTATATATATATATATATATATATATATATATATATATATAAAATGTATTTTGTACTCACAAATTTAATAAGAGTAAATATGATTTTATACAGTGTGGTGGTTTAAATAAAAATGCCCCCATAGGCTCAAAGGGAGTGGCACTATAAGGAGGCGTTGCCTTGTTGGAATAGGAGTGGCTTTGTTGAAGGAAGTGTGCTACATGGTTCAGCAAGTGTCTCTGAGGTGGATAAAGCATCCTTTGGGTATATGCCAAAGAGTGGTACAGCTGGATGTTGAAGTAGACATATTCCCAGCTTCCTGAGAAACGGTGACACTGGTCTCTATAGTTGCTATACAAGTGTTTCTCTTACCCCACATCCTCACTAGCACCAGCTACCATTTGTTTCATTGACCTTGGCCATTCTGACTGGCATTAGATGAAATCTCAAAATAGTTTTGATTTGCATTTCCCTGATGATTGAGGATTTTGAACATTTATTTAAGTGTTTCTCAACAATTTGAGAACTCTTTGTTTACACTTATACCCTGTTTTTAATTGAGTTATTTGTTTTTCCAGTACCTAGGTGTTTTTAGTTCTTTATATACTTTAGATATTAGTCCTCTATTGAATATGTAATTGGTAAAAATCTTTTCTCATTCTATAGCCTGCTACTTCATACAAATGATGGTATCCTTTGCCATACAGAAGCATTTAAGTTTCATGAGATCCCATTTATTGTTCTTTGTGCCTGTATTATTGGTATTCTGTTCAGAAAGTCTTTTACTGTGCCAATAGTCCAATACTATCCCCTACTTTCTCTTCTGTTATATTCAGTATATCTAGCATTATGTTGAGGTCTTTGATACACTTGGAGTTGAGTCTTGTGCAGAGTGATAAGTAGAGATCCATTTGCATTTTTCTACATGCAGCCATCCAGCTTGACCAGCACCGTTCATTGGCGATTGCGTAGTTTTTCTAATGTGTATTTCTGCATTATTCATCAAAGATCAGGCACCCATGGGTGTGTGAACTTATGCCTGTGTTGTCAGTTCAGTTCCATTGATCTATGTGTCAGTTTTAATGTCATACTGTTTCTTTTTTATTACTATAACTCTGTATTGTAATTTAAGATCAGGGATGTGACATCTCCAACAGTTCTTTTATTGTTTAAGGTGGTTTTTTGTTTGTTTGTTTTGTTTGCTATTCTGTACTCTGTGTGTGTGTGTGTGTGTGTGTGTGTGTGTGTGTATGTTTCCACATGAAGCTGAAAATTGTCCTTTCAAGGTCTGTGAAGAATTGTGTTGAAATTTTGATGGGTATGTCATTGAATCTGTGGCTTGCTTTTGGTAGGTTAGCTCTTTTCACTATATGAATCCTACTGATCCATGAGCATGGAAAAGTCTTTTCATCTTCCAATACTTTCTTTAATTTCTTTCTTTAGTGTACTAAAGTTTTATCACACAAGTCATTCACTTGCTTGGTTAGAGTTGCCCCAAGATATTTTTGAGGCTATTGTGAAAGGTATTGTTCTCTGATTTTTTTCTCAATCCATTTGTCATTTCTGAATATAGTCAATACATTTTTTCTTTGATGAGAAATTATGAGTGATGTTACATCACCTCCCTTCACCCCTTTGCATTTTGCTGAGTTGAGTTGCTATGTTTAGTTTCTTTTTAAAAACATTTTGTTTAGCGTGTTTACTCTTTCTTCACTTACACTTGTCCTTATGATGGTCTTGTCTTACTTACTGCTCTATAAAGGACTTTTCTTATGTCATTTCTTTGCTGAAGTATATGCCCTTCCACATGTTTATGGGAAACATCAGAGTAAAGACTCTTGAGTTGTTCTTTTCTCTGTGTTCCCTGCGGAAAGTACTGCTTCTATGTGGCTCCCAGCCTTTCTGATGAGAGGCCTGACTAACGGAAATCTTTCTCCTTTGTAAATTAGCCACACATAATATCCAACTTTTAAAGGCCTTTTTTTCCCTGAAGTTTTGGGCTCTTAGAGTTTTACAGGCATGGGTCCATGTGCATGTTTACTCTCAGTAGCTATTCCTGGAATGCAGTGAACGTGGGCGTCTTCAGGAGAGACATTTGTAATTTTAAGTAGCTGCTGGGATATTGGAAAAATTATAATGAAAATGGTGTATTCCCCAACAAGGTAGCAAAGCACTGAGTAATCAAAGTTAATTTAAAAAGGATAATTTCATTAGAAGAAGAGGAGGTGAAATGGGGAGGGGGTAGGGAATTGAGGTGTATTTGGGGATAGTGGAGGGTGAAATAGTAGAGGGTGAATGTGGTAAAATATGTTGTATGAAATTCTCAAAGAATTAGTAAAATATTTTAAAAACAAACATAAAAAAGACATTTTCATTAAATCTATTTTAAATTAATTTATTCTTAAACAATTTTGTGTATTGCACAAGATCATGTTGCTTTTATTTCCCCTTAGATATACTAAATGAAGATTTAGACAGCAAAACACTGATAGTTATCCATTAATTACTCATTGGTGTGATACACACTGTTTAGACATGCTCAACAATTTTAGAGGGTAGGTCTGCAGTATTGCTAAGTAACATGATCACAATGCTCTCTGACAGCATTGTCTATATTCATACCTTGTCCCTAGTCACACAACCATAATACACTTTCCATTCTCCTCTGACATTAGAGACAATGAAGTGGCAGAGTTACAAACAAGATAAATTCAAAGTAAGAGCCATATACACTTCTAGGTTCAACACAGGGCACCAGATTACCCTCTAAGGTGAATGGATAATGCTCCAAAGAATGAGAGAGATGCAGCTTCAAAGTGGAGAAAGCCTGGCTTCTGGAAGGTGTGACAAACCAGTGGAAACCTGCACTTATGTGTGTGAACATGAAGTAAGACTTCACTGTAGTATTCCACAGGAATTTTAAAGACATTCTTAAATAATAACTAGAATTACTGAAATGAGATCCTTCTTTCATAAAATATGCCATCTTAAAGATTTCAATGAATCTGCAATACTTATCAACCCCACATGATCTGAAGGGTGGGGATACACATATTCTAGTTCCACAGAATCAAGTGTTAAATAGTATATGGCAAGAAGAAAGGATATAAAGATTTTTCTCAAGTGGATGCTTGTTCCAAATCCAGTGAGATGAGGCAAGTTCTCCCAATAGCTGGTAGTGATAGCCTAATATTTTATGAACACTTGAGATACCACTGTAACAGGTACACTGTTGAAGGGCCAATAGGATTTAGAACTCATGTGAGAAGTGGAGACATTTAGTTTTAAAAGAGCTGTATCCAAGGTATAGTATGCTTTGACTGCCTTTGCAGAAGCCAAGGTCCAACTCAAGGAACATTTGATTGCCAATTCAAAATGACACATTATCATAATTAAGTCATGCACAAACCACGAGATGGTTTCAAAATAAGCAATTAAATATGCTGAAGAAATGCAACATCTGTTTAATGTCTGAGAGGTTTTCTTTTTGTCAACACTTAGAACAGAATGTTGAAACTGAAATTATATGCAATTTTACTATTAAATCCAGCATCTAGGGACTTAAAAAAATAATCCCTGAAAATACTGTGCTTTCTACAGAGTTTAATGAAGGAAACTTTTACTTTGTGATGGAAAATGTTGTGTACTCCCGAATGTCTCTATCGTCTACTCCTCTTTGCTCTCGTAGCTCATCGGTTCCTAGAGAGCATCAGTTCATGACTTTCATAGACCATGGTTAAGCTCAGATGTACAGACAAGTGTTTTGTCTTTGAGCACTTCTTGCAAGTCATTGATTCAAAACCATACACATTGCCATATTTTAAGATTACTAAAGTCAGATTTTGTCTTACAAGAGGTGTCACATAATACTCTCTTATAATATATGTTTATTTGTAGCTGTTGCTGCTGATGTAAACTAGGCTTACATGGTGAGGCATGTCAGAGAGTTGCAGTGGGTTACAATGAGCTAGTCCCATTTTGTTACCAGAGACTGAACATTTCTAAGCTGACTCAGTTACCTTTCAGTTATGATGAATCTCTGAATGCATTCAGTCTATTTAATCTTAGGAAAAATTATGCATAGGAGAATGGACAGAATGTTTCTTCTACCTTTATTCAATACCAATAAGTTAGTGTCCTAATTTGTGTACTTGTGCTTACATTACATGTGGCTTGTAAGATAATAAAGTACTCAACAGTGTTCTGCTTGTATGGTTAGCATTGAAATATTGGCATTTCTAAAACTAAAAAATCATTTTCATGAGCATAATTATATATCCATTAAAGTGGGAAGTTTGGTATTCAAAATAAAATATAGTCAAAATAAAGTCCCGTTTACATGGATGGAACAGTTGATTGATGAGTTATAGTAACATATGAGATAGTTAAGAAAGCACTTAAACAAATAATATAAAATAAAAATTTGGTTTTTAGTGGCATGAATTTGAGAATTTTCACATGGGATGAATAAATTCATGCATGAACATTTTATTATGCTTGGAGTACTCATAAATGACCCAGTGAATGGGGTGTATGTGTGAGAAACTAATGTAGTAGTTAAAAATCAATTGGTGGTTTTTACAAAATCAGCTATAATGAGGTGTGAATTATGTTTATAACTAAGGGAAAGAATTATCTAAAATTAAGGAACATGTTCACTCTGGGGGGAAAAACGTTAAGCTGCCTTTATATATTCACTAAAATTAAATATATTGTATGTTTTATTTTTCATTTTATAAGAAAATATAGCAACATAACAATAGCTCTGAAGATCACTGTGCAATTATTCATAGCTTTTGATCGGTACCAAGTGCTTAGGAAACTAATTGCTATAGTTTGCATCTGAGATGATTATGTGTTTTATGTATTGTCCCTAGGCCATGATACCATTGAGGGGTGGTGGTACAAATTTTAACAGGTAGGGTCAGGATGAAGAAAGTCAACACATTGTTGTTGCTTGGTAGTGCTGGAAAGTGAAGCTAGGGTCTCACCCATGCCAAGATTTTAATCACTGAGCTATATTTCCAGCCTTTTAAAGTTATTCGTGCATTTGGAAGTGTGGAAGCCAGAAATCATTGGTAGGGGTATCCCCTAGTTATTTTCCATTTCAATATTTTACCTTTAAAATTGTTTTCATGCAATGTTTCTTTATCATAGTTTCCTATCCCTCAACTTCTAGATCCTCTCTGTCTCTCTACTCAACCAACTCCATATATGTTCCCTCTCTCTCCAAAACAAAAAACAAAAGTTGAAAATGAAAACAAACAACAATAACATAAAAATTACCAGAACAAAAGAAAAAGCCCAGTAAGTCCACCAACTGATGGATGGATGGATTACAAAAATGTGGTGCTTTTATACAATGGAATATTATTCATCTGTTAAGAAAAATAAAGCTAGAAATAATCATGCCAAGGGAGGTGACCCAGAACCCAAAAGATAAATATTGTATATCTCCTCTTATTTATGTTAGCTTCTATCTGAATAAGCACAGAGGTTAGGTAGATGGTAAGGGACCAGAGGGGAGAGGGAGTCTTCTAAGAGAGGGAAATAGAGTACTTTTTTAAGAAGGGGAAACTAGAACAGGAGGATTAAATGGGGAAAGGGACTAGTGGGCAGGGCACAGAAAGGATATGGGTAGGGACAACTAAAACTAAAAGCCTTTTGAAAAGCCATGTGGAAGCCCATTACTCATTTATACATGCATGAAAGGAATTTAAAAGGAGTGATTGTAAAATGGGGGAGAAAATGCCCCAGCTAGACATTTTATGCCACTTGATGGATGGATGGACAGAGTTTCTCTGTGTAACAGCCCTGGTTGTCCTGGAACTTGCTTTGTAGACCAGGCTGGCCTTGAATTCAAGGCCTCTGCCTCCCAAGTGCTGGAATTGAAGGTGCGCATCATCACTGCTTGTCTGGGTCATTTATTTTTATGACAGGGTCTCTGATTGGCTCTGGAGACCATTCATTCAGCTAGACTGGCAGGCTAGTGAAGTTGAAGGATCTGCCTGCCTCTGTGTGCCAATGGGGGATGCAAATCATTTACCATATGTCCAGCTTTTACATGGATACTGGTGATACGAGCTCAGGCCCTCATGGTTATGTGGCAGGCAAGCATTTTGCCAACCAAGCCATCTCCTCAGATCTCCAAAAGCTAGTTTTAATCAGTGTTTTCATAAACATATTTGTGACTGATGATTCTTTTTCAGTCAGTTATTAAAGATATTTCTTGTACATTATACATATGCCTCAATCTTAGGTTTTTTCCCTGTTTTCCAAATATAACTTCCTGCCATACCTGTGTTTAAATATTTGTGATAAGAAAAATGTCCAAGGGTATAGAAATGCCTCAAATGGCTTTAGTTATAACTTGAGAATAATAAAATAAATCTAGTAACTTCAGTGAATGAAAATGTTTCAATAAATTATTTGGTATGTGGGAAAACATCATGTATGAAAAATCTATTTTTATTAGATTGGTTTTGTTCTATTGGATTGGCATACATAATGATTCCATAGACCAAACATTATCTGTTAGTGGAGAGATACCTAGGTTCACTACATTTCTTAATTATTGTGAATATAGCAACAATGAACATGAATGTATAAGCATCTCTGTGGGACCATATAAAGTCATTTGAGTATTCCAGGGAGTAGTATACATGGGTCACATGTTAAAAATAATTCTAGTTTTGAGGAACGTTAGGACTTATTTTCAAAGTGGCTTTATTAGTTTACATTCCCACCAGCAGTATGAAGGTTTCCCTTTTCTAAAACCCTTATCAGCCTTTTTTCACTTGTCTTCCTGATATGAACATGATGACTGATATGATATAGAATCTTAAAGCAGTTTTAGTCTGAATTTACCTAATGACCTTAACCATATTTCATAAATTTAGTGTATTTTTAGTGTATTGTACTTTCATTCATGTATGTGAGTGTTCATGATTGTACAGTAAAAATTGTGTGTCCATCTGTGAAAAAAAAATAAGGTCCATACTGTAACTCATCTTAATATGATGGAAGAATTGTTTTTTTTTTTTTTTACAATTTCATGTTAAATAACCAGCAATTAGTAAATGAAAGTAGTCCAATCACAGAGGCTGTAAATAATTCCAAAGAACTAAGTAACAAGGAAGATAACATTGTTACTATAAATAATTGCTTTAGGGCATGTGTCTTTCTATTATTTCTCTGTTACTTTGTCTTGCCATGTTTGTAACATATGTATCACAGAAAGCAAGGCATGGAGTACATTTAGGGTTGCTGCATAACTAACCATATTGCTGGTTGCAGTTTCAGTGAAATACATTAAGGGAGAAATTGTTCATGTTTTTAAATAGCATTCTTCAAGATAACAACTCACACTTAAGTAAGCAAAACACTTAGGCAAAATAAGATCCAAACTTTGAATAAGAAAAATTGTCCTAAAAATAGGCAGTCTTGGTGGGAAAAGAAAATTCAAGTTTCTTTTTTTCTTCATCATACTTCCAAACAAGCTAAGAACTACAATGCTAAAAAACAAAGCTACAGCTAAAGCAAGTGTTGCTGACCTGAGACCTTGGCCCTGAGCATTCCTGTAAGACAGGTGAGTAGGCTGTTCCTGCCCCAGTAGATGGGCATACACCTGTGCGCACATGGGCAGCACTAATTGTTCTCAGGGTATTGTAAAGAACAATAAAAAACAGGACATGAAGTTAGAAGGAAATAGGGCTGGGGTATTATAGGGATGTGATGAAGTAGTGGTGGATAGATACAACCAAAATGCATTTGAAAGTGTGTGAAACTCTAAAAAATATTTTGACTGAAAACAGATTCTTCTCTCATACAATATATTCTGACCATAGTTTCTCTTCCCTCCACTCCCCCTAGTTTCCCTCCCACCTCTCCCCAGATACATTTCCTCTTCATAGAAAGAAGTAGAGCTTCAAGAGACTACAGTAAGACAGGACAAAACAAGATACAGTAAGACAAGGCAAACACCCTTCTTTCAAGGAGGGGCAAGGAAATCCAATAGTAGGAAAGAGTTCCAAGAGCAGGTAAGAGAGTCAGAGATACACCCTGCTCCCTCTGTTAGGAATCCCATAAAAACACCACACTAACAGCCATAACAAATGCAGAAGACTTGAGGAAGACCCATGAAGGTCCCATGCTTGACACTTCAGTCTCTGTGAGCCCATGTGAGCCCTGCTTAGTTAATATAGTAGGCCATATTTTGCTGTGTTCTTCAACTCCTCTGGCTCTTACAGTCTGTCCTCCTCCTCTTCCATGGGGTTCCTGGATCTCCAACATGAGAGACCAGACAGAGATCTCCAATTTAGACACTATTCCTGCACAGTGTGTGGCTGTGTGTCTCTGCATCTGCTCCCATCTGCTTCTCAGAGGCTGAATCAACAAGGCACCAAGATATAAGTATAGCAGAACATCAATAAGAATCATTTCACTGACTTTTTTGGGGGGGTGTATGTGTCATGTTTGGTTCTATCTTAGGTCTCTGGGCTATCCAGTCCCTGGTTCATAGCCGTGCAGGCAGCCTAGGATCTGGGCTCCCTCTTGTGGTGTAGACCTCAAGTTAAACCATATGTTGGTTGGCCACTCCCACAAGTTACTCCAGCACATCTTGCAGGTGGGACAGATTGTAGGTAGAGGGTTTTGTGGCTAGGTTGGTATCAGATTTCTCTTTTTGTAGCCTGAAGAGTATCTTCTTATGACAAAAAGACTCCATAAACATACCAGCTTGACCTCTCTACATCCAATGAGAGAGGTGGAAGTTGTCTTTGGCAATGGAGTTCTATTGTCAGTTTTCTGAGAGAAACCTTCTGTCCCAGCACCGCCTGAGTTGCTTAAGGTTCTCCATGGGACTCCCTCAGTCAACAACTCAAATAAGTGTAACCCACTCCCACCACTGGTAGCCTTGCCTGACTACAAAAGATGGCCAGTTCAGATTCCATATTCCCTATTACTATGCATCCTAACAAGGGTCACCTTCATAGATTCCAGGAAGTTTCCACTGCTGTAGTTTTCACAGCCCTCCCCAGCGATCCCCAATTCTAGCTGTCTCTCCCCACATTCTCTTTCTCTACTTCCCCACCTTCCTGCTCCCATCCCCACCTGTCCCCACTCCACCCTCAAACTTTATTGCATTTTTCCTTCCCAAACAGGCCAATGAATCCACCCCTACAATCCTCTTCCCATAACTTTCCTGGGTCTGTGGACTGTAGCTTGATTATCAGTTACTCAACAGCTAATATTCACTTACGAGTGAATACATACCATATTTGTCTTTCTGGGACTGGGTTATCTCAATCAGGATGCTTTTATTTATTTTTTTTCTAGTCGCATCCATTTGCCTGCTAATTTCCAGATGTCTTTTTGTTTTTAACAGTGGACTATTACTCCATTATGTAACCATTATTTTAAAAAGACATGCTTAGGAAAATTTGACCCTTCTACCTCAATATTTATATGAAGAACACTTATTGTACAGCATCTAGTTTTTGTTCCATTATGCTACCAAGTGGTTTTTGTGTATGATATCATATAGTGATACCAGTTAAACTGTGTTCAACTCTCCATGTATGAGAGTAATTTTATACATAATTTCCACAGAGACAGATAGGCACACAGTGACACAGTGAGAAAGAAAGCAGCTGTATGAATAAATTTATATGATAGCAAAAGGTAGGGAGAGATTTGTTTTGTTTGGAGTACAGAGAGTAGGAGAGAGGTCAAGGAAAAAAATGCCCAGAAAAAAGACAGCATTTAAGCTGCATCTTGCCTTTCAAAATGAATAGGATTTCTAACTAGGTGAGAGAAGATAAAATATATTTAAAATAAAAATGAAGACAGCATAATAAAGACATGAATATAAATATATAATTATACCCACAGAATCTCAAGTGAAATCCAGTGTGCATTTATAACAAATGTTGTACTGGAAGAGATACCACATCTCTTCTGGGAAGTATTCAATTCACCACAAACAAACAAACAAACAACAAAAAACAATGTGTGGTGGCTCTGACCTGCCCCTGCACCAACTAGAAAATGAGAAGTGAGTTGAAAACAAAACTAGAATAGGGGGTACCTCAAGTTACATTGGGTACACCAAACAGAACCAAGAAAACTCAGTGGAGGAGAACATGCTAGGGCCTGTAGAAGCAACAGAGAGGATAAAACATGAACAAGAGAAAGAAAAATGGACGTTAGAGTTCATGGAGGGTAATGCAAGCATTCTCTTGGCTACTTGCCCTACTAAAAATAGAAGCATCCCCAGAGATACTTGGCAGGGTACCAATGACCCTGAACTCAGAGTTGAGGGATGAATTCTCTAGTTGGAGATGTTTAGACTCAAGGGTGAATGACATGATTCTGATGAGAGATTATATGACTTAGTAGTTAAGAGTTTAGGTTCTGGACTGTGGTAGCCCTGTTTACAGACTACCACATCTGCTCAGACTTTTGGACAAGTAGTTAATTTCTATCTATTTTGGTTTCCTCATTTCTAAAGTAAGAGAAAAAATAATAGTGTCTTCTTTACAGAATTGCTGCATGGATTAGAGAGTGAATATATGTTGAAGAATCAGGATAAAGGCAGAGGTATCAAATCTTAGGGAACTATTATTAGATACATTGTGATTATTGGAAGGTTTAAACAAAGGACCATGAAGAAATCCACAGGTCAGTAGGAATAGAAAACCTTTATCTTTCTATAGGAAAGGAAGACAAAGGAAGTCATTTTAATACTGTCTGGGAGCTGTGGCTTTCTGTAGGAGCTGGGACCATGAAAAAGACATAGTCATGCCCAGAGATCAAACTAGATATTATATAAAGCATTCTAACCTTTACTAGGTGGGCCTTCATGAAGGCTAAGTGGGTAATGTGGACTCTGCCTTCACCAAGGGATTAACTTTGTTTCTCCACAGTGGGTCAGGCCTAGCTGGGGTGGGGTGATAAGGTTATTGTAAGTGGAGTTAGACAGACACAGTAATGTATACCCATAGTCCCAGGGCTCTGGGAGGCCAAGGCGGGAAGTTTGGCACAAATCTGAGGTCCACCTGGGTGACAGAGATTAAATCTGTCTCAAAACAAACAATAATAGTAAAAACCCAAACACAAACCAAAATAAAAATAAAAATAGTGAGTCAGTTCCTCTGTGTCTCAGCTCCTTACTCACACACAAGCTGGTTTTGCACTTGACTGGTCCACTTCTCTGCCATGTTGGAGTGCAGCCAGAAGGCCCTCACTAGGAACCAAATAGTTGGAGCTGCCTGATGTTGTATTTCTTTTTTATACCCCCTTTTTTTAAAATTTCACCTATGCATATAATGCATTTTCGTCAAATCCTCATCCCATCTTTCCCATACAGTTCCTCTCCATCCCAATCACTACTTTCCCCTCCTACTTTATGAGCTCTGTTTTTAAACCTACCAAGTCCACTTAGGTTTGCTGTAGGTACATGGGTTCAGAGGCATCTACTGGAGTGATGTGGCCTCCCATGCCCCACATCCCTGAAGAGAACTGACTCCTACAGACCCAGCAGTAATCAGTTGCCAATAGGTTTCCAGCTAAGTGTGGGGCTTCATGATTACATACCTGTAGTCTCAAAAACAATAAACTAAATGTAAGTGCTCACATTAAGACATTTTATTATAGCAACACAAAATGAACTAAATACTTGTCCCTTCCTTTTATACTATTTATTCGCCATTTCTTTTATCATCCAAATCACTGTTTCAGGCTAGGCTTTGCAGCCCCCTGGACTGACAGCAGTGTTACACCATGCACAAAAGAAAAGGAAAAAAAAAAAAAAAAAAAAGCTCGCCATCTTGTTCTAACTCAGCATTTCTCAATATCACTGTTGACATCCTGGGCTGGATGTTAATTTTTGTGGGATTCTATTCTGTTCATTGTTGGAAGCTTAGCTATGTTCTTGGCTTCTTCTTTCATAATGCCAGTAATTTCCCTTCATCTGCCCGTGACAAATAAAAGTGTCTCCAAACATTGCCAAATATTCCTGGGTCTAGGGGAATGTCCCTAATTAAGAAACGCTATCTAAGTCTTTATGTTAGGCCAGAATTAGCTGCACTCTGAGCCTATAAAGTATACCAGTTAGAGCAGGCATATGTTTGTTATTTCCAGTCATAATAATACCAAGTAGCGAGGAACAAATCAAAGCTAGGGAAGAAGCTTTTGAAGCAGTGATAACAGTTGAAATAATTTTTTATTAATTAAACACTTGTTTATTTTACATCCTGACTGCAGTTTCCCTTCCCTCCTCTCCCCACATTCCCTCTCCCAGCCTCCTCACTCCCCCAATCCACTCCTCTGTTTCTGTTTAGAAAGAGGCAGACCTCTCATAGGTAAGCTGCCGTAGGACTAAGCTCCTCCGTTGCATTAAAGACTGGGCAAGGCAACCCAATATGAGGAATAGGGTCCCAAAAGCCAGCCTAAGCATTAGGGACAGCCCCTGCTCCCACTGTTAGGATTCCCACAAGTAGACCAAGCTACACAACTGTCACACATACAGAGGGTGCACAGAGGGTGGGTCTCACGCAGGCTCCCTGGCTGTCAGTCCAGACTCTGTGAGCTTCTATGTGCCCAGGTTGGTTGTTTCTGTGAGTTCCCTTATGATGCCCCCACCCGCTGCCAGCTTGTACTGTCCTTCCTCCCTCTTTTCAGCAGGATTCCCTGAGCTCAGTCCAATGCATGGTTGTGGGTCTCTGCATCTGTTTCCATCAGTTACTGGATGAAGTCTCTCTGGGGTAGTTACCAATCTGTGAGTATAGCAGAATCTCATTAGGCATCATTGCATTGACAGTTTTTTTTTTTTTCAGATGAAAACAGTTTTTACTTGTTTCGTTAGACTAAAGCTGATCAGTTCATCAGCCTAGTTACCTGCAAGGTACCATGAAAGCTCAGTACCTGGTGTGACTTATCCTCAATGACTTTACTCATTGACAGTTCATCTTCCAGAATCACATCCCTGCCTCTCAAGCCTTACTGGATGGATGGACTGAGAAGCAAGCATCACAAGTGTATACAAACAGGTGTTAATTGCAAAGATGGAAAGTCCATCGCTTTCCTCCTGTTGACTCACTCTCTGTAACTCACAAACTTTCACACTGAAACATCACCTGGATTTCAGCCTTGGAAAGTCTGCAATTGGGTAAAAAGCAAATGATCAAGCAACCTGGGTTGACTGGAACATGGCCAATGTGTGCCTATTGTTCCCAACTAGTTATTAATAGTCTTCCCCTTTCTTTTCCTAAGTGTCACAGTTCAGCTAATAAATTATATGGTCTCACAGTCTTCAGCGTCACAGAGGCAGTAACAGCATGCCCTTGTTGATAACGCTGTGTACAGAATTTTGTAAACATAGCTGCACACAAATGCAAACTGGTATCCTTTTTATGCAATATCCTGGTATTAGTTTTAACTATGGAAAAAATGAAATAACTTAAAAGCAGTCCCTATCTTACTTGCAGCAGGAGGGCCATCTGCTAGAGAAATCTGATATTCTCGGTACATTTTCTTAGATTCCAATGGAGGGGGCTGAGTTAAATTATCTCCAAGGTCCATTCCAACTGTAGCATCTAGAAAACAAAATGAACAGCCCTCACATCCCCTGTTTCCCATGCAACACCTCTGACGTAAGCCCCCCAGAGAGATGGTTACTCTCAGAATTTCCGGTTTCTTCACCCCAGCCTTCTTGACACTGAGTCTCTGCTACAGGATTTTGAGTTTTAGCCACAAAATAACATTTTAAGAAGCGTTCTGATTTTGAGATTTGTTTATTTTTGTCCTTATTTCACTTAAAACTAGACCTGCCTTTACTTTTGATGCATTAGTTTGAGCAGCAGTGTTTATCCATACGCATATGCCTTATGTTTTCTCTTCCTGCTGTCGTCCACAAAAGAATATGCACTGTTTGTGAACTCTGGTGCTCTCCCAGGCTCTAAACACTTACAACTAAGCATCTCCTAAGTGTCCATTCTTATTTTCCTTCCCTTAAATTCTTTCTTGCACCATGGCTTTCTCTTACTGAAGATTACAATTTTATGAATTGGGTCTTACACATAATACACTTTATAACCTGTTTCCTCAAGAAGATGTGTTTTACAGGATAAGAAAGCAAAATGGATAGCATTTTTGATATAGTTAAGAAGAGTCAGCTGGGCCTTGGTGGTGCACACCTTTAATCCCAGCACTTGGGAGGCAGAGACAGGTGAATCTCTGTGATTTTGAGGCCAGACTGGTCTTCAGAGTTCCAAGACAGGCTCCAGAGCAATAGAGCAATACAGAGAAACCCTGTCTTGAAAAGCAAAAAAAAAAAAAAAAAGAATAAGAATCAGTATAAGAAAGAATGGAGTCTAGTCTAAAGAAAAGAAGAGGAAGTGCTTTGGGGATTCTAAAAGGCGGTGATAGAATAGCAGAAACAATGTAGAGATGGACAGTCTTCAAACTTAGATGCAGGCTTTTGACTAAAAGTGATGTCTCCAGAGAACTGGTCACAGGGGAAAGATGTCCTGTTGAGAAAGGAAACATCCTTAAACACTGAAGTAGCCTAGGGTACTGAGAACACGGAACAACCAATCTCAGGGAGCCTCAGGGTCAGCCTGCTGCTGCCCCTGAGTAAAGGGAACCAACCCTCTCCTCCTCAGAGCACAGGAACACTGGATGCTGGAGAACTCCTCAACTACCAACCTCAGAGGTAAAATGCCAGATGGAGGTGGCAAAAAACTTATTAGTGAAAAAGTCTGGTGATGCCAGAGAGGATACAGATGGATTAAGCCCAGGACCTGCAGAGGTAAGTTAGCAACATCAAGGAAAAGGCAAAAATGGTTTTTAAAAAATCAGCAAATGAAACTGTAACATGAATGGAAGGAAAATTTACAAAGAAATTGAAATTTTTAAGAAATACAGAGGTCAGAGAAATGTCCTGAAGGTAAAGGGGCTTGCTGTGAAGTCTAGTAACCCAAGGGACCTATATGATGGAAGGAGACCTGATTCCTGTAATTGCTGGCTGCCACATGTGATGGGGGATGTCATTCTGTAAATATGTTTCTCTTATTGGTTAATGAATAAAGTACCGTTGGCCAATAGGAAATCAAGATAGGTGGGACTAGGAGACTAGGAGGAGAGGGAAGTGGTTGGGAGGAGATCCAAGATGGAGGAAGGAGAGAGCAAAACGCCAGCCCCTCTCTCGGGTAAGATAAGACCACATGGAAGTACTTAGATTAATAGAAATTGGTTAATAATTAAGACAGAGCTAGCTGATAAAAAACTAGTAACTGGTCAACAGAATTATATCTAATACAGCATCTCTGTGTGTTATTTGGGGCTGGCTTGGTGGTAGGACCAGACCAATGGAAAACCCCACTCATAACACACATGTGTGTAATGGCACTCCTCCATGCACACATTTACAATAAATAAATAAATGTAACTAGAAATTTTAAATAGAAATGCTGGAAATATAAAGTTAAATGAGCCAGGCAGCATGCACACCTTTCATCCCATCATTCCAGCACTCAGGAGCAGAGGCCAGCAGATCCTGGAGAGTTCAAGGCCTACAAAACAAGTGACAGGACAACCAGAGCTGTTGCACAGAGAAAACCTGTCTTGAAAAACCAAACCATAATAATGATAATAATAAAAAGTTAAATGAATCAATGAAGTCTCAGCAACAAAGCAAAAAAAATCTCAAGTGCAAGATGAAGGGAACACTGTATTGAAACATCACTAAAGAGAAATATAAAGAAATCATAGCAAGCACAATTTCTAAGACTTCTGGGATGCAGCTAAGAGACTAAACTTAAAAATCCATGGGTGAGAAGAAAGGACTTAGATTAACTAAAACATAGAATAAGTGAACATAATAGGTGTATTAGTTAAGGTTATCTAGAGGAACAGAGCTTATAGAGTGAACATGAGAGAGAGAGAGAGAGAGAGAGAGAGAGAGAGAGAGAGAGAGAGAGAGAGAGAGAGAAACTATCCCGACTGCCAGTGAACCCTGGGGTTTACCTGTCTCCATTTCCCCTGAGCTGGGATTACAAGTCTAAAACCAGGCCTTGCCTTTTACATTAGCACTGGGGATAGAGTTTGATTTGGGTCCTCAAGCTTGTGTGTCAAACTCTTTATAGTGCAAGACAGCCTTATAACCACTTATTTCTTGTCTGTAAATATTTATATAAACCTGACATAGGCTACACTAATAATACACTGAACCTTGCCAAACCCTCTCTTCTGTAACTCCAGCCCCACTGTTCATGATAAAATACATTCACCATGAACATTTTCACTTGCTCGAGTTCATTCCCATGATTTGCCCTTTGAAATATAATGAAAGCAGCAGCATTCTCTCTGGGTAGAAGCCTATTCAGCAGGCAGCACTGTCATGACTAGCCTTTTCACATTCTCATTTCCTCTCGTTCCTCCAATTCATTGCCACATAGAACTGCAGAGTGCAAGGAGGGTTTCCTCCACCCAGGGAAGCTTCTAGCTCAGCTCCTTCGCCGGCTGTCTTCATGTCAGAGAGAGCACAGGTTATGGGAAGGTAGGCATGTTCTGTTCATATCCAGGTTTATACATTTTAAGTCTTTGACCCTCTCCTATAATTAGGTAATGACACCACCAGGTGAACTCAAGGCTCTATGGCGGTGGGTGGGGCTGTGGCTGTGGAATCACTTCTCTGACCTACAGTGTCAAGTGCTTTTTTCTCTGTGCTTGTGGCATAAAGAGAACAAAGGGAAAGATTTCCCTGAGAAAAAGCCATGAGCCAAGGCCCCATAACCTTTTCTCACACTACAGAGTAGGGGTGGGGGAGTGGCAAACTGGCAAACAAACCCATGTCCTTCCTCAACTTTTCCTGTCTTCAAAGGGCTTCGGGGCTCATATGAATTCCTTCCCAGGCACCACTGCCCGGTGAAGCAAAAATTACCTAGCAGCAAAAATTACCCAGCAACAGTTACACACACTCCTAATTTATAACCTTTAACCTTTTTCCTCCTATATTTAACCACGAGAAAGCATGTTGAAGAGTTGAGGAGACAGAACATTATTTGGTCATCTTCTGGTGTTACTCCTCAGTTGATAGCTGGCAACCTTGGACACAGAAGTGTTTGTCTTATTACCAGGATGTAGCACATATTATGGCTTCCTTAGTGAACCAGGGACACCATCTCCTCTGTCCTGCTTGCTTTCTTTGAGAACACTTGACTTTTCTGTTGCAGTACTTGGTACTCCATAAAACTTAGTTGGGGAGATCATAGAAGCCATGTATTCCCCATAGACTGAAAATCCTTTAATATCAGGGATTCTGAGTCCTTTTAACTCCATCCTGCAGTAACTTGTGTCTGCTTCAAACGTGCTTACCAAACCAAAATGTGTAGGCGATTTTTACAAGCTTTGCAACTAGCATGTTTATAAACTCTTGAAAACCCAGAATTCACTGTTTTTTTTTTAAAAGAAATGCTTCATCCTAGCATCCTTCTTTCTAGCAACAACATATTAATAAACAAACACCCATGCACTCAAAAACATACACACACATATACATACCTTACACTCTCTCATGTACACACCACATACATATATACTACAAAACACATACAACACACACACACACACACACACACACACACACACGCCACACACTCAGAGACACATATACATCCCTATACACAAAATACATACATATGTACCCCTCACACTCACACACTCAGGAGACATACACACACATCTACACCTACCCTCGACACAGAGTTTGCCTAGAGTTAAGCAAAATTACTGACCATCATGTTAAAAATGACCTGAGATCTATTCAGTGACACCCCAAGTCCCTTATTCATGGAATATTGTTATCTTTTTTGATTATACACAAAGAATGAGGAAGAGAAAAGCAAGCAAATAAACACATCAAAAGAATAGCAACTACTTACTGTCTTATTCCAGGGCTTCCAAGAAGTAGTCCCAGGAAACCTTAAAAGAATAAAAGTATACATTACATTCCATCCAGGACCTCGGTTAAATCCATTCCTTTTTTTTTTTTAATTTTGTTTTTTAAAACCAAAAAAATTTCAGATTACCTCCATAATCTCACTGAAACATTGCCCCTATCTGACAGGCTCGGAATGTCTGAGCGTTCTTCCTAATGGACAGGATTAGTGATCCTATGAGAATCTTAGGTTGGAGTTGAAGAGAACATGTTGTTGGACCTCCACATCTCTGCTGTGAGAACACAGTGTTGGTTCCAGGGTTTTGCTCTTTTATCTCTTCAGCCTTGTGAGGACACTTGGTCAACACCAACTGTGAAGAACTTAACCTGCACTGGAGACTGAACATACTTAATCTTGGGTTCTTCAGCCTCCAAAACTGTAAGAAATAAGTTTCTGTGTTTTGTAAATTACCTAGTATCTGGTGTTTTGTAGCAGCACAGATAAACTATTGCTTGCTATGAGCCTCACATTATTTTAGAAGTTGAGGAGTATTAGTAAGTAAAACAATCACTTGTACTAATGAGGCTTTCACTCTTTGTAAGTAGAAAGAGGCAGCAAACAAATATGTGCACACAAGAGATGACATAGTGCACATGGGTAAAGGAGGATAATGAGGATATAAGGAGGAACAGATCTTATGTAATCTAGATGAACTTAAAGCAAAGGCAGGACTACCTAGGGTGAGTGGTAGTATTTCTTTAAGAAAAAGAAATACTGAAATCAAAGTTCCTGGGAAGAGAGTGTATTTAGAATATTCAAGGAATAGCACCAGAGATGGGGGGGGTGCGTGGGGGCACAGAAAGTGGTATGAACGGGAAAGAGACATAGAGGGACCTACTTCACATGACCTGTCAGATCTACATGACCCCAAGTGGATGGCATTCCTCTACATGTGGAATTGGAGTGGGAGGATGGGATGGGAGGGTGGTTAGAGTGCATGTGAGAGGGCAGAGAGGGTAAGAGCAAGGGAGGGAGGGAGGGAGGAAGGGAGGGAGGGAGGGAGGGAGGGGGAACTGGGATCATCATGTAAAATAATAAATTAAAAAAAGAATAAAAAAATAATTTTTGAGATTATACTAATTTAATCACCACATTTCTCAGCCCAAGTTCTGCCTATAGACCAGCACCAAGCCCACAAACCCTCCATAGCCAAATTAATGGGTCAATTTTGATTTCCATCCAACAACATGAGCAACACAGCTGGGAAGTCATCCTCTTGTGTCTCAGCACTGTTCTGCTTTGCTCTGTTTTACTCTTCCCACTGCTCCCTCTCATCCTCTTCCTTTGCCTCTTTTCCCTCAGCCTGATCGTAAACATTGGTGTAACCTAATCAGCACGGTCTTCCTTACCTCAACATTCTCCCTGCCAAGGGTACTATTTCTACAACTTCCTGCACGACAGACATGCATTTCATAGTGTTCACTGTACATTCCAGTTGAATAACCAACATGTATAATCATGCCCACCCACCCCACACACACCCATAAAGTACTACATTCCACCCTTGTTCCATCTAGAAACCTTCTAGTGATCTTCTCCCACAATCACAGTAGATGGTCAAAGTATTAAACAAGTTCCACCCCTAAACATTTCTCTTACATGTTCCTTCCTCTCCACTGCTAACCAGTCAAACTTTTTTGTGTTTATGTGCTAAAAGTTAAGACCAGGGCCTTGTATATGATGACTATGTGTTCCACCACTGAGCCACATCCCAAGCTGTCACTGTTTTCTGATTTTCTTCAGTTATGGGTCTAATGACTTATAAGCCATCCTGACTTGGCTCCTTCTCCCTCCTATTTCCCATCAACCCAGCCACATTGCTACAAAGAACTCCTCCTACCATCCAGATCTTCTCATGATCTTTTTGAACCATTCCTCCTCTGTTTTCCTTCCCTAATACTAGTGTTTCTTTCTCTATGTCAAACTGCAGGCTCCGTCATTACTTTCACAGTTGTTCTTGGAACTTACTGGTACCTTCACACCTTTATCCGTGCTTTACTTGCTGCTTTCTCCAGTATTTATTACTCACTGTATATGTCCAATGCTAATCTGTCAGTTTTGCAATCCTCGTGAATAGGCCATGCCCTTTAGGAAATTTATCTTTGCCTCCCATGTGCTCAGGAGACAAAGCATGCATATCTCAGAAGCATAGTTCTATTCCACTGTGCTGTACTTTTCATGAGTTTCTTCTTCAGTGTATGTGAGTTATTTCAGATAAGAGGATAAGGATGAGTAATCTGTAATTTCAGTGTTATTGGGATGATTCTTTTGAGCAGTCAGATAGTATGTAAGGCTCCCATTGGCTCTAAAAGTCTGAACAAATCACATTTCTTTCTTGTGTTCACTGATGTTTGGATAAATCAGTCTTTAGATCCAGACTCTGGGTTCCTCTGTGTGGCATGGAGTAAACAGACTTAAGACCTCAGAATTAATGCCATCGTCTACATTTTAGGCCAACGGGACCACATGAGAGCACCGTTTCCTTTTCTTCATTTTCCAACAGTAGCTTCTCAAGTGAAAGAACTTGCATACTTTCCGAGAGTCTGACTATTCTCAACAATGTAAGGGTTTATTATTATTTTCATCTGCTAACATTTCCTGTTGGGCTCCAAGAGGCATCTAAAAAATGAAGAAATTTTGTCTTGTGTCTCACTTAACAAAAATACACTAAATAAAATCTGAACATTGAGACCTGGATTTTTTTTTTTTACAAATTTCTGTTGCTTAGATAGTTAAGGAGAAAACAGAAGAGGAGAGATGCTTCCCTGGGCCAAGTTATTCTCACTTTCTTTCTTTTCCCTCCCTCCATCTCTCCCTCCCTCCCATCCTTCCTCCCTCTGTCCCATTCTTTCTTTTTTTCTTCTTCCTCCTCTTCCTTCTTTACCGAACTAGCTATTTCTAACCACTAGAATTGAAGGCTAATGATTTAACTTTCAAAAACAGTAATAATCCACAAAATGAACTTATTGATGGATGAATCGGGGCCATGGCATTCCTTGGGAACTGGTGAACTTTAAAAGTTATCCAGAGTTGAACAAATGCAATTAATCAACTTTAATTTTTATTAATTTTGAGTCACTGATTATTCAATATAAGTTAAATTTAAGATGAAGTCTTAAATTTACTTAAGATGAAGTATGCTGGAGGTTTTCCTGGATTTCTGCTGTCATTATAAACTGGTGAAGGCTATAACTAACTGCAAATCCCCTGATACTTAACTGAAACTGTAGTTCTTTATCTTATTCTCAGTTATATCATGAGATATAGTCACATCTTCCTGAAACCACAAGAATCAATATCCACCCATTCATTTAACAAGAATATTTTGAGCCCTTACTGTGAATTAAGTTCATTTAAAAGATTACTATGATAATTTGAGCCTGTTTTAAATATTTTATAAACAGAGATGCATGAATAGACAGGGAGGGCAACACTTCACTTTTGGCAATGTAATTAGTGCCACAAAAAGCAAGATTTGGCAGAATGTGGGGAGAGTTTCATGGCATACAAGATGCCTGACAGGATACTTGGTAAATAAGTAGGCAACTGACGAAGCTTCAAAGGAGGAGACACTTCTAAGTAGAGAAAGTGTCAAGTACAAAGGTGATGGATATGAGGTTTAGGGAACTTTTAGGCTTAAGAATGGGAAACTTCTGCAGAAGTGGGAGCCATGCTTGGAGAGATGATTTAAGTAGTTGGTGTCTAGGATTAGCACGGTAGTATTTCCCTCAGAGCTCTTTCCACATTACAATGTGGTGTCTTCCTTTTAGGTCTGGATTCCTCTCAAGAAACTGTTTTAAAGTCTCCAAAGCATCAGTAGAAGCTCTTGGAATTGATTTTATTTCCAGTCTTCCAGGGATAGAGTGTCGCCTTCTATCCTGAAGAATTTGTGGTCAAATAACATGTTTCAAAAATCAAATCCTTAAAACCTTCCTCTATATAATGAATGCCTACTCTCCATATCTCACACTTTCTCATTCTCCTCTTCTCTCTCACTTCTCTGCAGTTGATCACTAGCTGTCTCCAATGAATTTCCAAGTCAACAAGGAACATTAGGGCCCCAATTGATCGTATTAATAATCAGAAAGAGACAAGTATGTATTCAGTAATAGCCTTGCTTTCATGCTTTAGGCTTAGACTTCATTAAGAAAGAAGTTGAGTAGAAAAACATCCTATACCCTTGCTGTTCATACTTTAACAACCCAGGGGTAGATAGCAACAGCTGTTGATTGTAGTTTATAAACAGCAAACTGTAAAATCACAAATGACATGGTTTCATAAGGAAATAACCTTGAGAATGCCAGGGTTTTATAAAAACAAAACTTACACTAATTTTCCACTGAAAGTTTCAACACACACAAACACAGCCCTTGGTTCTGAACAAATTCACCAGCTCTGTGCTATCTGAAAAATGGCAAAGCTAGCAGTCCAATGTGTGCCTCACTCCATACACTCTTACCCAATGGCGACCAAGACTCCTCTTTATACATGTAAGCAGAAATCACTTGCCTCACTTAGCATAGTTAAATGTGTATTCTGTAGTCTCAGACTCTCCAGGGCTTACATGTGCTACTTTTCAAGGCAAAGATCAGGTGAACTGTGAACCTGCACAGCAGAACAAGGCTGACTACTCTGCCTTCACTTGCTTCTGAACTTGCTTTGATTTGGCCCACTCTATAGTTTTGGATCATCTTTTGGTAGGATGGCCATGAAGATTTAGACAAGGACAATTATAAAAACCCTATGTCTGTTTAAATAAGGTTTTCATTTTTATATTCAAAACCAAGTCACTCCTGATACAGGAGTTCTAGAATTTCTAATTTGAAAATGAACATGCAGTTTGTTTCCTAAAACTATCTCATAACAGCTCCTTGCTGCCAATAGAGAATGATCACATCAGAAACTAATCTATCTTTCCTCAAGTAACAGACATTGGCAGACAGGGATTCAATTCTAATTCAAATTACATGTTCCAGAGATATGACTTACTAGTCCATAGCATTGTGATGAACTTTGATGTCTATAAACATAAGGGGGACAGAGATAGATTTAATGGTAGATAAATGAAAAGAAAAGACCAAGATGGGGAAAGACATTCTAAAGTGGTAGAAGGACATGAAGATAACTCAGTGGGTAGAGACACTTGGTACAAAGCATGGTGACTTGAGTTTTGTTCTAGGGACCCACATGACAGAAGGAAAGGGGCCAACTCTCCTCAGGCTACATATTACACAAACATATACAAATGCAATCTTAAATAATATTTTTATGTATATGTTTAATTGAAATAGAATTATATCACTTTCTCTGCTCTGCCTCCTCCCAGATACCTCCCTTAAATCTACCTCATGTTCCTGACTCTCAAGTGGTAGCCCATTTTTCTTTGGTTATTATTGTTACACACACATATGTATGTACGCATATATGCTGAGTATATTTTTGTTGGTGAAATTCCAATACTGGCCACATGTCCTTGAACAACTGAGAAGGGTACTCATCCCTGAGAGAGAGACTAATTCTTTCTCCCAGAGGTTATTAATTACTTGTGCTTCCTAGTTTAGGGGTGGGACCCTGTGAAATTTACCTCTATCCACATTAACACATCTATTGATGTTGCCATGGTTCCAAACTTGTTTACTCAGCCATTTCTAGAAGAAACTGTTTTGACAGAAGACTTCCTGGTATTCTGGCCCTTATAGTCTTTCCACTCCCCTCTTCCATGATGTTCCCTGAGCTATAAATGCAGGAGCTGTGATACAGATGCATACACTGTGTCTGGACTCCTCACAATGCACTGATCTCTGCACTGTTTCCAATTGTGTTTTCTGTGATGGTCTCCCTTAGCTGTAAAGGGGCTTCTCTAATGAAGCCTGGTAGCTACACTCATCTGTGTTAGAAAGTAGTAAGGGGTTATATTGGTCTAGCAAAGTAGCACTAGTAGATTCTTCTCTAAGGCCCATGACATCATTAGCACTGGGAAGCTGGTTAGGCCCCTAGTACCAGGCATGATTCCCTTCCCATTGAGTTGAGTTGTCCTTAAGTCCAATTAGATGGTTATTAGTTGATACCAACCTGTGTGTGCCACTTCCTGTACCCTTATGGATATCTTGACATGCTGGTAATTGGGAAAGTCAAACACACACACACACACACACACACACACACACACACACACACACACACAGTATATCGACAGTGTGATTTCTCCATTTATTCAAACCAAATTATCCAAGCTTTATTAGCTCTAAATGAGATCACAGAGTAACAGAAATTCCATAGGTCCAGAAGGAATACAGTCTTACACTGTGGTTTATAAGAAGGTAGTGAAAAACTGGTTGTAGAATTTATAGCAATAAATACGACATATTTAAAGGCAGACCACTTGATAGCTCATAGCTCATATTGCCTTAAATTTATAGTGTTTGACATATATTTATCACTGAATTTCTAAATAGTAATTTTATCATGAATAATTCTTATTATAATAAGCCATACTTGGATAGATAGGGTGAATTCTCTATGAGAATTACATCAACTATGTGCTGTCTTGTTTAATATCCTTTTTTATCTGGTATGATATTTTTTCTCTTATATTGAAAATATATTTTCCATATGAAATATTATGATTATAGTTTACCCTCTTTATACTCTTCTCAGTTTCCTCTAACCTCCTCTCCCATCTGGATCTATACCCTTTCTGTCTCTGTTAGAAATCAAACAAGTATCTAAGGAATAATAATAAAATAAGATAAAGCAAAAACAAATAGGACAAATAGGACAAAATATCCAAACAGGACAAAGAGCCAGAAAAAAAAGCACAAGAAACTAATATAGATGCAAAGACACACACATTCTCATATAGAGGAATCTCGTAAAAATATAAAACCAAAAACCATAATATACCTGGAAAGGTTCCTGTAATGTTTTAGCATAATATTATGAGACAAAGAATCTCCAAAGACACTGTTGAGTTTACTTTGTATTTTCCATATACTGCTGGCCATGGGGTCTACTCTTAAGTATGGCTTGTTTCCCCAGTGACATTCCCTTAGAGAAAACTAATTTTTAATTTGCAAGTGGTTATCAATTGGAGAGAGCTTCTGGGTTATGTATGGGAATGTGTTTCCACTTCCCCTTTCAACTCTAGGTCCCCATCTATTGCAGATCCATGAAGGCCCTTTGCATGCTGCCTCAGTCTCTGTAAATTCCTTTGTATGCCAGCCCTATTGTGTCTAAAAACCTTTATTCCTTGGTGTCCTCCATTTCCACAGACACTTACAATCTTTCCACATCTTTTGTAGGGTTCCTGGACCCGAGGAGAGATATTGGGTGAAAACATTCCCTTTAGGGCTAAGAGTTCTGAGGTCTGTCACCCTCTGCACATTGCCTTGATGATGGCTGAGCAAGGCACAGATCCAAGGACACCAGAATGTTGTTATGAGTCATTTTACTCCTGTGCTTCTTTATCAGAAGATTTTTGCCTATCTAGTTTCAGGTTCTTTGCTTCCCTCAGGTAACACTGGGTAGGGATTGCATCTCATGGAGTGGGCCCTAACTCCATATCCTGCAGAATGTATGGCAGGCTCTTCCATGAAGCAGGAACCCTGAAGGACTATGCCATCTTGTTTTGGCAAGTTCAGCAGTCACTTTCCTGTGGGTATTGCATGTCCAGTCTATACAGCATCATCCTCTTGAGTAATTGGTGTTACCAGGGACAGATGTGATTCACTGTCATGAAAAGCCCTAAGTTACCAAACCATTTTAAATGTCATATTCTGTAGATCTTTGAAAGGTTTTGAAGAATACCTATCCATTAAATCTCTGAATATCTAGAAAAAACTAATTATCATAAGTTTTTACTATTATAGATGACGATGAGCTGTACATTTTTAAATGAGTTGTTTAAACACAATACCTACAAAAATAGAAATATACATATAACAAAATTGACCTAAATTGTATCAATAAACAAAAGTCCATACCAATGCAAAATATTCATTTCTATATCATATTCCCCCCTTAAAAAAAGATTGACTGTGATCACTAACCATTTATAACTAACCCCATTTAAATGAAAACAAACATTTGTAAACAATATTTGGCAATGTGGGCATAGTTCTCTCCAACCTGCTTCCTGCTGTTTGGGGAGTTGTCAGTTCCAAGGGAGTCCTGAGGAAACCCAGAACCTTAGCTAAATCCTGGCTGTCCTAGTCTATCAGGCTGCATCATCACAGTTGTTTTGGATGTTGAACCACATGGGCTACTGTTTTAGGGGGTCTTGCTACATCAAAACATATTAGTCTGGAAGGAATCCATAGCTTTTCAACTTCTGTGGAGAAAAAACAAACCTCATTTTCAAAGTAACATGTCCTTAGACTTAAATTTTGAAGTTAAGGCATTTTCAAAATATACAGGTTGAATTAATCTACCAGAATTTATTATCAAATATCTTTTAGCAGCTTCTGCTCTTTCCTCAGCATTTAAACAATTCGAAGGCAACACAATAACATACAGTATCCAGAATCTGTGTATTTTCCATCTTGACATGGCTTTTTTTTTATTGCTCTAATTCTTTATTTTTCTTTTTATTTTTTGGGATTTTGAGATAGGGTTTCTCTGTGTATATTTGGCTGTTCTGGAACTCATTCTGTAGACCATGCTGGTCTTGAAATCATAGAGATCTGCCTACCTTTGCTCCAGAGTACTGGGATTAAAGGTGTATGCCACCACACCCAGATACTCTATTATTTTTTAAATAAATACAACTTTATTTATTTATTTATTTATTGTTTTAGATATAAAGCTGTAGGCCAGTCACTTGTTTCTTATCGGCTAGCTCTGTCTTAATTGATATTAACCAATTTTTATTAATCTAAGTATTTCCAAGTGGTCTTATGTTATCAGAGATAGGGGCGGGCATTCTTCTCTCTATCCTCCATATTGGATCTCCTCCCTCCTACTTCCTCTCTCCTCCTAGTCTCCTAGTCCTGCCTATCTTGCTTTGCTATTGGCCAACAGTGCTTTATTCATTAACCAATAAGAGAAACATATTTACATAATGACATCTCCATCATCTTCTCTTTGCTGTCTAAAATAAAAAGAAGGGTTTTAACCTTACCATAGCAAAATGTATAACAAAACAGTTATCAATTGAGAACCACAGTTAATAATATTTAGTCCATTAACATTTAGTAAGATTTAAAGAAAATATTTCATCATCTATCCTATCTTTGTGTGCCTGAAGTCCTATATGTAACTTACCTTTAATTCTAACTAAAGAAAACTATAACCATAACTATCTGTCTTTAACTCCATCAAAGGCCACAGAAGGATAATATATAAACTCTAGAAATGACAGAGACAACTCTTGGCCTGGTCAGTCACCTGAAGTTCTTCTGTAACGTTCCATCTTCAGTCCATAGGGCATAGTGTGCCTGGCAGACTCCTCAGCAAAGCAGGAAACTTTAAACTGTCCATCTGTATTGGCAATTTGTCAGTCGCTTTTCTTTGTGTCCTGCAGACTGTCTGGCAGACTCTTCTATGAAGCAGGAACCCTGTAGCAATGTCCATCTTGTATCAGCAGTCACTTTCCTGTGGGTCCTGCATGTCCAGTTTATACAGCATAAAGTCAAACAGTCCAGACAAGAACAGTATCTTGCCCAAATGGCTAGTCTTGCCATATTGAAAGCAAATTCCATGACGTGTTTCTTCAAGGTCCATCTTCCTTTCTGATGCAGGTGGTATTTCCAGGAGCAGTTTGTGCCTCACTATTAAAAACCCTAAACCATTTTAAATGCCATATTCTGTAGGTCTTTGAAAGGTTTGAAGAATGCCTATCCATCTCAAATACACCTCTGTGTATCTTGAAAACCTAACTAACTTAACTTTAAGTTTTGACTATCATAGGTAACTATCTATAATCTGTATTAAATTATACATTACACTTTTAAACATAATACCTAAACAAGAGGAGAAATATACACATCACAAAATTGCCCTTAAATTGTATCAATAAATGAAAATCCATTTTAAAACAAAGTATTCATCTCTATACCATAATCCCCTTTTTACCTTTAAAAGAATTGGTTGTGATCATTAACCATTTATAACCAAGCCCATTTAAATGACAACAAACATTTATAAACAATATTTAGGAATTTGGGCTTCGTTCATTTCAAACTGCTTCCTGCTGTTAGGGGGCGCTGTCATGGGGGATCCGAAGGAGATGTAGAAATCCTGGCTCTAATCTCTAAGGTTGCCTTGTCCCAACTGTTTTGAATGTTGGAACACCTGGGACTCTGTTTCAGGGGGTCTTGCTTGATCAAATGACGTTAGTCTAGAAGGAATCCTCAGCTTTTCATTTTCTGTGGAAACAAAATTAGAAATCCTTTTCCCCAGTAACTTGTCCTTAGACTTAAATTTTGAGTCAAAGCATTTTTTTTCAAGTTGATAAATTCTATTTTCTCAGGGGAGGCTTATATAGGACCGTGGGCAGGATGTGAGCAGGGTTTGAGCGTAGCCAGGGCATGGGCACTGCTACATAGGCAGAGTGAGAAGGTCAGTGGAAGGAATGCCCTGAATTGTTTAGTTAACCTGTAATTGGCTGTAAATTGCAGCAGGAGAGATAGCCCTGAGCTGGTTAGCTACTCTTTAGCTGGCTGTTAAACTGCAGCAGGAGAGAGAGCCCTGAGCTATTCTTTAACTGGCTGTGAGACCACAAGTCTGTACCTTGGAATGTTCTTCTGAACATTCCGTTTATTTCTTTAAGAGACAATAATTTTCTGCTTGAGAGTCCTGAGGTTTGGAGGATGGTTATGGTCCCCAACAGTACTAGGCATGGGATGACTCATTGTGACACTGGTGTCCACTTGCTGTGGGTGAAACTATTCTTCCCAGGCTGCTCTATATGAGACACTGACTTCTAGATTAAGACCTTTAGACTAATATTCAAATATACCCTACCTGTAATTGCATTGATTATCTATGTCTATTCTACCTTACCCCTAAAAAGGAGTTAAGACTATTGTACATTAATAGATTAGAATGAAAAGGGAGATTTTGGTATTTTAACCTGTGGATCCTGTCATGTGGAATAACATATTTAATTAGTAAAGAAAAATGTTGTGCTTAAGGAAATTCAGGCATCTGGGAAATACATTTGGTATTTCAGTGCTTTACTGATTTGTATGTGAGCCTCAGTATATCATTTATTTGTCTGGCTTAATTTGTTGATTTATAAAATGAACTATTGTGTCATAAAATTTGAAATATGTCAGTGTATCCCTCTGAACATGATGTAGTAAAACGTAAATTCAACAGAAAGCAAATCTATAGTAATGAAACCGGTCTGAACCTGATTGAACTGGCTTGAACAGGATAAAACAGGTCTGAACTGGATAGAACTGGATTAAACCTGTCTGAATCAGTCTCAAACTTTTCAAACCGGTCTGAACCGTATTAAGCTGGTTTAAACTGGTCTGATCCAATACGAACCAGATCCAACCGGTCTGAACTGGATCAAACAGGTCTATACTGGTCAGAACCAGAATGAACCAGTCTGAACTCAATCGAACCTGTCTAAACTGGTCTTAACTGGATAGACCCAGTTTGATCCAGTCTAAACCAGTCTGAACAAGATAGAGCTGGTCTAAACTGGTTTGAACCGGATCGAACTGGTCCGAACCAGATTGAACTGGTCTGAACAGGATCAACCCGGTATGAGTAGGATCGAACCTGTCTAAACCAGTCTGAACTGGATATACCCAGTTTGATCCGGTATAAACCGGTCTGAACCAGATAGAACAGTTCTGAATTGGCTTAAACAGTATCAACCCGGTCTGAACTGGATAGAACCGGTCTGACCCGGATCGGACCTGTATAAACCGGTCTGAAACGGATAGATCCAGTTTGATCCGGTCTGAACCAGATAGAACCAGTCTGAACCTGATCGGGCCGGATAAAACAGGTTTGTACCAGTCTGAACCGGATAGAACAAGTCTGACCTGTTTAACCGGTCTAAACTGGTTTGAACCAGTCTGAGCTGGTCTAAACCAGTTTGAACCATATTGAATCTACCTAAACTAGATTTTTTAAATATATAAATTGAACTAATCCAATAGCATTTCTTTTAACAGTTGTTGTTATTTCCTCAGCAGTCAAACAATTTAAAGATAACAGAACAGCATATAGTATCGAAAGTTCTTCTTTGCTTTCCATCTTTATGTGGCCTTATTTTTATGCCATTTTTTTCTACTTCTATTTTTTAATTTTTTGAGACAGGGTTTCTCTGTATAATTTTATCTGTTGTGGAATTAACTCTGTATACCAGGTTTACTTTGCAATCAGAGATCTGTTTGCCTCTGTCTCCCGAGTACTGGAATTAAAGGCCTGTGCCACCACATCCAGTTACTCTACTTCTTTTTTTTCTTTTTTTCTTTTTGTTTTTCTTTTTTGGCCTTTACAAGCATGTTTTATTTATTGTTTAGAGTAAAATTTCTAATCGTTTCACTCTGTTGTCCTGTATGAAATATTTCTTTCTTTTTTTAATTTTTATTTTTTATTTTACATGTCAATCCCAATTCCCTCTCTCTCCCACCCTCGTGCCCTCCCTCTCTTCCTCCCTCTTACCCTCTCCACCCCCTCACATGCACTCTTCCCATTCCCCCACCCTATCCCTCTCCCCTTCCATTCCATCCCCCCACCCCAATTCCACACATAGGCAATGCCATCCAGGTGGTATCATGTAAATCTTTCAAGTCATTTGAAGTAGGGACTAGGACTTCTCTCCCGTCTTTAGGTTAAGGCAGTATCCCTCCATGGGGGATGTGTCTGCAAGGTCCTTTTGTGCACCAGGAATACATTCTGGTTCCACTGTCTGAGGTCCCTTAGACTGCTCAGGTCTTCTAGCTGAGACCCATATTCAGGGGTGCCTGAGTCAGTCCCATGCTGGATTCCCAGCTATCAGTCTGGGGGCCCGTTATCTCCTCCATGTTCAGGTCAGCTGTCTCTATGTTTCTGCAACCTGGTCTTGTCCTCTCCCTCTGCATCTGGATTCTACTTCGACTCAGTGTTTAGGTATGGGTGTTTGCTTCTGTTTCCAACAGGTACTAGATGAGGGCTTCATGATGGTGTATAAGTTAGTTGTTGATCTCACTATCCAGGAAGAGCATTTATGATAGCCTTTCCATGGTTGCTAAGATTGTTAGTGGGTGGCAGAATTGTAGGTCTCTATCTTTTCTTTAGATTCAGTTTTCTCTTCAAACCAATAATCCAATAATGGCTCCCTCTTTTATGTTCTCTCTCTCTCTCTCTCTCTCTCTCTCTCTCTCTCTCTCTTTCTCTCTCTCTCTCTCTCTTCTGTCTTCTATACCTACCCTGACTCAATCTTCCTAGTTGTTGCATGTGCTTTCCTCTCCTCCCCATCTCTTTCTCCTCCTTCTCTCTCCATTCACTGCTTCCACACTTCCCATGTGCTCTGGAGGACTTTTTCCTTCCCCCTTCTGTGAGGGACTTCATATGAATCTCTTAGAATACACCCTGGTGGTGTGAATTATAGGCTGGTGATCCTTTGATCTAGGTCTAAAATCCATATATGAGTGAGTACATAGCATGTTCCTCTTTTTGTGACTGGGTTACCTCATTCAGGATCATTTCTTCAAGTGCCATCCACTTGCCTGTGGATTTCAAGATTCCATTACTTTTTTTTTCTGCAGAGTAGTATTCCATTGTGTAGATGTGCCACATCTTTATACATTCTTCAATTGAGGGGCATCTAGGTTGCTTCCAGGTTCTTGCTATTACAAATAGTGCTGCTATGAACATAGTTGATCACATGTCTTTGTTGCATGGATGTGGATCCTTTGGGTATATGCCTAAGAGGGGGATTGCTGGGTCCTGTGGTAAACTAATTCCAATTTTCCTGAGGAACCACCATACTGATCTCCAAAATGGCTGTATGAGTTTGCACTCCCACCAGCAGTGGAGGATTGTTCCCCTTTCTCCACATCCTCTCCAGCTTAAGTTGTCATTGGTGTTTCTAATTTTAGCCATTCTGGCAGGAGTAAGATGGTATCTCAAAGTTGTTTTGATTTGCATTTCCCTGATAGCTAAGGATGTTGAGCACTTCCTAAAGTGTCTTTCAGCCTTTTTGATTTCCTCTATTGAGAATTCTTTCTTCAGTTCTGTACCCCATTTTTTAATAGGGTTACTTGGTGTTTTGTTGACTAGTTTCTTGAGTTCTTTGTATATTTTGGAGATCAGCCCTCTGTTGGATATAGGATTGGTGAAAATCTGTTCCCAGTGTGTGGGCTGCCATTTGATCTTGTCTACTGTATCCTTTGCCTTACAGAAGCTTCTAAGTTTGAGGAGGTCCCATTTATTAATTTTTGATCTCAGTGTCTATGCTCCTGGAGTGATGTTCAGGAAGTGGTGTCCTATACCAATTTGTTCAAGGGTACCTCCTACTTTCTCTTCTGAGAGGTTCAGTGTGGCTGGATTGATGTTGAGGTCTGTGATCCATTTGGACTTGAGTTTTGTGCATGGCGACAGACATGGGTCTAACTGCAGCCTTCTACACACCATCATCTAATTGTGCCAGCACCATTTGTTGAAGTTGCTGTCCTCGCCCCATTGTATTCTTTTAGCTGTTTTGTCGAAAATCAGGTCATAGGTGTGTGGGTTTATATCAGGATTTTCGATTCCATTCCATCGGTCTACCTGTCTATTTTTATGCCAATACCAGGCTGTTTTCAGAACCATAGCTCTGTAGTAGAGCTTAAAGTCAGGGCTGGTGGTGGCTCCTGAAGTTCTTTTATTGTACAGGGTTGTTTGGTTATCCTGGGTTTTTTTTTTTTTTCATATAAATTTAATTATTATCATTTCAAGGTCAGTGAAGTATTTTGGGGGCATTTTAATGGGGATTGCATTGAATCTGTAGATTGCTTTTGGCAAGATTGCCATTTTTACTATGTTTATCCTACCTATCCAAGAACATGGAAGATCTTTCCATTTTCTGGTACCTTCTTTAACTTCTTTCTTTACAGCCACAAACTTCTTGTTATATAGGTCTTTCACTTATTTGGGAAGCATTGCCCCCAAGATACTTTATGTTATTTGTGCAGGATGATGATTTCTTTCAAAGTCTCTTTGTCATCTCAATATAGTAGGGCTATTGATTTTTTTGAGTTTATCTTATATCCTGCTAGTTTGGTGAAGGTGTTTCTCAGCTGTTGAAGTTCCCTGGTAGAGTTTATTGGGTCGCTTATGTAAACTATCATATCACCTGCAAATAGAGACAGTTTGACTTCTTCCTTTCCAATTTGGATCCCCTTGATCTCCTTTTGTTGTCTTATAGCATTAGCTAGAACTTCTAGTACGATATTGAAGAGATATGGAGAGAGAGGACAGCCTTGTCTTGTTCCTGATTTTAGAGGAATTGGCTGAAGTTTCTCTCCATTCAGTTTGGTGTTGGCAGTTGGTTTGCTGTATATTGCTCTTATTATGTTTAGGTATGTTCCTGTTATCCTTGACCTCTCCAAGACCTTTATCATGAAAGGGTGTTGAATTTTGTCGAAGGCTTTTTCCGCATCTAGGGAGATAATCATATGGTTTTTCTTTTTCTGTTTGTTTATATGGTGGATCACATTGATAGATTTTCATATGTTAAACCATCCCTGCATTCCAGGGATGAAGCCTACTTGGTCATGGTGGATGATTTCTCTGATGTATTCTTGGATTCTGTTTGCCAGTATTTTCTTGAGTATTTTTGCATCGATGCTTATCAGGGATATTGGTCTGTAGTTTTCTTTCTTAGTTGTGTCTTTGTGAGGCTTAGGTACCAAGGTTATTGTGGCCTCATAGAAAGGGTTTGACAATGAACCTTCTGTTTCAATTGGGTGGAACAATGTGAGGAGTATTGGTATTAGTTCTTCCTTAAATTTCTGTTGAATTCTGCACTGAAGCCATCTGGCCCAGGGCATTTTTGGTTGGAAGGCTTTCGATGACTGCTTCTATTTCATTTCGGGTTATAGGTCTATTTAAGTTGTTTGTTCTTGATTTAATTTTGGTAAGTGATAGTTATCCAGAAATTTGCCCATTCCCTTTGAATTTTCAATGTTTGTGGAACATAGGTTTTCAAAGTATGACCTGAAAATTGTCTAGACTTCATTTGCGTCTGTTATTATATTCCCCTTTTCGTTTCTGATTTTGTTAATTTGCATGTTCTCTCTCTGCTTTTTTGTTAGTTTGGATAAAGTTTGTCTATCTTGTTGATTTTCTCAAAAAAAAAAACTACTCTTTGTTGCATTGATTCTCCCCCTATAAGAAGAGTGTGAGTTTTTATGTGAGGTTTGAGTTTTAGGAGCGTTTCTTTTATGAATGTGGGTGCCTTTGTATTTGGGGCATAGATGTTCAGAATTGAGACTTTGTGGTGATGGATTTCTCCTATGATGACTGTCTTCATCTCTTTTCATTAATTACGGTCTGAAGTCTAACTTGTTAGATATTAGGATAGCCACACCTGCTTGCTTCTTGGGTCCATTTGATTGGAAAATCTTTACCCAACCCTTTACCCTGAGGTAATGTCTATCTTTGAAACTTAGATGTGTTTCTTGTATGCAGCAGAAGGATGGGTTCCATCTTCGTATCCATTATATTAGCCTGTGTCTTTTTATAGATGAGTTAAGACCATCAATGTTGAGGGTGAGTAAGGACCATTGATTGTTAATGCTTGTTTGTTTTAGATTTGTTGTTGGCAGTGGTATTGTGAATATATTTGTCCTGCTTTACCCTTGGTTTCTGGTATAGTGAGATTATCTGTTGCCTACATCTTTGTGGGTTTAGTTAACGTCCTTGGGTTGTGGTTTTCCTTCCAAAAGTTTCTGTAGGACTGGATTTGTACATGCGTATTGGGAAAATCTGGCTTTCTCATTAAATATCTTGTTTTCTCTATCTATAGTGATTGAGAGTTTTGCTGAGTATAGTAGCCTGGGCTGGCATCCGTGGACTCTTAGTACTTGTAGACCATCTACCCAGGACCTTCTGGCCTTGAGGGTTTCCATGGAGAAGTCAAGTGTAATTTTGATAGGTCTGCCTTTATATGTTACCTGTCCATTTTCCTTTGCTGCTCTTATTATTCTTTCTTTATTCTGTATGTTAGGTGTTTTGATTATTATATGTTGAGGGGCCTTTTTTCTTTGGTGCAGCCTATTTGGTGTTCAGTATACTTCTTGTACATTCATGGGCATGTCCTTCTTCAGATTTGGAAAGTTTTCCTAGATGATTTTGTTGAATATGTTTTCAGCACCTTTGAGCTGGGCTTCCTCACCTTCCTCTATTCTTAGGTTTGGCCTTTTCATGGTGTCCCACATTTCCTGGATGTTTTGTGTTAAGTATTTGTTCGGTTTGTGATTTTCTTTGGTTGATGAATCTATTTTCTCTAGCTTATCTTCAGCGCCTGAGATTCTGTCTTCCATCTCTTGAATTCTGTTGGTTATGCTTGTGTCTGTAGTTCCTCCATTTGCCCAGTTTTTCTATTTCCAGCATTCCTTCAGTTTGTGTTGTCTTTATATTCTCTATTTCAGTTTTCAAGTCTTGAACTGATTCCTTCACCTGCTTAATTGTTTTTTCTTGGCTTTGTGTACTTTATTTTCCTTAAGAAATTTGTTCTTTCTTCCACTTTTTTGTTGGTTTTTTCTTCCACTTCTTTAAGGGTTTTTCTCACATCTTCTTTGATGGTCTCTATCATTTTTATGACAATATTTTTTAAGTCGTTCTCTTCTACTTCATCTGCTTTGTTGTGTTCTGGTCTAGTAGGTGTAGATTTCCTAGATTCTGGTGGTGTCATGCTTGTCTTTCTGTTGTTAGGTGTTTTTCTTGTATTGCCGTCTTCCCATAGCAGGTGTTGTTGGGGTCTCTCCCTCTCTCTATGGTACTTCCTCATGATGAGAGTCAGTGATCAGGCTCCAGCAGAAGACTGGTGATGGGGTTCAAAGATCCTCAAGGCTGGGACTCAGGATTTTCCTTGTGCCTATGGGCAGATGTAGCCTGGGCCTGGCACTCTCCAGCTGAGGCCACTTTAGCAGAGGCCCTGTGATTGGGGTCAAGGATCCTGTAGGCAGGAACTCAGAGTGTTCCTTCAGAGATAGGTGGATCTCTGGGAGGGGCCCGGAACTCCAGTAGAGGACCAACCAGTGGTATGGGTGAGAGACCAGGCAGGTGGAAATTACAGTTGGTCCCGCATGGATAGTCTGGTCTCATGTGTTCTGAGCCACTCCCAGAAGATCCCGGAAGGTGTCTGGATTGTTTTCTCCACTCTCTGTCGCAGTGCTCATCCAGAGCAGTGGGACAGTGGGCAGGGTTGGGGGAGGATAGTTTCTTGTTGGGGGTGGGTGGTGGTGTATCAGAGCTCCAAGAGCGCTCTCTATGGTGACAGAACACAGGGGCAGGGGATCCTGGGTCAACCCAGGGAATTCCCGGGAAAGTGTGTAGGGGAGAGTCCATCCGAAATGGTCCCAGACTTACCTCTAGCCAAGGCCTGGCTAGACCTCTATTATTTTTTGTTTAAGGCAGGACAGAAATACCTTCTACACACTTCAGATAATTTATTTTTTTCTTCTGTCCATTTACCTAAAAATTTCATATTTTAAACAGTTGAAGAATATTCCACTTTGTAAATGTACCACATTTTCTGTTTACGATCCTCTGTTGACAGACATCTAGTTGTTTCCAATGTCTGGCTATTATATCAGCAATGGACATGGTTGAACAAGTGTCTCTGTGATGGGATGAGACATCCTTTGAATATAAGTCCAAGAGTTACATAGCTGAATCTCAAGGTAGCTCAATTCCCATCTCTCTGAAGAATGTCACACTGATTCCTATAGTGACTGTACAAATTTTCACTCCCACCAGCAATGGATAAGTGTTCCCCATACTCCACTTCATTGGCAGTTTGAGTTGCCATTTATTTCATTGATCTCCATTCTGATTGGCAGAAGATAAAAATCTCAAAGTAGTTTTGTTTTACTTTCTGATAACTAAGGATGTTTCACATTTCTTCAAATGTTTCTCAACCATTTTAGTTTCCTCTTTTGAGAATTCTGTTTAGATCTATACCCTATTTTCTAATTAAGTTTTTTTTTTTTTTTGGTGTTCAGGTGGGATATATATATATATATATATATATATATATATATATATATATATATGTGTGTGTGTGTGTGTGTGTGTGTGTGTGTGTGTGTGTGTGTGTGTGTGTTCTCTATCAGATATGTAGTTGATAATTTTTTTTCCCATTCAGTTGCCTGCTGCTTCTTCCAAATGATGGTGTTGCCATGCAGAAACTTTACAGTTTCAAGAGATCCCACTTTTGTTGTTTTCCTTAGTGCTTGTGTTATCCATGTTCTGTTCAAAAAGCCTTTTTCCTGTCATTTGGTTTAAAATTCAAAGGCAGCACAGGTTACCGAGAGAAACTGGCTCATCTTACCATCAAATATATTCATCTCCTTTTTCTTGACTAAGGCTCAGAAATTTACCAGATCTTCTACTTGCAGCTTAGGACATTTACAAAACATAAAAAGAACCATAGCTGGTGACATGCCTGTAATCCCTGCACATGAGGGATGGAGGCAGAAGACCAGGAGTTCAAGGCTTGTCTTAGCTACATATATTGTGTGACTCAAGAGAACAAAACAAAAAAAGAAAGTCAAAATAATAAGCTGTCTAATAATGTTAAATTAAGGGCTACTTGTATCTATTATGACATCTTGCTTATAAGTGACAGACTCTAGGATCACTGTACTTTCTTACTATCTCACTCTGGTCTATGTCACAATCAGTCCCCAGGATATTTCAGTGGCTTTTTGGGATGTGGCTAAGTGGGGACTCTGTCAATTATCTTTTATCCCTCTTCCCCCGCCAGAGTGGTAGGCTTTCTCTATTTCCCATCCCCACTGAGTACAACACAGTCACTTCTTTTCATTACTCCAGGTCTCTAACACAGATCTCCTGCCTTCTAGGTCTGTACCATTCTCTCCCCATTCTGTGACTATTGCTTCAATTACCACTTTGTGTATTTTTATTTCCTATATATGTCACTCACTCATACCCAAAATTTTCTCAAGTGACTTTAGGATCTCTATCTTTGGATCTAATTCTGCCATTATTCTAGAAGCAGAAATCAGAGCCACATTTGGTTTTGGAATCTTTTGTCTGAGTGGGCAGTCCCTGCTTGACTAATTCTTAAGGCTAGTCAATTATATTCTAGATGTGTCAAGTTTTTCACCCATATTCTGGGTTCGTTTCTTAAACAGGTACATGATCAGGATTGCTTTGTTCCTTCATGCACTTATTTACCCCTTTCTCTTTCAGAAATGATAGCTATTGGTGCCTCCCAAAGAATCATGTGCTCTCTTCTGTGTAGCTGACTTACTCTTTTCATGGACTGGACAGCTTTCTTTTTTCAGTGCATGAATCCTGCCTTGGGCAGATGTGTATCATTTCAGCAGTCCATTGTTCTCCCTCCACCCAATGAATATAGTCCATCAAGGTCAGCTTCAGGCTCATCTTCTCTGGGGGAATGAACCATGCTCAATCAATGGGTCTTTCATTGTTATCTGTCTGTTTTCCAAGAATCACCCAGCATTGCTGTCTTTAATAAAAATTGGAAATTGAATAAGCTCTCTTTCCTTTTGGGTTTTCCCAGTAATTGTGTACTTGCTATAGCATTATTTTCAGTCAGCTACTTACTATCCAATCTATGGTCTATCTTTATACCACACATAACTCATATAAAGCTCACGATCTTCTATTCACAGCTACTCCTTCAATTTAGAAAGTTATTTTAGAACCTAATCATTTCTTTAATTTTCTTAGTAAACTGAGGAAATTAAGAGGTTTTCTCTTTTTTCTTTTTTGTTGAGTAGGCTGTTCACTTTGCTTTCAAATAGCCTCTAAATCTGTAGAATTTGTCTAGGTTATCTAGGTTAATGTAGACCATGAATACCAACATTATTACTCTCTGTATTTTTTAGCTTCAAACGTGTGACAACGTGGGAACAAAAAATAAAGAGGGTTCTCTAGAATCCATTGTGCCTAGTCAGAAGGAAGAAAACAAATAAAGGAAGAATCAGTAAGCCAAAGCACTCTGGTACCATTGTCCATGTGTACTTTTGAGAACTGGTTCAGGGAACAAATTAGCCCTTACCACTCCCACTCCAATTATCAGAAAAGTATAAATATTTACCTTGGGCATTTGGTTTGGGGTTTACCTGCTTTTCAAGAATAACATGTTTTTCTTAGTTATCTTTGAGAAGAATGGCTAGGAGGGCATTCTTATTGAACTCATCAATATTTATTTTGGAATTTTTTTTTACTGAATTCCAATTTAGTAATAGAAGAATAGAAATGAAACACTTAGTCCCTTGAATTATCAGTCCCACATGTAACAATTCACATAATAAAACATACGCATAAAATACAACAAATGCCTACAAAGTCTTCACTTACTGAACAAACACTAGCCATGTCCAGAGAGGTCAAGGCTAATCAGAGATGGACTCTTTCATTAAACCAGGGAGAGCCCCTTATCAACTTTAGAAACCTCAGTATCAACAGATGCACCATGCCACTCAATCCTCAAGCATCTACTCATCAACTATGAGTCATAAAAAAGCAAAAAGATGTGTAAGATATGAGACTTGTTCACAGTGAGATCATAAAGAAACTTTACAATCTCACAGAGACATAGCCATATTAGGAGTAAAACTGCAGGGTGGAAGCAAAGGTATGTTAAGATCATCATCTGAGTTGCATACTGCTGATATGAGGACCAGAGCCAGAGCTGAAAGTGGCTTGTGTTCAGCTTTGGAATACAATACTAAAGGATTCACTGCCTTTCTTCCCCTTGGCCCAAGATAGTGTCCTCTAAGCTTATATCCGTTTATCATGAAAACTGGGTCTGAAAAACCTATGAAGTATCTGAGGGAAGCTGTTACAGGATTGAAATGTGTGCGATGATTCTTCTATTATTCATAACTTATACTTTTTATGACATTACAAATTCAAATGCTTCACTGGTGATCCTAGAAATACTTAAGGATTGACAACATAGGCTTTACCCCATTTACCAGATGAAAATAACAGGTTATCTGACTTGTCTAAGAACCTGGAGAGGGACAGATGACATGTGTAAAGGGTCTGTCTGCTCAAAAGCAATTGATTGAAAATTAAATGGCAGATACAGGACTATACCTCAGAGACTCAGAAAGGAAGAAAAATGACTCCAGAGCCCAAACAGAGCTGCTATTGTGATAATCAATACTCTTATCATTACCTCTTATGAATTTCCAGACTCCTACTAGTGTCTCCTATGGCCAAAGCAGTGAGTTATGAGATTTTGCTTCTTAGGATTGTCATAATATCAAGAGGGATGCTATGCTGCCCTGAGTGTGCAGGTTGGGTCCTCAAAGAGGGAAGAACTTTCTCCTAGTCTCATGCTTTGATAATGATGTTCATGGTAATTCCTACCAACCTACACATCACTTGAACTGAACTCCTGAATCAGGGCAGACTTTTGTGAAAAACTGCTGTTATATATTTTGATTAAAGTCTACTTAATTAGATATAGCCCAGTTTCTTTTTGTTACTAAGTCCTTCTATTCAACAACATCTCTCACTAACTGTCTATTGTATGAAATCTGGCTGCCAAGAGCCCTGAAGTAATGATGGCAAGATCTGTCTTAAGTGCTTATTCACTAATAAATATTTTTTTGTTTATGCCTTACTTTTGTCATTCTGCAGGCATGCACAATAATCTTTCATTTGGGTTTTAGGTTTGTGCTTACTATAATTTGAATAACTCTCAGTTGCCAGGCATTGTACTGGCTACAGTCCCACATTTCCCCCAAAACCCAATAGCAATTCTGAATAGATGAAGCTACTCTCAAGAGAGCATACTGTGGCACCAGGTACAATATAAGAAGCCGACCCCATTCTGTACCAATGATTTTAAACAGTATCCAGGTATTACCATTATTTAAAATTGTCTTTGAAAGTTTATTAATCCAACAGTCACCTTTGTAAAATGATTTTATCTTTTTCTTAAAAATCATATGCCTTGAAGCCAATCCATTTCTGGGCTTGCTGACCCTGCTAAAAGTCTTGCCACACATGCTCTGTATCATAAGTTTAAAATGCATTAAACCATCTGGCCCAAACTCATCACTTGCAATAAAAATAACTTGATATACACAGTATGGTGATATTGAGACTCTCATGTCACTTTTATCAGGACCACTTTTCAATTTAATGCCTCATTGTGTTCCAGCAACTTCGGAAAGAGAAGTGCATCTGTATTTTGACACGCTGCCAAGGCAAGTGTAAGGATACAATGAGCTGAGATGAAGCAGAGTCTAGGATATGTGAAGGTTAATGAGAGAGGTTCAGAGGAGCAGGCTGCAGAGGGAAACGTGAGGGACAGAAATGAAGTAACAAGGACATGTGATGCTGAAGTGTTCATGGTCATAGAAGAAATGAATTGGCAGGGCCAAAAGCACTACAGCTGTATCTATGTCACTACTATTGGGTAAAATTAATAAGCTTCTTCCAACTGTCCTTTACACGAATGCGACCAAACTAACCACAGTGGATGCTCGGTATAATTCACCAGTGTTTCTGAGTAGAGAGTGGGCACCATCTGAACAGAACTGTTATGATGACTTGGGGCTCCGATATCTTTTTCATAAGTTAGTGAAGGTTCTGTTTGAGCATTCCAAATGTTTAAGAAAATCCATCAAGTTAAGCTCTCTAGTACTATTTTTTTTGCCTTTCCAAAAGAGGCTTTCTAGGCAATAGAGCTTTCCTTATTGTCTTTAGATGGATGCTTTGTATCTTTGCAGGTATGGTGTATCTCAGTGAATCTTCTTAAATGAAGTATGTTTTTTTGAAAACATTTTGATTCAGACTTTTGGCTATTCAGGACATACTCTATTAATTCATCAAAAGAAAGACTCAATTTTTAGTCTCACATACTTGTGGATAAAAACACCTTCAGATGTTGGCAATGCCAGCTAGGTGTTTTTTTAGTGTCTCTTTAAATCTTTCTTAATGTATAAGTGACACTTAAAGGCCCCCTTTTCATGGCAGTTGGCAGAGTACCTAAGACCATAACAAGTTGCTTCCTGAGTAAATGGCATTTTCTCTTAACCACAGGGCTATAATTCAAATAGTGCAGGTCTCCTCCCCATCTATGAAAAAATAGAATTACTATGGAATATAAGGCTGTTGAATGTCCAAAGATTTAGAGTTAACAGCTTCCCAAGTGGATTATCAGACCAATTATACCAGAGGAAGTGGCCTTGCAACTGGTCTGTCCACAGAAAATTGCAAGGAGGGAAAATATAGACAAGGCAAATGAAAGGAGCTAAGAGTAATACAATGATTAAACAGTAGCATTAAACCCAAGAAACCAGGTTCAAATCCATTGTCTGCCAGGTGCTAACTTTATAACCAAAGACAAGTGAACTTCTTTGTCTTTCCCCCATGTTGAGAGACATCTGTCATTGCCAGTGTTTTTACCTGGGAGGGGCATTATGGATTGAGGAAAGGAATAGACAGGAGAGAAGAAATAGTGTCTGGTGGGGGGGCATCCAGTGAATACTGAACCACCCATGTGTATTGTGCGTTGTCTTTTTATACCTCCATCAAAAGATGAGGAGAAGGCAAAAGACTTCCTTACCAAGATACAAAGAACAAGCAAGCATAATTACCTTCTCAATACCCAAAACACCAAGTAACTGTATCCTGAGTTAAGTATTCTATTGTTCAGTCAGGACATGCAGTGACCACATCTTATGCAAAGAGTCCTGTTGCATTCACATCTTAGGCCAGACATCATTAATGTTTCACGTTGGAAGAGCAGGCAAAAACTCTCTGACCTTAGGTAAAAATGGAATGGAGTCAATTCTGTGGGTTCCTACACTTCTTATACCTGGTTTCCCCATTATAAAATCACAGAAGCAATGACAGCACCGATGTGCTAATTTTGTATTTCAATGACAGAAATGGAGCAGTAGCAGTCTGGGTGGATACTTTGTGGCCTGAAATAACACAACTGTCTGTAGCCAGCTGGGTTTTCACAAGCAGAAATCAAGGTGCTGAGCAGGTGTCTTCTCATCATGAGGCTTGGTGGAGAGAACTACCTGTGAGCGCCAGGCTCATTCTGTGCTTGAGTAACTGTGGGTTTTGCTTTCCTGTCAGTTGCCAATGAAGATTTCATCTGAACTCTTAAACAGTGATAACACCTCTCCCTGGCAGGTGTTAATCACAGCATACCAGCTTGCCCTATCAAGTCAGCAAGAGAGTCTTAAGTATATTCCAAATCTCTTCTTCCAGAAGACCCGGAGAGTCCCAGTCCCTTTTAATGGTCTGCTTGTTTAGATCAGGCTTACACAGGAAGTATTGATGAACTCAGAGCTATTTATGGATCTTGTGTAGATATCACCTTCCTTTTCTTTTCCGTTTTATAGAAAAACAACAATACAGGGATAGTCTTCCTGTCTCTAAGTTTCATAAACTCAAATAGCAGAAAAGGCAACAATTTTAGAGTTCTGCCTAAGTCAATAATCTCAAAAGACTCTTCGGGAAGATTAATTTCCAGTTATGTGAATCATCTCTAGTGCCTTGCTCTGGATAAGTGCTATGTAAAATTGACTGATATTGTTTTTACAGGGTAGATCATTTAGGCAAATACAGTAGATCTGTAAAATCACTGTCGCCTGTTCAATTGTCTCCTCTTGATTTGTTCAGATGTTTGACTTCCTATGGTTCACTCATAATAAACTTTGGCCGAAAATGGCCAGCCTGGAAAATGTTTCTTTAAGTTATTTACTTCCTCCTGGTGCAGCTATTTACAAAGAAAAACCTGCTTCTTTTCATCTAGAATGGGCTTAACAAAGCCCATCACAGGGCCAGTGCAGTGTGGTTGAGTTCCCTTCATCAAGCTCCCAAGGTGAGTGCTGGTGGTAGGAGAGAGGGGTTAACAAGACAACGCTTCTGGATTTTCTGTCTAAATCACCACATATGTACTGTGCTGCCAGTCAACTACAGCCAGACACAGATACTATATAGAAGAGGCTGGCCTTTCCAAAGCCACTTCTCCTACCCTACTTCCCAAGTCACGTGCTGGTGCTGTAGGCTAGCCTGGCTCCATCAGCTAGCATGCTTCACTCAGATAAATATACAAAACTCCCACACTCATTTTGGGACAGGAAATTCTTTACTTTGGCTTCCTATCTAAATAGATCCAGAATCATGTTTTACATTCTACAGACTGAGGCACACTTACCATGATATATATGTAAGATTTGTCTTTTCTGTACTTACCAGTGGTGTGCCTCTAAACAAAAAGCCAATATGAAGAATCAGTAATACTTTGCCCGGCTGTTCTCTCTCTCTCTCTCTCTGAGTCACTGATATGCTGTGTAGACATGCAGGATCAGCCCCTGGAAGGTAGAAACAGATGGCCATATACTTCCTAGGAGTTCATCCTACTGTCAGTGGTAAAGCTCAAGTAAAGGGAAAGGTATGCTGGGACCTTTGAGTCTGAAGTCTACATGATGAAGGATTTTGAAGGAGTGTACTGCTCTTTGGTATTCTTTATTGTGAGTACTGCCCACTAGGATTACTGTTACAAACCAGGTGGTTCAATAGCAGAAACAATTTTCCCCTCTGTTTAGAGATTAGAAGCTCAAGGTTAAAGAAGGCATACCGGTTTCTTCCCAAGCCTGAGATCTCCTTGGCTTGTAGATTCCACTTTCTCCCTAGGTTCTCATGAGGTCTTTCCTCTGTGTGTGCCCTTCCCTGGTGTATCCCCTCCTCTTCTAAGGATACCAGTCACACTGGATGGTGGCCAATCCATATGACCTCATTTTACATGCCTTCTTGCATGCCCTGTTTTCACATACAGTCACAATCTGAGGTTCTAGGAAATTGATACTTAGACATATGAGTTTTAAGGGGTCATAATTCAGCCCATAACACCATACAACATGTACCTATGAAGAGTGTCAAGCTCATATTTTATTATTGAGGTGTAGGAATACAAATGTTGGTAGCTTATTAACTATTGATGCCCAGACTCCATACCTTGACCAGAATCAAAATGTTCTCTACCCTGTAAACAAACACCTGTGAGAGCCAGAGACAATAATATTTTGATGTATGTGGCAGAGGACAGGTAGGCAGTGACCTGTGATTAGGTAGATACATTTCACTATTCCCCTGATCCTATTTTGCTTGCTGATATATCACTACAACCTTGAACAGTGTCTATACTGAGAAAATATACCTCCACAACCATGTGTATGTTGGTGTTTTACCAAATTTGTTTGTCTTTTTTAATAATTACACGTGTGTGGAAGCCAGTGACCTGAAAACCAAAGCTTCCCTTAGTTTATCTGATAAACATAATCAGTTTATCTCAAAGGCTTCACTATCCATTGTGTGCCTTGCATAATGGCTTCCTAGGACTGGTGGTATGACCTTTGGAACTATTACCACAGTTAAGTTCATTCTTTAATTGTCTAAATTTTTAATATTTTAAATCTTCCTTTTTGTATAAACTTTTTACCTGGGTTTCTATTGTTTTATGATCCTTGTCTTTTTCAGTTTACAAGTCATAGTGCCAAGAAGTCTAGAACAGTGAGAGCAGATAGTTTTTTGAAATTAGGAGGAATAAAGATCCTCTACTCAAATCAGTACAGAAGGTGAAAGGAATCTCAGAGAATGCAAATCTACATACAAAGCTAAAGCTCTGCATAATTAAAATTAAAATGCATATTTCTGGTTCATTTTCAACATACCAGGTGGCTTTCAATTTTCAACACTATAATGTTTTCAAAGTTCACATTAACATCACCCTCACCAATTCTATGCAAGGAAGGCAGGACATGTTTATGTTTTTTATATTTATTTATCTATTGGTCCTCTCCTTCCACAATGTGGGCTCTGGGGATCAAACTCAAGTAATCCAGCTTAGCAGACCTCACTCACTGAGCCATCTTGTTGGTTCAGAATATGTTTTTTATTCCTATTTAGTAGATGAGGGACTAAGATGTAGAGTGTTTGCATAAGGAATGAGAATTAATTAATAGAAGAAATAGAGTAAGAATCTAAGTCTTCCAACATTTAGTTTCATAGTAATGGAATGTTTAGCTTTTAAATGTTAGATACTACAACATTGCCTGCTATAAAAAGGGTTGGTGCACTGTCCCCAGGAGGCATCCACAGCAGTACCAAGAGCACTGCCTTAGAACTAAGGAGAAAAACTGACTTTGCTGTTTGTCAAATGACCCACATAGTCGCATACTCTCCTTGTTTGAGAACAAGTCCTATAAATGTTGGAGAATGGAATCTACATTGCCCGGGATCCTCCTGTGGCTTTATGTTTGTAATGATTCTAGCTCACCCAGTTAAAGAAAAAAAAAAAAAAAAAAAAAGAGGCAACAATCAGAAGGTCTTTAAAGGGGAGAAATTAATTGGACCCTATTCTGTTTTGTCAGCCAGAAAGAGAAAAATCCATATCCAGGTGCTTGCCCAAGACCAAAGGAATAAATTATATACACCAAGCCCCACACATTCTAAAATAAGGCTTTATGAGGTGTCAGATCGTGAACTGACTTTCCCTCACTGCGATCCCTACCAAATGGTTTCATGTGGCTTGTAATTCGAATGTTTAGTCTGCAGGAGTCAAGGAAGAAGTGAGTTCTCCTTGAACGGAAGCCTTGCAAAGAGCTGAGTCACTTGGCTTCATGAGGCTCTGTGCAGGCTGGCCCTTTGCCCACAGAGAGAAAGAAAGGACAATGGACCTGAAAGTGGCCGTGAGGGAACTTAGTGCAAAGACATCTGTGTTGTCCAACCTTATGAAGTTCCCCCAAGGCCATTGTTTTAATTTATCTGCTTCATATGGGCAATGCTGCCAATTGAAAAGAGCTGTGGCTCCAACATGTTTTATCTCAGAGAGAGAGAGAGAGAGAGAGAGAGAGAGAGAGAGAGAGAGAGAGAGAGAGAGAGAGAGAGAGAACTGGCAAAATACCCTTGAACTGTCTTCATCCATTCAAGGAGAGAGACTTCATATGTTCCATGAAACATCAGTGACTGAAATGGCTGAAGGACAGAAAGGGGCCCGAGAAGCATTTGGTCCTATGGTGTACCTTTTAAAAGTTTGCTTGTATAAGAATCACTTACAGGGTTACAAATAACCATTCTAGGCCCTTCCTTAAAATTATGATTCAAAGGAGGGCCATGTGGACACAGTGTCCATGTTTTAACACTGAATATTCATTTGTGAGTCTGAAGCTGAGCAGATGCTTAGCAGACACGCTGGCCTAGTCAAGCTTTGTTGTTTTCCTATGAAGGAAACTATTCCAGCAGATTAGAACCAGGGGTGGAAAAACGGACATCAACACTAGAATTCTCTATTCTTTTCTTTTGTCAAGTGATGATGTAAGGTATATGCTTATTCTAACAAGTGTTTAGTGAGAGATATTTAACTTTATTAACAGAAAACAATCACATTTTAAAAAGAGTTTTTAGAAAAACACCTCCTGTATCACACTTTATTATAGACAGTAGGGATTTAAGTATATAATACAGCAGTGATGTTTGAGACTTAGATAACTACTTAACCTCATAAACAGATCTCGCTGAGTGTGACCACATTACTCTTGAAAGACTGGTGCACACACCCAAATTGTTTATGTAACCAGGTATGCCACCCTTGTGGTATCCAGTGAGTCCTCAGAATTTGAGATGCCATTTTCCAGAGATCAATGCAGCTCTGGATTTTAGGATGGTCAAATTCTTTTCTTTTTTTTCAGAAAACAACACCTTAGTATTCTGCTTTCCTAATTCCCCAGTACTGGTCAAGTATATAATGGAAAAAAAAACAAAACAGAACAAACAAACAAACAAAAAATACATGATGAGTGACACTTTCAAGTTCTGCATAGCTTTAATCTTATATTTAAACAGAGCAAAATGTCTATCTCTTTTATTTCTATTTGTAAAAGTATTTGTTGTGTTTACAGAGTCTCAAAACACAAGGATATAAGATGCTTCTACTTTCCCATGTCAGTTCCTGTAGAAGTGGCACAGACATAACAAAAATCATTAATGCTGATTGTTTCTTGCATGTGAAAGTTGCTGTTGTCTACTGAGAAGAAGTGTGGTTAAAAAGTTGTTTTCATCTCATAAAGTTGTGGTTATTATTTCATATTTTTATAGAAATAATCACTACCTAAATGCATGGGGTGTTGACAATTTTTGAAATAGGGCCAAATAAATCAAATTCCCATTCCAAAGAAGGCAGAGCCCAAATGCAGACCGAGTCCAACACCAAACCAATGACTCAAAAATAAACATGGAATCACTCAGAGGCCCTTGCAAAGAGGGTAATGGAAGGGGAAGTGGTTTCAGAGTGAAGAAAAGAAGGGATGCCCTTAAACTGTGAAAAGCAATAGAAACTTCTTAAGACTACTTCTGCAAACCAGATTTTCTTTAAGGACTTCTACTTTCCAGGAGAGAAAAACAGATCCAATCCAGGACAATAAATTAGATGTCAAGTGTGCAGGCACATGATACATCTAGATGTGAGACCATTGATGCCTAGACACAAAGCCACTCCATCCCTTGTAGTTATTGAGGTCTGGAAAATGTCCTTAGCTTAAGATGCAAATAATGTCTTTCTCCTTAAGAAAATAGGGGAAAATCCCATAAAGAGTGAAGGTTCTTTGAACCTTGTTAATAAATCAATCGAAGAATTCGAGCCCTCTGCACAACACGATCAATCAAAAGCTACACATGAAATGGGAATTTCAGAGCAGTGCCAGGAGTCTTATCACAATTGCTTCCTGACAGAAAGAGCAGATAACAAAACTCAGGACAAGGCCACTGGAATGCTGGTGGAGACCTTGTTTCTTGTTGCTCTAGGTATCAAAATAGGAAACAAACGGCTTTCAAACAGTCCTGAGAATTGCCTGGAGGAAGTGCTGTTTCCTCTCCCTGCACTTGCTCAGTTTGCTTATCTTTCATCTTCCCAGTACAGCCTTCTGCAAGCTGGCTGAGACCCTTTCACAAACACCATCCTTTCTTATCTGCCTTTGACCTAATGTCATCCTGCTACCCCAGTATGTTCCCCTTCCTCCCTAACCAACAAAATGTGATAAGGAAGGGAAGGCACACCCCCCACTGATTTCCACGAAATGCATCTCCTATGCAGACAAGAGAAAAGACAATTGTAGCTCATAGATGTGGCACCTGCTGTGGAACAAAATGGGCACTGCTGCTCCGTTGAGTTGCAGTGCCATCCAAGCAGCATCTCAGTATGACTGATCTCCTTCATCAGGATCGTCAGCACTAACTAATAAACAGCTCTGGGTCTCATTAGCTGTTCAACCTAGTATTAAGCTCCTACCAAGAATAACATGTAAGCATATTTTACAAGGAGCCTGGATTTGTGTTACCACCTACTGGTGATTTTTAATACGACATCATCACCGGCCTGACACCTGACATTTACACAAGGCTTTTCATGCACATATGCCTGCAGAACATTAAGGCACCTGGCTGTTCAAGTCCTGCTATGGGCCAAAGAAAGCTCAAGTATTTACCCTGTCACCTCTGTTTAGCTTTGCATATTCTATTTCCAATTCATGTAAAGATGTTCTGAAAGTTATTCTGAAGTCATTTGATTTCATTTAACCTGAGCATTTTCATTTGAAACATGAATGCTTTAAGATGACAATTAGTAATTCAGGAATGGGCCAATTCATTCTATTAGGTACAACACCCATTACCTAACAGGGGATAGGCATTAATAAATCAGTTTGGATATTAAACTGTAAACTATAGACTTGACCTTCTAGTGCCAAGTGGAGGAAGCTACTCAATTTGGTTAATTCCTGGATTGCTTTACAGTTCAGTGTTTTGCTTCTCTTCTTCCCATCTCACAAAATTAATATGAAATTGTTTCCATGACTCCCCCAACTGGTTAGAGTAACAGGAATGACTTTTATCTTATTAATGGAAAGAAAAGAGCAGGAAACAGCTGGATAAGAGAAGCTTGGAGATTTGGCAATGGGTTTCCTGTAACTGGCCTATGAGTCGCCATGTCTTTCCTCCAGTTGTGTCCTATATCATTGCTCTTTCAGCGTAGGTTAGAAGACCTGAGCTGGACATCTGGACTGGCCAAGTCCTCCATAGTGGTTCTGACTGGAGACCCTGATTTCTTTGCAGATTTTAGGCCCGGCTTAATTCAGTTTTCCTGCAAGAGAATGGTGGATTTGTCTAAAGAAAAACTCTTGTGTTTCCTTGTTAAAGAAATATGTAGAAAAGAAAGAACTGATGCCTTATAGGATGACATGGGAGAGTAAATATTCTGTTCAAACAAACTCATTCTATCATAGCACAACTTTCATAAAACTTAATCTTATTTAGCACATGGTTTCATTTCTCCAACAAAAGCATAATACCAATAATTTTCTTCATATACATTTGCTTAAGTTTTCTTCAGGTCTTTGATCCATTTGGATTTGAGTTTTGTGCGTGGCGATAGACATGGGTTTATCTGCTGTCTTCTACACACCATTATCCAATTGCGTCAACCATTTGTTGACAATGCTTTCCTTCCCCCGTTATATACTTTTAGCTGTTTTGTCAAAAATCAGGTGTTCATAGGTGTGTGGGTTAATATCAGGATTTTCAATTTGATTCCATTGGTCTACTTGTCTATTTTTGTGCCAATACCAGGCTGTTTTCAGGACTATAGCTCTTATAGAAGAGCTTAAAGTCAGGGATGATGATGCCTCCTGAAGTTCTTTTATTGTACAGTGTTGTTTTGGCTATCCATATAAAGATTTTTTTTTTGTTTTTCTATATAAATTTGATTATTATCCTTTTAAGGTCAGTGAAGAATTGTGCTGGGATTTTAATGGGTATTGCATTGAATCTGTAGATTGCTTTTGGCAAGATTGCTATTTTTACTGTTTATCTCACAGAAGGGGGAAGGGACAAGTTCTCCAAAGAACACAGGGAGTGGGGGGGGGCAGTGAGTGAAAAGGGAACTAGGAGAAAGAGAAGGGGAGGAAAGGAAAGCATGTGGGACTAGGAAGATTGAGTTAGGGGAGGAATAGAAGACAGGAGAGAGAGAGAGAAAGAGAGAGAGAGAGAGAGAGAGAGAAAGAGAGAGAGAGAGAATGAACATAAAAGAGGGAACCATTATTTTTTTGAAGAGAAAACTGAATCTAAAGAAAAGTCTAGATACCTACAAGACTGTCTCCAACTAACAATTTGAGCAACTGTGGAAAGGCTACCATAATGGCCCTTCCCGGATAGTGAGATCAACAATTAACTTATCCACCATCATGGAGCCCTAATCTAGTACCTGTTGGTACAGAAGCAAACACCCATACATAAACACGGAGTCAAAATAGAATCCAGATGCAGAGGGAGAGGACAAGTCCAGGTTGCAGAAATACATAGAGACAGCTGACCTGAACAAGGAGTAGCTAACGGGACCCCAGACTGATAGCTGGGAATCCAGCATGGGACTGACTCAGACCCCCTGAACATGTCTCAGCTAGAAGGCCTGAGCAGTCTAAGGGACCTCAGACAGTGGAACCAGAATGTATTCCTGGTGCACAAAAGGACCTTGCAGGCACATCCCCCATGGAGAGATACTGCCTTAACCTAGAGACAGGAGAGAAGTCCTAGTCCCTACTTCAAATGACTTGAAAGATTTAGATGACCCCCCTCCTGGATGGCATCACCCTTCATGAGGAATGGGATTGGGTTGGGAGAGGAGGGGTACTTGTGAGGGGGGGAGAGAAGGAAAGAAGGAGGAAGGGAGGGAGAGGGAACTGGGATATATATGTAAAAATTAAATAAAGAGAGAAAGAAAGAAAGGAAGGAAGGAAGGAAGAAAGAAGAAAGAAAGAAAGAAAGAAAGAAAAAGATTTATATCCATGGTCTTATGTATTGTGGAACATCTTTCTACCACACAGCTACATGCCCAGCCACATGGGCTTTCAAGTATTTCTATGAAATCAAAATACAGAGTAATACAGGGTTATTCAAATTTTCTTGGAACATCTCTAACATTTCAGACCATGGCTTCATGTTGCGTTGAACCTGAGGAGATACAAAAGTATGTATCAGTCTCTAAATTAAGAATATTTGTCCTTCTTCCATTCTTGACTCTGTCTTCCAATTTTCTGTAACCCCATTATAATTTACTAAAATTAATTACCTTGTCTCATTAACTGCACAATAGGGCCAACCATGCTCACATATCTATCAATCAGCATTCAATATGTATGTCTTCAATCAAACCTACTACACCACAAATTAGACACTTAAGACATTTTAACTTTCCATTTTAATGTGTAAACTTAGATCTTAATGGTTTACTCCATGACAATACCATCCACCAACTTAAGATTTACAACTTGGCTCCAGGGAATCCAAGTGGTATTTCTGTGTGTTATCTGTTATCAAAAACTAACCTAAATTCTTGTGTTCTTGCAAGATCCCAAGAAACATCACAAATAGGTCCCAGAAGAATACACTGTAGTTGAAGAGGATGTCCCCTACTGAACTATATAGGGGAAAGGCTGGCTAAAGCAATGTTTTCATTCATGCAATTATGCACTTAATTTCACAGGGTGAATGGAGTCATTATAAGTATGATTAAGGTCACACCAATACTAAGCTCCCTCCCAGTCATGTGCCAGAGAAATGACATAATTCAGAGCTGACTGCCTATCAATATTTCATACCTCATTTCCTTCCGAAGCAGCTGAATGAAAGTTCATTGAAACAAAGGTTTCACCAGGCCTTAAAACATAATGGGAAAATGGACTAAACGTAAGACATGACAGATTTTAATCAACACCACAATGCCTTCCGTGACATTTAATTCCCAAGCATTCAATTACACTCACTTGGATTTTAAGTTCATGACCTAAGCAATCTGGGACTTAAATAAAGAACTCAGTGGGGCAGCCCTGTGGTACACTGGGAGTGGGAATAGGCGTAAGGAAGGAAAGAAAGTCAAGTGGATTGTTTCTTGCTCTCTAGTCTTTGTACCAACTGCTTGTGTCATTGCTTCCTTCTCATTTGCTCTATTACCCTATTTACTTAAAAATTCAGACTGGCTAATACAAACACTCATGGAGTGCCTAGTGTATGCTCTAGGGTTTCTGTCACAGAAATTACTTACCAGAAATTCTTGGACAATATGAAAAAATAACAATTTTGAACATGAGAGGAGAAAGACTTATTCTTTCATACATATTTATTCTTTCAGCATCTTTGAGAATAAGCAGAATTTTAATGATATATATGAAAAAATAAAATCTAATAATGTTTCAGTAGACTTTAATATAATTAGATCTCATCTTGTTAGGGAAATACCTGTTAGGTAAGTAATTATTTATTTAGCCATCATAAGCTCAAGATAAATATTTTAGTTTTTTTTTCTTTGTACAGTTAAATAACTTTCACTGTATTTCAGGTAACTATTTTTAAATTTACATAAATATATAACAGTTTCTAATAAATCCTTTAGATCTTTAGGAAAAGTGATATTATTTTATACACAAGACATACTCTTGACATAGAATAAAATAAAGCACATAGTTCTTGCCTCTAGAAGGTTATAATCATGAATATAACTTTAAGTTTAAAATAATATCCAATAAATATAGTGATACTCTCAGAATATCATTGGTCTGGATCTCTTGAGTGTGCTCTCCCTGTGGCAAATATTTGAAACAACTACTTCAAATTTAAAACAAGGGAGTGCTAATCTGCAGAAACCACTGATCAATAAAGAATAAAGAAGTATCTTTTGTGTTGAAGAGCCTGCGGGTACCAACCAAGGGATTTTAAAAGGCTGGATGCTTAACCTGGCTAAGAACTTTTAGCGTGTATGAAAACTAGCTAGGAATACAGAAAAGGGGTCACACCATGTTAAACACATTACCTTTATCTGACAAGGTTGTAAACTGCCAATTTAGGTAGCATGTCTCCCAATTTTTCTGTGTTTCCCCAGAAAACACAACACAAACACAGGAAAATCCAAGTGCTCACTAAATAAGTGGCAAGACTGTATCAACACATTTTATTGTTCTTTCCCCACTAAAGCACAAAATATAGAAGTAAAATTTCAAAGTAGCTGCTGCTACATTTTTGTTTAAAGTGGCACTAGAGTAACTTTAATCAGATTATATTGTTTTAGACACAATAAGAACTTTATTTTTTTGCAATAAAATCAACTGAATGACACTGTATGTTCCTCCCAGAAACAGTTGTCTTTGTGAAATACAGCTCTAGAAGCAGCTATAGTTTGCCAACACTATTATGTCTTTCTCTCCACAACCCTAACAAACATACCCAGAATTATAGACATAAACGTTACTGTTATTGTAAATTACTAGAAGCACTGATTAAAATACTAATGCTATCATCTTAGATTGCATCATGTTTTAATTTTTCCTTGACTACATATGGACTTTGCCTCATTTTTGTTTTCAATGCTATTGTCAAAGAGTGAAGACAGAACAACATTTTGTTGTTCTTTCTCAACTATAGCACAAAATGTTTAAGTAAAATCTCAAAGTCTCTAAGTTATTTGAAAACAAAACAAAACAAAATCAAACAAAAACAAACAAACAAAAACCTTCCTGGGCTCACAAACCTAGGTTTTGCTTTAAACTCATATGAGTTCAAATACATAATGTTTATCACAACACATTAATATGTATGCCAAATTGAGAACTGCAGAGTGAAAAGTTAGTTTGATAGGAAGCTTCTTATTCCTGATTCTCAGAAACAATGGGAAAGCCAGTATTTCTCCCAGCAGATGAACTACTACACAGCATTACTCTGAGAACTTTGACTTTTTTTTCTCTTCCAGGATTGGGTTGTTCGTTGTTGCTTCTTCTCCTCTGTGGGGTTTCTTTAGTTACTTTATTTCCTTACTTACTTGCTTTCTTAGTCTTCTCTGTGACAGCTTAGATTTAATCAAGAGCCAATTGTAAGTAAAAGTGGTTAAAGGTAGAATGCAAACCATCACTTCTAACCAAGTTCTTGTGACTGGGCCGACTAAATAAAACATAACTCGTGGCAAAGGACACATATTGTACCCAGAAAAAAAATTCATAATATCCCTTAAATTCTCCCATTGTAAACTTAGCTTATGCTCTTTTCTTCAGTGTTTTTTTTTAAATTATCTTTTAATTGATCAAATAGTACAATTTCTGTCAATGTCCCTAAACTGTGGATGGGTGTACTTTCCTGTGTATGGACATAAGAAGTCAGCATTCTTCAACCCAGCCTTGAAGACAGAATCCCTGACTCAGCTGCCCTGCCTGGCATATGTTCACATCCCCCTGCCTCTATTTCCATGGCACTGGGATTACAGGCACATGCCATGATCCCTGACTTTTTATGTGGGTGCTGGAGCTCAAAACCAGGTTCTCAAGTTTGTGTAGCAAGCACTTTAGAAAACAAGTCATTGTTTCACTTTTTAATTAAAGAAGTCAGTTATAGGGAGATTAAGAACTTCATCATCCATCAGATTAAACAGATGTCTTTCTGCCTTCTTTGGATTCTTGATTTTATTTTTATCCTCCTATCATGGTTTAACAGTAACTGGCAGACATTCTAACTACAGTTCAAGCTATGGTACAATATCTATATTATCCCTCCATTTTAGGACTAATTATCCCATCTATGCAGTTTTCATTCTGTGACTGACTCTCTTTCTGGACATGGTAACTGGCTGAAGAAAAACTTGATGAAAATGATGTTTCTCTCCTGGGTCAGCACACACCCAGTGACTAGCTGGTGCCCCACTTGTCCCAAATTCAGGACAACTCTATAGCAAGGGTCGTCCCAGCTCCAAAGGCCTTGCTGTCAGGAGATGAGTTTCTGGATATGACAGAACTATGCCAAGTCTTGGTACTCAATCCTGCTTCCTCATCCCCCCGAAGGGGCTAATTACTCAGTTCTTCCTAAAGATCTCAACCTGTAACAACTCTTTGATAATTCACAATCACTAAGTTTAATATAAGAACATTTCATAAACAAGAAATACAATAGAAACAAAATTCCAAAGGTCTGACATTGAAACAGCATTATAAGCCAAGTTCCCATGCCAAATGCTGTCTATCATCCTAATATTATTTGTAGCAGCAAATTTATTGTCTTTTTTCCTAAATAAATTTCTAATTCCTAAGCAATATATTCTACTCACTTGTTAAGCCATCTTATTCTAAAAGGGTTTTCTACAGTGCTATTCTTGACAGTGGCATTTTTAGAGGACATGGATAAATTACTTTGTAGACTGTCCTTCATTGTTGAATCCGTGTTTCTGCAGAGTTGAAGCTACTTTTGCTTCTCTGTGAGCCATGAGTTCAATAATCCTGCCCTAATCCTAGAATTTATACAACTATTTCTAAAAGGTCTGCAAGATTTTTTCATCTTTAGTTGAATTGCATGGCATATGATAAATAATCTTTTCCATAATAATGAGTCATGATAAAGTAAATTGTAGGAGCATATTGGGATGCTTTTTGAGGATGTATATAAATCAATAATTTGTTATCTAGATGTAAGGTTGTGCCATCACTGCAGAGCACTTAATTGATGCATGAATTAGGTGAACACCTATCTTCTCGGCTCATACTCTGAAGTTTACCAAATTCCACATGACGGTAATAAAAGACCCATTTTGAGTTTGCGAATACTGACTGATGGAGTTAATATTGAGTTGCCTATAATCATAGGCATACTAATAGCAAATAGTCATGTGCTAACTAATATATACACTTTGCTGTTTCACTTTATTTAACCTTTATGGCTACTTTGTAATAACATTTTAAAATATTTATTCTAATTTTAATTGTGTGTGTGTGTGTGTGTGTGTGTGTGTGTGTGTGTGTGTACATGTACAGGTATGAAGTTCGGAAAAGGGGATTGGATCAACTGGACCTGGAATTATAGGTGCTGTAACTAAACTTCAAGAACAGAAAGAACTCTTAACCACTGAGCCATCTCTCTAGCCCTATAGCAATGATGCTCTTAATAATGTCACATTTTACTGATGAGAAAACTCTGCTTTAGGAAGGTGCCCTTTGTAAGATGATATAATATACAAACAGCAGAATTTGAATTCACTGTATACTTTACTTAATAAGAGTTTTATAATTCATATTCCAAATCTATAATCTCCACTTTTGCTACATATTGACAAATGCATCACTTGAGTAGTAACTGATGACTTAGAGCTGGGCTACACATATAAAAAGATAGGGAAAATGACAGAAATATACCAGATTTCAAGAAATGTACTATCTCAGCTAGAAGGTTTCTTAAGCCAGTAGAATTTCCAACTGCATTCTGAACACTTAGCTCTCACCCACAAATAAAACGAGTTCCTTTTCACAGCAAGCAACAGAAATTCACAAATACTCAAAATGTAGAGAAAAACAGACCACAGGGCACCAAACTGACATGTTTATATGACTCCTATACCATTAGATCTTAAAAATGTGGTTGTCTAAACAAGATATGCACAATGACCACACCAGCTGAAATGTCAACATGAATGGGGGAAATCTCACAAGGACTAACCCCTAGATAAAGAGCTTTCAGATTATTAACTGCTACTGAATGGGAGAGAATCAGCCTTCCCCAAGGATGAGCCTTCTGGTAGGTTAGATAACCTAAACTTAGTAGTCAGCCATAAGCACACACACATGTATGGAAAACACTAAATGGACTCAGTAGGTTTGGAAACACACAATACATACATGCACACATGCATGTGTACGCACACACACACACACACACACACACACACACACGTAAAATATTTTTAAAAGAGAAGTAGTAGTAGTAGTAGTAGTAGTAGTAAGGTAGTGACCATCAGTTTGAGAGGGAGTTTGGAGACACAGGAGGAGGAGTGTGCAGGTGAAGTAATAATTATGGTACTCAGCATGAAATTAAAAAAAAAAAACAATAGTCAAACAATACTATGTTTGACCTCTAATTTCTACTAAGCAAATTTCTTTTGTTTAAATAATTTAGTTCATGATAAGTTGTTACTGAACTCATAGGACAGATACCTTATCAAGCTCAGATGTCTCTAGGTTAAATGTGTATATGAGGAGTGTAGTATGAGTAACTCCAAAACAAAACATTTACTTAAGGATTTCCCCTCAGATGAATGCCAACTAGACAATAATGTCTAACCCTGTCTGGTAAATGTGAAAATCTTCTGAATGAAGTAAGAGATCTCAATGCTCAAATGGGATGAAGTGAGTCATCACCATCTCCTGTGAATGGAAAAATGACTTCTTTGAGAAAACACATGTACCAAATGACACCATGTGGATCAAGTCGGGAAGGACAGGAGCCAATTACGGCTACCCTGTAAATCCCAGAGTATAAACCTCTACTATTGTCTTCTTCTTTATCTGAATACATCAACCAGTTTTGTTTACTGCTATGTGGCATTTACTCTTTCTATCATGTGTCTTGATTTAGTGATCTAACTCTATTTTCAATTAAAGATAATTTTAAAAGAAAATTGCACATGACATAGTACCTCTCGTTCAGAATTAATAATTAGTGAGATGTTTTAAGATACATTTTGCAGTAAAGAAATTATATATCATGCACATAAATAAATTAACAAATTTGGAAGAACGTTTTTGGCCCAGAGAACAAATATTTCATGCAACTAATGTTCTATTGCTTCAGATAATATATCTGACCATATACTAATCAGAACACTGTCTCACACACTCCTCTGCCTGAAACTCATCCCTATTTTTGGTTCCAACACTTTTTTCTACAACACAGACAAGGGTGTTCCCTTTCCTGCTTAAAAATTAAGATAATTTTCCCACTCCATATTGACTAAAGCCAAATGTTGCCCTAATCAGTCAGAGTCTTTCTGGCCTAAAGTCAAACTTAGTTACTTATTTCCCTACAATCCATCATTGTACACCTCATTTGAAAACAAGACAAAATAACCATTTTGGTCATGCTTTTTCCCCCAGCACTGCTTCTACACACTTCAAGCATCCCATTCCCACTGCATGTTCTTTGGTGTGAAACGTAACAGATTTCACGTTGTCATTATATCCACCTGGCAGGTCTTGCACTGTTGCATGTTCCTGGTGACTGTGGTACAGGGCTGGAACATGGTCAGACACACTTCTCAGAGAGATTTCCACTGCCTCCCCCCCCCAACACAGCAGCTCTTTCCTTGTGCCTCATTCTGCCCTGTCCATCTGCTTTATTTTCCTTCTTAGCACTTATCAACATCAAACATGCAATATACTTATTTACATATCCATATTTTTAGAATATATTATTATTCTTACTTCAAAGTACTTAAATCCCAAAGACATATAAGCTTTGGCCCATTCATTTTTCCATCCTCTACCTAGATATTTGTTGTGTCACTGACACTCATTCCAAAACCTTGTTTAATAAGAGAATGTATTTATTAACAGCTTACAATATGCCATGAGATCTCACAGAAACAATATAAATTACCAACTATATAAATAAGGCAAGATCCTTTCATAGAACTCAATATGCTCTAGAAGGAGGCAATAAATAAAACAAAGGTCTGGCGTTATTCAATTTCAGATGGTGATAACAGGGGCTTATTCACTGTTCCTGCATTTAGATTGAATTTATAACAATTTCAGGATTCACAGTGTTTTGGCAGAAATATGTTTCTTCAGGCATGGCCATAATTTAGCAAAATTTGAGTAACATATGAGTCGATTTATTTTTGGCAAAGGAAACTCAGAAAGGAATAAATAATGTAAAAGAAAGAAATATAATGAAAGCTTTGTTGTTCTATACAAGATAATTTTAAATTTTATTTCCTAAGACAAAAGATGCTACTGTAAAAATCATGAGAGAGAGAGGGGTGCTAGAAAGCAGCTGATGAAATGTTTTCAACATGATTAATATAAAATGGCAAAGAAGGATTTATTTAATACACCTTGCAATTAATTAATAAGAAGGATAATTGGCTTATACACTGCTTAGAAATCCATTAATGTAGATGATATTAAAGAATCTACACTGATTCCCCTCCAGGCTATGCTCTTGTCTCAGATCTTACCCATGATCTGTGTTACATCATCCATTTAACCCATAGTACAAATTCCATGAGAGAAAACATTTGACACTCATTTATTTGAGGCTGGTATATTTGCTTAACATAATGATCTTGAGTTCCACCCATTTTCCTTCAAGCAACAGGATCTTATTCTTACTTGTGGCTGATTATCCCATTGTGTATATACATACCCTGTTTTCTTTATCCACTGGTGCCACCTAAGCTAATTTTTATAACTTTACTGTTGTGATAAGCATGGGCATATGAGGTATAGTTTGGGTCTTATATGCCCCTTCCCCAAATACCAATGCTAAGGGAGTGGTCACTGGCATAGGAGACTACTTTGGTGCCATAGAAGCCTAGGAGTTCACTGCTAGTAGGAGGAAAATGGTCATTTGAAGCTTACCTTTTTATTTGATTGGGAATCCAGTCCCTTCTTATCATTCTCTTTGCTTCTCACCTGCCATGAAATGAATTGGACTCTCTACCACATCCTTCTGTGCTGATATATTGAGTTGCTAGAGTTCCAAAGCAATAGATTCAGGAGATCATTGTAAAACCTCTGAAACCATGAGCCGAGTTCAAACTTTCCTCATTTTAACTTGATTACCTCAAGATTGTCATTACAAAACTCTTAAGCCAGGATATCCATGCAAAAAAGTAATTCAGATTGAGTAGATGAGGAAATGGGATAGACGAGTTAATCTATGCTAACCAAGCAACCTGGACACTGGTTTCTCATAGAGTATTCCCAATACTTCTTCTATTTATGTGTAGCAAGAAGTGTCAACAACACCAGAAACCTTTATATTTATGTATTGGATAAAAGTCTAATTATTTAGCATGCCAGGATGTGATTAAATTAAATCATTCAGTGCATCTTATCAAGAGAGTACTATATAATTTGAACAGATGCACAATGGATACTACTAAAGTTGCAGAGTAGTTGGACTGAAAGATCTCTGTAAATATTTGCGTTTGAAATGACAGTTCTAATACCTAGTCAAGTGATTTGAGTGATATTTGAGTGATATTCTGTGCACAATTCTGACCACAATACTGTCCTGTAAAGTCAAAGAGGTCTAGAATTGTAGCTAGACTTTATGGGAAATAGTAACATTTCAAAATGTAGTTCAGTCCATAGGGTGCCTGAAAGCCAGAAGCCCTTCTTTTGGTGGACTATGTAAAACTATCCTGGGTTTAAGATAGTATTACAGGGATGGACAGATAATCTGACTTTATTGCAATACCAACTATACTCTAATGGACCCTCCTAGTGACATCAGATAATTGTCACAATGGCCAGAAAGAACCATAAAATGAGTAACAAAAGGCAGTACTCAAGTCCCATAAAATCTTGGCCCATTCCTAGAAAAGACATGGACATCTTTCCTTTATTAACCTACCCCCCTTCATTTCTTTTTCCCAGAATTATAATAGTCTCCCCACTTTGATGGGTGAGACATTGATTCTCAAGTCACCTTACTTTTTACTTTTCTGGTCAAGAATAAAATTCTCTTTCGTACAGCCAATGGAGATTTAATTACATTATGTTTTAATATGTAATGGGAAAAAACTCTAGCATGACTTCTCAAATCAAAAGATTCTACTTCTAACCAGGGTAATCTAGACATAAATGAATATGAGGAGTCAGCTGAAAATGTGGTTACTGAGAACATGGATTTGTCATTCAGATCTGAACCTCATTCCTCATTGACACCTTACATTCCCTCAAGAGAAAGGGAAGTAATTAGGGATTATTAGGAACTAAGTAAGGTCCTAGAGAATCTGTTCCACAAATTATGAAAGGTAAGAAAACACAAATGTAAATTCTCAACTTTTCATTGCTATAACAATCAAGGCTAGTGACTTTATAAAGAGAAGAGATACGATCTCTTTATATGGATTGTGTGAGTGCACACACATATAGGCCAGAAGTCAGCCACTGATATTATTCCTCAGGAGCTATTGAACTTGTTTTTCTTCAGATAGGGTCTCTCACTGGAACACAGAGCTCATCATTGAGGCTAGGTTGGCTGGCCAGTGATCACAGGGATCCTTCAGTTTCTATTTCCCCAGTACTGCAATTACAAGCACACATCATCACGCTTGACTATTTATGTGGATACTGGGTGTTGAACTCAGGTCTTTGTGTTTCCACAACAAGTAATTTACCAATAGAGTTGACTCTCTAGGTTCCAATTTGTATTTTCTTAAATGTTATCATAGGAGATTTTTTTAAAACAATGCCATTGATTAATGAATAATGATAAGTTAATATTTTTAAATAAATTTGGCAAGTATTCTAAAAATGTATATTTAGTATTTTTGATACTGTCTTTCATTGGCTATTATTTTTCTCTTTCCATCTCTCTGCTATTTTTCTGTTCAAACGGATAAAAATAATTCACAAAATTGACTATGATCTTCACAAGAAGCCCAAAAGATCAAACTCAGGGCTGTGTCTATAAAGAAGAATAATATGATATTCATATTCATCTACTGGTTTCCAACATCTAGTTGCCTCCATTCCTTATTAATGTGATTCCCACCACAGAAAAACACTCATTGGCTCAGCATCCTTTAATGTTCCCCGTAAACACCACAAGTATCATAGGAATCCAAAATCCTCTCCTCTCCTGCAACCTTACTTAAAAAATACATTCATGAAGGGAACATCTAGGAGGTTCATCCTGTCTATTTTTCTAGTCCATTCCAACACCCTCTCTCCCACATGCATACACACTCAACACACCCTTGGCTAGTAGTACAGTTGTTTTTATTTCAATGGTAAGACATGATTCAGGACAGGAAATGAGAATTTTGTTAGATGAGAAGAGCAGTCATCTCATCCCAGTATTGGAGGCACTGCCTTTTCATTTCCTATGACTCATGAGTCTTTCTTTCTGGCTTCTTGTAAAAGGAAGGTAAGGTGGGAAAACCTTGTGTTTTGACAAAGAGAAAAGTGTACTATGAAAATTAACTGTAAAAACTATAAAAAATTTAAGCAAGAGTTGTGTTCAGCCCCAGACTGAAAATCTAGTTCATCTTGATTAGTCAGTTAACTAAATGAACTAGTAACTAATAGAATTAATGTTTGCACTTTCAAAGTGAAGGTTCCAGGAACTCTGACTCGAATTCACTAAATAAGATGCTTCAAAGATTAAAGCAAATACTGCTGTTCCTGGGGTAGCATTATGTAGAATGATAATGTCCTAGACTTCATTTGTAATGGAAAAACAAGAAGTAATTCAATATGCTAAAAAACTGTGCAATGACAAGAAATGCTAATGAACAGATCATCGTACATATGCAGTTTTAGCCGAGGAATGAGTATAATATTACAAAAACATGTAGAGTAGGGAGCAGAAGATGAAAGTTTGGCCTCTGGAAAAGAAGTATTTGCCATTTGGAGATCCTTCACTCATTCAAAAACAAGTGAACTCCTACTGTATACCAGACCAAACTCTAGTTTTGTGGTGATGGGAATTAAATAATAAAAGGCTGGGTTTCCAGCTCTTGACAGAGTTTAGCAGAGAAGAATATTTACAGATTTTACGAAGAAACACAAAGAAAAAGAACAGATAACTAAGAAAATCACTGGAGATCACAACTTTAGATTGGAAAGTGCTCTGAGGGAAAATACTTTGTAAACTTCAAGAACAGAAATGGAAGAATGGACAGATGACAATGCCAAACTTATGAAGCATGTTGGTCTTGAGGGCCTAGCAGTACAAAGGGAGTAGAAAGGGTTAAGAAGTAAGGGACACAGGCAATATCACCCTGGTTTGTATGTCACGAGAAAGAAAAATACTAAGATTGGTCCCAAGAGGCTAGAGTTATCAGATTCTAAAAAGATGCCTTTGGATTCTGAGTAGAGACATGGCTGAAGGAAGAACAAGAGAAGAGGGAGGTAGACAAGACTATGAAGTAGGAAATGAGAAACTAACCTTGTCCAGCAGAGCAATGACAGCCTAGAGATCCACAAGTTAAATGATTCACGACACTTTTGAAAGTAGAACAGATTATATTTAGGGGAAGACAGGTGCTAATATTAAGTTGAGGAATATAAAGAACAAGTAGGGATTTTGGCAAAATCTATACATTCACGGGATTGGAATCTACCAATGAGAAGATCTGGGAACAGAAAATTTGAGTGAGATAAAGTATTTAGTATCTGGCATGTAAAGTTTGAGATGTCTGGGACGAATTACAAGTAAGAGTTCAGGAAAGTTTTGTTTGCTAGAGCCTTGAATCTAGAGTTCCCAAATAAAGAACATGTTGAAGAAAGACCAGGAGAGAAGCTTTGATGTACAAACTACAGTAAAATCTCTAGTAATAGATGCAGTCAGTGAGTCGGTGAGGTTAATAATTGGCTGTTCCCCAGGATTTCTGAATCTTCTTCGAATCCCTCATGACAACACCCCTTACCAGCAGGAAGTAGTTTGGAAAGAACGATGCCCAAATTCCCAAATATTGTCTATAAATGTTGTTTTTCATTTAAATGGACTTGGTTATATAAAATGGAAAAAAAATAATTGGCTGTTCCTTATCAGGACAAATCATCTAAATGATGCCAAACATTTCTTACCAAGTTAGTAACTCCTGTAGACAACTGAAAATTTGATTTGGTGGAATATTAGAGATATTTTGAGGGAACATTAAGGTGATAAGAAGTCAAAGGGAAATACCCAAAGCTAAATATAGATGATAAAAAGGAAATATGATCAATGATTTGAAGAATATAGTGACTAACTATGACTGATGATGTTCAAAGAGTCCTACCAGAAGACAGAAATATGACAAAGTATAACCTGAAAAGACAAAGATAGAAATCTCCAAAAAAGTCTCCCAAGTCCCAAGTAGGTTAAAAAGACAGACAATAATGTTATAGAAAATGTGTGCAAAATAGGAAACAAAATAAAACAGATTCAGAAAGATTACTTTTAAAGAAGTAAAAATCTAACTGAAAATTTACTTCTTCATGAAAAAGCAGAAAATAAAAAATCAATGGTAGGAGATTGTCAAATAAGAATAATTCAGTCTGTCTAGGATATACTCAATAAATGATTACAATAAGGTGAAAAAGATTTTTCCAGTCAGGAAAAACAAAATGAAGTAATAGCATTTAAGTTGGAGGTCAGAGGATGGAGTTGACTACTTCGGAAAACCTTCCATATCCTAAGGGTAACATTATTAAATTAATACTGAGTATAACAAGCAAGGATTTCAAGCTAAAAACTCTAGAAAAGCCACTAGAATAATGGTGAATGTGATCGCAGGTGGCTCACACTTGTAAGCCTAGCAATTTGGAAACTGAGACAGGAAGGCAGCAAGTTAGAGTCCATGGGATATTTAGCATTACCTTCTTTTACAAAAGGAAAATAAGTGGACAGATAGAGATAATGTCAGTGAAGAGACAGTCTGTTAACCATACACTTTCCAGTCACTAAAAGCCTATGGTGGACACATTCTGAACTAATTGTGCCAAGAGCTTATAAAATTCATGCCAAATAAATAAAGTCCAAGAAACACAAACTCTTACAAAACTGAATCAAAACTGAAAAGAAAGTCTGCATAGTAAGACATTTAAATAAACTGAATTCATAAATAAAAATCTCCATATTTATGGCAAATAAATTTTAGACTTTACCAGAAAACTGTACCAAAAAGCTAAGGAAATATTGATTATATGTCTTACAGAAAATATTACATATTTTAAAAGCAGAGACTATTTTAATAATTCAATTTTGTAAACTCATAATAGCTGTATTCTGTAAAACTGTTCACAAGTTCATGAAGAACATTACAGGAAAGGAAATTGTAGGCTATTCTTTGTCATAAGCACATACAAAATCCTAATAAATGTTTTGACAAAGATAATTAAGCAGTTTATAAAGAAGATGATAGATTAGGACTAAATTTCTTTCAGGAATGCAAAACTGATTTACAATTTGAAATATAATTTAATGGAATTCTCATTGCAGAATAAAATGGGGAGGGCATGGCAGCGGGGATGGGAGGCTGCAGCATGAGAAGATGCTGCTCCTATTATATCTGTACTAAGGATGCAGAAACTGGTCAGGAAGCAGAGTGATGCTGTAAAACTTCAACACATGTCCCTGATGATGCTGTTCCTCCATGGTTCCATTTCCTAAAGGCAGCACAGCCTTCCTAAATAGTGTCACCATTTGGGCAGCCCTGTGTGGAACATTTCCCATTCAAGCCTTAATCCTATGCAACAGGATAAAACACACACACACACACACACACACACACACACACACACACACACACAAATAGCAGATATACAAATGAGAAGTGACTGTCATTCCCAGAAGATAAGAGAGTATTGCAAAAGAATATGGATATTTAGAATATACCAATACTAAACAGAAAGCAAAACCACTCATTTATTATGTTATGGGGCCAACTACTGTATTAAAATAATTCTGCTGTGTTTCTTCTGCATTCTCTGTAGTAGTGAGAAGAGCATTGTGGATGTAGTTTGATCCTTGATGAATAAATCCCACCAAGAATCAGCATGATTGTGGCATCAAAGAATGAGAAGCAAATGCCTGCTGCTTATTTTTCCTGCTTACTTTCTTGGGACACTGAACACTGCACAGCTTCTGAATTTTCTGGTTCTCATTACTTGCTTCTCCAAATAAGCCTTCTTTTTAATTCAGAACTATTATTCTTTTGTAAAGCACACTACCACTACCATTTTGTTAGTCAGTACTCTTCATCTGCTACTCAATAAGAGGCAGGCTCCCATATCAGACATTGAACCTTGCTGTATTCTGACCATCTTTCACTGCTCCCTTCCTAGTCTTCCCTCCCCCGTCACTTATACAAATCCTCTGTAATGTCAGAAATCAGGCTCTCTCCTAAACCCAGCTGCTCCTCTCCCTCTCTAGGTTTCTGTTGGTATAGAGTTGTCTTCCTTACAGAGTCAGTGTGACCTCGCTCACAGAACTTGACATTGCATTCATCGTAGATGTAAATGCCAAACCTCAAACCCCAGTATAAATCTCCAGGGAAAAGATTTTTCTGTAAACTCATGAAGCTTTGTATAGTCACAGTTCAACACTTAATAGTTTTTGCATTACATGTGTCAGTGTATTTGTTTATTCCCTCAATTTATTCTCTCAAGATAAAAAGAAAACAGTATTTGTGAAATCAAAATAATCTCACTTGTCAGTAGTTATGTCCTTAGCTTTTGAAGAGGTTTATAAGATTCCTTTTGTTTTCATAAGATGAATGACAAGTTCTCTGAAGAAAACACATTTCAAAGACAGATTATAGCAACAGACTTTGATATAGACTGAACAAAATGAATAAAAAACATATCTGTAGTTAACTTAGAAACTGTGCTCATCCACCCTTGGCTTAAGTCTTCAGAGAACAGGCATGTACTACCACTATTAAATATGTTTCTTGAAATATGTGGGAAAAACCAGACAATAAAAATAAGTGCAAGACAACATGAGATTATCATTTCCTTCTGGAAATGAATCATGATGATTTCAATGATGCCAGGGCTCAGGTTTAGACTGTTTTAAGCAATGTGTAAAAGCATTCTTATTTTGTTTAGTTTCCTGCCTCTCTTCCAGACTTCTTTCCAAAGTGCAAGAAGACTAACTAGCTGGAACAAAGCAAAGATGGTCCCATTGTTCCCATTACTTCAAAAGTTTCCTTGTACAGAGTGCTGAAAAGTTAATACCTCCAGAGAAAACTAATCAGAAGCACGTCTATTCAAAAGGAATGAGATGCTCTGGAAATCAGAGACCCAAGAATGACAGCATCCAGAAAATTATGGATGCTTTTCCAATGGAACACTGCTTGAAAGTGAGGCCAAGAACATTCGGTGTAACGATCAAATCAATGTGTCATGTCACAAGTGACATTAGGACTCTGCAGTGATGTAATCTCGCTGGTGAGAAATTAGGACTGGGTCCTGGAAGTATTGGCTTGTCATTGTGGGATTAAGTATTGACTGAACGTGAAGCTAGCTGATACTATTTCTCTTTGGTAAGAAGCAAGTGATAGTTATCACTGAGGCTAACCTGAGAGAAAAACTGTAACACTGTACCACCCATCTTTAAGTGAACTGACAACTCTCTTACTCTCTCCCCAAGTCTGATTCTGATCAGAGCCTCATAGTCCACACATAATCGAGTATAATGAGGGTGGGCCTGTGAGGATAACCCCACGAGACCATCAAGCCAAACACAGCTGCAGAAAACAAGCTGTGCTGTCTGGAAAAATTCATGATGGACAGAGAATAGGAAAGGCTGCCAAGAAAAATGGTGGATTCCTCATCAGAAACGCTTGCTACACGGGCCACTCCAACACAGGGCAGAGAGAAGCAGCAATGACTGATGCAGTTTGTCCTTGAGGACCTCTTGTCCCTATTGGGAAGATGAGCCATTAGAACCATATAATTATTTCCATGGATTTATCTCTGTACATTTTTCAAAAATGAGTTTTCATGACACAAAATTGGCCTCACATGAGCCCTGTGAATGTCAGCACAATTGAAAGTCTGGAAAGTGGGGAGTAGTCAGTAGAGCCCATCGGGCTGCTTAAGTCCAGTCCTGTCCTCGGTTAACATCAGAGCAGCACAAATGACCTATCATTCCCTTTCCAGAAAAACCATGCGTTCTTTTTATTTCATCCAAATAGAGAGAAAAATGAAGATCACTAAAAAACAAAAGTGTCACATCCACCTCACCAAGAGCAAGTATGAGAAATAGGAGAGTTGTTACAAAGTTGTCACAGGAAGCCCTGAGTATCTGTGACTTATTGAGGTTTTAATAAAGCTGATTATGAAGGCCATTTGCCAAGACAAAGGCATAATTTGCTTTGTCAAGATTTCGTTTGGAGTGGAGAATATGAATGGTGTAATTCTACACAAAGGTATATCTGAAAAGGCATTCTACAATGTGTAAAGGTGATTGGAGGGTAAAAAGGCTAATGTTCTAATTTTAGGACTTGCAAAAAAATTTAATTTTAATGCATATTGGTATCTGTGAAAGTAATATGACCAGGAAAGAATGGGAAGACCAAAAGTGGAAGGTGCCTAAATATAAATATAACAGGCTCATTCCATTTAGTGTTACTTTCATGTATATGATTGCAGGGTTGACCACTTGGGGTTGGATACTCAATTAGGGGTCTCATCCCTGGGAAAGACTGTTTCTCCCATTCTCAGCATTCCTTCATTCCCTGGATATTTTTATTTCTGGGTAGGACCATATAAGAAAGAGTTCCTCCTCCCATGCATGTTCCATTTGTGGAGGTCTTGTTTAGGCAGCTATGTTATTGACACAATCCAGATACAATCTGGTCACTTCAGAGTTAATTGTAAAATCACATTAGTTATTAGTGATACTCCTAAGGCCTGACCTTATCAAACGCATTCAAATGGTAACCAAGGAGGAAGCCAGAGCAGAGGAGTTAAAGGTGAGAGGTGGTATAACCAAGGAGGGAAGACCCACCTGAATGTAGGTGGCACTATACCACAACATGTATCCCAGACTGAGTAAGAAGGAAAAGAGGAAAGAGTGAGCTGGACACCTGCACTCACATTTCCATGTTCCCTGACTGTGGCTGCCATTGAAGACACCCCCACCACATCCCCACCATCTAGTACAGACTGTGTGCTCTCAGACTGTGAACCAAAATAAATCTCTCCTTAAGTTGTTTTTGTTAGGCATGTGATCATTACAACGTGAAAAGTAAATATTACACTAGTATGCTCATGGATTGAACCAAAGACAATGGGCAAATCACATAGGTTAATTCACCACAACAGAAAATAATTTGGAATTTGAGACTTATGGTCACAAGCTTTAGGCTGAAACTATGCATCTGCAGATAAGACATTGTGTGTGTGTGTGTGTGTGTGTGTAATAATCTCTTTTCCTTGTATAATAAATATTTTATACATGCTTTAAAGGGCTGAAAGAGAGATTAAGAATCATGTATATAAAAGAAGGAGATGATGTATGATCTACTATATCTAAGACCAGAATGCAAAAATAAACTATTAGAATTATTGAGAAATTAGATTTTTGTTTGTTTTTTATTTAATTTATTATTTTACATGTCGAACCCAGTTCCCCTACCCTCCCTCCCTCACTTTTACTCTCTCTGCCCTCTCACATGCACCCTAACCACCCTCCCCTCCCCTCGCCCCACCCTAGTTCCATATGTAGGGCAATGCCATCCAGTTGGGGTCATGTAGATCTGTCAGGTCATTTGAAGTAGAGACTAGGGCTTCTCTCCTGTCTCTAGGTTAAGGCATTTATCCCTCCATGGGGGATGTATTCAAGAAATTAGATTTTTGAAACATTAAACTGATAGTAATATATTTACTTTGCATAAAACTTTAATCATTTGGATACTTGTTGACCTAAGGAAAGAATAATTTATTTCCATACTTTTAGATGAACCTGGGCATATTTAGGGTAGTATGGCTGTAGATGATATTTCCATACCTTCAAATAAAACAGTTCTCTGCAAGCCAAATTACTACAATAATATTCCAACAATATTCCAAGTGGCAGCTATGCATAGCAAGAACCAATCAAGAAGACAGGGCTCTGGAACCCCAACTCCTTTTTTGATTTAAATCAGTGTAAATCTTGATGTAAATGGATATTTTGGAATAGAATATTTGTTTAACTTATAAAGATGTGTTACATTTGTTCATGCTCCATTTGTTTAATAATATAATGTGTGTTGTTTTGTTTATTATGAATTTGTTTAACTATATAAAGATATGTTGCTGTTTCACCTTGCCTGCTCAAAGGCACCTGATTGGTCTAATAAAAAGCTGCACGGTCAATGGCGAGGCAAGGAGGGATAGGTAGGGTTGACAGGCAGAGATTAAAGGGGAGCAAGCAAGCCAACCAGCCATGGGTCAGCTAGCTGGGAGACAGATAGACAGACATGCAGGACTCAGGAAAACAGGATGGACAGTACATAGATGATGTGAACAAGTGTTGGGGCAGCACACAGATTCATAGAAATGAGTTAATTTAAGTTTTTTTTTTAAAGCTAGCCAGAAACAAGCCTAGGCTAGCATTCTTAATTAATAATAAGCCTCTGTGTCATGATTTGGGGGCTGGCAGTCCAAGAAAGCCTGTTACAAATGGCAGCTTTGAATTTATGAGCATTCAGAACAAACAACTTTGGCTTACTCAAAGCTGTGTGTCTCCATCCTGCTCTTTAATCACCATCCCAACTACAATACTTTTTGTTGTTGTTGTTTTTCACTGTACTTAAATATTAAGGGTAATAATGACTGATGATACTTTTCAACAAACATCCTAAATCTCATACATGTCAAAATCTGGTTATCAGCATGAAGAGCACACATTCTGAAATCTCTGAAATCTCAACAGAGAATCTTTGTCTTGTGTTAGTTCAACTTCTGAAGGTGGGAAAGTTTATCCATACAATTAGGCTATTTTTTTTTTTTACTTTCAATTTCAGAAATCAATGAGACAATCAACATTTTGTTACTAAATAGGATATGTGTTACGAGATTTTGCCCAGTTTTATGCCAATATAAATAACACTGTCTGCGCATTTAAAATAGAGTAGTCTAAGTTATGAAAGTCAAAGGGTAGGTGTGTTAAATGCATTCTAAACTTAAAGTGAGTATTTTATTGGGAGGGAGCACCAATTAAGTCAAGAGATTTTGCACTTTGACACAACATTTAAAAGGAAATTCTCTCTGGCAGAATCTGTTGTAAGACATATTGAAGGCTTTTCATGGCCCTCCCTATTTTGGTCCCTGCTTATGTCTATACGTAACAACTAGTAGCCCACCAGAAGGACAAACAGAATAGTGGAGAAAGTTCTGGGACTTGTAGATCTGCTTGAGAAATAGGGAAGATTCTTTGTGTCCCTTGATTGCAGAAGTTATATAATCTATGTGTTAATGACTTTAGTTAAGGAGGCTGCCATTGGTATACATCTCTAGAAGACTGAAGCTATTGGAAAATTTTGTTCTATCCCATGTATACTGCAGGACCAAAACATATAAAATATGCTAACAACTTCTGGGCTTAGAGAAATATATTGGGGATTGACTCAAAGATCTGTCACATTAGCTATAACTTGCTGTGTTAAAAAAATCCTTAGGATGTGATGCACAGCTCTTTTTACAGTTTTTTTTTTGTTTCAATATTTTTTATTTATTTTATATAACCAAGTCCATTTAAATGAAAACAAACATTTATAGACAATATTTGGGAATTTGGGCGTTGTTCTTTCCAAACTACTTCCTGCTGGTAAGGGGCGCTGTCATGGGAGATTCAAAGAAAAATCAGAAATCCTGGCTATAGTCTGTAAGGATGCTTTGTCCAGCTGTTTTGAATGTAGGATCACCTGGTACTCTGTTTCAGGTGGTCTGGAGTTTTTTTTTTTTTTAGTTTTAAGAATACTTTAGATTTTTGAATGAAAATTGATACCATTAAGAAAACTGTGGGATAATGTTCCTGTTTATCAAATTTTTCATGTCAAAAAGTTACACAGACTAGAATACGCTATCTCTTTAAACTTATCCATAACATTTTACTGAACATAAAATGTACCATAGAAGATGTCTGAAAATACAGAGACTGGCTTGTGCTCCTCAAGGGCAATGAACCCAAACTAAACTCTGAAGTCTTTATAAATAGAGACTCTGCTCTGCGCTTTATCTTGGCCCTAAAATAAAATCCTTTCATCTATTTATATTTGTGCCGCTCCTATCTTTTTGTTTATTTAGATGTTGATGAAAGAGCCCTTTGCCTGCTTGTAACCGACATACTCACATTTTTAAAACCCAAAATGCTATGAGAAACTCAAACTATACTCATTCATTAATCTTCTTGCAATGCTTCCTGGGAGGCCAGTATTCGGCCACAATCTGAAATTTTGTGTGACTTGTAATATTTGCATCTCCTGAATTTGACCTAAATGCTTCTATTTGGAAATCAATTGACAGATGCCATCTGACTTTACAAAAAAAAAATTACTATATGGTCTTTAGGTGGTCTTTATAGTAAATACCAATCCAACACACAAGAACTAACATTGACCTTTATATTTTTTTCTCCTGGTACTACAGATATAACTATGAAAGACAGAAGTATCATTGTCTATGAAGTATACTTGAGACAGTAACTTTTTATTATAAGAAAAAACTCCTCAGTGCCTGTCACCAATTTTTTATCTTTTTTTATCAGTTGAAAAGGTTTAGGGCACAACAAATTTCCCTTATAAACTGAAATGCCAAAAAGGAAGACACATTGGGGAGACTGTTCCATTGTTAAAGACCATGACAAAAATCACAAGTTAACATCACCGATCTCTTAGTTTTGTCAAAATCCCTCCCTCTTCATATTGCTCTTTTCTTTAAAGAATGCAAACCAATGTACATTCACCAAACAGAACTTTTACATAAGAAATAAGCAAGCAATCTTTAAATAAAAGATGTTGGGGGCATCTTATTTTCTCCTAATGAATGAGAGCTCTCGTAGGACATCATAAAGCCATATGGGTATTTGGCCATCTTTGGTAATTCCCTTTGAAGTGGTACAGTTAGTGATAACCAAGGAAATGTGAGCCCTGGAAGCCTGTGACCATCTCTCTTGAGCTTGCAAGCTCCCATGGTTGGTCCACTAAGATTCTGCCCTGCAAACTGTCACTCACAGGTAACTGTATTTCTAGCTCTTCAGTGTATAAGCATTCTTTCTCCTAGAGGGGAACTGACTGCAACTGTGCCCATGGTGCTCCTCTACAGTTCTCACCCACCTATGTAAAAAGATAACCCAACTTTAACCCACCCCGGTTCTTACAGCAATCCATGCTCCAGACTTCTGAGATCCTAAACAAAGAATGTTAGGCTGGGTAGTAGTGCACGCCTTAAATCCCAGCACTCGGGAGGCAGAGACAGGCAGATCTCTGTGAGTTTGAGGCCAGCCTGGTCTACAGATTGAGTTCAAGGATGGTCTCCAAAGTAATACAGAGAAACCCTGTCTTGAAAAACCAAAACAAACAAACAAAAATCAAAGGAACTTTCTAAATATCAGCACAAGAATAGTGAAAGGTATTTATTCTATTAACAGCATTACAAAAATCTATGTGAGATAAGGTGCTTTCAAGTTGTCAAAATTGGAGAACCAGACTAAACTTGTCAGCAGATATATCATTAAGAATAATAGTGATTGAAGTTCATTATGTGGATTTTGCCATTTATTGTGGGGAGAAAAGTCAGAGAATGCCACACTGAAGCAGACCACCGTGGCAAGCTTCTTCCTTCTATTTTCATCTACTTATTTTCATAAAAGTTCATTAACATTTGTAGATTTAAAAATTAATAGAAATACATGTGACATCCTACCTTGTTTTATCTTAGCAATAAATATCTATAGGCATAGGGATTATCTGGGTAAAGACATTGATTGCTCCAACTTTCTCATTAATAAGAGAATGATAAATAATAAAAATGCTTTGTTTTTTATGTTAGTTATGAAAATTTGTAACATATGTTTGCTTACTTTTTATGGCACTGGAGATGCAATGCAGGGTCTCACGTATGCAAGACAAGTACCCTATCTTTCCTTCCACTAAGTGGAATCTGCAACCAAATACACTTCTTTTGTTCTGAGTAATAATAAAATAACAATATTATGAAGATAATGTAATACATGAGGAAGCTTTTAGTAATTGGAGTTCTATGGTCATGGAACACTAACCAAAAAAAATGTATATAACAGATACACATTTTCAAGAGATGTGTAATAAATTACCTATAGTGTCATAGAGTAGCCAGATGTGGTGGCAAAAGCCCATAATCCTAGAATATAATAGGCTGCAATAGGAAGACCACTAGAGTTCAAGACCAGCCTAGACTACATAGTGAGTTCAAGGCTGCTGTAGGCTACAAAACCCCATCTTTAGGAGATGGAGGAGAAAGAGGAGGAGGAGAGGAGAAGAAAAGGAAAGAAGAAGGAAGAGAAGAAGAGGAAGAGGAGAAGAAAAAGAATGGGACAGAGGGCAATGGTGGAGGCAAAGAGGAAGACATTGTTCATACTATGACCTCTAAGATGAAAATGTATTGGAAGCTGTCTTTAAAGAGACAAGATGATGCTGACTTTCCAAATGCTAATGACTTTCTCAAGTACTTTTGAACACATTACTGTAGCCTAATAAATCACTACATTTCTATGTCATTGTGCCCTTTTAAAAGGATATCATAGAGAAAGAGAAATTGCTCCATTGGCAAAGTGGTAACTGCACAAATCTGAAGACCCGAGTTTAAATCTTTAACACCCACAAAACTCTCAGGAACAGCAGTCCAGGACAGTTATCCAAGTGCTGGGGGCACAGCAGGGACAGGACAGGTAGATCCCTGCATTTTGTACAGTGGAGTAATTTTCCATTTTGAGAAATGCCAGCCTAGCTGAATATCTAGGTTAAGTGAAAGACCTTGTCTGAAAACTTAGTTGGAGGGTGATAGAGGAAGATAACTGAAGTCATCAGAGGGGTTTATACAGGCACACACACACACACACACACACACACACACACACACACACACACACACGCACACACACACACAGGAGCGCACGCACGCACACATGCATGCGCACACACACAAAACCTATATTCCATATCAATAATTTTAATATAATAGTAAGTGTGTCATTTGCAGGTAGTATACTTACATAAAAATATGCTAATTTATTATTATTGAAGGCTGACAGGCAGTCTTCAATGAAGGAGTAATGTTCCTTCATTGTGCCCTGAGGTTGTGTAATTCAGTAAAGAACAGTAAAATTTTAAAAGCTCAGGATAATGGGAACTATTTATTCCTTCAGCACCTATCCCAAATGCCAACATTTACTCAGAGGCCTCATTGTGATCTGTGAAACTGCATGTGAGTTTTCCTTCAAATACAGCACTTAATTCACATTTTCACAACATTGTCAAAGGGCCAATGGCATTCCACTCAATCTTAGCTAATGGTACTCATTTTAATTTTTAGAGAACATCATCACCATTAATGATGTGTCAGGTAGAGACATGAACATTCATGGAGGACAGACAACTCTCCAAAGTGCTGCTGTCCCAGCTCAGCCACCACTAGTGGTTAATAAATCAGTGTAATTCTCTACTTTGACTCCATAAATCAAGTAACATAAAATATACCAAAAAGACACCAATGCCTAAGCCAATCATTCAGGATTAAGTTCAGCAATCATTTCTTTGTGCCATTGAAAGCTCAGCCTTGCTACTCAATAAACTCCAAGTTTAAAATTGGGATTCTACCTATGTTTTGAAGAGGGACAAATTAAATAAGAAGTTGTATTGATAAAATACTTAAATTATTACAGCAGTGCCCAATGTGCCAAACCGTACAAGGTGAGAAGATGCTCCAGATACATTTGGAGAACTCCACAGCCATGATCATCTCACAAGGATCTATTCAGGTGACTCTTCCATTCTGAGCGAATGTGGGTCCATAAAACTATTTTCATGATCATAGATGCTGACCAGACACTGTTACTCCTACTAAGATGCCTTGAGGTATTACATGGTGCAAGTGCTCACTTGAGCCCATGCTCTCTCTCACCATCTCCTCCACTCTGTGTTGTGGGTCCTAATGTGCTGGGTGTGCTACCCTACATCACCTCCCAACTCTACAGCCTCCACAGTGTGCTATGGGCTTTTGTGTACCTAGACACTCTATCCTGAGTCAGGTTGTGTTTCAGTCCCAGCTTCTACTGCCTCCATTAGGTGATATTTATCGCTATGTCTAATTTATCACTTTTAATGACCAAGAACAAAGGAACTGTGGTGCCTATCATATTATTCAGAGAAAATCACCACAAGCTTATAATAGCATTTCCAATTAAAACATATGATTATACTTTTTCAGTTTTACATTTTTAGAGAGAAGATATTTACTAGTGATTATGTTGACAAATTTATGTACTAATGTTTTTCTCTGTATATTACATAAGGTATGCACAGATACAATATGTTTAAAACAATAGTAGTAATGTTACTAATACTAATAGCATTGTATTATGATCACTAAATTAGTTTAATATTTCTAAGTTTGTTTTTGGGCTTAGGATACAACTCACTCTACAGTAGGGATGTGCAACCAAATTGTGTAGCTTTCTCTCTATATCAAAGAAGTTTCCTTTTCCAGCAGAAAAACACCATTTCAGAAAAGCACACATTGTCAAAATGAAGAGGTGCACAGCCCCAGTGAACATGTCCACAATATAACTCCTTCATTTAAGGAAGATTGGGACTGAACCAGAGGTTCAGTAAGTCTGCTGTGAGATTTTGACTCTTAAAAACGACAGAGGAACTTCACCAAACACACCTCAACAAATGGCTGTCTTCCTGAACCAGGACACTACCAACAGGTGTGCTAATGTGGAAGGGAGAACACCTCATGGAGCCCCACCCCTAGACAAAAACTATAGGCAACTGAGAAATGTTGAGAAGGGGGAATTAGTCTTCCCCAGTCCTAAGTGTCCCCCACATATGTCTGTGTGTGTTTCTCTCTCTCCCCCCTCTCTCCCCCTTTCTCTCTTTGTGTGTGTGTGTGTGTGTGTGAATATCAAAGAAGCCATAATTTTAGAGGAAGTAGATGATGCATGGGAGGGGTTGGATGAAGAATGAGGAGTGGAAGAAATGATCTAAATATATTTCAATTACAATAAGGAAAATACAAAAACATGATTGAAATTTGGAGTTGTAGTTATGTGAAGAATAATGTCAGGGAGGCTCTGTCCTTACCACATGGTGTGTTAATTATGAGGCCTACTAGTATGTCTTCTGGGGTTTAAAAAAAAAATACTGCAACTAACATCCACACTGAAAGAATGGTTATAAATCAGTGAGTGATTCTCTTGCTCTACAAAAGCCTGACTTTGGGCTTCCTTGAAGACTTTAGGGTTATCTGGAGATTTATTTGGAAACCATGAGCCTAGCTATGTTTCTTTAATCTAATGTCATACATATTGCTTATTGTATATGTATGCACTTGTGTGCATGTGTGGGAAGGCACAGAAGTGTACCTCGGAAGTCTTCCTCAATTGCTTTCTACCTTAGTTTTTGAGACAGCATCTCTGAACTTGAATCTCACTGATTGGCCAGACTGGCTGGCCAGCAAGCCCTGAGGATCCTCACAATTGTCTCTGTCTCACCAACACTGGCATAATAGGCATGTACTACCAGTCCAATTTTTGTTTATGTGAGTGCTGGAGTGGGAAGAACCTACATCCTCATACCAAGTACTTTTCTAAATGAGCCATTTCTTTTACTCAGTAATCTTCATGCATTTTGACAAACTTCTCCATATAAAGAATAATGTGTTATGTTGTAATGACTTAACAAGTTGTTTCTTACAGTAATGTTTACATTTCAGGAAGTGATACTGGGAAAAGCATTGAGGAGGGACCACGAACTGGAGTTTCTGGATGATTGCACCCCACCCCCTTTGGTATCAAAAATTAAGCCTAGTTTCATGTGTCCTTTTATATTAAGCTGGATCAAATTTCGTATTTTACATGTCACAACTATATTTCCTTCCAGCTTTTATTAATATGACCTTTCTATGTGGGAACATATATGGTTTTCAGGAATAAATATTTTTAAAACTTTAAAAAAAAAAGAAAAAAGAAAGAAAAGAAAGGGGCAGAACCCATTCAGCATCCACTGCAATTAACTGGAAGCATTGAAAAAGAAATGCTCAAGGTAGTGAGTGGTGCCATCTAGCTGCTGCAATGATAAGACATTACTTACTGTTATAAACTCCTATAAGAAAGAAAATGTTATCATTTCATGCATGTGGTGAAAGACATAAGCATTCTTTCTTATTTGTGTTTTCACAAAGACAAAAAAAGAGAAAGACATAGAAACAAAGCAGTGAGCTATCACTGAGTAACTCTCGTCTTTGTGACAATTCTACCATGACGAGCTACTTAAAGAAAAACAGTTTCTAGTTTCTTTTTTTTTTAATTTAATATATTATTTTACATGTCGATCCCAGTTCCCTCTCCCTCCCTTTGTCCCTCCCTCCCTTTTACCCTCTCTGCCCCCTCACATGCACCCTGACACCCTCCCCTTCCATCCCCCCACCCCAATTCCACATGTAGGGCAATGCCATCCAGGTGGGGTCATGTAGATCTGTCAGGTCATTTGAAGTAGGGCCTAGGCCTTCTCTCCTGTTGTTAAGGCAGTATCCCTCCATGGGGGGATGTGTTCACAAGGTCCTTTTGTATACCACGGATACATCCTGGTTCCACTGTCTGAGGTCCCTTAGACTGCTCAGTCCTTCTGGCTGAGACCCATGTTCAGGGGGTCTAAGTCAGTCCCATGCTGGCTTCCCAGCTATCAGTCTTGGGGGCCCATTAGCTCCTCCTTGTTCAGAAGGTCAGCCATCTCTACGTGTTTCTGCAACCTGGACTTGTCCTCTCCCTCTGCATCTGGATTCTAGTTCGACTCAGTGTTTAGGTATGGGTGTTTGCTTCTGTTTCCAACAGGTATTAGATGAGGGTTTCATGGATAAGTTAGTTGTTGATCTCACTATCCGGAAAGGGCATTTATGGTAGCCTTTCCACTGTTGCTCAAATTGTTAGTTGGCAGCAGTCTTGTAGGTCTCTAGACCTTTCTTTAGATTCAGTTTTCTCTTCAAACCAATAATGGCCCCCTCTTTTATGCTCTCTCTCTCTCTCTCCTGTTTTCTATTCCTACCTTGACTCAATCTTCCTAGTCACAGGTGCTTTCCTCTCCTTCCCCTCTCTTTCTCTACTTCTCTCTCCATTCACTGCCCCCCCTACTTCCACTGTGCTTAGGGGAACTTGTCCCTTCCCCCTTATGTGAGGGACTTTATATGAATCTCTAAGAATACACCTTGTATCCTACTTCCTCTGGCAGTGTGAATTATAGGCTGGGGATCCTTTGATCTAGGTCTAAAATCCATATATGAGTGAATACATATCAAGTTTCTCTTTTTACGAGTGGGTTACCTCATTCATGATGGTTTCTTCAAATGCCATCCACTTGCCTGCGAATTTCAAGATTCCATTTTTTTTTTCTGCAGAGTAGTATTCCATTTTGTAGATGTGCCACATCTTCTTTATCCATTCTTCAATTCAGGGGCCTCTCGGTTGCTTCCAGGTTCTTGCTATTACAAATAATGCTGCTATGAACAAGTTAAGCACATGTCTTTGTTGCATGGATGTGGATCATTTGGGTATATGCCTAAGAGGGGGATTGCCGGGTCCTGTGGTAAACTAATTCCCATTTGCCTGAGGAACCGCCATACTGATCTCCAAAATGTCTGTACAAGTTTGCACTCCCACCAGCAGTGAAGAAGTGTTCCCCTTTCTCCACATCCTCTCCAGCATGAGTTGTCATTGGTTTTTCTAATAGTTTCTATATGTATTTCAATTACCTTGGTACAATTAGGGTTAGTAATTCGGTATTTATATAGATTACTCACATCTTAATGTATATGTAGCTACATGTCAAGCATACATATTGACATTTCTTTCTATGCACATGAAATTCACCATTTTACTCTTAATCCCCCTTTTTTTAGTATTATCTTCTCTTGTCGATACATGTATACCTTTAACTTTGTTGCTTTAACAGTCAAATAAATCCACACTAAGAGAGGTATGGTAGAGCATACGTTTCAGCTACTGCAGATAGACAGGTCAGAAAGATTGCTACTTTACTGCCTGCAATAGAGAGTAAGTTCAAGGCCCATTTCATCAAAGAAAACAGGACTAGAGATATAGATCAATGTCAAGTAGGTTTCTAGCAGATATGAGGACAACATTCAATTTCCATTACCCTCCTCTCCAAAAAAATCCATGGTAGAATTATACCTAAACTATAGCATATGATGGATATTCAATCATTCTACTTATTTGTAATAGGTTTTTTTTCTGTTTTCCTAATCATAAAGGACATTTTGATACACATCTTCATCTATTTTTATTTTTAGATAATTTATTCATGTGTATCGTTATCAAAGCTACCCCTTTTTATCTCTACTTCAAGTCTTCTTTTATCCACCATTATTTTTCCCTTGCAACTTTATGTGCTCTTTAAAAATACAACAATACTGAGGGTGATGGTATTGCAGACCTTTAATCCCAGTACTCAGGAGGCAGAGGCAGGCGGATCTCTGTGAGTTTGAGGCCAGCCTGGTCTACAGAGTGAATTTCAGGATGGTTACACAGAGAATCCCTGTTTTGAAAAAAATGTTGAGAAAAAATACAATACTGACTCCACTTAGTGCTTCCTGTATGTGAGTGTAGGATCACCCGCTGCAGTATGGGCAGCCTCTGGGCTCACATGTCTGAAATATGAAAGATGCTTGCTCTCCATCTCCCATCATTCCATCAAGTGACAATAGCTCCTCAGCCCAGGATGGAACTTTGTGAGCACCGTCCCATCCATGCTGGAATTGGCTGGCTTGATCTTGTGCAGATCCTCTGCATGCAACACCAATCATTGTGAGTTCATATGTATAACAAACTTCTTATCATGTCTGGAAACACTGCTTCAATAAAGATATCTTATATTACATCCCAACCACAGTTTCCCCTAATACTAATACAAAATGAATAAAATTTTAAAAATGAAGCCAACTAGAATCTACAAGTAGGATTGCTAAGTGAAAATATGTATATTTCCAGGGTGAATAAGTATTTCTAGATTTTTTCCATAATAATCCTATTCATAATTCATCATTTGTTGCCCAGTGTCACACTATTCATAGTATGACAAATGACCAAAGCAGACAAAACCTTTACCTTAATGTAGTATAAAATTACTGGCAGTACACAATCATAAATTATCCAATCGGAGATATTTTAGGTGATGATAAATAAAGAACAGGGAAGGAAATGAAGGAATGAAGTGTAACTCTGAAGAGAAAATGAAATTTCAAACACTATAGTCAAGAAAGGCTTCACTCTGAGTGTATTCACTCTGAGTGTAATTGGAAACATGTGCAATATCTAAAGTGGAACACACATTAGCTTTTCAAAGAACATCATTGAAACCCTGTGTTAGAAGCCTAAGCATGGCAGAAGACTAGTAACAAGACTGAGGTTCAATAGATAGGACAGCATTATGGAAACTCACTGTCCCATACCCCTGGCCTCCTACAAGCATATCCAGTCATCCCTAGGTAATCTCTTGGGAATGGTGACAAGTCACTTGTGCCCTGGTATCACAGTCTGTAGATGTCCAAAGTCCTTTACATAAAATGGCATAGCATTTACATGTAACCCAAATTCACTCTCCTACCTACATTTGTATCCCCTCCCTGGTCCTTCCCTCCACAAGACCATCCCTACTCTTCTTTCTTACTCATGGTGTTGGAGATCAAACCAATGCGCCAGTGATGTTAACAGATATTCTGCTACCAAACAATACCCACCAGCTCTCTGCATGTTTTAAATCATGTCCAGATTATTTACAGTATCTTATACTATGTGGGCTATAAATACTTATTATGCTGTATTGTTCTGAGAGCAACATAAAAGGGGAAATCCATTTACACATTTTCAGTACAGATGTGACCCCTGCATGCTTCTTACTCTTGTTTGGTTAAATCCAAGGATGTGGAACCTGTATATATAAAACATGAGCTGTGCTTACTGGGCTTTTGTATGTTCTTGTCTATGAATTGCCCCTCAGGATGAAGTCATATGCATTGTCCTCATAGGAAATTAATGAAGTAGTTTATTGGGAGGATGCTAAGAGGGTGAGGAACAAAATATGCAGATTGAAAAAGAAAAAGAAAGGTGAAGTATGCCTCATGACACTTACATTAATAGTAGTGGGTTGGGGGTGGGAGACCAGTGCATTTGCATAATTCTAAACATCCAGAGGAAGGAATGTTGAAGATAGAGGGGGTCACAGAGTTGACCTGAGGGTACAAAAACCAGGAGAGTCAAACTTATTTTTCAAAATGTTTCATAAGATCAACCTTTATAAAAATGGTGCCTTCACTGTTGAAGGTGACTGCTCTGAACAACTGTAACATATTCTTATTTTTGCCATCCTTATTTGGGTAACCAATGAGGACAGGAAATTGTCACAAGGTCCCACCCTTCGATAAAGAGTTACAGGCAATTAATAGCTGCTGAGGGAAAGAAAACCAGTCTTTTTCAAGGACAATCTCCTGATAGGTTTATCCTTTTCAAGAAAACATATATATATATATATATGTATGTATGTATGTATGTATGTATGTATGTATATATATGTATATGAGCAGCACTATGTGGACTCAGTATGATGTGTGTGTATGTGCATGAATGCATGTGTATGTGTGTGTGTGTGCATGTGTGTGTAATAATTAAAGGGTAAGAGGCAGATAAAGAGTGGATGACTATGGAAGAAGTTGGAGGAGGACAGAAGAAGAGTGAACCATGATATAAACATGGGACAGTCTTCTAAAAAAAATTAAAAAGTGTTTCTAAAGAAAAGTTGTCAGAATTCCCACAGTCATCTTTACTTAGAGTAAAAATCCTGCTATAGTTATAAATGTCAGTGGGTTTTATATAATGAATCCTCTTTTGATGTCAACTATAATTCAGAAAATAATCACTTTGTGAGAAAAGTCCTTAGTGAAAGTTCATAGGTCAAGGACCTCTGTCTGCTAAAGTTCTTCCAGACTGAATGTCGTAAAGTGCAGCAGTAAGTTTCACAGCTTATCCATGGCCCATCTTCAGTTTTCAGAGAGCAGCATTCATGTCCCTGAGTCACTTCAACAAGTGCTGTATTGTTGGGTGACATCTCAACTTCTGACATCTTCAGACCCCTGAGGTCAAAGTCAAAAGCTTTAAACAAAACAGCACTATTCAACTCTTCCTGAGGCTCAACTAGCATTTTCTTCTCCAAAGCAAAAGATATTTGTTATCCTTTCCTAACCCTGTCATTGACATGTTTTAAACTACTTCAGGCAGAAGACCTCTTGACCAGACAATGTTCAATGGGCTGCTCTGTTGAGCCCTTATCAGGAGGCCTATTTGGAAATCAAAAGCCTAAGGACTCTCATGGCTTCTCTGGTGATCATTAGGTAGTGAAAATATACCAGATTGTTCTAAAGAGAAGAGAACACCACTTCCTGGAAATGGCATGAGCTGGGCAGTAATGTAAAAAAAAAAAAAAAAAGTGCATACAAGTGGACCACCTAGAATCACTTGATAAAATATTTTTGATAAAGTATTTCATCTAAACTCTAATTGCTCATTGGAACAATATGTCTTTGTAACACCCATCTCCATCATGCCCTACTTTAAAGTTTAGCAGAGAACAATACTTTTCAAACTTAGTTTCTGCCTGATTCTCTTTAATATAGTCTATGAATAAACTGGCTTAAAGTATGCAAAGCACATCTGAATGAAAAAGTTTGAATGAAGGGCCAGATTTGGTAACTTCCACCCTGAATCTAAAAGAAATATGGCTAAATATTAAGGTTTGTATGTAGGCTTAAAACATCAATTGGAAATATAGAAACTAGACAAAATCTAATTTAACATGGTTCTTAGGGGAAAGGCATAAAGAATGGTTAATCACAAACTGAGTGTATGACATAAGTAGTCCTCAGAAACAAAATTTGCGTATTGAAGAAAAGTTAGTAGTAATTTCTTATTCCATTTCATATGAACTGACCATGTGTGTTTGTTTCAGAGAAAGAAAACTGTGGGTCATGTTAACCAGTTTTAAATATGCAAAACATTGCCAAATTCCACCTGGTTTCAGATCATCTCGTATGACTGAGTAGAAGCTACAGGAGGTTGAATTCTGTCTGGTTTGACAAGAACGTTTACAAAAGGAATGTTTTCCTAGGGAGGAGAATGTTGGCATTGAGGTGAAGGAAAGTTTGAGTGTATTTGTTAAGTATATTTGAGTATATTTGATTAGATTAAAAAAATGTCTAAGGTTCCATCACCATTCTAACAGCCTTCCATTTTAAAATGAACATTTAGTAAACAATTCAACTGTTCACAAGGACTGTTTTGTAGTTTGGAGTTAATGTACAAGAGGAACACAGTTTAAAATGTATAGATAATAGCCATAGGAAATAACACTACTGACTGGCACCAAAGTGCATAAATTCACTAGAAAAAAAATTTACTGCTACTGCAAGTTGTTACTAAAGTTACAAAAATCTGATAAAAAATCTTAAAGCAAACAGCACAGAAAACAATAATCTTTTCCTACTCTAACACTGACACAAAAGAAAAATGAATGAAGAGAACTAGAATATCAAAAGAATTGCAGTTCTTTTAGTGACCAAGAGTAGCCATCACTCCCAATGAAGGAAAACTCAATAAATTGCTTTTAGAAAGAGCAATTCAATCATCCACGTAGCTCCCCACTGCTACCAGAAAGATCAGAACTAGTTATTATTAGCAACTTGGGAAAGACACATTAGAAACCACAGCAAAGGCTGTGAGTATTTAAAAACTCACATAGTTTCCATCTGTGTTTAAAGCTGTAACTAAATGTGTCTAAACACTGGACATACTGAGACAAGAGACAAACCAGATACACAAATAAGATGTACAGGGAAATGTCCACAGACAGTAAACCGCAGATACCCAGGGACATAAAGACACTGAGGTTCAGAGAGCATTCTTTTTCTGAAAATTGCACAGTTCACATTTTTCTGAGCTATGTGTAAATGTCCACATTTCACACAGAAATAAAAGAACATTCCTGACAAATAAAGGAGGAACTTAAACTCAAAAAGGACATTTTCAAAAAGTAAATTCAGGAAACATCCCTTAAGGTCTGTGGAACTTTTGTCAGGTGCTGTCAGATGAGCCTCCGACTGTCTTTGACAGCTTGTCTCTGACTTCAGTCGTATGGCCTTGTCACCGAGTCTTAGGATGTCTCTAAATGTCAAAAGTTCCTGTATCCCCTGAGAAGGGCATGTCTGTGGTTCTCCCAGATCTGCCTGTTCGTAGCCCAGTCAACAATCTCCCTAACCCAGTGTAGAGAATGAATAATGACCCCCACCTGAAATGCAGGAACACAGGCAGACCTCACTGCCCTTTCATGAAAAACAAATTGAGTCTCGTTTAACTAAAAACAGTTTTGGAATTCTAGCTGGTGCCCCCGAGCATACCAAAATTATGATATAGGCTTGGAATTTAAAAAAAAATATTGTTTTCATTTTGCATGCCTACTACAATTCCCCCTTCTCTCCTCCCACTTTCCCCCACACAACAACTCTTCCACTCCTCAAAGGGTAAGGCCTCCCATGGGGAGTCCACAAAGTCTGGCATATCAAGTTGAGGCAGAAACAACCCCCAACCCCCACCCCGTATCGAGGTGAGCAAGGTATCCCACCATAGGAAATGGGCTCCAAAAAAAAGCCAGTTCATGAACTTGGAATAAATCCTGGTCCCATTGCCAGTGGCTGCACAGACATCCCAAGACACAGAACTGTCATGCACATGCTGAGGGCCTAGTTCAGCCCTGTGCAGGTTCCCCAGCTATCAGTTCAGAGTCAGTGTGCTCCCACTAGCGTGGGTCAGCTCTCTCTGGGTTTCCCCATCATGATCTTGGCCCCTTTACTCATTTCTTAAAAATTACTTATGAAACCCTTCAGAATAGAAATTTTTCAAATACAAAGCTCCTAATCTATTCTTAAGATTGTTTCTGGATTGTGTTACAAAAGTTGGTCTCAGCTTCATAAGAAGTTTCCCATAATCACAAGTAATGCCTGTAGGCCAGAGCATGCATGCTGTGACAATTTATTTTCCCATTGTTGAAATAACAAAATTTCCTGGTCCATTCAAACACTTCTTCCAGTCTGGGCTCCCTTTAGAACTAATAGTGGTTATCTATAATTTATATGACTCCAAACAAAGTCACAATTTAGGTCATAAAAGGACCCTTTCCTCTCATCAATATAACTGCCCTTTAGAATACCTAATACTTTATTATATGAATCAGTTTTTAAAACCCTAACTCCTCTTGAAGCACCAGTGTCACCACTGGGTAAAGAGTCCCCTCCCTCTACTCTCCCAATCACACATATCTAGTGAACTTTTATGAAACCACAAAGAAAATAAGGGTAAGGTACTCACTCAGAACAGAACACACAAAATTCTTTTTAGGCTTAAGTCATGCTTTCCATTATTGTAACACACACTTCTTTTAGGGCTTGGTTGGTTTTTAAATCTTTTGTTATGGAGTTTGGAGTGTGTCTTAAAATATAAATATTTATAGTGAAGAAAAGCAAAGCCATATAGTTTTATAGGCAAACTTCTCCTGGACATTCCAGGTTTATTTATTGCAAGTAGGTTTTTCTTATGCTCGGGGAAGGAGTAAGGACCTGAAAACACATCGTTAAAATATCCAAGAACAAATAGGGCAGCTCTGTATTACATTCACAGCTAACTAGCATTGTTGCTCAGGGACATTCTATTCTCCATGAGAAGTTTGCTAATCACTGACCTATCGTGCTTTTTCAGAACTCTATAAGCCCCCAAACTAAAATAAGATCCCGAGACAGTTGAGTATAAGATGGAAACTATAAGCGAATGAACTCAATATGAACTCTAGAGTAGCAGTTTCTTTACTCTATGACTCCAAGATGGTCTTTAACAATTGCCTTTGGCCACTGCCAAAACTGTTAAGTTAAACTTACAGCATCTAGACAACCTCATTCCCCAAGCGACAAGGCTGGACAATTGGGTTCTGTTCTGCCCCAGTAACCCCAGCTTTCAGCATAACTAGCAAGCCATTAAACTGTTCTAATATCTCTTTGGGGGCCAAGTCCAGGCTGCAAGCAGTGTAAAGCCAGTCTACTGGAAAAAGCACAGAAGAATGCAAAAATTACTCCAGGTGAAAGAAAAAGAATAGAATTCAGGGTCTACAGAAAGCAGAGTGATTACATGCATGTATCACTTTTTGCAGTTCTTTACAGCTTCTTTCAAAATTCCAAAGAACCACGTTATAAAATCATTTAGACTATGTTCCCCTCACCCTTTCATTTATAGCCCCATACAGTTAGAAACTATAACATATTTATGAAATACAAGGGGAATATCGTGTATCTGAAACATATACAGATAAGTAGGTACATAGACATCAGGTACTAATATTTACTGAGTTTCCCTAGTGACAATGCTTTGAACAAGAAGTATTTTGGATTTTGCAGTATTTTGAGCATACATAATGATATACATTGGGGATGAAGGCACAGTTCAAACAGAAAAGTAATTGTTTAAGCTATACTGTATAAAAATAACTTGGAAGAAATTTGTTATACTTTATAAAGCAATTTGACATTTTTTATTGCAGCCAATCACATTAGTTTAGTTGTGGAATTCTATAATGTGACATCATGGTGACCCTTAAAATGTATTTCAGATTTTAAAATTGTTTATATTTCATAGTTTTGTACTGGGCGGTCTCAATCTGTACATCATACATAACAACAATATATAACATGACAGCACCAATAGACATGATTATGTTGAAGGGGAAATCTCACAGACTCCACCCCTGGACAACTCATGACTGCTAAAAGAGAAAAATATCAGACTTTCCCACCATTTGGTTACCTAATACCAAGTAGTCAGGCCTGAAAATATATACACACATGCTACATTAAATGTACTCAGCAGGTTGTATTTATACATGTATTCATGTATATGAGTATATGACAATAATAATTAAAGAAAAATAAGAAGCCATTAATTTAATAGTAAGTTAGTGGAACATGGAAGGAATAAGATGGAGGGGACATCAGGGAGGGATTAGAAGAAGGGAAGAAAATGGAAGGAAATGATAAAATTATATTTCAGTTAGAATTCAAATTTAAAATATGTTAATGTCAAATATATTTTAAGTTATCTCATGGGCAAAAACTACATTTTACAAGGTTCATCAAGACAAAAATGAATGTCTTCATAACAGACTTGTCAAATATGTAAATTACAGGATCCCACTAAGCCAAACCTTAAAAAAAATGGATATAAGCAGAAAAAACATCAGAGCATTTTCCATTTATCAAACAAATGTTATCATATGAAGACAGAACTGAAATTCCGGATCATTCTTGAAGAATATAGAATATAAAATACCCCTGGAATATAAGAGAAATAATTCACAGTTATCATCTGGATTCACCATCCTGGTTCCTTTTGTTCTGTATACTTTGTCCCTCACTGCCAAGGCCAACAATGATAAAATAAATCTCTTCTAGGAGGCAGTTATAGTTGAAGTTCCTCTTTGTGGTTCCCAATGTAAGATATAAAATTTTCAGATATTTTCTTTGAAAAAAATTTTTAACTTGAGTTAAGGGAAAGTTTATTTGTTTTAAATGATTTTCAATGAAATGTTAACAGTGGATGAGAGGTATATAAGAACATATGGTGTCATCTTCATAGGCTTTCTGTAAGCTTAAAAACTATTCCAAAATATAAATATATGTTAAATTAAAAAATTGATCACATGTTTGTCCATTATTATTATCAGGCTGTAATGAGAAGTCAATTACTTTTTTTAAAACTGTTTTTTGTATTGCTTTGACATCAAGATATACAGTCTCAAAAAGGAGCTGTGAAACTTTCCCTGTGAGAGATTTAGTAGCAATGTGTTATTGTGAGTATACATTACTTAATAAACCCTTGATGCATTAAAATATACACTATAGTAAAATGTGTTACAGGAGTATATTTGGTGGCTTGTAGTAACCTATGCAGGCAAAACCAGAGCAATCATGATAACAAAGAGTTTAATTCTGCAGGAAAAGCCTCCAATTCCCATAAATAGCACTGGGGTTAATATTTCCATTACCAGAAATCTTTTCCCTCCAAGATGAACATAACTTTTCTCCAATCTGAAAGCATGAGAAGCTGTGGGAGGTGGTGTTTCCTCTTATGTTTAGTTATGACCACACTGTGTCCCAATTTAGTTGGTACTTCCATGGCTCTCTTCAATGTTTTCTTTTTTTTTTTATTTTATATAACCAAGTCCATTTAAATGAAAACAAACATTTATAGACAATATTTTGTAATTTGGGTGTCGTTCTTTCCAAACTACTTCCTGCTGGTAAGGGGCGCTGTCAAGGGGATTTGAAGAAGATGCAGAAATCCTGGCTATAGTCGGTAAGGCTGCTTTATCCAGCTGTATGTATTGAATGTAGGATCACCTGGTACTCTGTTACAGGCGGTCTGGCTTGATCAGACCACATTAGTCTGGAAGGAATCCACATCTTTTCATTTGCTGTGGAAACAAAAATAGAAATCCTTTTCCCCAGTAACTTGTCCTTGAACTTAAATTTTGGAGTCAAAGCATTTTTTTTTTTACTTAATTTATTATTTTACATGTCGATCCCAGTTCCCTCTCCCTCTCTCCCTCCGCCCCTCCAACCTCCCTACCTCCCTTTCTCCCTTCCTCCTTCCCTCCTTCCCTCCCTTTTACCTTCTCTGCCCTCTCACATGCACTCTAAACACCCTCCCCTCCCATTCTCCCACCCCAATTCCATATGTAGGGGAATGGCATCCCCTGGGGTCATGTAAATTTGACAGGTCATGTGAAGTAGGGACTAGGGCTTCTCTCCTATCTCTAGATTAAGGCAGTTATCCCTCCATGGGGGATGTGTTCTCAAGGTCCTTTTTTGCACCAGGAATACATCCTGGCTCCACTGACTGAGGTCCCTTAGACTGCTCAGTCCTTCTGGCTGAGACCCATATTCAGGGGGGCCTGAGTCAGTCCCAAGCTGGCTTCCCAGCTATCAGTCTGTTGACCCCTTAGCTCCTCCTTGTTCAGGAAAGCTGTCTCTATGTGTTTCTGCCACCTAGTCTTGTCCTCTCCATCTGCATCTGGGTTCTACTTCAACTCAGTGTTTATGTATGGGTGTTTGCTCCTGAGGGCTCCATGGGTAAGTTAGTTGTTGATCTCACTCTCCGGGAAGGGCATTTATGGTAGTCTTTCCATGGAAGCTCAGATTGTTAGTTGGCAGCAGTCTTGAGTTCTCTAGACCTTACTTTGTGTTCAATTTTATCTTCAAACCATTATTGGCTCCCTCTTTTATGTTCTCTCTCTCTCTCTCTCTCTCTCTCTCTCTCTCTCTCTCTCTCTCTCTCTCTCTCTCTCTCTCTCTCCTGTCATTTATTCCTAAACAGGCTCAATCTTCCTGGTCACACAAGTTTTCCTTTCCTCCCCCTCGTTTTCTCCTACTTCTCTCTCCATTTGCTGTCCCCCCACTTCCCCTGTGCTCTGGGGGACTTGTCCCTTCCCAGTTCTGTGAGGGACTTTATGTGAATCTCTTAGAATACACCTTGTATCCTAGTTCCTCTGCCGGTGTGAATTATAGGCTGGTGATCCTTTGATCTAGGTCTAAAATCCATATATAAGTGAGTACATACTGTGTTCTTCTTTTTGTGACTGGGTTACCTCATTCAGTATGGTTTCTTCAAGTGCCATCCATTTGCCTGAGAATTTAAAGGTACCATTATTTTTTTCTGCAGAGTAGTATTCCATTGTGTAGATGTGCCACATCTTCATTAACCATTCTTCAATTGAGGGGCATCTAGGTTGCTTCCAGATTCTTGCTATTACAAATAGTGCTGCTATGAACATAGTTGAACAGATGTCTTTGTTGCATGGATGTGGATCCTTTGGGTATATGCCTAAGAGGGGGATTGCTGGGTCCTGTGGTAAACTAATTCCCATTTTCCTGAGGAACTGCCATACTGATCTCCAAAATGGCTGTATGAGTTTGCACTCCCGCCAGCAGTGGAGGAGTGTTCCCCTTTCTCCACATCCTCTCCAACATGAGTCATCATTGGTGTTTCTAATTTTAGTCATTCTGGCAGGAGTAAGATGGTATCTCAAAGTTGTTTTGATTTGCATTTCCCTGATAGCTAAGGATGTGGAGCATTTTCTTAAGTGTTTTTCAGCCTTTTTGATTTCCTCTATTGAGAATTCTTTCTTCAGTTCTGTACCCCATTTTTAATAGGGTTATTTGGTGTTTTGTTTCTTGAGTTCTTTGTATATTTTGGAGATCAGCCCTCTGTCGGATATAGGATTGGTGAAAATTTTTTCCCAGTCTGTGGGCTGCCGTTTGGTCTTGTCCACTGTGTCCTTTGCCTTACAGAAGCTTCTAAGTTTGAAGAGGTCCCATTTATTAATTGTTGTTCTCAGTGTCTGTGCCCCTGGAGTTATGTTCAGGAAGCGGTCTCCTATACCAATTTGTTCAAGGGTATCTCCTACTTTCTCTTCTAAGAATTTCATTGTGGCTGGATTGATGTTTGAGGTTTTTCATCCATTTGGACTTGAGTTTTGTGCATGGCGACAGACATGGGTCTATCTGCACTCTTCTACATACCCTTATCCAATTGTGACAGCACCATTTGTTGAAGATCCCGTCTTCGCCCCATTGTAGAATTTTAGCTGTTTTTTCAAAAATCAGGTGTTCATAGGTGTGTGGGTTAATATCAGGATTTTCAATTCAATTCCATTGGTCTACCTGTCTATTTTTATGCCAATACCAGGCTGTTTCTAGAACTATAGCTCTGTAGTAGAGCTTAAAGTCAGGAATGGTGATGCCTCCTGAAATTTTTTTATTGTATAGGGTTGTTTTGGCTATCCTGGATCTTTTGATTTCCATATAAAGTTGATTATTAGCCTTTCAAGTTCAGTGAAGAATTGTGGGGGGATTTTAATGGGGATTGCATTGAATCTGTAGATTGCTTTTGGCAAGATTGCCATTTTTACTATGTTTATCCTACCTATCCAAGAGCATGGGAGATCTTTCCATTTTCTGGTATCTTCTTTAATATCTTTCTTTAGAGCCACAAAGTTCTTGTTATATAGGTCTTTTACTTGTTTGGTAAGCATTACACCAAGATACTTCAAGTCAATTGTGGCTATTGTAAAGGGTGATGTTTCTCTGATTTCTTTCTCTGTCTCTTTGTCATCTGAAAAAAGTAGGGCTACTGATTTTTTTTTTTGAGTTTATCTTGTACCCTGCTAGTTTGCTGAAGGTGTTTATCAGCTGTAGGAGTTCCCTGGTAGAGTTTATTGGGTTGCTTATGTAAACTATCATATCATCTGCAAATAGAGACAGTTTGACTTCGTCCCTTCCAATTTGGATCCCCTTGATCTCCTTTTGTTGTCTTATAGCATTATCTAGAACTTCTAGTATGATATTGAAGAGATATGGAGAGAGAGGGCAGCCTCGTCTTGTTCCTGATTTTAGAGGAATTGGCTTAAGTTTCTCTCCATTCAGTTTGATGTTGGCAGTTGGTTTGCTGTATATTGCTCTTATTATATATAGGTATGTTCCTGTTATCCCTGACCTCTCCAAGACCTTTATCATGAAAGGGTGTTTGTAAGAAGTACGGGTTTTTCCTCCCACCACCACCTGGTCTTGTCTCGCAGCCGCACCAGCCCTAAATAACACACAGAGACTCTGTATTGGATATTATACTGTTGGCCAGTTACTACTTTCTTATCAGCTAGCTCTGTCTTAAGTATTAACCCATTTGTGTTAATCTATGTATTTCCATGTGGTCTTCTTACCCGGAGCTGGCTGCAGCGTACTGCTCTCTCCAGACTCGCCATCTTGACTCCTCCTCCCTACTTCCTATTTCCTCCTTGTCTCCTAGTCCCTCCTATCTTCCTTTCCTATTGGCCAACAGTGCTTTATTATTAACCAGTATGAGAAACATATATACATAATGACATCTCCCATCAGGTGTTGAATTTTGTCGAAGGCTTTTTCCGCATCTAGGGAGATAATCATATGGTTTTTCTTTTTCTGTTTGTTTATATGGTGGATCACGTTGATAGATTTTTCGTATGTTAAACCATCCCTGCATTCCAGGGATGAAGCCTACTTGGTCATGGTGGATGATTTCTCTATTGTATTCTTGAATTCGCTTTGCCAGTATTTTGTTGAGTATTTTTGCATTGATATTCATCAGGGATATTGGTCTGTAGTTTTCTTTCTTAGTTGTGTCTTTGTGAGGCTTGGGTACCAAGGTTATTGTGGCCTCATAAAAAGAGTTTGGCAATGAACCTTCTGTTTCTATTTTGTGGAACAGTTTGAGGAGTAGTGGTATTAGTTCTTCCTTGAATGTCTGTTACAATTCTGCACTGAATCCATCTGGCCCTGGACTTTTTTTGGTTGGAAGGCTTTCGATGACTGCTTCTATTTCATTTTCGGTTATAGGTCTGTTTATGTTGTTTGTCTGTTCTTGATTTAATTTTGGTAAGTGATAGTTATCCAGAAATTTGCCCATTTCCTTTGAATTTTCAATTTTTGTGGAATACAGATTTTCAAAGTATGACCTGAAAATTGTCTGGATTTCCTCTGTGTCCAATGTTATGTTCCCCTTTTTGTTTCTGATTTTGTTAATTTGCATTTCCTCTCTCTGCTTTTTCATTAATTTGGATAAAGGTTTATCTATCTTGTTGATTTTCTCAAAAAACCAACTCTTCGTTGCATTGATTTTTTGTATTGTTTTCCTGGTTTCTATTTTGTTGATATCAGCCCTCAAGTTGATTATTTCCTGGCATCTACTCCTATGAGTTGAGTTTGCTTCTCTCTGTTCTAAGGTTTTCAGTTGGGCTGTTAATTCTCTTATGTGACTATCCTCTGTTTTCTCCATATGGGCATTTAGTGCAATGAACTTCCCTCGTAGCACTGCTTTCAAGGTGTCCCATAAGTTCGGGTATATTGTGTCCTCATTCTCGTTGAATATCAGAAAGTCCTTAATTTCTTTCTTTATTTCTTCTTTGACCCAGGAGTGGTGCAATTGCACATTGTTAAGTTTCCATGAGTTTGCAGGTTTTCTGCTATTTGTGGTGTTGTTGAATTCCAATTTTAAAGCATGGTGGTCTGATAAGATACAGGGGACTATTCCTATTCTCTTGTATCTGTTGAGGTTTGTTATGCCACCTAGTATGTGGTCGATTTTAGAGAAGGTTCCATGTGGAGCAGAGAAGAAAGTATATTCTTTTGTCTTTGGATGGAATGTTCTATAGATGTCTGTTAACCCCAGTTGAGACATAACTTCTGTTAGTTCTTTTGTTTCTTTGTTGAGTTTCTGATTTGTGGTCCTGTCTAGTGCTGAGAGTGGTATATTGAAGTCTCCCACTATAAGTGAAGTTTTATATGAGCTTTGAGTTTTAGTACCGTTTCTTTTACGAATGTGGGTGCCTTCGTATTAGGGGCATAGATGTTCAGAACTGAGACTTTGTGTTGATGGATTTCTCCTGCAATGAATACGAAATGACCGTCTTCATCTCTTTTGATTAATTTTGGTTTGAAGTCTAACTTGTTAGGTATTAGGGTAGCCACACCTGCTTGCTTCTTGGAAGATCTTTTCCAAACCCTTTACCCTGAGGTAATGTCTATCTTTGAAGCTTAGATGTGTTTCTTGTATGCAGCAGAAGGATGGATTCTGTCTTCGTATCCATTCTGTTAGCTTGTGTCTTTTTATAGATGAGTTAAGACCATCAATGTTGAGGGTGAGTAAGGACCATTGATTGTTGATGCTTGTTTGATTTAGGTTTGTTGCTGGCAGTGGTATTGTGAATATATTAGTTCTGCTTACCCTTGGTTTCTGGTGTAGTTGGATTATCTGTTGCCTACATATTTGTGGGTGTAGTTACCTTCCTTGGGTTGGAGTTTTCCTTTCAATGCTTTCTGTAGGGCTGGATTTGGAGATACGTATTGGGAAAATCTGGTTTTGTCATTAAATATCTTGTTTTCTCCATCTATAGTGATTGAGAGTTTTGCTGGATATAGTAGCCTAGGCTGGCATCCGTGTTCTCTTAATACTTTTAGAACATCTATCCAGGACCTTCTGGCCTTGAGGGTTTCCATGGAGAAGTTAGGTATAATTTTGATAGGTCTGCCTTTTTATGTTACCTGTCCTTTTTCCTTTGGTGCTCTTAATATTCTTTCTTTATTCTGTATGCTAGGTGTTTTGATCATTATATGTCAAGGGGTCTTTTTCTTTGGTCCAGCCTATTTGGGGTTCGGTATACTTCTTGTACTTTCATGGGCATGTCCTTCTTCAGATTTGGAAAGTTTTCCTCAATGATTTTGTTGAATATGCTTTCGGCACCTTTGAGCTGGGCTTCCTCACCTTCCTCTATGCCTATTATTCTTAGGTTTGGTCTTTTCATGGTGTCCCACATTTCCTGGATGTTTTGTGTTAAGGATTTGTTGGATTTATGATTTTCTTTGGTTGATGAATCTATTTCATCTAATTTATCTTCTGCGCCTGAGATTCTGTGTTCGATCTCTTGGATTCTTTTGGTTATGCTTGCATCTGTAGTTCCCAATTTTTTGCCCAGTTTTTCTATTTCCAGCATTCCTTCAGTTTGTGTTGCCTTTATTTTCTCTATTTTGGTTTTCAAGTCTTGAACCGTTTCCTTCATCTGCTTAATTGTTTTTTCTTGGCTTTCTGTACTTTCTTTGCTTTCCTTAAGGAATTTGTTCATTTCTTTCACTTTTTTTTGTTTGTTTTTTCTTCCATTTCTTTAAGGGATTTTCTCACATCTTCTTTGAGGGCCTCTATCATTTTTATGACAGAAATTTTTAAGTCGTTCCCTTCTGCTTCCTCTGCTTTGTTGTTGTGTTCTGTTTTAGTTGGTGTAGATTCCCTAGATTCTGGTGGTGTCATGCTTGTCTTTCTGTTGTTAGGTGTTTTCTCATATTGCCGTCTTCCCATAGCTTCTTCCAGTAGGTGTTGCTGGGGTCTCTCCCTCTCTCTATGGTATTTCCCCAGTGGGCTTATGTGGGTCAGAGAGTCAATATCTGTAGCTCTGGGTGGTCCAAGCTCTATAGGAGGTCTCTCCGCAGACAGGGACCCAGGGATGGGGTCAGGGCTGAGGATCCAGTAGAAGATGCCACTAGCCAATGGCTGTAGCCAATGGCTGGTGGAGGAGGACACATGCTGAGCTGAAACTTGGGAAGTTTCTGCGCGATAGTCTGATCTCACCAGAAACTAGGACTCTCCAGCTGAAGCCTCTTTCTTTAGCAGAGGCTCTGCTTTAGGGGTCAAGGATCTTCCTGGTGGGAACTCAGAGAGGACCTGCAGAGATAGGTGGATCTCTGGGAGGGGTCCAAGACTCCAGCAGAGGACTGGAGGTGGGGTCAGAGACCAAGCAGGTGGAAATTACAGGTGGTCCCGCGTGGATAGGCAGGTCTCCTTTGTTCAGAGTTGCTCCGAGATGTCTCCGAAGTAAAGTGGACTGTTGGCTCCACCCTCTGTCCCAGTGCTCAACCAGAGCAGAGGGACAGTGGGCAGGGTAGGGCAGAGGGTGGGGGGCAGGCTCGTGGTGGGGATGGGTGAGGGTGTATCAGAGGTCCAAGGGTGCTCTTGATGGGGACAGGATACAGGAGCAGCAGGATCAGGGGCCAACCCAGGGAGTTCGGGTGTGGGGGGGGGGCGGATCTCTTCAATGTTAAACATAGTGTGTATTAGGTTATTATTAAGCTTCTTGTGAATAACGGCCAGTGATATGCCTGGCTTCTCAGGGTTCTTTCTATCAGAACCCAATGTTGAAGAGGCTCTGGACTTCGCCCATTTCATGTTAGAGTTACAAACCAACTCAAGCAATCTCTGTTAGGGACATGGTGTGTCATCCCAAACAAACAAACAAAAACAATAATGTTAACTAGGTCACCACTAAAAACCAAAGTCTTTGGAATGCTAGGAACTTGATAGTTTTACTTATATACTCACTTTCACTCCCTTTTGGAGAAGAGCATGTGCTCTTCGCTCTTCATATCTTGGTTGAAGCATTACTTCTTGGAAGAGAGGGTCCCCAGTCCTTCACAGCTATATTAAATGCTTCACACCTCAGTCATCATCATACAGCAACTCTCCTATGCAGCAATTATCAATTATAACTGTACATTTTGTACTATTCAGCTGGTAATCCAGTCTCTCCTCAGCTCTACTAAAGTAAATACCACCACTATCTCTTTCCTCCTTCAGTACAAGGGATTGAATGTAGGGTCTTAGACACTCTAAACCAGTGTCTCTCAACCTGTGGGTCCCACAACCCTTTTCTGGGGTCAAAGGACTCTTTCACGGGAATTGATTGCCTAAGACCATTAGAAAGCAGATATTTACATTACAATTCATAACAGCAGCAAAATTACAGTTATAAAGGAGAAAGGAAAATAATTTTATGGTTGAGGGTCACCCCCACATGAGGAACTATATTAAAGGGTTGCAGCATTACGAAGATTGAGAACTTCTGTTCTAGGCAAATACTAAGTTACAGCACAGATACTTCATCCCTATCTTCTAAAGCGTGTATTCCACATTGCCCTGATAATTTAAATTTAGCAGTTTCTTTCGATCGATTGCCTTCAAATTTCTGCTTGACCATGACCTTGTCCTTAGTCTTTCCTGACCACCTCACGTCAATAGTCACTCCACCCCTTCACACTCTCTTGGGCATCAATTTCTTCTCAAGACACTTAATTCTGACATATTATTTATTTTACCAGTTTCTACTCACTAAAGGACCCATGAAATTAGAATTTGTGTGAGTTTCTCCCCAAGAGCTTACAGAAGTCCCAATAAATATTGAATACTCAAAAGGTACTTGCTCTTGACTGACAATAAGCAAAGCATATCAAAGATGAAGAGTTGCTTTTAGAAGTCTGGTGCAAAGTATAATGAGAAGATACCGGGCTTAGTTTAACTTTAGCACACATATGCTAACATGCCCATATATATATATATATATATATATATATATATATATATATTTGTTTTCTTTAAGGTCTTCAACTTAGGTATGCATATACTGATTCTCTTGGAGTCTTCAGTTTTTCAGAACCCCATTTTATTATCTATGCCAGATCAAATGCTTTTAAATTGTTTCAAGTGTGTCAGTGGTCATCTTTTGCATTTGAATTTGATCTTCTTCAATACTTTGGGGAAAAATCACCTGGTAAGAGCTGAGCAGGCTGAGTGAGTCCAATTCTGGTCCCATCCTCAAGATGAACACAAGGAAATGAGATTTCAGTTATTCAGAAGCTTTTTCTGAATAGTGTCACCCTGGAAGTGTCTGTGCACCGTGATCATGCCTTCTATCAAATACACAACCTTTTAGAAACCCCTCTGAGGGAAAACTGCCATTTCCTGTAGACAATCTAAGAGTTTCTTGCATCTGTTTCAGGTGTAGAGATTTTCTTCTTATAAAGGGTTAGAGAAAGTCCAAAATAAGTTCATGTGAATTACATCCACTTTGAACTCTTAGCTGTGTGCTCAGTTCACCAGACATGGCTTCCTTTTCCTTTTTCCTAGAATCCCAAAGCCCTATCAGGGGACTCATGGCTAGGTACTGCAGTGAGAACCATTTAGAAGAGATCGTGTCCAATAAAAGGTTCTCCTTTGTTTATAGCAATTCACAGTTTACACAGGAACTTATAAAATGAACAAAAGGAAATGTTTCCTGGCTGTGGTTTCTGGGAAATATCAGAACTTCAATAATAATTTTAAAAAAAGTCAAATGAGACACCTCAGCTGGTCACAAATTCATACTTGTGAGTCACAAAGTTGGAACAAAGATGT